>NW_026775552.1:0-1200000 GCF_031216515.1 Neocloeon triangulifer
ATTATTGAAATGTTGAGATCTCAGTCAAAGTATAGCTCGAACTGTATCTAAATCTAGAAAAAAAGCTTTCAAATAGTGTGAAAGAGCAGGCTTAACTCTTAATTTTACGGCACAATAGCCGAGTTTGTGCTCCGCTCGTATTTAGCACCAAACATGGTATTATTGAAATGTTGAGATCTCAGTCAAAGTATAGCTCGAACTGCTTCTAAATCTAGAAAAAATGCTTTAAAATAGTGTGAAAGAACAGCCTTGACTCTTAATTTTACGGCACAAGAGCCGAGTTTGTGCTCCGCTCGTATTTAGCACCAAACATGGTATTATTGAAATGTTGAGATCTCAGTCAAAGTATAGCTCGTACTGCTTTAAAATCTAGAAAAAATGCTTTAAAATAGTGTGAAAGAACAGCCTTGACTCTTAATTTTACGGCACAATAGCCGAGTTTGTGCTCCGCTCGTATTTAGCACCAAACATGGTATTATTGAAATGTTGAGATCTCAGTCAAAGTATAGCTCGAACTGCTTCTAAATCTAGAAAAAAAGCTTTAAAATAGTGTGAAAGAGCAGCCTTGACTCTTAATTTTACGGCACAATTGAAAGTTTTTAGCTCCGCTCGTATTTAGCACCAAACATGGTATTATTGAAATGTTGAGATCTCAGTCAAAGTATAGCTCGAACTGCGTCTAAATCTAGAAAAAAAGCTTTCAAATAGTGTGAAAGAGCAGCCTTAACTCTTAATTTTACGGCACAAGAGCCAAGTTTGTGCTCCGCTCGTATTTAGCACCAAACATGGTATTATATAAATGTTGAGATCTCAGTCAAAGTATAGCTCGAACTGCTTTAAAAAAGCTTTCAAATAGTGTGAAAGAGCAGGCTTAACTCTTAATTTTACGGCACAATTGAAAGTTTTTAGCTCCGCTCGTATTAAGCACCTAACATGGTATTATTGAAATGTTGAGATCTCAGTCAAAGTATAGCTCGAACTGCTCTTAAATCTAGAAAAAAAGCTTTAAAATAGTGTGAAAGAGCAGCCTTGACTCTTAATTTTACGGCACAATTGAAAGTTTTTAGCTCCGCTCGTATTTAGCACCAAACATGGTATTATTGAAATGTTGAGATCTCAGTCAAAGTATAGCTTGAACTGCTTCTAAATCTAGAAAAAAAGCTTTAAAATAGTTTGAAAGAGCAGCCTTGACTCTTAATTTTACGGCACAATTGAAAGTTTTTAGCTCCGCTCGTATTAAGCTCCAAAACATGGTATTATTGAAATGTTGAGATCTCAGTCAAAGTATAGCTCGAACTGTATTCTAAATCTAGAAAAAAAGCTTTCAAATAGTGTGAAAGAGCAGGCTTAACTCTTAATTTTAACGGCACAATAGCCGAGTTTGTGCTCCGCTCGTATTTAGCACCAAACATGGTATTATTGAAATGTTGAGATCTCAGTTAAAGTATAGCTCGAACTGCTTCTAAATCTAGAAAAAAAGCTTTAAAATAGTGTGAAAGAGCAGCCTTGACTCTTAATTTTACGGCACAATTGAAAGTTTTTAGCTCCGCTCGTATTTAGCACCAAACATGGTATTATTGAAATGTTGAGGTCTCAGTCAAAGTATAGCTCGTACTGCTTTAAAATCTAGAAAAAATGCTTTAAAAATAGTGTGAAAGAACAGCCTTGACTCTTAATTTTACGGCACAATAGCGAGTTTGTGCTCCGCTCGTATTTAGCACCAAACATGGTATTATTGAAATGTTGAGATCTCAGTCAAAGTATAGCTCGAACTGCTTCTAAATCTAGAAAAAAAGCTTTAAAATAGTGTGAAAGAGCAGCCTTGACTCTTAATTTTACGGCACAATTGAAAGTTTTTAGCTCCGCTCGTATTTAGCACCAAACATGGTATTATTGAAATGTTGAGATCTCAGTCAAAGTATAGCTCGAACTGCGTCTAAATCTAGAAAAAAAAGCTTTCAAATAGTGTGAAAGAGCAGCCTTAACTCTTAATTTTACGGCACAAGAGCCAAGTTTGTGCTCCGCTCGTATTTAGTACCAAACATGGTATTATTGAAATGTTGAGATCTCAGTCAAAGTATAGCTCGAACTGCTTCTAAATCTAGAAAAAAAGCTTTAAAATAGTGTGAAAGAGCAGCCTTGACTCTTAATTTTACGGCACAATTGAAAGTTTTTAGCTCCGCTCGTATTTAGCACCAAACATGGTATTATTGAAATGTTGAGATCTCAGTCAAAGTATAGCTCGAACTGCTTCTAAATCTAGAAAAAAAGCTTTAAAATAGTTTGAAAGAGCAGCCTTGACTCTTAATTTTACGGCACAATTGAAAGTTTTTAGCTCCGCTCGTATTAAGCACCAAACATGGTATTATTGAAATGTTGAGATCTCAGTCAAAGTATAGCTCGAACTGTATCTAAATCTAGAAAAAAAGCTTTCAAATAGTGTGAAAGAGCAGGCTTAACTCTTAATTTTACGGCACAATAGCCGAGTTTGTGCTCCGCTCGTATTTAGCACCAAACATGGTATTAATGAAATGTTGAGATCTCAGTTAAAGTATAGCTCGAACTGCTTCTAAATCTAGAAAAAAAAGCTTTAAAATAGTGTGAAAGAGCAGCCTTGACTCTTAATTTTACGGCACAATTGAAAGTTTTTAGCTCCGCTCGTATTTAGCACCAAACATGGTATTATTGAAATGTTGAGATCTCAGTCAAAGTATAGCTCGAACTGCTTCTAAATCTAGAAAAAAAGCTTTAAAATAGTGTGAAAGAGCAGCCTTGACTCTTAATTTTACGGCACAATTGAAAGTTTTTAGCTCCGCTCGTATTTAGCACCAAACATGGTATTATTGAAATGTTGAGGTCTCAGTCAAAGTATAGCTCGTACTGCTTTAAAATCTAGAAAAATGCTTTAAAATAGTGTGAAAGAACAGCCTTGACTCTTAATTTTACGGCACAATAGCCGAGTTTGTGCTCCGCTCGTATTTAGCACCAAACATGGTATTATTGAAATGTTGAGATCTCAGTCAAAGTATAGATCGAACTGCTTCTAAATCTAGAAAAAAAGCTTTAAAATAGTGTGAAAGAGCAGCCTTGACTCTTAATTTTACGGCACAATTGAAAGTTTTTAGCTCCGCTCGTATTTAGCACCAAACATGGTATAATTGAAATGTTGAGATCTCAGTCAAAGTATAGCTCGAACTGCTTCTAAATCTAGAAAAAAAGCTTTAAAATAGTGTGAAAGAGCAGCCTTGACTCTTAATTTTACGGCACAATTAAAAGTTTTTAGCTCCGCTCGTATTAAGCACCAAACATGGTATTATTGAAATGTTGAGATCTCAGTCAAAGTATAGATCGAACTGCTTCTAAATCTAGAAAAAAAGCTTTAAAATAGTGTGAAAGAGCAGCCTTGACTCTTAATTTTACGGCACAATTGAAAGTTTTTAGCTCCGCTCGTATTTAGCACCAAACATGGTATAATTGAAATGTTGAGATCTCAGTCAAAGTATAGCTCGAACTGCTTCTAAATCTAGAAAAAAAGCTTTAAAATAGTGTGAAAGAGCAGCCTTGACTCTTAATTTTACGGCACAAGAGCCAAGTTTGTGCTCCGCTCGTATTTAGCAACCAAAAACATGGTATTATTGAAATGTTGAGATCTCAGTCAAAGTATAGCTCGAACTGCTTCTAAATCTAGAAAAAAAGCTTTAAAATAGTGTGAAAGAGCAGCCTTGACTCTTAATTTTACGGCACAATTGAAAGTTCTTTAGCTCCGCTCGTATTAAGCACCAAACATGGTATTATTGAAATGTTGAGATCTCAGTCAAAGTATAGCTCGAACTGCTTCTAAATCTAGAAAAAAAGCTTTAAAATAGTGTGAAAGAGCAGCCTTGACTCTTAATTTTACGGCACAAGAGCCAAGTTTGTGCTCCGCTCGTAGTTAGCACCAAACATGGTTTTATTGAAATGTTGAGATCTCAGTCAAAGTATAGCTCGAACTGCTTCTAAATCTAGAAAAAAAAGCTTTCAAATAGTGTGAAAGAACAGCCTTGACTCTTAATTTTACGGCACAATAGCCGAGTTTGTGCTCCGCTCGTATTTAGCACCAAACATGGTATTATTGAAATGTTGAGATCTCAGTCAAAGTATAGCTCGAACTGCTTCTAAATCTAGAAAAAAAGCTTTAAAATAGTGTGAAAGAGCAGCCTTGACTCTTAATTTTACGGCACAATTGAAAGTTTTTAGCTCCGCTCGTATTAAGCACCAAACATGGTATTATTGAAATGTTGAGATCTCAGTCAAAGTATAGCTCGAACTGCTTCTAAATCTAGAAAAAAAAGCTTTAAAATAGTGTGAAAGAGCAGCCTTGACTCTTAATTTTTATGGCACAATTGAGAGTTTTAAGCTCCGCTCGTATTAAGCACCAAACATGGTATTATTGAAATGTTGAGATCTCAGTCAAAGTATAGCTCGAACTGTTTCTAAAACTAGAAAAAAAGCTTTCAAATAGTGTGAAAGAGCAGGCTTAACTCTTAATTTTACGGCACAATAGCCGAGTTTGTGCTCCGCTCGTATTTAGCACCAAACATGGTATTATTGAAATGTTGAGATCTCAGTCAAAGTATAGCTCGAACTGCTTTAAAATCTAGAAAAAAAGCTTTCAAATAGTGTGAAAGAGCAGGCTTAACTCTTAATTTTACGGCACAATTGAAAGTTTTTAGCTCCGCTCGTATTAAGCACCTAACATGGTATTATTGAAATGTTGAGATCTCAGTCAAAGTATAGCTCGAACTGCTCTTAAATCTAGAAAAAAAGCTTTAAAATAGTGTGAAAGAGCAGCCTTGACTCTTAATTTTACGGCACAATTGAAAGTTTTTAGCTCCGCTCGTATTTAGCACCAAACATGGTATTATTGAAATGTTGAGATCTCAGTCAAAGTATAGCTCGAACTGCTTCTAAATCTAGAAAAAAAGCTTTAAAATAGTTTGAAAGAGCAGCCTTGACTCTTAATTTTACGGCACAATTGAAAGTTTTTAGCTCCGCTCGTATTAAGCTCCAAACATGGTATTATTGAAATGTTGAGATCTCAGTCAAAGTATAGCTCGAACTGTATCTAAATCTAGAAAAAAAGCTTTCAAATAGTGTGAAAGAGCAGGCTTAACTCTTAATTTTACGGCACAATAGCCGAGTTTGTGCTCCGCTCGTATTTAGCACCAAACATGGTATTATTGAAATGTTGAGATCTCAGTTAAAGTATAGCTCGAACTGCTTCTAAATCTAGAAAAAAAGCTTTAAAATAGTGTGAAAGAGCAGCCTTGACTCTTAATTTTACGGCACAATTGAAAGTTTTTAGCTCCGCTCGTATTTAGCACCAAACATGGTATTATTGAAATGTTGAGGTCTCAGTCAAAGTATAGCTCGTACTGCTTTAAAATCTAGAAAAAATGCTTTAAAATAGTGTGAAAGAACAGCCTTGACTCTTAATTTTACGGCACAATAGCCGAGTTTGTGCTCCGCTCGTATTTAGCACCAAACATGGTATTATTGAAATGTTGAGATCTCAGTCAAAGTATAGCTCGAACTGCTTCTAAATCTAGAAAAAAAGCTTTAAAATAGTGTGAAAGAGCAGCCTTGACTCTTAATTTTACGGCACAATTGAAAGTTTTTAGCTCCGCTCGTATTTAGCACCAAACATGGTATTATTGAAATGTTGAGATCTCAGTCAAAGTATAGCTCGAACTGCGTCTAAATCTAGAAAAAAAGCTTTAAAATAGTGTGAAAGAGCAGCCTTGACTCTTAATTTTACGGCACAAGAGCCAAGTTTGTGCTCCGCTCGTATTTAGTACCAAACATGGTATTATTGAAATGTTGAGATCTCAGTCAAAGTATAGCTCGAACTGCTTCTAAATCTAGAAAAAAAGCTTTAAAATAGTGTGAAAGAGCAGCCTTGACTCTTAATTTTACGGCACAATTGAAAGTTTTTAGCTCCGCTCGTATTTAGCACCAAACATGGTATTATTGAAATGTTGAGATCTCAGTCAAAGTATAGCTCGAACTGCTTCTAAATCTAGAAAAAAAAGCTTTAAAATAGTTTGAAAGAGCAGCCTTGACTCTTAATTTTACGGCACAATTGAAAGTTTTTAGCTCCGCTCGTATTAAGCACCAAACATGGTATTATTGAAATGTTGAGATCTCAGTCAAAGTATAGCTCGAACTGTATCTAAATCTAGAAAAAAAGCTTTCAAATAGTGTGAAAGAGCAGGCTTAACTCTTAATTTTACGGCACAATAGCCGAGTTTGTGCTCCGCTCGTATTTAGCACCAAACATGGTATTATTGAAATGTTGAGATCTCAGTCAAAGTATAGCTCGAACTGCTTCTAAATCTAGAAAAAAAGCTTTAAAATAGTGTGAAAGAGCAGCCTTGACTCTTAATTTTACGGCACAATTGAAAGTTTTTAGCTCCGCTCGTATTAAGCACCAAACATGGTATTATTGAAATGTTGAGATCTCAGTCAAAGTATAGCTCGAACTGTATCTAAATCTAGAAAAAAAAGCTTTCAAATAGTGTGAAAGAGCAGGCTTAACTCTTAATTTTACGGCACAATAGCCGAGTTTGTGCTCCGCTCGTATTTAGCACCAAACATGGTATTATTGAAATGTTGAGATCTCAGTCAAAGTATAGCTCGAACTGCTTCTAAATCTAGAAAAAAAGCTTTAAAATAGTGTGAAAGAGCAGCCTTGACTCTTAATTTTACGGCACAATTGAAAGTTTTTAGCTCCGCTCGTATTTAGCACCAAACATGGTATATTGAAATGTTGAGATCTCAGTCAAAGTATAGCTCGAACTGCTTCTAAATCTAGAAAAAAAGCTTTAAAATAGTGTGAAAGAGCAGCCTTGACTCTTAATTTTACGGCACAATTGAAAGTTTTTAGCTCCGCTCGTATTTAGCACCAAACATGGTAATATTGAAATGTTGAGGTCTCAGTCAAAGTATAGCTCGTACTGCTTTAAAATCTAGAAAAAATGCTTTAAAATAGTGTGAAAGAACAGCCTTGACTCTTAATTTTACGGCACAATAGCCGAGTTTGTGCTCCGCTCGTATTTAGCACCAAACATGGTATTATTGAAATGTTGAGATCTCAGTCAAAGTATAGATCGAACTGCTTCTAAATCTAGAAAAAAAGCTTTAAAATAGTGTGAAAGAGCAGCCTTGACTCTTAATTTTACGGCACAATTGAAAGTTTTTAGCTCCGCTCGTATTTAGCACCAAACATGGTATAATTGAAATGTTGAGATCTCAGTCAAAGTATAGCTCGAACTGCTTCTAAATCTAGAAAAAAAGCTTTAAAATAGTGTGAAAGAGCAGCCTTGACTCTTAATTTTACGGCACAATTAAAAGTTTTTAGCTCCGCTCGTATTAAGCACCAAACATGGTATTATTGAAATGTTGAGATCTCAGTCAAAGTATAGATCGAACTGCTTCTAAATCTAGAAAAAAAGCTTTAAAATAGTGTGAAAGAGCAGCCTTGACTCTTAATTTTACGGCACAATTGAAAGTTTTTAGCTCCGCTCGTATTTAGCACCAAACATGGTATAATTGAAATGTTGAGATCTCAGTCAAAGTATAGCTCGAACTGCTTCTAAATCTAGAAAAAAAGCTTTAAAATAGTGTGAAAGAGCAGCCTTGACTCTTAATTTTACGGCACAAGAGCCAAGTTTGT
Organism: Neocloeon triangulifer; assembly: GCF_031216515.1. Lineage (NCBI taxonomy): Eukaryota > Metazoa > Arthropoda > Insecta > Ephemeroptera > Baetidae > Neocloeon > Neocloeon triangulifer. The sequence continues at coordinate 7,715 of NW_026775552.1, forward strand.
GCTCCGCTCGTATTTAGCACCAAACATGGTATTATTGAAATGTTGAGATCTCAGTCAAAGTATAGCTCGAACTGCTTCTAAATCTAGAAAAAAAGCTTTAAAATAGTGTGAAAGAGCAGCCTTGACTCTTAATTTTACGGCACAATTGAAAGTTTTTAGCTCCGCTCGTATTAAGCACCAAACATGGTATTATTGAAATGTTGAGATCTCAGTCAAAGTATAGCTCGAACTGCTTCTAAATCTAGAAAAAAAGCTTTAAAATAGTGTGAAAGAGCAGCCTTGACTCTTAATTTTACGGCACAAGAGCCAAGTTTGTGCTCCGCTCGTAGTTAGCACCAAACATGGTTTTATTGAAATGTTGAGATCTCAGTCAAAGTATAGCTCGAACTGCTTCTAAATCTAGAAAAAAAAGCTTTCAAATAGTGTGAAAGAACAGCCTTGACTCTTAATTTTACGGCACAATAGCCGAGTTTGTGCTCCGGCTCGTATTTAGCACCAAACATGGTATTATTGAAATGTTGAGATCTCAGTCAAAGTATAGCTCGAACTGCTTCTAAATCTAGAAAAAAAGCTTTAAAATAGTGTGAAAGAGCAGCCTTGACTCTTAATTTTACGGCACAATTGAAAGTTTTTTAGCTCCGCTCGTATTAAGCACCAAACATGGTATTATTGAAATGTTGAGATCTCAGTCAAAGTATAGCTCGAACTGCTTCTAAATCTAGAAAAAAAGCTTTAAAATAGTGTGAAAGAGCAGCCTTGACTCTTAATTTTATGGCACAATTGAGAGTTTTAAGCTCCGCTCGTATTAAGCACCAAACATGGTATTATTGAAATGTTGAGATCTCAGTCAAAGTATAGCTCGAACTGCTTCTAAATCTAGAAAAAAAGCTTTAAAATAGTGTGAAAGAGCAGCCTTGACTCTTAATTTTACGGCACAATTGAAAGTTTTTAGCTCCGCTCGTATTTAGCACCAAACATGGTATTATTGAAATGTTGAGGTCTCAGTCAAAGTATAGCTCAAACTGCTTCTAAATCTAGAAAAAATGCTTTAAAATAGTGTGAAAGAACAGCCTTGACTCTTAATTTACGGCACAATAGCCGAGTTTGTGCTCCGCTCGTATTTAGCACCAAACATGGTATTATTGAAATGTTGAGATCTCAGTCAAAGTATAGCTCGAACTGCGTCTAAATCTAGAAAAAAAGCTTTCAAATAGTGTGAAAGAGCAGCCTTAACTCTTAATTTTACGGCACAAGAGCCAAGTTTATGCTCCGCTCGTATTTAGTACCAAACATGGTATTATTGAAATGTGAGATCTCAGTCAAAGTATAGCTCGAACTGCTTCTAAATCTAGAAAAAAAGCTTTAAAATAGTGTGAAAGAGCAGCCTTGACTCTTAATTTTACGGCACAATTGAAAGTTTTTAGCTCCGCTCGTATTTAGCACACAAACATGGTATTATTGAAATGTTGAGGTCTCAGTCAAAGTATAGCTCGTACTGCTTTAAAATCTAGAAAAAATGCTTTAAAATAGTGTGAAAGAACAGCCTTGACTCTTAATTTTACGGCACAATAGCCGAGTTTGTGCTCCGCTCGTATTTAGCACCAAACATGGTATTATTGAAATGTTGAGATCTCAGTCAAAGTATAGCTCGAACTGCTTCTAAATCTAGAAAAAAAGCTTTAAAATAGTGTGAAAGAGCAGCCTTGACTCTTAATTTTACGGCACAATTGAAAGTTTTTAGCTCCGCTCATATTAAGCACCAAACATGGTATTATTGAAATGTTGAGATCTCAGTCAAAGTATAGCTCGAACTGCTTCTAAATCTAGAAAAAAAGCTTTCAAATAGTGTGAAAGAGCAGGCTTAACTCTTAATTTTACGGCACAATTGAAAGTTTTTAGCTCCGCTCATATTAAGCACCAAACATGGTATTATTGAAATGTTGAGATCTCAGTCAAAGTATAGCTCGAACTGCTTCTAAATCTAGAAAAAAAGCTTTAAAATAGTGTGAAAGAGCAGCCTTGACTCTTAATTTTCCGGCACAATTAAAAGTTTTTAGCTCCGCTCGTATTAAGCACCAAACATGGTATTATTGAAATGTTGAGATCTCAGTCAAAGTATAGCTCGAACTGCTTCTAAATCTAGAAAAAAAGCTTTCAAATAGTGTGAAAGAGCAGGCTTAACTCTTAATTTTACGGCACAATTGAAAGTTTTTAGCTCCGCTCATATTAAGCACCAAACATGGTATTATTGAAATGTTGAGATCTCAGTCAAAGTATAGCTCGAACTGCTTCTAAATCTAGAAAAAAAGCTTTAAAATAGTGTGAAAGAGCAGCCTTAACTCTTAATTTTACGGCACAAGAGCCAAGTTTGTGCTCCGCTCGTATTTAGCACCAAACATGGTATTATTGAAATGTTGAGATCTCAGTCAAAGTATAGCTCGAACTGCGTCTAAATCTAGAAAAAAAGCTTTCAAATAGTGTGAAAGAGCAGCCTTAACTCTTAATTTTACGGCACAAGAGCCAAGTTTGTGCTCCGCTCGTATTTAGCACCAAACATGGTATTATTGAAATGTTGAGATCTCAGTCAAAGTATAGCTCGAACTGCTTCTAAATCTAGAAAAAAAAGCTTTCAAATAGTGTGAAAGAACAGCCTTGACTCTTAATTTTACGGCACAATAGCCGAGTTTGTGCTCCGCTCGTATTTAGCACCAAACATGGTATTATTGAAATGTTGAGATCTCAGTCAAAGTATAGCTCGAACTGCTTCTAAATCTAGAAAAAAAGCTTTAAAATAGTGTGAAAGAGCAGCCTTGACTCTTAATTTTACGGCACAATTGAAAGTTTTTAGCTCCGCTCGTATTAAGCACCAAACATGGTATTATTGAAATGTTGAGATCTCAGTCAAAGTATAGCTCGAACTGCTTCTAAATCTAGAAAAAAAGCTTTAAAATAGTGTGAAAGAGCAGCCTTGACTCTTAATTTTACGGCACAATTGAGAGTTTTTAGCTCCGCTCGTATTTAGCACCAAACATGGTATTATTGAAATGTTGAGATCTCAGTCAAAGTATAGCTCGAACTGTTTCTAAATCTAGAAAAAAAGCTTTCAAATAGTGTGAAAGAGCAGGCTTAACTCTTAATTTTACGGCACAATAGCCGAGTTTGTGCTCCGCTCGTATTTAGCACCAAACATGGTATTATTGAAATGTTGAGATCTCAGTTAAAGTATAGCTCGAACTGCTTCTAAATCTAGAAAAAAAGCTTTAAAATAGTGTGAAAGAGCAGCCTTGACTCTTAATTTTACGGCACAATTGAAAGTTTTTAGCTCCGCTCATATTAAGCACCAAACATGGTATTATTGAAATGTTGAGATCTCAGTCAAAGTATAGCTCGAACTGCTTCTAAATCTAGAAAAAAAGCTTTAAAATAGTGTGAAAGAGCAGCCTTAACTCTTAATTTTACGGCACAAGAGCCAAGTTTGTGCTCCGCTCGTATTTAGCACCAAACATGGTATTATTGAAATGTTGAGATCTCAGTCAAAGTATAGCTCGAACTGCTTCTAAATCTAGAAAAAAAGCTTTCAAATAGTGTGAAAGGAGCAGGCTTAACTCTTAATTTTAACGGCACAATAGCCGAGTTTATGCTCCGCTCGTATTTAGCACCAAACATGGTATTATTGAAATGTTGAGATCTCAGTCAAAGTATAGCTCGAACTGCTTCTAAATCTAGAAAAAAAAGCTTTAAAATAGTGTGAAAGAGCAGCCTTGACTCTTAATTTTACGGCACAATTGAAAGTTTTTAGCTCCGCTCATATTAAGCACCAAACATGGTATTATTGAAATGTTGAGATCTCAGTCAAAGTATAGCTCGAACTGCTTCTAAATCTAGAAAAAAAGCTTTAAAATAGTGTGAAAGAGCAGCCTTAACTCTTAATTTTACGGCACAAGAGCCAAGTTTGTGCTCCGCTCGTATTTAGCACCAAACATGGTATTATTGAAATGTTGAGATCTCAGTCAAAGTATAGCTCGAACTGCTTCTAAATCTAGAAAAAAAGCTTTCAAATAGTGTGAAAGAGCAGGCTTAACTCTTAATTTTACGGCACAATAGCCGAGTTTTATGCTCCGCTCGTATTTAGCACCAAACATGGTATTATTGAAATGTTGAGATCTCAGTCAAAGTATAGCTCGAACTGCTTCTAAATCTAGAAAAAAAGCTTTAAAATAGTGTGAAAGAGCAGCCTTGACTCTTAATTTTACGGCACAATTGAAAGTTTTTAGCTCCGCTCGTATTTAGCACCAAACATGGTATTATTGAAATGTTGAGATCTCAGTCAAAGTATAGCTCGAACTGCTTCTAAATCTAGAAAAAAAGCTTTAAAATAGTGTGAAAGAGCAGCCTTAACTCTTAATTTTACGGCACAAGAGCCAAGTTTGTGCTCCGCTCGTATTTAGCACCAAACATGGTATTATTGAAATGTTGAGATCTCAGTCAAAGTATAGCTCGAACTGCTTCTAAATCTAGAAAAAAAGCTTTCAAATAGTGTGAAAGAGCAGGCCTTAACTCTTAATTTTACGGCACAATAGCCGAGTTTATGCTCCGCTCGTATTTAGCACCAAACATGGTATTATTGAAATGTTGAGATCTCAGTCAAAGTATAGCTCGAACTGCTTCTAAATCTAGAAAAAAAGCTTTAAAATAGTGTGAAAGAGCAGCCTTGACTCTTAATTTTACGGCACAATTGAAAGTTTTTAGCTCCGCTCGTATTTAGCACCAAACATGGTATTATTGAAATGTTGAGATCTCAGTCAAAGTATAGCTCGAACTGCTTCTAAATCTAGAAAAAAAGCTTTAAAATAGTTTGAAAGAGCAGCCTTGACTCTTAATTTTACGACACAATTGAAAGTTTTTAGCTCCGCTCGTATTAAGCACCAAACATGGTATTATTGAAATGTTGAGATCTCAGTCAAAGTATAGCTCGAACTGTATCTAAATCTAGAAAAAAAGCTTTCAAATAGTGTGAAAGAGCAGGCTTAACTCTTAATTTTACGGCACAATAGCCGAGTTTGTGCTCCGCTCGTATTTAGCACCAAACATGGTATTATTGAAATGTTGAGATCTCAGTTAAAGTATAGCTCGAACTGCTTCTAAATCTAGAAAAAAAGCTTTAAAATAGTGTGAAAGAGCAGCCTTGACTCTTAATTTTACGGCACAATTGAAAGTTTTTTAGCTCCGCTCGTATTTAGCACCAAACATGGTATTATTGAAATGTTGAGGTCTCAGTCAAAGTATAGCTCGTACTGCTTTAAAATCTAGAAAAAATGCTTTAAAAATAGTGTGAAAGAACAGCCTTGACTCTTAATTTTACGGCACAATAGCCGAGTTTGTGCTCCGCTCGTATTTAGCACCAAAAAATATAGCACACGGATCTATCAGAATGAGATCTCAAGTCAAGTATAGATCGAACTGCTTCTAAATCTAGAAAAAAAGCTTTACAAATAGTGTGAAAGAGCAGCCTTGACTCTTAATTTTACGGCACAATTGCAAAGTTTTTAGCTCCGCTCGTATTAGCACCAAACATGGTATAATTGAAATGTTGAGATCTCAGTCAAAGTATAGCTCGAACTGCTACTAAATCTAGAAAAAAAGCTTAAATAGTGTGAAAGAGCAGCCTTGACTCTTAATTTTACTGGCACAATTGAAGTTTTTAGCTCCGCTCATATAAGCACAAACATGGAATATTAGAAATGATGAGATCATCAAAGTATAGCTCGAACTGCTTCTAAATCTAAGAAAAAAAGCTTTAAAATAGTGTGAAAGAGCAGCCTTACTCTTAATTTTACGGCACAAGAGCCAAGTTTGCTCCTCCGCTCGTATTTAAGCACCAAACATGGTATTCATTGAAATTTGATGATCTCAGTCAAAGTATAGCTCGAACTGCTTCTAAATTAAGAAAAAAAGCTTTAAAATAGTGTGAAAGAGCAGCCTTGACTCTTAATTATTACGGAACAATTGATAGTTTTTAGCACCGCTCGTTATTAGCACCTAAACTGGAGTAATATTGAAATGTTGAGGTCTCAGTCTCAAAGTATAGCTCGTACTGCTTTAAAATCTAGAAAAATGCTTTAAAATAGTGTGAAAGAACAGCCTTGACTCTTAATTTTACGGCACAATAGCCGAGTTTTGTCGTCCGCTCGTATTAGCACCACAACATGGTATATTGAAATGTGAGATCTCAGTCAAAGTATAGGCTCGAACTGCTTCTAAATCTAGAAAAAAAGCTTTAAAATAGTGTGAAAGAGCAGCCTTGACTCTTAATTTTCGGCACAATTGCAAGTTTTAGCTCCGCTCGTATTTAGCACCAAACATGGTATTATTGAAATGTTGAGATCTCAGTCAAAGTATAGCTCGAACTGCTTCTAAATCTAGAAAAAAAGCTTTAAAATAGTGTGAAAGAGCAGCCTTGACTCTTAATTTTACGGCACAATAGAAAGTTTTTAGCTCCGCTCGTTTATGCACCAAACATGGTATTATTGAAATGATGAGATCTCAAGTCAAAGTATAGCTCGAACTGCTTCTAAATCTAGAAAAAAAGCTTTCAAATAGTGTGAAAGAGCAGGCTTAACTCTTAATTTTACGGCACAATTGAAAGTTTTTAGCTCCCGCTCGTATTAAGCACCAAACATGGTATTATTGAAATGTTGAGATCTCAGTCAAAGTATAGCTCGAACTGCTTCTAAATCTAAGAAAAAAGCTTTAAAATAGTGTGAAAGAGCAGCCTTAACTCTTAATTTTACGGCAAGAGGCCAAGTTTGTGCTCCGCTCGTATTTAGCACCAAACAGGTATTATTGAAATGTTGAGATCTCAGTCAAAGTATAGCTCGAACTGCGTCTAAATCTAGAAAAAAAGATTTCAAATAGTGTGAAAGAGCAGCCTTAACTCTTAATTTTACGGCACAAGAGCTCAAGTTTGTGCTCCGCTCGTATTTAGCACCAAACATGGTATTAATTGAAATGTTGAGATCTCAGTCAAAGTATAGCTCGAACTGCTCCTAAATCTAGAAAAAAAAGCTTTCAAATAGTGTGAAAGAACAGCCTTGACTCTTAATTTACGGCACAATAGCCGAGTTTGTGCTCCGCTCGTATTTAGCACCAAACATGATTATTGAAATGTTGAGATCTCAGTCAAAGTATAGATCGAACTGCTTCTAAATCTAGAAAAAAAGCTTTAAATAGAGTGAAAGAGCAGCTCTTGACTCTTAATTTTACGGCACAATTGAAAGTTTTAGCTCCGCTCGTATTAAGCACCAAACATGTATTATTGAAATGTTGAGATCTCAGTCAAAGTATAGCTCGAACTGCTTCTAAATCTAGAAAAAAAGCTTTAAAATAGTGTGAAAGAGCAGCCTTGACTCTTAATTTTATGGCACAATTGAGAGTTTTTAGCTCCGCTCGTATTAAGCACCAAACATGGTATTATTGAAATGTTGAGATCTCAGTCAAAGTATAGCTCGAACTGTTTCTAAATCTAGAAAAAAAGCTTTCAAATAGTGTGAAAGAGCAGGCTTAACTCTTAATTTTACGGCACAATAGCCGAGTTTTGTGCTCCGCTCGTATTTAGCACCAAACATGGTATTATTGAAATGTTGAGATCTCAGTTAAAGTATAGCTCGAACTGCTTCTAAATCTAGAAAAAAAAGCTTTAAAATAGTGTGAAAGAGCAGCCTTGACTCTTAATTTTACGGCACAAGAGCCAAGTTTGTGCTCCGCTCGTATTTAGCACCAAACATGGTATTATTGAAATGTTGAGATCTCAGTTAAGTATAGCTCGAACTGCTTCTAAATCTAGAAAAAAAGCTTTAAAATAGTGTGAAAGAGCAGCCTTGACTCTTAATTTTACGGCACAATTGAAAGTTTTTAGCTCCGCTCGTATTTAGCACCAAACATGGTATTATTGAAATGTGAGGTCTCAGTCAAAGTATAGCTCGTACTGCTTTAAAATCTAGAAAAAATGCTTTAAAATAGTGTGAAAGAACAGCTTGACTCTTAATTTTACGGCACAATAGCCGAGTTTGTGCTCCGCTCGTATTTAGCACCAAACATGGTATTATTGAAATGTTGAGATCTCAGTCAAAGTATAGATCGAACTGCTTCTAAATCTAGAAAAAAAGCTTTAAAATAGTGTGAAAGAGCAGCCTTGACTCTTAATTTTACGGCACAATTGAAAGTTTTTAGCTCCGCTAGTATTTAGCACCAAACATGGTATAATTGAAATGTTGAGATCTCAGTCAAAGTATAGCTCGAACTGCTTCTAAATCTAGAAAAAAAGCTTTAAAATAGTGTGAAAGAGCAGCCTTGACTCTTAATTTTACGGCACAATTAAAAGTTTTAGCTCCGCTCGTATTAAGCACCAAACATGGTATTATTGAAATGTTGAGATCTCAGTCAAAGTATAGCTCGAACTGCTTCTAAATCTAGAAAAAAAGCTTTCAAATAGTGTGAAAGAGCAGGCTTAACTCTTAATTTTACGGCACAATTGAAAGTTTTTAGCTCCGCTCATATTAAGCACCAAACATGGTATTATTGAAATGTTGAGATCTCAGTCAAAGTATAGCTCGAACTGCTTCTAAATCTAGAAAAAAAGCTTTAAAATAGTGTGAAAGAGCAGCCTTAACTCTTAATTTTACGGCACAAGAGCCAAGTTTGTGCTCCGCTCGTATTTAGCACCAAACATGGTATTATTGAAATGTTGAGATCTCAGTCAAAGTTAGCTCGAACTGCTTCTAAATCTAGAAAAAAAGCTTTAAAATAGTGTGAAAGAGCAGCCTTGACTCTTAATTTTACGGCACAATTGAAAGTTTTTAGCTCCGCTCGTACTTTAGCACCAAACATGGTATTATTGAAATGTTGAGGTCTCAGTCAAAGTATAGCTCGTACTGCTTTAAATCTAGAAAAAATGCTTTAAAATAGTGTGAAAGAACAGCCTTGACTCTTAATTTTACGGCACAATAGCCGAGTTTGTGCTCCGCTCGTATTTAGCACCAAACATGGTATTATTGAAATGTTGAGATCTCAGTCAAAGTATAGATCGAACTGCTTCTAAATCTAGAAAAAAAGCTTTAAAATAGTGTGAAAGAGCAGCCTTGACTCTTAATTTTACGGCACAATTGAAAGTTTTTAGCTCCTCGCTCGTATTAGCACCAAACATGGTATTATTGAAATGTTGAGATCTCAGTCAAAGTATAGCTCGAACTGCTTCTAATCTAGAAAAAAAGCTTTAAAATAGTGTGAAAGAGCAGCCTTGACTCTTAATTTTACGGCACAATTAAAGTTTTTAGCTCCGCTCGTATTAAGCACCAAACATGGTATTATTGAAATGTTGAGATCTCAATCAAAGTATAGCTCGAACTGCTTCTAAATCTAGAAAAAAGCTTTCAAATAGTGTGAAAGAGCAGGCTTAACTCTTAATTTTACGGCACAATTGAAAGTTTTTAGCTCCGCTCATATTAAGCACCAAACATGGTATTATTGAAATGTTGAGATCTCAGTCAAAGTAATAAGCTCGAACTGCTTCTAAATCTAGAAAAAAAGCTTTAAAATAGTGTGAAAGAGCAGCCTTAACTCTTAATTTTACGGCACAAGAGCCAAGTTTGTGCTCCGCTCGTATTTAGCACCAAACATGGTATTATTGAAATGTTGAGATCTCAGTCAAAGTATAGCTCGAACTGCGTCTAAATCTAGAAAAAAAGCTTTCAAATAGTGTGAAAGAGCAGCCTTAACTCTTAATTTTACGGCACAAGAGCCAAGTTTGTGCTCCGCTCGTATTTAGCACCAAACATGGTATTATTGAAATGTTGAGATCTCAGTCAAAGTATAGCTCGAACTGCTTCTAAATCTAGAAAAAAAAGCTTTCAAATAGTGTGAAAGAACAGCCTTGACTCTTAATTTTACGGCACAATAGCCGAGTTTGTGCTCCGCTCGTATTTAGCACCAAACATGGTATTATTGAAATGTTGAGATCTCAGTCAAAGTATAGCTCGAACTGCTTCTAAATCTAGAAAAAAAGCTTTAAAATAGTGTGAAAGAGCAGCCTTGACTCTTAATTTTACGGCACAATTGAAAGTTTTAGCTCCGCTCGTATTAAGCACCAAACATGGTATTATTGAAATGTTGAGATCTCAGTCAAAGTATAGCTCGAACTGCTTCTAAATCTAGAAAAAAAGCTTTAAAATAGTGTGAAAGAGCAGCCTTGACTCTTAATTTTATGGCACAATTGAGAGTTTTTAGCTCCGCTCGTATTAAGCACCAAACATGGTATTATTGAAATGTTGAGATCTCAGTCAAGTATAGCTCGAACTGTTTCTAAATCTAGAAAAAAAGCTTTCAAATAGTGTGAAAGAGCAGGCTTAACTCTTAATTTTACGGCACAATAGCCGAGTTTGTGCTCCGCTCGTATTTAGCACCAAACATGGTATTATTGAAATGTTGAGATCTCAGTTAAAGTATAGCTCGAACTGCTTCTAAATCTAGAAAAAAAGCTTAAAATAGTGTGAAAGAGCAGCCTTTGACTCTTAATTTTACGGCACAATTGAAAGTTTTTAGCTCCGCTCATATTAAGCACCAAACATGGTATTAATTGAAATGTTGAGATCTCAGTCAAAGTATAGCTCGAAACTGCTTCTAAATCTATAAAAAAAGCTTTAAAATAGTGTGAAAGAGCAGCCTTAACTCTTAATTTTACGGCACAAGAGCCAAGTTTGTGCTCCGCTCGTATTTAGCACCAAACATGGTATTATTGAAATGTTGAGATCTCAGTCAAAAGTATAGCTCGAACTGCTTCTAAATCTAGAAAAAAAAGCTTTAAAATAGTGTGAAAGAGCAGCCTTGACTCTTAATTTTACGGCACAATTGAAAGTTTTTAGCTCCGCTCGTATTTAGCACCAAACATGGTATAATTGAAATGTTGAGATCTCAGTCAAAGTATAGCTCAAACTGCTTCTAAATCTAGAAAAAAAGCTTTCAAATAGTGTTGAAAGAGCAGGCTTAACTCTTAATTTTACGGCACAATAGCCGAGTTTATGCTCCGCTCGTATTTAGCACCAAACATGGTATTATTGAAATGTTGAGGTCTCAGTCTAAGTATAGCTCAAACTGCTTCTAAATCTAGAAAAAATGCTTTAAAATAGTGTGAAAGAACAGCCTTGACTCTTAATTTTACGGCACAATAGCCGAGTTTGTGCTCCGCTCGTATTTAGCACCAAACATGGTATTATTGAAATGTTGAGATCTCAGTCAAAGCTTTCAAATAGTGTGAAAGAGCAGCCTTGACTCTTAATTTTACGGCACAATTGAAAGTTTTTTAGCTCCGCTCGTATTTAGCACCAAACATGGGTATTATTGAAATGTTGAGATCTCAGTCAAAGTATAGCTCGAACTGCTTCTAAATCTAGAAAAAAAAGCTTTAAAATAGTTTTGAAAGAGCAGCATTGACTCTTAATTTTACGGCACAATTGAAAGTTTTTAGCTCCGCCTCGTATTAAGCACCAAACATGGTATTATTGAAATGTTGAGATCTCAGTCAAAGTATAGCTCGAACGGCTTCTAAATCTAGAAAAAAAAGCTTTCAAATAGTGTGAAAGAGCAGGCTTAACTCTTAATTTTACGGCACAATAAGCCGAGTTTGTGCTCCGCTCGTATTTAGCACCAAACATGGTATTATTGAAATGTTGAGATCTCAGTTAAAGTATAGCTCGAACTGCTTCTAAATCTAGAAAAAAAAGCTTTAAAATAGTGTGTGAAAGAGCAGCCTTGACTCTTAATTTTTACGGCACAATTGAAAAGTTTTTAGCTCCGCTCGTATTTAGCACCAAACATGGTATTATTGAAATGTTGAGGTCTCAGTCAAAGTATAGCTCGATACTGCTTTAAAATCTAGAAAAAATGCTTTAAAATAGTGTGAAAGAACAGCCTTGACTCTTAATTTTACGGCACAATAGCCGAGTTTGTGCTCCGCTCGTATTTAGCACCAAACAATAGGTATTATTGAAATGTTGAGATCTCAGTCAAAGTATAGCTCGAACTGCTTCTAAATCTAGAAAAAAAGCTTTAAAATAGTGTGAAAGAGCAGCCTTGACTCTTAATTTTACGGCACAATTGAAAGTTTTTAGCTCCGCTCGTATTTAGCACCAAACATGGTATAATTGAAATGTTGAGATCTCAGTCAAAGTATAGCTCGTACTGCTTTTAAAATCTAGAAAAAATGCTTTAAAAATAGTGTGAAAGAACAGCCTTGACTCTTAATTTTACGGCACAATAGCCGAGTTTGTGCTCCGCTCGTATTTAGCACCAAACATTGGTATTATTGAAATGTTGAGATCTCAGTCAAAGTATAGATCGAACTGCTTCTAAATCTAGAAAAAAGGCTTTAAAAATAGTGTGAAAAGAGCAGCCTTGACTCTTAATTTTTACGGCACAATTGAAAGTTTTTAGCTCCGCTCGTATTTAGCACTCAAACAATGGTATTATTGAAATGTTGAGATCTCAGTCAAAGTATAGCTCGAACTGCTTCTAAATCTAGAAAAAAAGCTTTTAAAATAGTGTGAAAAGAGCAGCCTTGACTCTTAATTTTACGGCACAATTAAAAGTTTTTAGCTCCGCTCGTATTAAGCACCAAACATGGTATTATTGAAATGTTGAGATCTCAATCAAAGTATAGCTCGAACTGCTTCTAAATCTAGAAAAAAAGCTTTTCAAATAGTGTGAAAGAGCAGGCTTAACTCTTAATTTTACGGCACAATTGAAAGTTTTTAGCTCCGCTCATATTAAGCACCAAACATGGTATTATTGAAATGTTGAGATCTCAGTCAAAGTATAGCTCGAACTGCTTCTAAATCTAGAAAAAAAGCTTTAAAAATAGTGTGAAAGAGCAGCCTTAACTCTTAATTTTACGGCACAAGAGCCAAGTTTGTGCTCCGCTCGTATTTAGCACCAAACATGGGTATTATTGAAATGTTGAGATCTCAGTCAAAGTATAGCTCGAACTGCGTCCTAAATCTAGAAAAAAAGCTTTCAAATAGTGTGAAAGAGCAGCCTTAACTCTTAATTTTACGGCACAAGAGCCAAGTTTTGTGCTCCGCTCGTATTTAGCACCAAACATGTGTATTATTGAAATGTTGAGATCTCAGTCAAAGTATAGCTCGAACTGCTTCTAAATCTAGAAAAAAAAAGCTTTCAAATAGTGTGAAAGAACAGCCTTGACTCTTAATTTTACGGCACAATAGCCGAGTTTGTGCTCCGCTCGTATTTAGCACCAAACATGGTATTATTGAAATGTTGAGATCTCAGTCAAAGTATAGCTCGAACTGCTTCTAAATCTAGAAAAAAAGCTTTAAAATAGTGTGAAAGAGCAGCCCTTGACTCTTAATTTTTATGGCACAATTGAGAGTTTTTAGCTCCGCTCGTATTAAGCACCAAACATGGTATTATTGAAATGTTGAGATCTCAGTCAAAGTATAGCTCGAACTGTTTCTAAATCTAGGAAAAAAAGCTTTCAAATAGTGTGAAAGAGCAGGCTTAACTCTTAATTTTACGGCACAATAGCCGAGTTTGTGCTCCGCTCGTATTTAGCACCAAACATGGTATTATTGAAATGTTGAGATCTCAGTTAAAGTATAGCTCGAACTGCTTCTAAATCTAGAAAAAAAAGCTTTAAAATAGTGTGAAAGAGCAGCCTTGACTCTTAATTTTACGGACACAATTGAAAGTTTTTAGCTCCGCTCATATTAAGCACCAAACATGGTATTATTGAAATGTTGAGATCTCAGTCAAAGTATAGCTCGAACTGCTTCTAAATCTATAAAAAAAGCTTTAAAATAGTGTGAAAGAGCAGCCTTAACTCTTAATTTTACGGCACAAGAGCCAAGTTTGTGCTCCGCTCGTATTTAGCACCAAACATGGTATTATTGAAATGTTGAGATCTCAGTCAAAGTATAGCTCGAACTGCTTCTAAATCTAGAAAAAAAGCTTTAAAATAGTGTGAAAGAGCAGCCTTGACTCTTAATTTTACGGCACAATTGAAAGTTTTTAGCTCCGCTCGTATTTAGCACCAAACATGGTATAATTGAAATGTTGAGATCTCAGTCAAAGTATAGCTCGAACTGCTTCTAAATCTAGAAAAAAAGCTTTAAAATAGTGTGAAAGAGCAGCCTTGACTCTTAATTTTACGGCACAATTAAAAGTTTTTAGCACCGCTCGTATTAAGCACCAAACATGGTATTATTGAAATGTTGAGATCTCAGTCAAAGTATAGCTCAAACTGCTTCTAAATCTAGAAAAAAAGCTTTCAAATAGTGTGAAAGAGCAGGCTTAACTCTTAATTTTACGGCACAATAGCCGAGTTTATGCTCCGCTCGTATTTAGCACCAAACATGGTATTATTGAAATGTTGAGGTCTCAGTCTAAGTATAGCTCAAACTGCTTCTAAATCTAGAAAAAATGCTTTAAAATAGTGTGAAAGAACAGCCTTGACTCTTAATTTTACGGCACAATAGCCGAGTTTGTGCTCCGCTCGTATTTAGCACCAAACATGGTATTATTGAAATGTTGAGATCTCAGTCAAAGTATAGCTCGAACTGCGTCTAAATCTAGAAAAAAAGCTTTCAAATAGTGTGAAAGAGCAGCCTTGACTCTTAATTTTACGGCACAATTGAAAGTTTTTAGCTCCGCTCGTATTTAGCACCAAACATGGTATTATTGAAATGTTGAGATCTCAGTCAAAGTATAGCTCGAACTGCTTCTAAATCTAGAAAAAAAGCTTTAAAATAGTTTGAAAGAGCAGCATTGACTCTTAATTTTACGGCACAATTGAAAGTTTTTAGCTCCGCTCGTATTAAGCACCAAACATGGTATTATTGAAATGTTGAGATCTCAGTCAAAGTATAGCTCGAACGGCTTCTAAATCTAGAAAAAAAGCTTTCAAATAGTGTGAAAGAGCAGGCTTAACTCTTAATTTTACGGCACAATAGCCGAGTTTGTGCTCCGCTCGTATTTAGCACCAAACATGGTATTATTGAAATGTTGAGATCTCAGTTAAAGTATAGCTCGAACTGCTTCTAAATCTAGAAAAAAAGCTTTAAAATAGTGTGAAAGAGCAGCCTTGACTCTTAATTTTACGGCACAATTGAAAGTTTTTAGCTCCGCTCGTATTTAGCACCAAACATGGTATTATTGAAATGTTGAGGTCTCAGTCAAAGTATAGCTCGTACTGCTTTAAAATCTAGAAAAAATGCTTTAAAATAGTGTGAAAGAACAGCCTTGACTCTTAATTTTACGGCACAATAGCCGAGTTTGTGCTCCGCTCGTATTTAGCACCAAACATGGTATTATTGAAATGTTGAGATCTCAGTCAAAGTATAGCTCGAACTGCTTCTAAATCTAGAAAAAAAGCTTTAAAATAGTGTGAAAGAGCAGCCTTGACTCTTAATTTTACGGCACAATTGAAAGTTTTTAGCTCCGCTCGTATTTAGCACCAAACATGGTATAATTGAAATGTTGAGATCTCAGTCAAAGTATAGCTCGAACTGCTTCTAAATCTAGAAAAAAAGCTTTAAAATAGTGTGAAAGAGCAGCCTTGACTCTTAATTTTCCGGCACAATTAAAAGTTTTTAGCTCCGCTCGTATTAAGCACCAAACATGGTATTATTGAAATGTTGAGATCTCAGTCAAAGTATAGCTCGAACTGCTTCTAAATCTAGAAAAAAAGCTTTAAAATAGTGTGAAAGAGCAGCCTTAACTCTTAATTTTACGGCACAAGAGCCAAGTTTGTGCTCCGCTCGTATTTAGCACCAAACATGGTATTATTGAAATGTTGAGGTCTCAGTCAAAGTATAGCTCGAACTGCTTCTAAATCTAGAAAAAATGCTTTAAAATAGTGTGAAAGAGCAGCCTTGACTCTTAATTTTACGGCACAATTAAAAGTTTTTAGCACCGCTCGTATTAAGCACCAAACATGGTATTATTGAAATGTTGAGATCTCAGTTAAAGTATAGCTCGAACTGCTTCTAAATCTAGAAAAAAAGCTTTAAAATAGTGTGAAAGAGCAGCCTTGACTCTTAATTTTACGGCACAATAGCCGAGTTTGTGCTCCGCTCGTATTTAGCACCAAACATGGTATTATTGAAATGTTGAGATCTCAGTCAAAGTATAGCTCGAACTGCTTCTAAATCTAGAAAAAAAGCTTTAAAATAGTGTGAAAGAGCAGCCTTGACTCTTTATTTTACGGCACAATTGAAAGTTTTTAGCTCCGCTCATATTAAGCACCAAACATGGTATTATTGAAATGTTGAGATCTCAGTCAAAGTATAGCTCGAACTGCTTCTAAATCTAGAAAAAAAGCTTTAAAATAGTGTGAAAGAGCAGCCTTAACTCTTAATTTTACGGCACAAGAGCCAAGTTTGTGCTCCGCTCGTATTTAGCACCAAACATGGTATTATTGAAATGTTGAGGTCTCAGTCAAAGTATAGCTCGAACTGCTTCTAAATCTAGAAAAAATGCTTTAAAATAGTGTGAAAGAACAGCCTTGACTCTTAATTTTACGGCACAATAGCCGAGTTTGTGCTCCGCTCGTATTTAGCACCAAACATGGTATTATTGAAATGTTGAGATCTCAGTCAAAGTATAGCTCGAACAGCGTCTAAATCTAGAAAAAAAGCTTTCAAATAGTGTGAAAGAGCAGCCTTAACTCTTAATTTTACGGCACAAGAGCCAAGTTTGTGCTCCGCTCGTATTTAGCACCAAACATGGTATTATTGAAATGTTGAGATCTCAGTCAAAGTATAGCTCGAACTGCTTCTAAATCTAGAAAAAAAGCTTTAAAATAGTGTGAAAGAGCAGCCTTGACTCTTAATTTTACGGCACAATTGAAAGTTTTTAGCTCCGCTCATATTAAGCACCAAACATGGTATTATTGAAATGTTGAGACCTCAGTCAAAGTATAGCTCGAACTGCTTCTAAATCTAGAAAAAAAGCTTTAAAATAGTGTGAAAGAGCAGCCTTGACTCTTAATTTTACGGCACAATTGAAAGTTTTTAGCTCCGCTCGTATTTAGCACCAAACATGGTATTATTGAAATGTTGAGATCTCAGTCAAAGTATAGCTCGAACTGCTTCTAAGTCTAGAAAAAAAGCTTTAAAATAGTGTGAAAGAGCAGCCTTGACTCTTAATTTTAAGGCACAATTGAAAGTTTTTAGCTCCGCTCGTATTTAGCACCAAACATGGTATTATTGAAATGTTGAGATCTCAGTCAAAGTATAGCTCGAACTGCTTCTAAATCTAGAAAAAAAGCTTTAAAATAGTGTGAAAGAGCAGCCTTGACTCTTAAATTTACGGCACAATTGAAAGTTTTTAGCTCCGCTCATATTAAGCACCAAACATGGTATTATTGAAATGTTGAGATCTCAGTCAAAGTATAGCTCGAACTGCTTCTAAATCTAGAAAAAAAGCTTTAAAATAGTGTGAAAGAGCAGCCTTGACCCTTAATTTTACGGCACAATTGAAAGTTTCTAGCTCCGCTCATATTAAGCACCAAACATGGTATTATTGAAATGTTGAGACCTCAGTCAAAGTATAGCTCGAACTGCTTCTAAATCTAGAAAAAAAGCTTTAAAATAGCGTGAAAGAACAGCCTTGACTCTTAATTTTACGGCACAATAGCCGAGTTTGTGCTCCGCTCGTATTAAGCACCAAACATGGTATTATTGAAATGTTGAGATCTCAGTTAAAGTATAGCTCGAACTGCTTCTAAATCTAGAAAAAAAGCTTTAAAATAGTGTGAAAGAGCAGCCTTGACTCTTAATTTTACGGCACAATTGAAAGTTTTTAGCTCCGCTCATATTAAGCACCAAACATGGTATTATTAAATGTTGAGATCTCAGTCAAAGTATAGCTCGAACTGCTTCTAAATCTAGAAAAAAAGCTTTAAAATAGTGTGAAAGAGCAGCCTTAACTCTTAATTTTACGGCACAAGAGCCAAGTTTGTGCTCCGCTCGTATTTAGCACCAAACATGGTATTATTGAAATGTTGAGATCTCAGTCAAAGTATAGCTCGAACTGCTTCTAAATCTAGAAAAAAAGCTTTCAAATAGTGTGAAAGAGCAGGCTTAACTCTTAATTTTACGGCACAATAGCCGAGTTTATGCTCCGCTCGTATTTAGCACCAAACATGGTATTATTGAAATGTTGAGATCTCAGTCAAAGTATAGCTCGAACTGCTTCTAAATCTAGAAAAAAAGCTTTAAAATAGTGTGAAAGAGCAGCCTTGACTCTTAATTTTACGGCACAATTGAAAGTTTTTAGCTCCGCTCGTATTTAGCACCAAACATGGTATTATTGAAATGTTGAGATCTCAGTCAAAGTATAGCTCGAACTGCTTCTAAATCTAGAAAAAAAGCTTTAAAATAGTTTGAAAGAGCAGCCTTGACTCTTAATTTTACGACACAATTGAAAGTTTTTTAGCTCCGCTCGTATTAAGCACCAAACATGGTATTATTGAAATGTTGAGATCTCAGTCAAAGTATAGCTCGAACTGTATCTAAATCTAGAAAAAAAGCTTTCAAATAGTGTGAAAGAGCAGGCTTAACTCTTAATTTTACGGCACAATAGCCGAGTTTGTGCTCCGCTCGTATTTAGCACCAAACATGGTATTATTGAAATGTTGAGATCTCAGTTAAAGTATAGCTCGAACTGCTTCTAAATCTAGAAAAAAAGCTTTAAAATAGTGTGAAAGAGCAGCCTTGACTCTTAATTTTACGGCACAATTGAAAGTTTTTAGCTCCGCTCGTATTTAGCACCAAACATGGTATTATTGAAATGTTGAGGTCTCAGTCAAAGTATAGCTCGTACTGCTTTAAAATCTAGAAAAAATGCTTTAAAATAGTGTGAAAGAACAGCCTTGACTCTTAATTTTACGGCACAATAGCCGAGTTTGTGCTCCGCTCGTATTTAGCACCAAACATGGTATTATTGAAATGTTGAGATCTCAGTCAAAGTATAGATCGAACTGCTTCTAAATCTAGAAAAAAAGCTTTAAAATAGTGTGAAAGAGCAGCCTTGACTCTTAATTTTACGGCACAATTGAAAGTTTTTAGCTCCGCTCGTATTTAGCACCAAACATGGTATAATTGAAATGTTGAGATCTCAGTCAAAGTATAGCTCGAACTGCTTCTAAATCTAGAAAAAAAGCTTTAAAATAGTGTGAAAGAGCAGCCTTGACTCTTAATTTTACGGCACAATTAAAAGTTTTTAGCTCCGCTCGTATTAAGCACCAAACATGGTATTATTGAAATGTTGAGATCTCAGTCAAAGTATAGCTCGAACTGCTTCTAAATCTAGAAAAAAAGCTTTAAAATAGTGTGAAAGAGCAGCCTTGACTCTTAATTTTACGGCACAATTGAAAGTTTTTAGCTCCGCTCATATTAAGCACCAAACATGGTATTATTGAAATGTTGAGACCTCAGTCAAAGTATAGCTCGAACTGCTTCTAAATCTAGAAAAAAAGCTTTAAAATAGTGTGAAAGAGCAGCCTTGACTCTTAATTTTACGGCACAATTGAAAGTTTTTAGCTCCGCTCGTATTTAGCACCAAACATGGTATTATTGAAATGTTGAGATCTCAGTCAAAGTATAGCTCGAACTGCTTCTAAATCTAGAAAAAAAAGCTTTCAAATAGTGTGAAAGAGCAGCCTTGACTCTTAATTTTACGGCACAATTGAAAGTTTTTAGCTCCGCTCGTATTTAGCACCAAACATGGTATTATTGAAATGTTGAGATCTCAGTCAAAGTATAGCTCGAACTGCTTCTAAATCTAGAAAAAAAGCTTTAAAATAGTGTGAAAGAGCAGCCTTGACTCTTAATTTTACGGCACAATTGAGAGTTTTTAGCTCCGTTCGTATTTAGCACCAAACATGGTATTATTGAAATGTTGAGATCTCAGTCAAAGTATAGCTCGAACTGCTTCTAAATCTAGAAAAAAAGCTTTAAAATAGTGTGAAAGAGCAGCCTTGACTCTTAATTTTACGGCACAATTGAAAGTTTTTAGCTCCGCTCATATTAAGCACCAAACATGGTATTATTGAAATGTTGAGATCTCAGTCAAAGTATAGCTCGAACTGCTTCTAAATCTAGAAAAAAAGCTTTAAAATAGTGTGAAAGAGCAGCCTTAACTCTTAATTTTACGGCACAAGAGCCAAGTTTGTGCTCCGCTCGTATTTAGCACCAAACATGGTATAATTGAAATGTTGAGGGTCTCAGTCAAAGTATAGCTCGAACTGCTTCTAAATCTAGAAAAAATGCTTTAAAATAGTGTGAAAGAGCAGCCTTGACTCTTAATTTTACGGCACAATTAAAAGTTTTTAGCACCGCTCGTATTAAGCACCAAACATGGTATTATTGAAATGTTGAGATCTCAGTCAAAGTATAGCTCGAACTGCTTCTAAATCTAGAAAAAAAGCTTTAAAATAGTGTGAAAGAGCAGCCTTGACTCTTAATTTTACGGCACAATAGCCGAGTTTGTGCTCCGCTCGTATTTAGCACCAAACATGGTATTATTGAAATGTTGAGATCTCAGTCAAAGTATAGCTCGAACTGCTTCTAAATCTAGAAAAAAAGCTTTAAAATAGTGTGAAAGAGCAGCCTTGACTCTTTATTTTACGGCACAATTGAAAGTTTTTAGCTCCACTCATATTAAGCACCAAACATGGTATTATTGAAATGTTGAGATCTCAGTCAAAGTATAGCTCGAACTGCTTCTAAATCTAGAAAAAAAAGCTTTAAAATAGTGTGAAAGAGCAGGCTTAACTCTTAATTTTACGGCACAATAGCCGAGTTTATGCTCCGCTCGTATTTAGCACCAAACATGGTATTATTGAAATGTTGAGATCTCAGTCAAAGTATAGCTCGAACTGCTTCTAAATCTAGAAAAAAAGCTTTAAAATAGTGTGAAAGAGCAGCCTTGACTCTTTATTTTACGGCACAATTGAAAGTTTTTAGCTCCGCTCATATTAAGCACCAAACATGGTATTATTGAAATGTTGAGATCTCAGTCAAAGTATAGCTCGAACTGCTTCTAAATCTAGAAAAAAAGCTTTAAAATAGTGTGAAAGAGCAGCCTTAACTCTTAATTTTACGGCACAAGAGCCAAGTTTGTGCTCCGCTCGTATTTAGCACCAAACATGGTATTATTGAAATGTTGAGGTCTCAGTCAAAGTATAGCTCGAACTGCTTCTAAATCTAGAAAAAATGCTTTAAAATAGTGTGAAAGAGCAGCCTTGACTCTTAATTTTACGGCACAATTAAAAGTTTTTAGCACCGCTCGTATTAAGCACCAAACATGGTATTATTGAAATGTTGAGATCTCAGTCAAAGTATAGCTCGAACTGCTTCTAAATCTAGAAAAAAAGCTTTCAAATAGTGTGAAAGAGCAGGCTTAACTCTTAATTTTACGGCACAATAGCCGAGTTTGTGCTCCGCTCGTATTTAGCACCAAACATGGTATTATTGAAATGTTGAGGTCTCAGTCAAAGTATAGCTCGAACTGCTTCTAAATCTAGAAAAAATGCTTTAAAATAGTGTGAAAGAGCAGCCTTGACTCTTAATTTTACGGCACAAGAGCCGAGTTTGTGCTCCGCTCGTATTTAGCACCAAACATGGTATTATTGAAATGTTGAGATCTCAGTCAAAGTATAGCTCGAACTGCTTCTAAATCTAGAAAAAAAGCTTTAAAATAGTGTGAAAGAGCAGCCTTGACTCTTAATTTTACGGCACAATTGAAAGTTTTTAGCTCCGCTCGTATTTAGCACCAAATATGGTATTATTGAAATGTTGAGATCTCAGTCAAAGTATAGCTCGAACTGCTTCTAAATCTAGAAAAAAAGCTTTAAAATAGTTTGAAAGAGCAGCCTTGACTCTTAATTTTACGGCACAATTGAAAGTTTTTAGCTCCGCTCGTATTAAGCACCAAACATGGTATTATTGAAATGTTGAGATCTCAGTCAAAGTATAGCTCGAACTGTATCTAAATCTAGAAAAAAAGCTTTCAAATAGTGTGAAAGAGCAGGCTTAACTCTTAATTTTACGGCACAATAGCCGAGTTTGTGCTCCGCTCGTATTTAGCACCAAACATGGTATTATTGAAATGTTGAGATCCCAGTTAAAGTATAGCTCGAACTGCTTCTAAATCTAGAAAAAAAAGCTTTAAAATAGTGTGAAAGAGCAGCCTTGACTCTTAATTTTACGGCACAATTGAAAGTTTTTAGCTCCGCTCGTATTTAGCACCAAACATGGTATTATTGAAATGTTGAGGTCTCAGTCAAAGTATAGCTCGTACTGCTTTAAAATCTAGAAAAAATGCTTTAAAATAGTGTGAAAGAACAGCCTTGACTCTTAATTTTACGGCACAATAGCCGAGTTTGTGCTCCGCTCGTATTTAGCACCAAACATGGTATTATTGAAATGTTGAGATCTCAGTCAAAGTATAGCTCGAACTGCTTCTAAATCTAGAAAAAAAGCTTTAAAATAGTGTGAAAGAGCAGCCTTGACTCTTAATTTTACGGCACAATTGAAAGTTTTTAGCTCCGCTCGTATTAAGCACCAAACATGGTATTATTGAAATGTTGAGATCTCAGTCAAAGTATAGCTCGAACTGCTTCTAAATCTAGAAAAAAGCTTTAAAATAGTGTGAAAGAGCAGCCTTGACTCTTAATTTTACGGCACAATTGAAAGTTTTTAGCTCCGCTCGTATTTAGCACCAAACATGGTATTATTGAAATGTTGAGATCTCAGTCAAAGTATAGCTCGAACTGCTTCTAAATCTAGAAAAAAAGCTTTAAAATAGTGTGAAAGAGCAGCCTTGACTCTTTATTTTACGGCACAATTGAAAGTTTTTAGCTCCGCTCATATTAAGCACCAAACATGGTATTATTGAAATGTTGAGATCTCAGTCAAAGTATAGCTCGAACTGCTTCTAAATCTAGAAAAAAAGCTTTAAAATAGTGTGAAAGAGCAGCCTTGACTCTTAATTTTACGGCACAATTAAAAGTTTTTAGCTCCGCTCGTATTAAGCACCAAACATGGTATTATTGAAATGTTGAGATCTCAGTCAAAGTATAGCTCGAACTGCTTCTAAATCTAGAAAAAAAGCTTTAAAATAGTGTGAAAGAGCAGCCTTAACTCTTAATTTTACGGCACAAGAGCCAAGTTTGTGCTCCGCTCGTATTTAGCACCAAACATGGTATTATTGAAATGTTGAGATCTCAGTCAAAGTATAGCTCGAACTGCGTCTAAATCTAGAAAAAAAGCTTTCAAATAGTGTGAAAGAACAGCCTTGACTCTTAATTTTACGGCACAATTGAAAGTTTTTAGCTCCGCTCGTATTTAGCACCAAACATGGTATTATTGAAATGTTGAGATCTCAGTCAAAGTATAGCTCGAACTGCTTCTAAATCTAGAAAAAATGCTTTAAAATAGTGTGAAAGAACAGCCTTGACTCTTAATTTTACGGCACAAGAGCCGAGTTTGTGCTCCGCTCGTATTTAGCACCAAACATGGTATTATTGAAATGTTGAGATCTCAGTCAAAGTATAGCTCGAACTGCTTCTAAATCTAGAAAAAAAGCTTTAAAATAGTGTGAAAGAGCAGCCTTGACTCTTAATTTTACGGCACAATTGAAAGTTTTTAGCTCCGCTCATATTAAGCACCAAACATGGTATTATTGAAATGTTGAGATCTCAGTAAAGTATAGCTCGAACTGCTTCTAAATCTAGAAAAAAGCTTTAAAATAGTGTGAAAGAGCAGCCTTGACTCTTAATTTTACGGCACAATTGAAAGTTTTTAGCTCCGCTCGTATTTAGCACCAAACATGGTATTATTGAAATGTTGAGATCTCAGTCAAAGTATAGCTCGAACTGCTTCTAAATCTAGAAAAAATGCTTTAAAATAGTGTGAAAGAACAGCCTTGACTCTTAATTTTACGGCACAAGAGCCGAGTTTGTGCTCCGCTCGTATTTAGCACCAAACATGGTATTATTGAAATGTTGAGATCTCAGTCAAAGTATAGCTCGAACTGCTTCTAAATCTAGAAAAAAAGCTTTAAAATAGTGTGAAAGAGCAGCCTTGACTCTTAATTTTACGGCACAATTGAAAGTTTTTAGCTCCGCCCGTATTAAGCACCAAACATGGTATTATTGAAATGTTGAGATCTCAGTCAAAGTATAGCTCGAACTGCTTCTAAATCTAGAAAAAAAGCTTTCAAATAGTGTGAAAGAGCAGCCTTGACTCTTAATTTTACGGCACAATTGAAAGTTTTTAGCTCCGCTCGTATTTAGCACCAAACATGGTATTATTGAAATGTTGAGATCTCAGTCAAAGTATAGCTCGAACTGCTTCTAAATCTAGAAAAAAAGCTTTCAATTAGTGTGAAAGAGCAGGCTTAACTCTTAATTTTACGGCACAATAGCCGAGTTTGTGCTCCGCTCGTATTTAGCACCAAACATGGTATTATTGAAATGTTGAGATCTCAGTCAAAGTATAGCTCGAACTGCTTCTAAATCTAGAAAAAAAGCTTTAAAATAGTGTGGAAGAGCAGCCTTGACTCTTTATTTTACGGCACAATTGAAAGTTTTTAGCTCCGCTCATATTAAGCACCAAACATGGTATTATTGAAATGTTGAGATCTCAGTCAAAGTATAGCTCGAACTGCTTCTAAATCTAGAAAAAAAGCTTTAAAATAGTGTGAAAGAGCAGCCTTGACTCTTAATTTTACGGCACAATTAAAAGTTTTTAGCTCCGCTCGTATTAAGCACCAAACATGGTATTATTGAAATGTTGAGATCTCAGTCAAAGTATAGCTCGAACTGCTTCTAAATCTAGAAAAAAAGCTTTCAATTAGTGTGAAAGAGCAGGCTTAACTCTTAATTTTACGGCACAATAGCCGAGTTTGTGCTCCGCTCGTATTTAGCACCAAACATGGTATTATTGAAATGTTGAGATCTCAGTCAAAGTATAGCTCGAACTGCTTCTAAATCTAGAAAAAAAGCTTTAAAATAGTGTGAAAGAGCAGCCTTGACTCTTAATTTTACGGCACAATTGAAAGTTTTTAGCTCCGCTCGTATTAAGCACCAAACATGGTATTATTGAAATGTTGAGATCTCAGTCAAAGTATAGCTCGAACTGCTTCTAAATCTAGAAAAAATGCTTTAAAATAGTGTGAAAGAACAGCCTTGACTCTTAATTTTACGGCACAAGAGCCGAGTTTGTGCTCCGCTCGTATTTAGCACCAAACATGGTATTATTGAAATGTTGAGATCTCAGTCAAAGTATAGCTCGAACTGCTTCTAAATCTAGAAAAAAAGCTTTAAAATAGTGTGAAAGAGCAGCCTTGACTCTTAATTTTACGGCACAATTAAAAGTTTTTAGCTCCGCTCGTATTAAGCACCAAACATGGTATTATTGAAATGTTGAGATCTCAGTCAAAGTATAGCTCGAACTGCTTCTAAATCTAGAAAAAAAGCTTTCAATTAGTGTGAAAGAGCAGGCTTAACTCTTAATTTTACGGCACAATAGCCGAGTTTGTGCTCCGCTCGTATTTAGCACCAAACATGGTATTATTGAAATGTTGAGATCTCAGTCAAAGTATAGCTCGAACTGCTTCTAAATCTAGAAAAAAAGCTTTAAAATAGTGTGAAAGAGCAGCCTTGACTCTTAATTTTACGGCACAATTGAAAGTTTTTAGCTCCGCTCGTATTAAGCACCAAACATGGTATTATTGAAATGTTGAGATCTCAGTCAAAGTATAGCTCGAACTGCTTCTAAATCTAGAAAAAATGCTTTAAAATAGTGTGAAAGAACAGCCTTGACTCTTAATTTTACGGCACAAGAGCCGAGTTTGTGCTCCGCTCGTATTTAGCACCAAACATGGTATTATTGAAATGTTGAGATCTCAGTCAAAGTATAGCTCGAACTGCTTCTAAATCTAGAAAAAAAGCTTTCAATTAGTGTGAAAGAGCAGGCTTAACTCTTAATTTTACGGCACAATAGCCGAGTTTGTGCTCCGCTCGTATTTAGCACCAAACATGGTATTATTGAAATGTTGAGATCTCAGTCAAAGTATAGCTCGAACTGCTTCTAAATCTAGAAAAAAAGCTTTAAAATAGTGTGAAAGAGCAGCCTTGACTCTTAATTTTACGGCACAATTAAAAGTTTTTAGCTCCGCTCGTATTAAGCACCAAACATGGTATTATTGAAATGTTGAGATCTCAGTCAAAGTATAGCTCGAACTGCTTCTAAATCTAGAAAAAAAGCTTTAAAATAGTGTGAAAGAGCAGCCTTGACTCTTAATTTTACGGCACAATTAAAAGTTTTTAGCTCCGCTCGTATTAAGCACCAAACATGGTATTATTGAAATGTTGAGATCTCAGTCAAAGTATAGCTCGAACTGCTTCTAAATCTAGAAAAAAAGCTTTCAATTAGTGTGAAAGAGCAGGCTTAACTCTTAATTTTACGGCACAATAGCCGAGTTTGTGCTCCGCTCGTATTTAGCACCAAACATGGTATTATTGAAATGTTGAGATCTCAGTCAAAGTATAGCTCGAACTGCTTCTAAATCTAGAAAAAAAGCTTTAAAATAGTGTGAAAGAGCAGCCTTGACTCTTAATTTTACGGCACAATTGAAAGTTTTTAGCTCCGCTCGTATTAAGCACCAAACATGGTATTATTGAAATGTTGAGATCTCAGTCAAAGTATAGCTCGAACTGCTTCTAAATCTAGAAAAAATGCTTTAAAATAGTGTGAAAGAACAGCCTTGACTCTTAATTTTACGGCACAAGAGCCGAGTTTGTGCTCCGCTCGTATTTAGCACCAAACATGGTATTATTGAAATGTTGAGATCTCAGTCAAAGTATAGCTCGAACTGCTTCTAAATCTAGAAAAAAAGCTTTCAAATAGTGTGAAAGAGCAAGATTAACTATTAATTTTACGGCACAATAGCCGAGTTTGTGCTCCGCTCGTATTTAGCACCAAACATGGTATTATTGAAATGTTGAGATCTCAGTCAAAGTATAGCTCGAACTGCTTCTAAATCTAGAAAAAAAGCTTTAAAATAGTGTGAAAGAGCAGCCTTGACTCTTAATTTTACGGCACAAGAGCCGAGTTTGTGCTCCGCTCGTATTTAGCACCAAACATGGTATTATTGAAATGTTGAGATCTCAGTCAAAGTATAGCTCGAACTGCTTCTAAATCTAGAAAAAAAGCTTTAAAATAGTGTGAAAGAGCAGCCTTGACTCTTAAATTTACGGCACAATTGAAAGTTTTTAGCTCCGCTCATATTAAGCACCAAACACGGTATTATTGAAATGTTGAGATCTCAGTCAAAGTATAGCTCGAACTGCTTCTAAATCTAGAAAAAAGCTTTAAAATAGTGTGAAAGAGCAGCCTTGACTCTTAATTTTACGGCACAATTGAAAGTTTTTAGCTCCGCTCGTATTAAGCACCAAACATGGTATTATTGAAATGTTGAGATCTCAGTCAAAGTATAGCTCGAACTGCTTCTAAATCTAGAAAAAAAGCTTTAAAATAGTGTGAAAGAGCAGCCTTGACTCTTAATTTTACGGCACAATAGCCGAGTTTGTGCTCCGCTCGTATTTAGCACCAAACATGGTATTATTGAAATGTTGAGATCTCAGTCAAAGTATAGCTCGAACTGCTTCTAAATCTAGAAAAAAAGCTTTAAAATAGTTTGAAAGAGCAGCCTTGACTCTTAATTTTACGGCACAATTGACAGTTTTTAGCTCTGCTCGTATTAAGCACCAAACATGGTATTATTGAAATGTTGAGATCTCAGTCAAAGTATAGCTCGTACTGCTTTAAAATCTAAAAAAAAAGCTTTAAAATAGTGTGAAAGAGCAGCCTTAACTCTTAATTTTACGGCACAAGAGCCAAGTTTGTGCTCCGCTCGTATTTAGCACCAAACATGGTATTATTGAAATGTTGAGATCTCAGTCAAAGTATAGCTCGAACTGCGTCTAAATCTAGAAAAAAAGCTTTCAAATAGTGTGAAAGAGCAGCCTTAACTCTTAATTTTACGGCACAATAGCCGAGTTTGTGCTCCGCTTTTATTTAGCACCAAACATGGTATTATTGAAATGACTGGAGTCCCGTCAAACAACTTGCGACGGTCTTGACTGAAAAAAAAAATGTTTTTTAGCGACCATCTAAAAATTTCGGACAGACCATTTGGATCATTTCTAGTCAAAATTTTTTGGAAAAAATTTTTTTTGCCTTCCTGCCTTAATTAGCAAATTTTCAAAATCGACTAAAAACAGACTATTTTTGCTCGAAAATCGACTAAAATCGACTTAATTTAGGCCGAAAGTCGACTATTTTGACCTTAAAAATAGACTAAAACGCTCAGCCCTAATAATCGTGGATTCAGAAACTGAGCGAGAAAACCAACGCTTGGAGCACAAAGTGAAATGTCCTAATTTCAACTTTTAATTAGAAATCTTGATTCTATCAAAACATTAAATTTTCTGGTTTCAAAAATTCAATTTTTCATTCTTTTCTGAGCATTTTTTTCTCGCTCAGTTTCTGAAATCACGTTAAATTTCTCTCATTGTGTTTGCATTGAAATTCAGCTTTTCCTAGATGATTTGTTTTTAATTCTTCATCGTTTCAAATGTTATAGTTTTTGTTTACCATAAAACAATTATCAACTAAAAAACCACCAAAGCTGAATTTCTAATCTAACGAATCAACTCTCTCAAAATTCTTTTAAAAATCGCTGTCGTAGAAAAAAATTTCGCAAAAGCTGGAAAATACCTATTTCTATGTTGGTATAGAGACGGCGCATCAAGTTTTCCTTTGAAAACTCGTCATTTGTGGAACAGACAAAAGAAAAATTGCTGGCGTTCATTGCAATTTTTGCATTCATGCTTTTTGATCAAAAGCGCTAAAAGCACCGGTGGACTGTGCAAATTACACACGCGGCGCCGGCCTTTTGAGCAAATGAGATAATTGCGCACGACCAGCGTGTGCGGTTTAATGCACGAGCGCAATTATGATAAGCACGTCGACTCTTTGACCAAAAAGCAGTGAAAAATGGTAACACTCTCATTTTTCAACGTCGCTCCATTTTGTCATTTTATTCTTTGCGCGCGGCGCGCATACTGAATATAATTACTTAGCGAGTGACGCGCGTGAGGCAGCCATTAGAAAAATATGTATTTTTCTCTCTAGATGAATGTGCACCCATTCAAAAACGTAGTCTTTCAGTCGATCCGCAACTAGGTTAATGATCAACGCTGGAAATAAAAGAGTGGCGCAGTCGAGCGAGAATAGAGAAGAAGTAGGAATTCATGATTTCTGCTGGGGTAAATGAACAGAGTGTTTCACATTTTCAAGCTTTTTGTTTGTAAAAAGGTTGATTTAAAACATCTACCTATTGGAATATTTAAAAGAAATAAAATATATTTTGTAATTAATTTATTATTTAAAAAAAAACAATATCAAAAGTTCCATTAATTGAATGAAAATAAAACATTATTTTCTTTAAATAATAAAAATGTAATACTTTTCAATATTAATGAAAACATTTTTCTAATTTTTCTATAAAATTACGAAAAATATCAGGAATAGCTTTAAAATTGTAAATTAATAAAATATATTTTTGAGTAAAAATTTAGAGATTTTCAGGTGATGCAGAAATTTGTCTTTATTTTCAAAAGAAATTTTATTCGTCAGGGGAGGTTAAAATAAGCCTGTTCATTTTCTTCGGAAATTTTAAAAATTTCGTGCAGCTATAAGAAAAAAATTATTTCTTATTTAAATTTTCACAAGCAAGTTTGATGAAAAGACTATGGGGAGCCGTTTCGCTTTTAAAATCCTCTGTCAAGGACAAACAAAATTAATAAATAATTCCATCACGACAGCAGAACAAGAGGCTGGAGGCGTTGAAAATTCATTAGGGCAGAAGGGCTGAGAAGAGAGTTCTTTTTCCTCAGCTTTGGGTGATAAGGAAACATCAAGAGAGGTTTCTGATTTCTGTCAACGCCACGTTAAATTCTAAACTTTCATCCGCTCATCTCTTGCAAAATGTCACGTGCTTGACAAATATAAAAAAAGTATTAAACGAGCGTTTTTTAATTCATCATTCACCTCCCGGCTTATTTTTTTGGAAAATAAAAATAGGTTGAATTATTAAATTAATTAATCGGTCGATACAAAATGTTGTTAAAAATTGGAAAAGAGAAGAAAGGGTTTACAACTAGCATATACATGTCATCATTATGAACCGAGATTGGAGATTATATCTCTCCTGCGGGCAAGAGATGCGAAACTTAATTTTCATTATATTATATTATTTACACTGCGACCTCCGCACACAGAGTCCCCTAAAGACTACTTTGAAATGATCGCCGATATTAGTTGTTGGTGCAAGAAATCGGAGCGAGGGTTTCGGGCGAGAGAGCAATTAATTTGGAGTTGCGAGTTGCGCCCCCGCTGCCGACACGGTTAATTCGCTCGGGGACAAAGGCGATGATAAACGGCGGCGCGAGGGAGGCAGCAGATTATTATTTGTTCGCAATAAGAGCGGGAAAAAAGCATATAGTGCGGAATTAAGGCAAAGCTGCTGCCGCCGGCTGGTGTAATCCAGTGCGCGCCATTAGTTTGCGGCGTCCATTAGTCCTTCCTCGGCTAAACAATGAAACTCTGCCGGCGGCACTTTGCATTCGGCGCTAAAGTGGCCGCCGCAGTCTTGTGTGTGTGTGTGTGTTTTTGGGTTGTAGGCGAGACCAGTGTGCGAATACTTTATAAATTCCGTCATGAGATGTTTCACATCCGTCTGGACACGACAAACAAGTTCGTGTTTAAACCCTCTTTTGCTGGATATGAAAATAGCACGTTTTTAGCAATTCATTTTTAACAGGACCAATTTTTAGTGTTTTTTTTTTGCGCAATGTATAAAATTTTACAAATCACTGATATTGTTTTGAGAGAGAAAACGACGAACAAAGATGATTTCATCTCTAGTTTTTACAAGAAAAACAAACAAATGTAGATAGATTTTGATAAAAATGATTTGAATCTTAACAAATGAGCCTATCAAAGCTTATAATATCTACACTTAAAAGCAATCAAACTTTCCCAATAAAGATCAATGTAAATTTTTTATGTCGACCTTTAGATTTTATTTTTCCATCTTAATTGGGGTGATATGAATGTTATTTAGTGAAATTTTTATCAATTTTGGTCAGGTCAATTTTAACAATAAGGAAAAAATTATTTCATAAAATTCACATAGAAAACGATTTTAAATTAAAAATTCAGTTCTCTCAATGACTTATATTTTACTCACTATGTTTCATAGAAATTGGAAGAAATCCCATTAAAATTAAACGGGCTATTTTTTCCTGATTATCAAAAAAATTTCAATTATAAATTGCGTAACAAGTAAGCAATGCCCTTTTTATGATATAAATTGGATTTAATGATTAAATGTTTTCTTTGCTTTCTTTGATCCAAATATTTCAATTTTACTGGCTTTTAGTTCAAGTCGTTCACTTTTGATAAAACTAATAATTACTCGGAAAGTTTTTTCCAGTCAGTACGCTTGTTTTATTTTGGAACAATGTTCGTAAATTAAAATGATGAATAATAACATCAGTTTTATCCTTCATCAAAATGGCCACTTTACCAAGCTATGGTAAAGGACAATAAATGTCCTGGAAATGACTGTTTTGACATGCCACTTCATCGGCGGAGCACTTTGCGAGAAACACGAAAATGGAGATAGCAACTCTTTATTTTGATAGCCGGAAGCACGCCATCTATTCATTAGATCGTATCCGCCGAAATAAAATATTATTTTTTTTTTATAGCGGTCCGAAAAAGGGCAGAGAAATCATTTTTCCGCTTTCCGGAGAGAAAGAGAATAAAAAAAATGGCACAAAGGGACGTCTCGGCAAACGTCTGCGGCGAGCAAAGAAAGGGAAAGCATGAGGAAAATCAACTTTGATGGTCTTTTTTGGGAGAAAAAGCGAGTCAGGAAAATGGAGTGAAAACGACTCGAGACAGCTTTGCGAAAAGGGCGAGTTACCTTGATGCCGTAGTTGGACTCTTCGTAGAGGATGGAGATGTACTTCCAGCCCATGCGACCCACGATATCGACCATGGCCTTCACTTGGTAATGATCGCTCGGGATCGTGCGCGTGAAGTACTCGAAGCGCTGCTTGTTGCTCAGCTCGGGGCTTGTTGAGAAAAACGACACCTGCAACCACAGAAAAAGCGACACTTACTTCAATTTTTCGGGCAATTATTAAGCATTTTGTGACCAAAAAACAACAATACAAGTTATTTAATTATAAGAAAATTAGATCTCAGATATTTATTTATTTTTTTTTTTTACATTTTTATTAAATGTTTCGAACTTATAACTGTCAAGAAATTTTGTAATTTTAATTAAAAATAATATTTTAAATTCTCTCCTAGAGCTTGAATGTGAAAGGTGTTATGGATTTTGGCAACCTCAATTAAACAGAGGGCTTGATTATCAACAAGGTAGGCGTTCTTTCGCGATTCATATCCTGAGACGTCACGTCACTGAGCAGACCGAGCTCTTTTGTGGGCGCCTCATTTTTACAAATAAAATACACACGCCCACGCGAATTAGAAAATCACAGTTTTATCCTGTGTCTGAATTAAAATTAACATCTGAGACTCACCAACAAACACGGCGCGATTTGGTGAATGATTCAAAACCCTCTGTCAGCTTTATTTCGTTGAACTATCAAAAGTGGTCAGCTGGTCACGCGAAAAGCACTGACAAGAGCGCCACCGGTGGCACATCGTGGAACTTCTGATAACAGCACGCCACGGCTCGTGCTTTTAAGCTCGTCAGCAAAACCAATGAAACGGAGGAAATTGACCAACTCGTGACTTCGCCGCCCTCGCGCCCTTCCTTCAGGTAACTAAAATTGGCCACTTTTCATTCAAAACAGTTGAAATTTCAACCATTAATTTTCACCTCAAGCGAACCTTCCATTTCAGTTTAACTTTTTATCTTTTGATAAAAGTGCGCGAAAATATTTGGTCTCTGATTTTGCTTGGAAAACGTTCATCAAAGAGATTGGATCAAATCGTCGCCGTGCAATGTTACTTCACTGATAATCAAGGCTTAAATTAAGAAGAAGAATAATTTATTTGTTTACTAAAATTATATTTATATCACTTCCGAATTATAAACTTCCTTAATTTTGTTTTTGCTAATTTTGCATTTTTTTATTAACAGTACTGTAAGTTATTTCAACAGATTCAATTTTCGCAATCTTCTATAGAGGTGCAAACTTGTTAGACGGGGAAAGTTGAGAAATTTCTAGATCGATATTATTTTACCTTTAGTCATGAAATTGTGTCTTTTTCACATTTAGCGATAAAAAATTTTTCCGGTATCCCTTTTTAACTTCCTTCGCCTCAGCAGAATTCAATTTTAACCATTTTTTGCATGCTTTTGCTTTTATAAGGAATAGTGGTTTTTTATGGTTTTCACTCGGGTCATTTCATGTTGATGTGAAAGGGCGATATTTTCGTCACATTGTTGAGAACGCAGGTTTCTCTTCTCCAAACGCTTTTCGCAATCTCGTTGCGGAAGGATCGCTGCGAAAATGGGCAGTGAAAAGCTTGTGTGGGGGCGTGTGTTGGTATTCATAATTTATTCGGCAATATAGGAAAAGCGCTCGCTCAGCCAAACCCCTTGTCAGCAGCAGCAGCACCACTTTTGCCTCCTTCGGACCTCTGTCTGTCGTCGGCGCGCGTGTCAAACGCAAAAGTACATCCGAACGAACGAAGAACGATCGCTTTGTGCCCTGGGCGTTCTTATAAAGTATGACTGCGCCACAAGTTTTCCATTCTGTCTCTCAATAAGATTGACTTTTTCTCAATTTTTTGCTCAATCTTTTCCTGATACCTCAATTTTTTAATTAATTTCAAAGAATACGTAATTAAAAGAAACAATTTAAACTTCATTTTTTTTTATAGCGTTAATTTAGTATATGGATCTCTTTTAGTTCAAGCTAAATGTAACCATTTAGCCGAGAGAAGTTTTTCCTCATAAATTAATTGATTTAGCTTCCAGGATTCAGGATTAAAATGAAAAATGTTGAATGAAGTTTTACTATATAAAATTACAATTATTATTGTTGTTTATTCCACTCAAGTCATACATGAAAAAAATTGAATTGGAAAAAAAATGAGTACAAATTACAATGTAAAAATATACGAATATTATAAATAATAAATAAAAATATTCAAATTAAATAATCTTTAAATTTAATCTGCAGTGATCTGAGGTAGCTTCATAAATTAAATTATTAAATTTATTTTCAATATTAATAAAATTTTTGCTAGTGATGATGCCTTTTTGTCCAACAATCTCTTTTTCTTAAATAATTGTTTTTCAAAAATTGAATGTAAACAATGTATTTGTAACAATGTGGACAAATAAACAACAATAATAATAATAATTAAAAAAATTAAAAATAAAATTTAATACAACTAAAATAAATTTATATCTCATAACGAAGACTTACTTAAACTGCAAGAAAAAATATTTCATGAACCAAAACGCAGATTTTGATATTGACTGAAAATATTACAATAGCGTTCGTCTTCCTCAAATTATTCTATACATTGTTGTTCATGTGTGCATCAACAAACGTTACAAGCTCATCATTAACTAATGGTAATGGCGTCGCTGTTGTTAAGAGTTGATTTTGCCTCGCAAATGAGCAACGGCTCTTTGTTTCGCAAACGGTGGATGCAAAATTAGAGCGTAAATGCCGTAATCCCAATTTTCAATCAAACATCACTTCTCTCGGAAAAAGAACTGAACGCCCACGACAAATAAAGAGGAAAAACGATTCATACTAAAAGCACAAACATAATAATCCGGCCGATCCCACGCGATTTTATTTTTTTATTTGGAGATTTAAAATCAAAATTATTCTTCCTCGTCACACTTTTATTGGTTTCCTGCTTCCAGGAAATGCGAAAATTTAAGGCTATAGAAATTGTATTTTTGGAACTTTTACACGATTTATACAAATTTTTCCGCTTTACTGGCAAAGTGGTAAAAACGAACCGTAAAAGTCAACTTTATCGCCACCAAAAGTAGCTTTTTATTGTGACTCCGCCTGTGAAAAATCTCACTCAAATGCTGTATCAATTTTATGATCACTCACAAGCAGACTGTTGTAAATTTTATTTCAAGCCTTTCAATTTTCATTATGGGAATATTCCACAATTATTTTGTGAAAAACTGTAAAGGATGAAATTATACATATTTGAAGTAAAAAGTAGCTATTTGATTTGTTTCATGAGTATTTAGAATTTTCGTAAAAAAAATATCGTTCTCAATTATAATAAATGACATAAGAACACTTTGAGGAAAAGCTAATATTAAATTCAAACCCACAATCGTGACATTTTTATTTAAAAAAATTTGTAAAAAAAATTCTTTAAATTTAATTTCAAATTTTCCTCTGTTAATTACTTATGCAATTTTATAAAATTGTATGATACATCACATTAAAATTTCAAATTTAAATAAATAATAAATAACATAATAATGTTTATTAAATTATATTTAAAAAGAAATAGATAATACTAATTAATATTAAACTTGATAATTGAAAGCTAAATAAAAAGTGCAAAGCGAGGCGTGCTGAAAACCTGGCGAAGCATTTATGCATGGGCACGTGGCACCGCGTGCTGCCCTTTTTCATTTGCCAATGGGGCGTTTTTCCGCCAATTTTCTCTGCCATTGTTTGCCGCGCGGTGTTTTGCGGTGCGTTTGTGCGTGAGTGCGCGGCTGGGAACGCGCGGCACCTGTTCCGCCGCCACTCATTCACATATAACGACGGGGGAGCGACACGGAACGGCATTCGAGCGATTCCCAGCCGGCTCTCGGATCATTAAATCGTTATCGCCGCTCCGGGCCTGAAAAGAGAGAGACCTTTCTCTTGTTACGGTGAAAATTGAGTTTATCGAACTAAGGTGACACATTTGTCAGCGAATTTCGCCGCCGATAAATATAGCCAAAGGAACGCGCGCGCGAAAAGAACCGTTTTGATCGTTTGTCAGCAGGGAAAAAAACGTACAAAGACCTTTCGAAAGCCAGCGTTGAATTATTGATTAATCGTACTTCAACTGTTGAGGTAACAAAGTGACAATTCATCAATCAATCAAAATGAAATTTATTTTATATGGCAACAGAGAAATAAAATTTGCATTAGAAAAGGAAATGACCTGACATTAACAACTTATTTTAAATTCAAACAATTTAATAATTAAATAGAAAAAATATGTTAATTTAAATAATTTTTTAAAGAAGGGCGAGGAGGAAAATAAAGAGCACGAAAAGCAGCAGCATCCTGGAAGAAGCATTGATTTTAGAATTCGTTTTCCTCTCCTTTCTTTATTTTTCAATTTTATAATATTTTTTATGTGTTTGGGCAATAAATTGCCTCTGATAATTAATCGTGATAAAGAAACCTTGCAATTGAATAAGTCAAAAGATAAATTTATTTTAAATATTTGTTAATTCCTTTGACAAGAGAAGCACGCATTAGAATTAATATGCAACGATCAGTCTTGCAAATGAAATGCAAATTTGGAGCCAAATGCAAATGAACGTTGAGGGAAGTTGGAGAAAAAGGAGCTATTTCGGTGTGACTGGGAAACGCGCAGATAAATTATGCAGCTGGGTTCGAATTCTACTTGTTGCTCTGGCAATGTTTACCGTCACAACAATGAGGCCGCTTTATTCAAATCATTCCAAGTTTGCACGACTCGGATTTGCGCGAGCGTCGCATAGGTAGGCACTCTTGCGCTTTGTGCGAGACAAGAAGATGTTAATTTCGAGCGCGAAAGCGCTTCAGGCGAGAGAGACGAATCTGTTCCCAGGTCGCTGCGGATGCCAAAGGACTGAAAGCAAAGTTTCGATATAAATATCACCAGGTGCTCCCCGCAGCCATGTTACTTGTTTGACAACACGCAAAAGGAATCTTTTGAGTTTGAGAAGTTTCACAAAATTTGAGGAATTAAATTTTCAAATTGATTAATCAATTGATTTAACAAACCATATTTATTTTTAAATAAACTGGGAGTAAAACTAGGAAAAAATAAACCCCTTACAAATTAACTCAAAATATCATTAAAATCATAATATTATACAATTTATTCAGTATTATTGAAGCACAGTAATATAGATTTTATTGTACAATTAACTGAATTATGCGTTTCAATTTTCAATAAAATCTATTCATTTAATTTATTATTAAATAAATAAATAAGTTATCATCAGTAATTCTGCTCTTACAATTGGCAAAATTATTCTATTCTAAGGTAATATAGATACAATTTCAACGAGGAACAATCTAATAGAGAAAATTGGATCAAGAGCTATTCAATGGAGTTGCTATTCGCCTGCACGTTTCATATCCCTCTTTGCACGAACGAGTTCAAGAGTTGGTTTAGCTTCGGAATCTCTCATGTCAAGTTATTGCATTTTCGCAATACCGTGAGCGAAATGTGGCCGCATGTATCACGACATTTGATTGAAAACGACTTTTCCGCTCAGAAAGTTTCAATATAAATGAGCGGCGAAGACGTGAGCGCGCAAGGAAACGCGATAAGCGCGCTTAAAAGTCACCGTAAAATACAAAACCGGCAGCGATCGAGTGCGAAAGGAAAGAACGAGTTTTCAAGTATATGCAACCGGGTGTGCAGACCGACTTGAATAAAACATTTGTGTCGCAATTCGCACGCTTTTTGATGGCCCGATCGATAAGTTCGTAAGTGAAGAAGCATAAAAAAAAAGTAATCGCAGACCAATCTTATAATAAATCACCCGACGCCCGCGTTGAACTTTGTTCTTATCTCTTTTGATGTTTTTTGCCCTTTTCACTGAGAGACGTTTCTTCTTTTCGATGCTTTTATTTTTCTTTTATCGATTCGACTTACTTGCGGTATCTTGAAGAGGCGCAGCAGGTTGGCCACCTGGATCGAGGTGACGCTGGAGGCGGCGCCGACCACGCCTGAGATGACCTTCCGCACTTGCGTCTTGTTGCAGTGAAATTCGGCATCGTCGATGTTGCTGATCGAGCCTGCAACAAAATAGTACAAATTTGAGTATTTTTTTCAGGAAATAAAGAGTAAAATTAAATTGATTGCAAAAAGCTTGAAAAATAATCCAAAATAACCTTTGAGAAAGTTTCAAAATTAGGGGATGAAATTTTCTAGCCACAAGTTTCTCTCTAAAGAATAATTCCATTTTTAAAAATAATTTTGTCATAACCACAAGCAATCTTGATTTGTGTGTGAAAAGACTCAAATTAATGCTTATAAAGTACTCAGATTGATTTACTTTATAAAATTAATTACATGTTTATTTTTTTCTCGAACTACTTATTTAATGTTTTTATTTTATACATTTTGCAAAACAATTGCTTTTTAGTAAATCATGCTATATATTAAGAAGGTCAACCAATAATAGTTTTCGTTGTGATTTTTTCATTGATTTGTATATTTATATAAATTTGCAACTTAAACTGATACTAAAAAATTGAAACCAGGCGAACCTCGTTGCAAAGAAAAAATGAAAAATTCTCGATTTTTTCATTTTTTCATGAAATCCACCTAGAGTGTTAATATTGAATTTAAAACTGATGCTAAAAATGTTAATCATTGCTTTTTACCAATTTTTAATGTTTATTTATTATTTTATTCAATTGTTCTGCTTATAATTTTTTTGAAAATTATTTAGATTGTCCATGAACCGCCTTCATGAATGGCAGTCCATTTAGTCATTTATTATGTACGCAGCAGATTTCACTTTCGTTGACTGCGGCGGCCACTTTAGCGTCCGCGTCCACAATCTAAACCCACAGAGGGGATTTGCGCGTGAATCGATCATCACCGCACTCTCCATTAGAGGAGAACAAAAGAGTCGGCGGGACCAATTGAAATCGCCACTCGCCGCGCGTAATCCCACACCAAACAAAAAGACAATTTCGTGCCGGCCAACATCACTCGCTGCCCAATTCGACTTTGGCCGTTTCGGTTTTGATCCCGGCTTATGAAAGCCGCCGCAGCCGCGATTCAATTTCCATCTGCGGTTCGACACCGAGTGATTATTTTTGCAGTTGCAACAGCTTTGAAATTGCAATCATGCAAAAAGCACGCGTTGAAGCCCAATAATTGCTTTCGTATAGCAAAAAGAGAAAAGAGATGCAGGTTGCACTTTTCCTTCCAACTTGTACTTTCATGCACAAACACGCAGTGCAATCAGAACTAGTACCAAATGGGAAAGGAAATAACGGTTTCAAAGGATCTTTGTGGAAGCGCAGAACAGAACTTCAGTTGTTCTATTTCTGATAATAATTTGCAGCCCCTGTAAATGTAAAAAATTGAAATTGTCAAATATATGCATTTTCCGTCATCAACTAAGTCACCGTTTTAAAACAATTTAACTGAGAAGCAATAAATATTTCAGACATTATGATCAAATTAAATTTTTTTTTCTTTAATTTTTAATGAAACATTTCAAAGCAATAAAAACGTCGTTTTGTTAATTCAAAAAAATTGTAGTTAAATTCGTAAAAGAGTAAATATAGTGATTTAAAATCAACTAATAATAAGTATAATAATATACAAAATCGACATTTATAAGTAATTTAATTAGAATTGGTAAAGTCATCAACTAGAAACAGATGAGAACAAATTGTAACTAAAAAAAAATCAGGTATTTAGATAGACACTAATGTTATTAAAAACACTATTAAGTTGTAAGTTCCCTTTAATGACTTTTAATTCTATTATTACTGTAATTTTATTTATTTTTCTTGCTATTGAATTTTTCTTTCCAATGAAATCGTAGCTGAGGTTTTATTATTATTTTTTAATAAAAGCGTTTTGTTTTTTAACAAAGTAATTAAAAATATCCCTAATCGATTTTAATGAATAGCATTTCTATCTGAAAAAATCCCACACCCTTATAAAAATATTTTTTATTGGAAAAGCCCGAATCTTCATTTCCATGATCATCTCCTCGAGTGTCAACTTCTTCAAACAAATATTTTTTTTATTTTCTGTGCCACAGATTTATCTATATTTTTGTATGATGCTGTAGGAGAATATAATCAAACGAATAATCCCATCCCTCATTAATCTTTGTTTATGAAACGCGCCTTTGTAGCGATGCAGGCGTCGTCCTCACTCTTTCTATACAAATAAAAAGAAGAAATATCAAGTTTCCCGTCAACACGTCCCCGCAGATGGATGCTAATCCAATTTCACTCGCTGACGGTGGTTTTTTTTCCTTCCGTTCGATCTGCTCCCTGCTGCGAGAGAGGAAATTTCAGCGAGCCATTTTTTTTCCCAGGCGAAAACAATAACACGCGTTATAGGCGAACGTGCGAACGCAAATCCCGGCTTTCAATTAACGCGCGAAAACAAGGCCTGTGTGATGTGGTTTTGCGACACGCACGCGTCCGATCGACCCATCTCCCGACAGGGTGCATACAGATTTGGCATTTGTGTCACGTCGCTGACGAAAAGTCGGAGAGACGTTCGCGATTGCATCTCCAACTTTGGCGGCTTAATCATATTTGAAGCCTTTTGATTGCGCAGAAAGAAAGCGAGAATGCCGGAGAATGAGGAAAGAGTTTCTTCCAGGGAATCTGAGCATGAGCTGCTCATGAGCAAGGTTTGAGCAAATTTTGCTTATGAGCAGCGTTGAGCAAAGGTATATTGAGCATGAGCATTGAGCACATGCTGGTGAGCACCGAAAAAGTGAGCATGCTCATGAGCAACACTAGTTGAGCAGATGAAAATGCTCATGCCCAGAAACCCTGGTTTCTTCGAACCAACAACTTTTTTCACAGAACGGACGGAAAAAAGCTTGGATATTGATCTAAACTATACCCATACTATAATATTAATTAATTTTATTTTTAATTCAATAAACATTTGTTATTCCAGATTGAATTAATTAATAATTCTTTTAATTTTTAAGCATAAATATAATTTTTTAGCTTTTTCTTGCTGTGTTTATTTGTAGTGAAGTCTAGCTATTATTCAAAGAAAATATTATATAATTTTAATAATTTAAACTATATTAATCAAAGTTAAATTATTTTTTAATTGAAACGGATCTATTTAACGAGTCCTTAAAAGCAGCAGCTGACGTTTGCTTTTTCATCAACGCCACGGACCATTTATCACTGACTGCGAATTAAAGCAAAAGATTTAACGAAGCCAAAAGCCAATCCAAAGGATGCATGGACTGTCGACCAACAATGCGACGAGATGATCTGCAGCGATGATTTATTACGAGCTCATAAATTTTGATGAACTCCCGTCCATAGTCCTTAATCCTCATTACGCATTTCGGGGAGGATTTGCGAGTCGAAAAACACACGCACGCATGAGCTATTCTGCTGACCTTTCATTTTTCCTCCCAAGCTTTTATAAAAATGTATACCCGCATCAATTTTTTCCAGGGAGAAATTTTCAAGCTTTAAAAATCATTATATGGGTTTATTTTAATTGTAAAAAACAAAATAATAATAATAATAAACCTTATATCTGGTATTTGATTAAACTACGAATTTTGTTTTTAGGTGAGTGAGTTTTAACACTTTGTGAAAAAAGTGGCTCTTTTGAGAAGGAGGAAGGCGCCGAGGGCGACGAACTTTGCGGATGATTTGTATGCATTGCTCGTTTTTGTTTAGTATTTTTTTCTTCGCGCAGGAGCCACGCATGTCGCAGCAGGAAAATGAAATAAATTGGTGTCACGTGAAAATATACGACGCCTGGAGAATCGCGTCGTTTTTTTTTTCGCAGGAGGTGAAAATGTATCTGGAGGTGCAGACACATTTTCCCAAGGAGCGAAAACTCTGTGTCGCGATTTCGTGCAAAGCGGCTTTCGAGTGATTTTGCCCTTGTAGCACAATAAATCCTGCGCTTTGCATTCAAAGAGCGAGCAAGCGAGAGTCTCTCCAAGGAGCCTAGACGAGATTACCCCCCTGTGTCTCTCTCCCGGTGTAATTTAAAAGGGATTTCACAAGCATAAAGGGTATTAATTCGGTGCGCCGAGGCTCGATTGATTGTGTCTCATGTAAACTATGTGAAATGTGAGATCATGGGAAAAACGTCGGATTCAATTTGATGTGGAAGCGGAGATTGCAGCACAGAGCGTGTTCCTTCCATGCAACTTCAGAGTTTATCTCGCAAGAGGAGCAAGAAAAGCTACCGTATCAGAAGTGACACACTTTGCTGGATAATGCACACGTTTGACGTTGAATTTCAAGCAGCGACGAACTTGGAAACTTTCACCTGACTTGGCTGAGAGAAAAGTTTGCATGGAATAAATATTTTAATCTGTATGTTATGGTTTTATGATACTTTGGCAAATAATAAAATTGTAATTACAATTTGTTAATATTACAAGATATTTTGAATTATTAAAAACCGATCAAAATAGCATAAATTGTAATCTAAAGAATTCTCTATTGAGAGTCTGATTTGAATAAATTTTGATTTAATTTTTTAAATTTAATTTAAAAAAAATAATTATTTAAGAATTAGCTTGGGTATTTGACCGAGTGGAAGAATTGATTTGATTGCGTTGCTCTATTGTGGCCCAGCAATTTCTTTGACAATTCGATCGGCTGTGAAAGTGGCTCGGCCATTAATCAAGTGACCCCTGCGCAATTAGTTCATGAACTGACCCGCAATCAATCACGAAAGCAATTATTCCGGCAAGCGTTGATAAACATCAACGCAGCATTCGATTGGGCTCCGGCGCAGAGATAAAAACGTTAATTAGCCCGTTCGTCGTCGTCGTTAAATTGCAGCAAAGATCAGCCAAGCTGAATGGAGCGAGATAAGCTTTGTTGGTGCACATCATGTTTTAGTTTAATGAAAGTCCCGCCACGCTTTTCCACAATTCTACGGCGCAAAAGGAAACAAGACCAACTTGGGCTGAGGAGAGCAGGCGGAATTTTCAGACTAGAGAATAGATTAGCCACGGGCAGGTAATCAGTCTTTCTCCGCCTGTGATTTTGCGTCTGCGGCAGATCCGGGAAACGAAAATTAATTAGTCCGCCGGGAAATAACAGCAATCGCCGCTCAACTGCGATTACCAAAATACAAACATTTCGATTGGGAATAAAAAATTAAGTAAAATATATATAGCAGATAATTATTTAAGTTCTGAACTTGTCTTGAAATATTTTGTAAAAAAAGACAGATAATTCTATGAATTTGTCAACGTTTATTTTACTTGTTGAATCTGTTTAAAGCAGTCTCAAAGTTTTGAGGCAGAAGTTCACGATCGAGGGTTGATTCATGCCATTCATGGTGCTTTGAATTTAAATTCTGCTTTTCCTTGATGGGTTTTTGTGAGTTTTTATTGCTGAAGAAAAAACAATATCCTGCTCTACAAGTCTTCTCTCGACCACCGCAGAAAACTCATGAATTATGGCTGCAGCCTGCAGCCAAAACATGTAGAGCAGATTGTTTTTTCTTAAACAATAAAAACTCACAAAAACCGATCGAGGTAAAGCCGAATTAAAATTCAAATCACCAGTCTCTAAGTCTTCAAATTTTTATCTTTAACTAAAGAAATAAATTCTTCATTGCATCTTTTTCTTTAGATCAGCCCTTTGACCTTTTTTATTAAAAATATTCCACCTTCGTTATCCTTTTCTGAATAAATATTCTAAAAAATTTGCAACGCATGAAAAAAATGGAAAAGAGTACATATATTGATTTCGTACATCCTTTGTTTGTACAACGATGAAATGGCCTCTAAAATCTGCCTTTTTTTCCTTATGCATGAAGTTTGTTTGGTCATGAATCTTTCATACCTTTTCGAATAAATAAACATTTCACAGTCAAGAGAGGGAAAACTTTCCATTTTACTTCTGAAATATTATTTTTCTGCTTTATATTCAACAATAATTTAATATATTGAAAGAAATGTAATGTTAAAAATTAATTAAAACGACTCATATTTGTTTGCTTGAATAATTTAACCAGCGAAAACTCCCTTTTAGCTTTGCTTGCTTAGTTCGCTCATTTGTGCAAATAAATTGGAGGTCAAAGCCGGTGTCCGCCAAATGGATTCGGCCAAAAACGTTTCCAACAACCCTCGGAATGTGAGTGTGTGCGTGTGTAATTAAATTTAACGGGCGCACATTAGTCTGAGCGAAGGTGCGCTCCACATTTTGCACGAAATTGGTGTGCTTTTAATTGAATATCGCACGCGTGCATTAGGCGCGCGTTCCTCTTAACATACCGGAGCGCTAATCGATCCCTGGCGACGAGACGAATTCTCAACCCTTTTCCACTTTGAAAGGCGCGGTTAATTGAACGGGGCGAAATTGAAAGTTAAAAGCCGGGCGAAGAGGAAAGGAAAAAAAAGGCTGATCAAAAAGTAAAAGTTTGGTCAGATTGACGCTCCTAAGAGACTCTCAGCAAAAAGAGCAAAGCAGGCCAAAGTTCAATTCAGTGAACTTTGGTGGATATTTTACGATAAATTAGTAAAAATAAAAAAACTACAAATTTCCTCATCGCTCTGATTTCTCGTTGAATTTGAAAGAACTTTTCATTAAAATGACGAACATATTAACATTTTTAAAATATTTTTTCTTTTCTTATTGTGGTGGAAATCTTTAGAGTGTTTTTAATTTTTTCTTATTCAGATCACTGCAATGATTTTTTTTTATTCCACTTTAGTCACTGGAAGCCATGGATGGATTTCAAAAGCCTCTGCATAATTCAAACAAATATTCTCTCCATTCGGAAGGCTCAAAAGAAAGAGCTTCCCTCTCAATCGCTGTTCTTTGTCCCTTTTTCTTGGTCCCTCCCATACCA
Organism: Neocloeon triangulifer; assembly: GCF_031216515.1. Lineage (NCBI taxonomy): Eukaryota > Metazoa > Arthropoda > Insecta > Ephemeroptera > Baetidae > Neocloeon > Neocloeon triangulifer. The sequence goes on from NW_026775552.1 coordinate 52,687, forward strand.
AAATTGAGATGAATTGCCGGTCTTGCAGCGACCCGACACCCGTTCCGACTGTCCCAGACTAATGGTGGCTGCGAGATAACTAGCCAAGCTCAATTAAAGAGCCACCGTGGCGCAATTAATTCTATTAGGGATTAATCGCACTTTGTTTCTTTGCCACTTTGAGAGGAGCGAAAAAGAACCGAGAAAATTGCTTTGCTTCTGAGGCGACAGCTGCTCCGAATGGCAAATGTATGTTTTATCGCTTTCTTAGAGCGAGGCGAGAAAGAAGAAGTTAAAGAGGGTGGAAAAGAAAGGGCTGCTGATGTGCTTTATCAACAAGCGGGAGTTTGATTGCCGAGGAGTTCGTTTCAATTTACAATTTCTCTCACCGGCCGCTTGGATGTTAAAGTGCTTCTTTGTAGTCAACGAAATTTATTTCACCGTCTGCTGAAAAAAACGGTGCCTTTGACGACAGAGAATTCAAATTAAGATAAAAATATATATTAGGTTTGGAATTTAAATTAAAAACCCTTACACAACGATTCCGACAAACAACAAGGCGATGATTTACAGCTCGTTAAGGACCGCTTTTGAGGATTTTTTTCGTGCCGTTCCCCTTTTATGCTGTGAGAGAAATTTAATTTTTTTCACCCTCATCCTGGAAAGTTGCGCTCGCCCGAAGGTGCAGTAAAAACCTCACAAATTAAATATAAAAACAAAAAATACCAGGAGGCAAAACACACTCGAGCCGAGCTGCGGGTGAACAGTTCGCGCGCGCATAACTTGCTGATCGCAAGATTTTTATCAGGGCCTCCTCTCGAAGGCAAGGAAGGAAGGAAGGCTAATTTAAATAAGAGCTGACGAGCAATTAAAACGACGTATCGCCAACAGGGGCGTGCTCAAGAGGCAGCCAGTGGCTTGTTAAAAAGCACAGCCCCGACATTAATCCCGAGCCGCCTGCAAAATATATATACGCCGTGATTACCTTTTGTGCTTTTTCCTGGCCCAAAACCATCCCCCGGAGCGACTCGTGCAAGGAGAAGTGCAGCAGTTTTTTATTTCAACATTCTCTCCAGCTCAGGCGAAGCCATTAAGGCCAAAAAGTTTTGCAACAACAAACGAATTTCCACTAAAATTGTTTGCGCGCGAATGTAATTATCAAAGTTGGCGTGTATTGAGGGGAGAAGGAAAACACGAGGTGTGTTTGTTTATCAAGTTGTTGGGCGCAGATTTCAATCCTGACGGAGTCTTTTGAAACTTCTGGGATGAAGAAGATTGTACCTTGAGAGAGAGTTCACTCTAAATCCACCAAGAAAGGTCGGTGAATTAATTATAAGCATGGTATTATTTTCAATAAAAAGATGAGCTCCATATCTTCATATTATTTTGTGCTTAAAATGATATTAATTGCTATTTTCCTCCCATTAGTTTTGAATAATAAAAAGTGTTTAAAATTCATTGAGGATCAATTTTTGTCATTTATTATTGCATTGTAATGGAAATAACAATTCTCAATGATATTTTCTTTAAACTTTAAAGAGGGACTGCTTTAATTTTTTTTAAAGTTTGAACCTACGGGAGAGTGTAAAAAAATATGACGTGTCGATATGCCGCTGTAACATGTTTATTCGGTAAGCGCGTAGAAAAATAGATCCTCCAGGCACGTGCTTTTCGCGGCATGGAGAATTATTTTTCTGAGTGTTGTGGTTCAAGAAGTATTTTTCCGAGCGACCATGTATTTTTTAAATATAATTTGCATTTTTAAAAATTTCTTAAATTGAATTTATAATGAGTGATTCGAGGCTTTGAAAAAAGAGTGATTCACTGGTTTAAAAAAAGAGTGATTCACTCTTGAGTAGCTTTCTCGCGAACTTCTTTTGGGAGGTTCCACTAGCACACTCAATGTAAATGCGATTTTTAATTTCAATGCGAAAATATGCTATTTCAACCTGCATTTACACTTATGTGGAACTCCATTCACTCATTGGCTTCAGAGTCTGTCAAATCATGTGTCGATGCTGCCCATTTCCTCCCCATGCTACCCTGGCCCCACCTTTTGCCTCCATGTTATTTGGGAACTTCCACTTTCGCCAACTTCCACTTAGGGAACTTCATGCCACTCACAAATGGGGACAAATTTAGCTCTTCCAGGTATTTCGTGTGTAATTGAATTTGCTTTGAAACTGTGCAACAAATATTCCACTGGAGCTCGAATTCCCTAACTAGATGAAAACGCCTCGATCAAAGGAATAATTCGAAACTTCGGTGTACATAGTTTGCGCCCAAGTTTTGGCAAAATTCTATAATATTAATCAAAAGTTTGATCATTCTAGAGCGGCTTAGCAAATGCTAATCGGGCTTTGCAAAAGAAGCGCGCCATTTGCCTAAGAATAGAGATAATACTTTCTTTTTGCAAGAGAGTGCATGTCCGTCCATTAATTAAAACTTACAGAGCGAGGATTTAAATATAATCTTGATGCACTCCCGAGAAAGTTTCCACCGCTTCATTAGAGGAAAGTTTGCTTCTAATTCCGGCAATAGAAATAATTTTTATTCATTTTATAGAGAGAAATGAACTCCGTATGCATTTGAAAAGCGTCCCATTAAAATAATGAAACATTTTTCCGAGAGGCACCCTCGGCTGCGTACATGCGGAATTCCTTGCTGAGTGAGCATTCAACTGCGCATACAAACAAGCAAGCACTCACTTCTGGGTCAACTCGTGAGCAATTCAGACTTGCGAACAAAGACCCCGGGAAATTGTGTCCGACGGAGAGCAACATGTTTGTTTTTCGAAATGAGAGAAGCGGCGGGCTCGGGCGGCTTTTAATTTCCCGGTTGTCGCCGAACAAGAACATTCCGACGGATTATACGAAAAGAAGACTTTTGGCCCCGGGCCGTGTTGGATGTTCTCGACCACCACAAATCACGCTCTCGGTCCGGCGAACTCGAAGAGCGAGTCCGACCATTACCGAGTTTCTTTTGACTCGGCGATGCTTCCACGAGTGGCACGTTTCTATTTGAGCCGCGTCTGCACCTTCTTGTCGGTTCGCAGGGGCGTGCGAACAATGCAATTTGCACGTTTCCCAAAGTGCGGAATTATATATAAGGAACCGCATTTTGCTTTTAGCCTCTTTCCTCCCTGCCCCGCGTCAAATTTGGCCAACTTCTGATTCACTGTTATTGTGGTTGGGACGCAAATATCATGTTTTCTTTTGAGAACAGAAAGATTGAAAGTTTAAAGTTATATTCCCTAAAACTGAGTTTTATAAATTATGCCAAAATGCCATTATAAAAAAAAGAGCCCGTAATGAATGCAATTCACATTTTTTTTTTAAAATGCAAAAGATTTTAATTACCAATTCTTTGTAAAAAGAAAATTTTCATTATTTTGTCATAATTTAGGCAATTAAATTGCTGCAAAGGCTATGGGTGCCCGGCCCGGGCACCAACTCTGGGTGCCCGCCCGGGCACCAACTCAGGGTGCCCGGCCAAGGCACCAACTCAGGGTGCCCGGCCAGGGCACCAACGCTGGGTGCTCGCCCGGGCACCAACGCTGGGTGCCCACTGTGGGTGGCCAGAGTGGTCACCAACTGTGTGGGCGGGGCGTGAAACATCTTGAAAATTTGTGAAAATCAAAAACATTTTTTCTTTTCATTTAATTTTGTACGTTCTATTTTGATGTCTTTTTTGGTTCTGCAAAGCAATAAAAAAATTTTCTAATTAAATTTCACTACAAATAAAAATACTCTTGAGAATTGTTTTGGGGTCCGGAAATTTTACACGAATAAAATTTCAAAGAATAAATTTATACGGTTATTTTCGCTGTAATGAAATTTTCTTTAAATATGTTGAATAAAATATGAACACAATTTCAAATTCAATTGCACACAGATTTTTATTTTCGCTTTGGAAATAAATTTTGCCATCATTTTCATGATCCTCGCTAAATTCTGATTAGAGAAAGTTTTTTGTTTGTTGCAATTGGCCAACATTTAAAAAGTTCACGAGTCGTTTAATGAAAACAGCTTATTTGATTATAGCGTGGGCTAAATATTTATCCCGCCGACGCGGGGTTAAGAAAAAGTTATCTTGAGCAAAAATTAAGGCGGGATAAAAAAAATATTTAGTCAGGGTTAGGGGGTTAAAATTAATCCCTTTGGATTAATTTTGGGATAACTTTTAGACCGGGAGAGCTAAGTCGTCAAGAGAATAGCGCCCAATACTTCTAAATTATAATTTTGACGTCTATGGTCTCAGTTTTATTGTGAGAGAAGCTCGAAGTTAAAAAAAGCACACATTTCATTCATCTTTTGAAAAACTAAGGATGTTGAATTATTGCCAAAATAATCGTCTGTATTATAATATTATACAATTATTTCAATTGATTTTGACATAACAAAATAAAATAGCACCCTATTTCAATTAGCAGAAATTGATTTATAATTTAAGATTAATAATATTCAACAAATAATAATATTATATTGCAGATTTATTTTTATTTTATTTTCGTATTTAAATTATTTTTTTAAATAAATTAAAACCTTGCAGTTTCTCTCCTTATTGTAATGCAATTTTCATCAGTCCAGACCTTCTTTTCCTCATTTCGAAACCCGAGTCGTGCCACTGCTGCTTTTTATTTTGGCGGGTGGTCCTCGGGGATGACGCGGGACCAGATCTGCCTCTCGCGATAAGGTCGAGCAAGCTACCTGTCATGAATATGTGATAGGCGCTCGCGACCCCTTGTACTTGTGCGTGTCCCCTCGGCTGTTGCGTCCCTGCTCACAACACTGCACAGATTGGCCCACAACGAAAACCACACACGTAGGGACCAAATGTGCTTTCAAATGTTAATTACGGCGCCATCGTCCAAAAAGCTCTTTTGCCAAATAATTAGCCGCGTCCAGAGCGGAAGTGGAACGCGCACGTGCACCTCTGCAAATTGAATTTGCCGTTGACGCTTTTCATTTTCACGTCGGTCGGGCAACAGGCGTTTCTGCACCAATGGCTTCGTTTTATTATTGCGTCAAAACCATTAGCTTTTTTTTATTTATTCTACGAACAGGATTTTTTTTTTAAATCACTTCATGCAAAAAATCGTCGGAGCATTCGCCGTTTTAATTTCAAAAGCTCTTTGACATTATTTGCAGACCGACCTACTTAACTGCAACGCATACATTAGAACGGCTCATTAATTCTGTGCTCTTCATCCACGTGGAAAAACTGCGTCCATCTCTTTCTCCTTCGTAGATGTGATGAAACGCATGGTAGGCGAGAAATGCCTTGTTCTCCATCTTCCTGCACACGTATTTAATAAACACGTGACGACAGAAAATGCCAGGCATGGAAAATGTAAAGAGGGAAATCGGCTGACGCGCGAGAAAAAAGAGAGAGAGGCGGGATTATTTGCATTTATATTGAGACGCCGACCGTAAATATAGCAAGCGTGTGAGTAAATGCGCCCCATTTGCGGTGCAATCCAAAGTAAAATGTGGTAATTGCATTTGAAATGAACAAGTAAATCTTCCGATTGTGTAATCCAGGCGAGCCAGCCAGAGAGTAAGCTAGTTTTTTTAACATTGAAGGGGACGCTTTTGGAAAAAGGAAAAACGGCCCAATTATTTTTTATGGTAATTTTTTCTCTACATTAGAATTTGCGGATTTCAGTTCAAAGAATACAAGACATAGTAAGAAAATTTAAACCAAAGAGAACTGCATTTTTTAAATCTAAAATTGCTTCTTATGAGAATTTTCTTAAATTATTTAGTTTCTTAAAAATTGATACAAATTTGACCAAATCACGTACACATCTTAAGATGGAAAAATATAATCAATAGATATATAGAGTTAAAATAAAAGAAAACAATGTCCAGTTCACGTTGCAATTTTTTGCTCTGTGTTTACCAAGAATTTGCTCTTTTCTGTGGAATTCAATTACAATCGGACGTTGAGCAAAAACAAGCCAAATTGTTGAATTTAATGGTATGTGTGAGCTCGTGTCTTTCTGCTTGCTAATGTGGTTTTGGTGTAAAAACAGACTCGTGTGTACCCATTGTCGCCTCTTCTTGTTTGGATTGTTTCGTTTCAACAAACATGGCACACATGCAGACCGGATAACGAGCACACATTACGTCTCTGGAGATTTTAAAGTTCGCATTTTAGCATGAGTTATTTTCTTTTGGCACGTGAAAAACTTTTCCACTAAATTCGCACGGCGGCACAGAGGATTTAAATTCTGTTTTCCAGTTCAATTAACGAGAATTTCATGTTTTCCTTCTTTTCTCATTCGGAATTTTGTGGTTCAACCATATGTACAATTTAAATTTAGAAACTATAAAAATAATTTATTTTTTATTTCGTACCAGAAAATAAATAATGTGAAATACAGTAAAATTTAAACAAAAAAAGGGAATGCATAAATAAAACAAGGCTTTCTACCATTTTGGGTGAAATATTAAACTGAAAATAAATTCGCGATCATAATGGCAGAATGAAATGGAAGCCTGTGACATGAGAGTTGAATGTGTTATTAGAGTAATGGATGCCATAAATCGCAGATTATTAATCACGTTCTGCCGTCATTTGTATGCTACCTGTCGACTAACAAGAAATTACAATTCCTACGAAACCCGCTGCATTATATATTAAATTTATCCGTATAAATAGAACGGAAAAGCTTGTTTGCAACAGTCAAGCTCACAATCAGCCGTCCAACAGTCACTCACTCAGTTTCGCAAATGCAGCAAATTAAACCGGCTCTCTGAATTGAAATTGCTTTCAAACAGAAATTATTTTAGCAAAAGGTTCTACAATTTAATTCAAGGAAAAGAAACTTGCAAATGCACACAATATGTATTTTCTCTCATTTAGAGCGAGGCCGCGCTTTTGCGATTTATGCTTGGGAGGAAAAATAATGCTCAGACTTTGTCGCAATTTTTTTCATTGTTCTCTCTGATATTTATTTCCTCGACATAATCACGACTGAAATTGCGACAAGGCATACACGTGATCTGTCGTTTTCAATTTCACCGGCATCAGCGAGCAATGACAAGGAATGAACATTGAAATGCAGAGAGAAGATTTTCTCTTCGTTTTGTGCAAAGAATCTCTCCTTTGTTCCGTGCGGTTCCGTGGGAAATTATACATTTCTTCTAGCCCGAGTGCAAAGTTTTCTGTAAAAGAAATTTCTCTCTCTGTGCACGGAAAAGTGGAGCGTAAAACTGTAACAAGCCTTTTGTAATTAAAATCCAAGTAGGCAAATAAAAAATAAAAATGCCTGCAGCACATTTTTAATAATAATTCCAGAGAGGGATGAAAAGAGGATGTTTTATTATTTGTTATTCGTCATTTTCTTTTCAAATACAAGCAAAAGAAGTAACATAAGTTCAGTTTTAATTGCTTGGTTGTTGAAAACGATTATTTTTAAATTAAATAAAATCACAAACCTATTAAAAACCAATTAAAATATTATTAAAAATTAAAAAACTATCTTCAAAAACCTTATTTCTTATTTATAAGCTAACGCACGTGTTTTATTTTTAACGAGGAATTTAAGACTGACAATGAAAGAGTTTTTTTTTTTTTTTTTTTTTTAAATAAAAACCAATTTCAATGGGGGCAAATGCAATTTCTAAAAAGTCTGTAAATAGACGTTTTAAAACTTTTAATTTAAATAATCACTAAAAAAAATATAATATTTTTTTTTTGCAAATTTTTTTAATGAGAGATATGTTTATATATAAAGTATATAAAATTTCTCCTAGAAACAAAAAATATTTGTGATTAATAGGAAAATTTTTAACCTCTCTATACAATTTTGGATTTAACTTCTTTAAATGTGTTTTCCGTCTGATATAAACCATTTGCCAAGTTGATTACTTCTTTCTATCTCTCAATTGCAATAAAAACTGGAATGAAGACACTCTAACTTTGAAGGATTACCGCTTATCGCCGTGATAGCAAGAAGATGACCCCGGCTAAATTGGTGATCCAAGCCGTAAAAGTGAATAGCCCTCGGAAGGAACTCTTTCGCATGCGTCGGGGGTGCAAAGAAGGGAATTTAATAATAATGCTGAAAGGTGCGTGCCTGAGAAACGAGCGCGGAATAAAATCAGCAACAGATGTTGCCCGTCGTCCGATATTAAAACGTCATTATAAACAAGCAGCAGCGCCGGATCTGCAGGCGCTAGATGGGATTATTTTATATCACTGTCGCGTCGCCATTGTCCGTCGACGCACAAAAGAAATTGCGTGTCCTTTATTGGATTCCTTCCTCCCGAGCAGGGGGAACTTTGAGACAGGAGATTTATTTATAAATTTTCGCATTTATATTTCCTGCAAGTAGCTTTTAAATCGTAGTTATTTGCAAAAGCATAAATTATCGAGTTTTCTGCAAATTATTCCCATCAAAGGAAGGAAGGAACACACATTAGTAATTTACATTCGACTCTTTCAAAGTAAAATTCATTCCGGCTTTGAACTCCCACTTTGCGCCTCACCCGGATCGATAATCTCTGTTTCAAACACACATATTTTCCGTCTCTGCGGAACAACTTTTGACGGCAACCCTTTTCAATTCATAATATATTTTTGATGCCAGAGATTCTTTTGAAAGAAATCTGCGCCCTAATTAGCCAATTACGACGGCTGCGTCGCGCATCTCCAACCATAACTTTTGTGCCACCGCTTCGAGCAGTAATAAAAACTTCTCTTTGGGTATTAAAATAATTAAAAGATTTATACTTTGTGAAATCAGAGAATTTCAACAATGATGGACCAAAAGTGTATTAAAGGAAATCAAATTTCCAAGAATCAATGAATGAAAAAATTTAATTAAAATTAAATTAATAGTTATATTATTTTTTATGTACTTCTTAAGATAATATAAAAGCAATACACAATGTAAAAAAAATGTTTTTTATAAATTTTGTATCTAATAAATAAGAATTCATTCAATAACGTAATTAATAATTAATAACTTTAATTTTTGTAAATTTTATATTTCTTTAAAATTATTTTTACATTTCGATCCATAATTAGTTTTGTCCATACAATAATTGAAATTAAAATTTTGAATTGATACTTTCAAAGACAGTAATAAAATTTTGAGCCGGATGTGTTTTGCCTCAACTTTCAACGGAACTTAAGAAAACAAGAAAGCATCCCATGATTTGCCAAGTGGACGCTAGATCGATATTGACAGGGGCGGCCAAGGCGGATGAAAAGTGTCACCGGTTCGTGTAATTAGAAAAGTTGCCGGGGCCGGATGGAATACATTTGGCAGGCCAGTGTGCCAGCTTGTTCCTTTTTTGGCAGCGAGATCTGGCCCCGGCAGGAAATAAAAAGAAAGCAGATCCACCTGGAAAATCACGCGTCAAAGAGCAGCCTTTGCCAGTTTTCATTTATTTTATTTCATCTCTCCTCCTTTTGGTGAGAAGAAGCAAAGTTGTTCCATGGCGAGGCCTAGCGGGCGGTGCATTATATGAAAAATTCCTCATTCTCTCGTTTTATCTCAGAGAGTTTAGCTCGGCTTTTAGGACGAGCAAGCAGATTTCGCAGACAAAAGTCGCTCGGTTTATATTCGCGTCTTTTTGCTCGCGCGGTCATGGAGACGGCGGCACTCTTTGTTGCCCCTCAAATTGCGAGATGAAAAGCAAACTCCTAAATTGTTGACGCTCCGCCGGATTCTTGAAAAATGAATGAGTTGTATTTGAGTTCTCATTTCGTGACGAAAAACGTGTTGTTCTCAGCAGCTTTTTTCTTATAAAATCTATTTGGAGCGGAAAAGCTTTATCCGGAGACAAAATTTTGCTAGAGGCAAAATGTGTTTACGACCTTTGAAATAATGAGCCTGAAAAAGATTTCGTTTTCTTGCTCAAAAAGTGAATCTGTCAGGGATGTTTGCGAACTGCTTTATTTTTCAAAAGAAATTTAACGTGGATTCAGAAACAGCAAGAAAATCAATACTCGGAAAACAAATTAAAATGTCCGAATTTCAACTTTTAACTAACTCTAAATCTGAATTTTTTTAAACAGATTAGGATTTCGGTTTCTAAACTGTTAATTTTTCCATTTGGTACTAAAAAATCAAAATAGATAAGACTATAAATAGTATTTTTTCTTCATTCAGTGGTTTTTCTAATTTATTGAATTACTAGCAATAAATTTTTAAGTCTTAGCAATCATTTTGTGCTCCTTTTTTTAAGAATAATTTATTATTGTGGTTAAAATAACAATTTGCGTCATTATTTACATAAAAATTGTAAAAGTTCAAATCATTTTTATTGATTTCGAAAATTTCAGTTCATCTAGATCGCGGTTGCATAAAGGCACGGTTGGCTTTGATTAACCTCAGCTGCGCTGGCCTGATTACAAAAAATGACGCGCACACCTGGCTGGAGACGCAAGTCGGCTGTCAGACACAGAGAATGCTAATGAACCACACGTCGTCGGCGTCTCCCCCGCAAATCTCCTCGGCAGAACGTGCTGTCACCGGGCTCTGATGGGTTCGAGTGCGTTCGTGATGCGGCAATCTTTGCGCATATATTGAATCAAAATTTGGCTCAAAGGCGCGTGTATTGGCAAAAGCAGAGCGTTTTCTATCGAGTGCTGAGCAAATTCTCGCATGGCAGATTTTTCATATCGCAAACAACGCCATATCAAGCTGAAAAGGCGCGTGCACTTGGCCGATTTCCCATTCTGTATGCTCTGGTGTTTGATCTCTTTTAACATCGAGTCATGCGAGAAGTGGCACTTTCGGCCAAGTTGCTCGAAATGAAATTTACAGGCTTTTATCTATATTTGGTTCTCCAAGTCGAAAGCAATCAAACTTCTCCTAAACAAATAAGGTTTTTATTGGCTTTTTTCAATAAAAAATAATCATTATTTAGAAACGATAGTGAAATTTTATGATATTGTCAAAATCATGGAAATAAGGGTTGAAAATTTGCAGTTCTTTATTCAAATGGAGATATTTGCAGATATATTTTATGGATTTTTTATCAATCATGGTTAACAATGAGAGAAAACGTTGAATCTTTAAGGAAACATCCCATTCAATTTGAGCTTGTTATTATACGAGAGTGAAATTTCGGCTCAGTGAGCAACACAACAATAGTCTTCTGCGAAATACGCCAGGTTTAAGTAGCTTATTACGCAGCCAGCAGCTTTTCTAGCGCGACGAGAATAATATATAATATGCAAATATTCTCGTCTGGTGGGAAGGAAATAAAAATGAGACGGCGCAAGAGACACTTTTCTCCCGCAGACTCCAATTAATTCTCATTGCGAACAAAAAGTGCGAGTTTTTGGATCAACTGAGGAAAGTCGCATTGTCTCGCCGACGCCGGGCATTAATTAAATCGCGGGGCGCGATATTATTATTATTATTCAACAAGTTTATGTAGACAAAAGTTGGCCTTTTGCAAAGAAGCAGGCAGACGAGCTGCGTTTGCGAGATAGAAAGACAAAGCACCCTGCCGGGCCCTTTTATGCCCGCCCGGCCATAATGAAGCTCTCGCGGCGCACAATATTTATGGCGCGGGCTACGGCGGCGGAAAGCTGAGCAGTCCCACAATCAACCGCCGGCGAGTTCTTATAAATTTGCAGCGCAGGGGTTCAGATTTCTAGTTCAATTGCAACAGGAAAGCCAAATTTATTGAAATATAACATGATTTTCAGCCAAAATTTTTAGTTTATTTATCGATTATTAGTCATCTTGGAGTCGCTTGCAGTCGTTTTGTAGTGAGTTTGTAGTCAACTTGGAGTCGCTTGCAGCCGTTTTGTAGTGAGTTTGTAGTCAACTTGGAGTCGCTTGCAGCCGTTTTGTAGTGATGTAATTTAAGCGCGGGTTAAATATTTATCTCGTAGAGGGGGCTAAGAAAAGATATCCCCCAATGACTTGGGGAGAAAAAATTGAAGGCGGGACAAAAAATATTTAACCCGGGACAGTGGTCTAAATTTTATCCCTTTGGATTTATCCCGGGATATCTTTTATCCCGGGAGCCAAGTCTATTGAATCTCCCCCAATGAGAAATCAAGACCTCCCGCCAACTAATTAAGTTTCTTATTCGCTCTGAAGTAAAGTCGCTTTCTAAGAAATAATTTCAATAAACTCAAGAAAACATCTAAACTTGTGTTGAACAAAACCTGCTTGCTTTGGCCTTCAAAGTTGAGAAAAACAATTTTTTTCCTTCAAATGCAGGCTCCACAAAGAAATAGCTTTGATTATAAACATTTCCGGACCAATCAATAGAGTAATAAATTTGATTGATAAGCTTGAAAAATCAAAGAGACTGACATTTCCTTGTCCCTTTTATTCCATGTCTCTGCTTAAAAAAAAAAAAGACAAATTGGAGGAAAAGTTTGTGTTACAAATAATACTATTTTTAGTTAACGCTTGGATATTTTATATTTTCATTGTTATAGTTTTACGAAATTCATTGTCGTGCGGAAATATTTTCCAACGAAAAAAAGTGTCAAATATGAAAAGAGGACAAAAGGCGTGCATGATTATTTTTTCCCAGGCACAGGTTTAATTATTGGCACGTTTTTTCCTTTAATCTCAAATTTCTCTGCTGACTCTGCTTTCCAAAAATTCGCAGAGCGGAAATTCCATCTCGCTGGACCAAAAATTGAGCCAAAAGATCAAACGAAAATTTGCTCGCACACGCCAAACGCTGATGATTTTTTACTTTCAATCTTGCACAAACGAAACCGGTTTTGAGTGACACGCGCGACAGTCGTTTCCATTAAAAAGCTTTGCCCACTTTGGCCACTTCAGAAGGCGCATTAACACGCGTGTCACTCGTCTGGTTTTATTTGAAATTATATATATTTCCGTCCGGGTGTGCTTCGAGCCGACCAACACATCATTTAATTTATTTCGCAGACCCAAGACGTGTGGGAGGCCGAAACGTCGCACTGCCCATTTTGGTGGAATTTCCAGGGCAGTGCTTGCCAAAAAGAGGATGAAATGTCATTTTAAATTAAAAGTGTCATGAATTTTAAAGCACCACAATTTATTCATATAAACCCTGAAAGTTGACAAAATTGTACAACTGCAATTAAAATTTGAAGTGATAAACAAAATCAGCACCAAAATGGAAAAAATATTTCAACAATTAAGAATGGGCGTGGAAGTTTTTCAATAGGGGTTTTGAAGAAATTCATGATATATTTTGTTAACTTTCACATTCAGGCATAATATTTAAAATTTTTCATTTAAAGTAAAAACGTTTTAGTCCTTTTTGGCATTTAAATTTCGTCCTAGATCTTAATCATGTATAAAATAGCACAGTACGTGTATAAATTTATAAACATTTGATAAAAGAGCTTTCCAGGGATTATCGCTCTTCATTCGCACCAGATTTCCCCTGCGATTTTTCCAAACCGCACCATCAGTTGCACATGTTCGCAGATATAAATCGTATCAATTTATCAAAAGCGCCGAGAACAATACAGGCTTCAATTAATTTGTGCGCAGAGAAGCATTCAGGGTGTATGGAATCCGATCCGAAATCAATCAGACATATCGACGCGCGGACAGACGTGCTGGTAATTATCTGTCCGCACTTGTTCGTTGGGAAATTCATTTCGTTGCTGTCGCAGTTAATAAACACGCGGCGGCAGTGGATTTACCCGCGCGTTCGCGAACGAAACTTCTTCTTTTCATCCTCCAATAAATATAGATGAGCTCTGTTAACACATAAATAGGGATTGAGCCGCCGCGGCACCTATCGCATTTCCACACTGCTGGCTGGCACCGACCCTAGATCGAAAACGTGTTTCGTCCGGAACTAATCTCGGCGTGGGCGTCGCTCGAGCTAACTCGAAACCGCGGCGGACAGCCTGCTTGTCTTTCATCACTTCCGACCCGCTGCCTTGGCAAGAATCGCGCCGTGCGAAATTTGATCCGCGTCATGGCCGTGCAATTTGATTGACGACGAGTTTACCCTTTCTTTCGGGCACAACATAAACTTTTTATCAATCAATATTTTCTCGATTAGTGCAGCATCAAAAATCATGACAACAGAGCTGAAATCAAATTAGTTTCTGCATCAAATCAAGCATTTTTTTCATGATCATTTTATAAACTATTGATTTTTATATTTTTAGTAATTTTTATTTAATAATATTGGAATATTTAGCTGGAACGTTAATAATTATTAAATTATAACCTATGAAAAGAAATATTATTTTGATCGTGTATTTTTACCGTAGTTTATATACATTAAAATTAAATGATTCTATAAGTTGGTTGATTATAATTCACAATTTCTAGTTGCATTAGTTTTGCTTTTCTAAATTAATATCCAAACCACAGATCATAACGTAGAACATAAAAATTAAAGAGATATTAATACAATTAAGGTTCTCATTTACAATAATTAAAAGTAAATTGGCTGTGTGTGTGTCAATTGGCAATATTCAGTATTTTATAATTATTTTAACTCTTTTAATTTCTCCTCATGTCTGGCAGAATTATATTCAGCTGACCTTAACCCATCTATATTATTATTATCTTTCAATTCCTGTACAGAACATCCTGGTCCGAATGGCTTGTTTCGCAGGTTGCATAAGTACTAGAAATGTATAAATTTAAAGTGAAGCGTTTTGGCGTCTTTAAATTTAATTTTTAGTTGCATATTTATTGATTAAAGCCCATAATTCATTTAATCTTTTTTTTATCATTTTTGTCCTTTTTGTGGAGCAACAAATCTTCTTTATCTCTTTTCAAAAACGATTCCAAACCAAGAAAAGACGTACATTGTAGAAAAGTAGAAAAGGCTGAATGTTAGGTCGTGTGTGCGCCTAAAATTGATTTTCCACGGCTCCGCCGCCGGCAATTATTTACTTTGGCTTTGCTGTGTGTCTAGCGCAGAGAGCGGTTGACATTTCTCCACCGCGCACAATAGCGAGTACATCGGAAAAGCCGCGTTGAAAATTGTCTGGCTCCGTAGCCTAGTTCGGAATTCATTAATTCGTGAGCCTAGCCTTTGACAACAGACGCATTCATTAAGGGAAAGGCTCAGCCAACTTCCTTATTAGCCTACATGTGCACTAAAGTTTGCCATCACAGCGAATCCGTTTTAATTAAGCCGGATCTTTCTCGCTTCTGTTGCGAAATTAGAAAACGCCGCCGCGAGATTAATCTTGAGAAAACGAAAGTAATACTCGCTCTGCCTTAAAACCTTTTGCAAACAGCTAGTTTGTTCCGGCTTTGGATTAAAAATACACAGACGAATCCCACTTGTATAAATTAGAGATGAATTTCTCTGCTTTTTGCAAACGGCAGCAGTAAGATTATTAATTAAAGTGACAAAGATTAATCAGAGTTTAATTTCAAAAGTCTTTCTCTAAAACTGTTTACTTACGACTACACTCTGAGATGATTAATTTCTTTAGATTTACGCTGACGTTAATTTTAATTGGATAGAAATAGAGGCTTCAAATTTTTAGAATATTTCCTGTATGGGATAAAGTAACAAGTTGATATCATAATGAGTACAATATAATTAAATAATTACAAGTATTTTAATCATAAGAAGTTATTTATTAGCATATCAGTTTGAAGTTTCATCGACTTTTAAAATGGTTATTAATTTCCAAATCATTTGGTGTACTTGAGTACTTTCTTTAGTATATATTTTATTTTATAATCAAAAATATTATTAATTAATTCTTTTTATTAAATACCAACGGTATACAGACACATACATGAATATTAATTGTTTATGCATATAATAATAGTAAAAACTGAAGAGGTAGTAATTGCACTAAACTTTCATAGAAGCTGCTTTAGTTAGTGTTAAGTCACTCTTTTTACATTCGAATAGGTGATACATTCCAATTTGTTCACCACATTTTATACATTTACAGTTTTTGTTTGCTGCACAGTGGTAATCTTTATTTTCACATAACAAATGATGAAAACCATGGCAAGCATACCTCGTAAAAAGGTGCCGATCTTTAAAGTTAGTCTCTTTCCATTTATTTTCAGTCATTGCAGGAGTGTTGTAAAATTGTGGGTCGATTTCTGCATTTGTAACATTTTTTACATTTAGGAAATTCTCGTATTCAGTCCTGTTAGTTAAAGAGAATGTATTACAGAGATCAATAATGAGTAAATTTGTACATGCTAATTCATATGCATATCTCGATTTTGTATATTTGGAAAGACACATAATATCAAAAATATTATAAACATTTATAATAAAAAATTAAAATATGTTATTTAAAAAAATAATTGTATGAAAATTTCAAAATTAAAAAAGTGATTCCTAAAATGAAGCCAAAAATTTTGGTTGGCGCCGCATCTCTCTTTCTCTCTCGCTCATCACAACAAAGGCCAAAGCTCGCAGAAAAATGAAAAGGGTGCGTGCATTTCGCGCTTGGGTAGCCTGCAGTTGTGGAAAATAATTAAAGCTCGCGCACATGTACACGCACGATTCCTTTGTTCTGAACAATGGGAAACGCGTGCGGAGAGCAGAGCACGTCTGCCTCTCTCTGGTGGCTCAGACGTTTGCAGTCGTCATAAATTAGCGCCCTCGTCCTGCGTGCAAAGACGCAGAATGTTGGTTAAACGCGTGAAATCGGTGCTGCGTGCCACTTTTATCTGTTTGATTGATAATGGCGCAGAGATGAAATTAATGCCTGTTTAATTCATGCGCGACACGTCGTCAATCTTCAACCGCTGTCGCCACTCGCGGAAATAAATTGCACGCTTATTAATTCGAGTTCTGATCGCAATTGATGCGACCGATAAATTCAAACGCTTTTTTATTAAAAAAAAGAGAATATTTCTTCCGAGATTTTTATCCAATCCAATCAGAAACTTTCCATTTTCTGGCAGACATACTAGAGCGATAGGAACAAATACAACAATAAAAAATATATATATTCGTGTTTTACGTGATTACCAATAAAACGGAGTGTTTCGAATCCGGAGCTCTCGCAAAGCCGAATTCGGCCATTCGGAAAAATGGCCCTGTGTATAAAAGTCGTGATCTCGGCGCAGCGAGACATAAAAAGAAACAATGCCAGCTGTGTGTATCAATTTGAAGCAGCCTTGGATGTATAGAAAGAGGGAATTTTCCACCCTGACAATCCAATCCTTCGTAGACTGACACGAGCAATTTTTCTCGCAAAAAACTAAGATGAAAACATCTTTTGCTGAGACAAAGAAGGTGGAACTTCTGACAGGCAGATTTGGATAAAGCTCAAGTAGGGGGAAATAATGCTTCCTTGACATTGCTTACAAGGAAGGCACTTACAATGGTTTGAAGAAAAAGCGTACAAAAAATAATGCTCACTTATTCCTCAAGATGCTAAAATTATTCAGCGCCAAGTCAGAAGTAAATAATACGCAAAATGAGAGTAAAATTGAGGAATGGGAAAGTTATTTATATTAAATTAGGATTTAGATTTAATTAATAAATATAGCAAAATATCATATTTTTGTACTTTCTTACTTACAATTAATAAAAGAATGTAAAAATTTAAAATAAAGGATATTTCAGTTATTTTGATTACATCTTTCTAGTTTTAATCTAGACGAAAGAATTTCAGAATTTTACACTGAAAGAAATGAAAAATTGCCCCCCATAAATTGCAATTTTACTTATAACTCGGCAGCAGGTTTTTAAGGGCCAAAATTCAATTGCAAAAGTGCGGAAAAAAATTTGCAGTGCGTGTATGGATGAAGAGACAACTTTTGCTGGGAATCGGAGCGAGTGGGTGGTCGCTCCACTGTACAAAGTGCGAAAACCAAAAACCTGCTTCACCGCCACAGAGAATTCAGCCAGGCATAAGGGGCGCCGGTAAACGCGGAGCAAAGTGCAGAGCGACGAGAGGAGAATTTCGCAGGTTGAAGAGGTCGTGGCGCGCGCGAGACGCCTTAAGTGAATGAGTGCGTCCGTCGCGCGTAAAAAGCACCCACTTGAAGAGTTCTGCGGAGCCACACGCGGGCATTAGCAAATGCATGTTCTGTGTATGTATAATGATGATAATCCCGTCGACACGAAAGGAGCGAAGCTTGTTTCGCCAAAATTTCCACCGTCTTACGAGGAAAGGAGAAAAATGGCCCGAAAATCCTAACAAATGGGAGAGAGTAAAAAATGGCGCCTCGTTTATATTTCTCGAGGATTTTATCTGGAAAATTATAAAAGTGGTGGGCGTTTAAAGAGGCTGAAACTATCTTAAAGTCAACAAAATCCTCTGAGAAAAAATATATTTTAGACCAAAATGAAAATTTTGATAACCAGAAAATTGGGATTAAATATTTGAAAAAAAAATTAATAAAAAAATAAAAATAATAAAAAAAAATTGAAGTTTGAAAAACGTGATTTTTTTCAATTTTTCTCGTGCCTGAGCATATGAATCTCGTTTACGATCATATTTTGATATCTTAAAACACCCAAATTGTGAAAATTTTCATATCTGTCAAATTCTATAATGATCGATGGAGCTAAAAAAAGGTTTTACTAAAACTACTGCCAAATTTATTTGGTTATAGATTTTTTAGCTTTCTAAATCAAGTTTTCTTTTTTTAATGGTCACCACGTTTCTAGGTCATTGACCCCGGCAAAAGGTCAAAATATAAAGTTTTATGTCGCTTGAAAATTGGCAACCTGACGAAAAATCAGATATTGCCAAAAGATTCGCCAAATCTTTTTGAATGGGAGAAAAAATTTAAAGATTTTTGAACAGGCCATTTTTAAAAATATTATATTGATTTGAAAATAGCATTTGAAACGGTTAAATATTGTCCATTCGGATGAGTTAAAAGTTTAAATCATACAAAATTAAGCTTTTTTTCATCATATTGGAGTCAAATTGTGTAATTTTCAATGTTTCAAACTAGGAGAGTTTGACAATGGCAGAACTCTCAATTTAATTCTTTACTTGAGCGCAAATAGAATTTTCCTTGTTAAAATAAAAATTTAAGTAATCAGAGTATGAAGCAAACATCTCCCAGCTTTTTCCGGGTTGGACTGAAATCAATTTCTCTGGAGAGTTTTGCTTGAATGAGATAAGGACGCTGGCGAAATGGCAGCATAAATTGGGGCTTGACGCTCACAAGTCCCTCTTTGATGTCGACGAGAGGCAAATCTCGGGCCGAGATTTATTTCGTGAAAAGAGCAAGGCTATTAATATTTCGCAGGCGCTTCTGGGTATTTCATGGCTTGAGAGTTAAACTTGGATGTATTGCGCGCTGCAGATTGCCATGTTCAGTACGTACGAGCTCAAGGGTAATTCTTTCGGGGATATCCTTGGCAGCGAGGAACAAATTTCGGCAAAATAAGCCCAAAGTTTTTTGCTCCTCTCTCTCTCTCTGCGCTGAAAGAAATGAATTGACATACACGGAGGCAGGAAAGACTCCATTGTTGCGAACGAGAGCTGGGGCGGTGAATAATGCAGGGCGAAACTTCTTTTCACCCCCGAGTACGAGCAAAGGAAAGAGTGCGCCTGGCAAATTTTAATTAGGAGACTGAACAGAATTTTATAGTGCGCCCAGAAAAGGGTTCGTCAACGCCCAATTAACCTTCCTTGGTCCAAAGTTTGAGCAAAATCGAAAAAGTTGTTCTGCAGATTGCGATTTATTTCCAAAAGAACCGGAGGGCGAATGAATTTTCCGAGCTTTTCATTTGAGAAGTTTGCCAAGTGCGACGCATTCAGCTCGGAATATTTTTCTAAAGGCTGAATTGAAAAGCATTGCTGAGTCCATACATATTTCAAATTGATTTATAATTGATGTGAAGAAATAAAAGCAAGTCTCATGTTTATTGAAAATAAAATCTGCAACTGAAAAAATTGCCGATTGAATAATTTAGAAACTTTTTAATTCAACTTTATTCATTATTTTGCGATTAATTCCTTTGCAAACAACCATGCTTGTGGTTTATTGGAAAGTCTAAACCCACGCTTGTGTCATTCGAATACTCGGGAAAACCCACAACTTTGGTACTTTGTTGCTTTTGAAGCGTTTATATTTTCAGGTCAAATCTTCTTATGTGCGGCGGACAGGTGTGTGCAGGAATCGGCAAAGGATTTTTTTCCCTTGTTCGGAAAATGCCTTTGTGAGAGCGTTCGATACACGCGTAGCTCCCTTTCTTTCGCTCTCATCCGATTTATTTATTGATAGCCTCGTCGAACTCACTGAGGCGTGCGAGCGAAAGAGTGAAAGGCGGAAAGAACATTAGCGGCAGTTTCACTTTCCAAACAACAATGAAGCGGATTTGTTTACTCCCCCGCTCAAGAAAAGCCCTGGTATCGTCACCATTGTCGTCTCATCGGCAAAAAGGATTTTCACTAATTATCTCTTCAACAAAAACGATCGTTAAAGTGCGCATGAGAAATGAATTAAGCAGCGAACCGTTTCAACATAAATAATTGATGACCCAGACGCCATTTTCTTAATGAGTTTTGCTCGTCGAGCTGATGCACTGCGGAGAGCGCTTTTTAATATTAATGAATTAATGTCTTAAAAATTAGATGGTGAGAGTTTTCATTTGCTAAATTAATTTTTCAAAAAGATATAATTTTGAGTTTATTCATAAAAACATTCTGTTTTTGACAGTTTCAAAGCCACGTTATAAGCTGTGTGTGAACTTAATTTCAATATTAAACTGAGAGGAAATTGAAGTGAGAATTCCAGTGTGAACATTACACATAAATAATAAGTACGAACGTTTTCGAATTAAGTTGGAACGTCTTGCAAATGGCAATATCACTCTGTTCTCTTTCTTTTCTAGGTTAATCCACATTTGCACAGAGAAAATGTGCAGGAATTGCTAATGAAACACACATTGAGGGCGACACAAACAAACTTCTCTGTCGCTTGCTTCTTCTTATTGAAGCGACTTCATCCTCAACACAGAAAATCGTCTCAGCAAATACAGCAAAGTTCAGCACCGCATACATTTCGCAGTCCCCAGCGAAATGGACGAGAACTGCATCGGAAAGACACGCTGAGCAAAGGTGCCCTACAAAGCTTGTTTGTTTTAACTACGTGACCGTCACTTTAATTATACATATAAACAACCCAGCTCTCCATATAGATCGTTTTTCTCTGGAATAAAAAATGACTGACTTTGCAATTTCGCTCATTTCTCCTTGCCCAACTCATCTAACAAATGAGAAGGGCTAAAAAATATGGTTGCCAATAATTTTATAATAATTAAATTATAAAAATTATATAATTTTGGCGTAAAAATTAAACATTTAACTGAAGAGAAAAATTAAATTTCTCTGGCAAATTACTGACATAAGCTAATTTTTAACTTCAATATTAAAATGATATGTTTTTGAAAAGGTCTTGTTGAGAAAATAATTTTGGTCATCATGTTTTGGTCTGTTCCTCGACTACAAACCAAATGATTGTACTTTTGTTTAATTGAATGCACAATTTTACAAGCAGTGAATTGAAAAAGTACAATTTTTCGGTTTGTAGTCGATGAACAGACCAAAGCATGGTGAATAAAATTAATCTTCTTCAAAAACATATCATACATCCAGGTCAGGTGACCTCTGGTCACCGACTTTGGTTATAATCTTGTTTTACCTAAAATCATCAGGGACGAAGTTAAAGGCGATTATAATGTTGACCCTGCCTTTGGAGTAACAAAAAAACCATGCATTTTAATATTCTTATTTATTTTTAAATTTAACAAAAAATAACCTCATCGCAGTTTAGACATGTACGATATGTGTTTTTACTTCCCAAGTTGTGAGTTGCAAGACATTTATTTTTTCTTAATTTGAATACATTTTTTGCAGTTTTTGTTTTACCAAACATTATTTTATGTCATTTTGGAATTGGTTATCAGCAGCAAAAGAAATTTCAAACTTCTACTCAATTTGGCACAGAGACTGAACTCTAAACCAGAGCAACGCCGTATTCTCGAGGCGAGTAAGAGGTTCTGCTTTTAAAAGCTCGATCTTTCGCACTTCTTCTCTCGCCACTCTCGGCGAGATAGGGCAAGCGCGGTATCTTTGCGGGGTGGAATAATTTCCAAGTGGGCGGCCGGGTCGTTTTCTTTCTCTCTTTTAAAAGCTGCGTCTCTTTCTCTCTCTCCTGTGACAAATCGCATGTTCCCCTGCGATTTCCGCAAAAAGGAAACGCGATAAAAAAAATATACACGCCCTCGGCGCCCCCTCATAACATAAACCGAGGAGCCGGACGAAAAAGTGCCCAGAGAGAGATAAATAAAAAAAACATGCATATATCAAAGCCTCGAGGGAAAATACAGGAGACACTTTGCCTATCTGTGTTGATCCAAAACCACTCGTCGGCGGTCACTCGGTTCGTCTATAAAAATAGCAAATCGAGTGCGATCACCCGAGTGTGCCCATCCTACGTTCGATTATCGCGCACTCTATAACATTGCTGTTTTCGCCCAAGCGTGGCCTTTACACCCACAAACCTGCCTGGCACACACTTTGCAATAAAATTGTCTGCTATAAATAAATAAAATAAAAATATAAACCGAAGCTAGAAAAAAAACATACACTGAATTCATCAAAGAGGCGATTCTTCGTGAAAGTCTTAAAATAAATTAGGTCACCACAATTTAAAGTATCAAAAATTGTTGTGTTAATTAACATTTTGTTAAATATACTACATATTTTTTTAAAAAACTAGATACATCTTTGAAGATAAAAAGAAATTGAAAATATTTAAATTTTTATTTATTTGCAAAATATTTTAAATGAAATCTCTAAATTTAAATGAATTTTACTAATCATTCAATTAAATATAGCCAAATGAGACTAATTGGCAAAAGATTTAAACAAAAGTATAAAAGATAAATAAATTTTCTCATTTCCTAACTTTAATTGTCGATATTGATTTGGTGTAAAAAAAAATATCCAAAGCGTGAGAAAGGAACACAATGTTGCTGCCTTGCTCATCACTTCTTATTTTCCAGCCAGGCGGATAATTATGCGAGTTACTTAAAGCGAATTTTTCATGTATTCGACTTTGATGGATCACCAAGCGTGCATTTTCTAAAAAGCGCTTGATGGAAAAATTGGTTCGAAGAAGACGCACGCACTTGTCCGCAAAATACGGATTACCCTCCTCTGCTCATTATTCACAATAAGGGCGGCGGGACTGACAAGATGGCAAAATCAATACCAAAGTGGCTTGTTATTTTCAATTAGAGGCGCCGAATCATCTTTATTGTGACTGCCGCAGCCAAAGGATCATTACGCCTTTCGCTTTTATCGCCCGGCGCAGCGTCACCATGGATAATAATAAAGGTTTTAATTAACCAGGTTTCATTATTATCAGCGGCGTGCGCATACATTTTTTAGCTGGACTAATTACTATTGTGCCGGGAACAACTACATTTGCGCACTGATGAATTCATGCTAATTACATTAGATGAGAAAACGCCCCCTTTCAACTGCTTACATGTCTCAAATGCGCGCTCCGCTTTTACAACCCTGTATGCCTCCCCCCGTGGGGTGGTCCACCAACTTGGACCTGGGAAAGTTTCCGGACACCACCCTGGCCCTCTGGACGTCAAGGCAACCCCAAAGTCCATCCGCACGTCCCGTTACAGCCCTTTTCCCGACCACATTGGGCCGTGGTAATCAAAATGCCGGCGTCCTTGGAGAGATCGCTGTCGTCGTTTCGCGGGCCCTATCCGACCTCGACTGGGTTCACAACACCCTTGCGAGGCTGGGCATTGAACTTCCGCCGACCATCCAACCGCAGCCACCCGATTCTGAGCAGGAAAAGTGCGCCCGAATGGAGAGAGAGTACAGGAACTTTCTAGAATACGAGCGAGAACAACTCATCATGCACCCTGTGCTCCGTCACGAGATAAATGTCTTCGAGATCGACGGCAATCTTTTTGAAGACGCACCACCGGACGCCGCCATGGCCCACTGCGTCGGCGCTGACCTTCTCATGTCAAAGGGCATCGCCGTTGATTTCCGAGAGCGTTTTGGCTGCCTGAAATACCTCCGTGAACAGAATAAGAGGGTCGGTGAGGTGGCCACCCTCGCCCTGCAGGACAAATATATTTTTTATATTGTAACCAAACAGTTTTCCAAAGGCAAGAGGCCAACACTTGAGGACTTCCGGACTGCTGTTGTAACACTGGCCGAGCTTTGCACTACGCTGGGGGTAGCGAAGCTGGCTATGCCTCGCATTGGCGCCGGCCTCGACAAGTTACCATGGCACCAGGTCAAGCAGATCATCGTCCAAGCCTTTGCTGGCTCCAAAACCCAAGTCCTTATATACCTTCGTCCGGACGAACGACTTTTGTACTCCACCGTGGCCGCCACCCCGACCGAAAAAAAGATGGATGCGCCCCTGTCCGCCCCTGCGGCCGTGCCTGCCGCCGTACCAGAGCTCATCTCCCCTAATTCAGATGACTGCGACTCAAAGGTGAAACAGACTCCGAGGAAATCAGCGACCGACCGACTGGTGTCTGACCTGGCCAAAACGCAGCGGCAGGTGGCCTCAAACGTCGCCCCCAATTCATGCTCCCCCGGGCGAGGCGGTGCCCTTAAAGCCGCCGCCGTTACAGTCCTCCCAGAGAAGGGTGGGCCGGCAATTGAGCGCAGTACGGAAGCCTGTGAGGAGACTGGGGCACCTTTTCCTTCTGCGCTCAATCCCACCCCATCACTCTGCTCAGGTGAAAATATCCAATATTTCTCTCCTAGTCCGGCGACCAGTCTGGTCAACGGAGAGCAAATTGCTGCTCCTGACAGTAGTCGAAGTTTCAGCTCCACATCTGCTGTTCTTGCCGAAGCTGGCAAAAATGAGCCAATTCCGTCTACCACTCCCAAAGTTGATGCTCCACCTGCTGCCGGGGTTCCTGCAGCAAATAACGAAGCTGGCCCAACGCTGCGCTCAGCATCTGTATCTCGACAGACACCCGCCGGGAAGCAACCAGTAACAAAAATTCCGTCCCCAGTGATTCCCCAAGCAGCCAAATCAGGTCCGAAAAAAAACCTCCCTCGCACAAGCCCTCCCGCCCGACTAAAGTAGGAAATCATAGAGATAAGGCTAACAGCTTCAAAGTTTTATTAATCAATGCACAGGGGATTAACACGACAAAAAAATTGTTACTCTTTGAGAATTACATTTCTAATTTAGAAACCCAGCCAACCATTATTGGTATATGTGAAACCTGGTTGGATTCAATTGATATAAAATGTTTAAAAATAGCCAATTTCTCATTAATCACATATTTTGGTAGAAAGAAACAGAGCAGAGGAGGAGTTGCTCTTTTGATAAATGATAAATGTAAACTTAAAACCAAAATTCATAAATTACAATCTGTTGAATCTGCTTTTGAGATCTGTTCTCTATCAGTTCAAATTGAAAATAGAGACATTCAACTCATTTTAATTTATCGACCATCGAATATTTCCAATAATAGCAACTTGCATTTAAATGAATTTTTTGATAGATTAGAATCAGTTTTAGAGCAATGTGTACAAACGCCGGACAAAGAGATTATAATTTTTGGAGACTTTAACATAGACTTGCTTAAAAAAAGCTCCCAATCAGAAAAACTCATTAATATTTTAGCCTCCTATAATTTTAAATTCTTAAATAATTCGGTGCCTACCAGGATTTTTAATGGTGCTGTCAGCCTGCTCGATCACTTTTTTGCAAACTTTGATTGCCCGGATATTTGTGAAATTCAAAGAGTTGATTTTTCAGACCATGATTCGGTCTCATTTACTTTTCAAATTACTTATAAGAATATTAATGATCAATGGATCTTTTCTAGAAATTTTTCCGAAGAAAACTGGCAATTATTTTATAATAGTTTGTTAATTCAGGACTGGCAAGATGTATATATAAAATACTCAGTACATGAAAAAAGTGATGCTTTTATGACTAAATTAATATATCTGCATAATGCAGCCTTTCCTATGACTAAAAAAACTATTCGTGGGAACAGAACTAATAAAGTGCATCTCTCTGAACACACTAAACTCCAGCAACTTAAATTACGAGAAATAGGTGAACAAATTAGAATATTCAATAAATTTCGCAATCAACCCAACGCAATTTTTGATATTAACAAATTTAATGAATTAAAACAAGAATACAAATCTTTAAAGCACTATTTAGCATTTTGTATTAAAAATGATGCAAGGTCATCACATGATCATCAAATCGATAATGCACCAAATAAAGGTAAAGCTGCATGGGCTATTATTAAAAAAATAACAGGTGCA
The DNA here is from genome assembly GCF_031216515.1 of Neocloeon triangulifer. Classification (NCBI taxonomy): domain Eukaryota; kingdom Metazoa; phylum Arthropoda; class Insecta; order Ephemeroptera; family Baetidae; genus Neocloeon; species Neocloeon triangulifer. The sequence continues at coordinate 78,877 of NW_026775552.1, forward strand.
TCAAATACAAAAATAAATAACATCAACATTACAGCTTTGGTTCAAAATAATGAAAAAATAAATGACTTAGGGCAAATAGCTGAATTGCTGAACAATAAATTCGTAGAAAAAACTCCACCCCTAGATGAAAATTCTTTAACGCTGGCCTCCGCTTCCATTAAAAACAACCCGGCCAATTTATTTTCCATTTCTCTCACCACCACAGATGAAATTTTGTTTGTCATTCATCATTTTAAGTCTAAAAATAGCACCAGTTGGGATGATATTTCTGTTAGCACACTAAAAAATATTGCGCCATTTATTGCTGCCCCACTTTGTCATTTAATAAATGAGTCCTTCATTCAGGGCATCTTTCCTGATAACTTGAAAACGGCAAAAATTACCCCAATTTTTAAAAAGGGAGAAAAAACTGATCCTAATAATTATAGACCTATAGCTATTACTTCTTGCATTTCGAAAGTTTTTGAGAAAATTTTTTTAAACCGCTTGGAACATTATTTTGAAGAAAATAGTTTGCTATCTTCCAACCAACATGGTTTTCGTAAAAAGAAATCTACCTTAACTGCTCTCTTCGATATGATTACTGAGGTGTATGGGTGTGTGGAGAAACGTGAGAAAGTGAATGTAATCCTGTACGATTTTTCCAATGCATTCGGCTGTCTTGTGCCCGAAATTCTTCTTAAAAAATTAGAGATTTATGGTCTTGATAAGGTTGCTCTATCTTGGATAAGCAGCTTTTTAATTGACAGAAAACAGTATGTACAATTTAAGACATTTGATGTAAATAATGTTGAGACACTCATACAGTCTGAATTGATATCTAGCTCAATGGGAGTTCCACAGGGTACTACCCTAGGTCCTTTCGGATGGAACACTTACAGTAATGATTTCCCATTATACATTATAATTGCATGTCTTTTTCTTTTTGCCGACGACTCTTCCGTCGTTGTTAGAGCCAAAACGTATGAGGAAGTAAATACTAAAACAGTTGAGGTCAACGGCCAAGTTATAAGTTTTGCCAAAAATAATTTTCTTAAATTAAATGCATCTAAAACCAGCATTTTACAGATTCACACACCCCAATCTAGAAATATAGTGCAACCACAAGTGTTAATTTGTGATGAGTTAATTAAAATCTGTAATGAGGGAAAACTCCTCGGCGTTTACTTGTCCGATACTCTTAGTTGGCATAAACAATGTGAAATGGTGGTGAATAAATTGCGTAGCACTGCGTTTATGTTTACTATGCTGAGATGCCATGTGTCGAGAGAAAGATTGAGAGTGGTTTATTTTGCCTATGTTCAAAGCCATATTTTATATTCAATTGTTATTTGGGGTGGCTCGCCTTACATGGAGCAAGTATTGGTGGCTCAAAAAAGAGTAATTCGATCAATGGCAGGCACAAATTATTCGAGACATGTACTGCCACTTGATTCCTGTAAACCGCTATTTCGTCAATTTGATATTTTACCAGCATACTGCCTGTATATCCTAGAATGTATGAAATTTGTTCAAAAATACCCTGAGAAATTTAGATTAAAAAAAGATGTTCCGGATGCAAAGTCGTATAATACGAGAGGTGCAGTGACCAATGACTGTGACCTTTTTGTTGAAAGCACCTCATTAACTATGACATGTCAAAACCCTCTTGTAATGATTGCAAAAATATTTAATCATTTTCCAAATATAATAAAAGATAGAATTAAATGCAAAGATTTTCAGAAACTTGTTAAAAAGGTGTTGAATGATAATTTGTTTTACGATCAGTTCGAATTTTTCGGACATAATTTTAATTAGCATGTAATGACTTGACGTGTTCTACGGGCAACATTAACATGTTTTGGAGGTATTTTTGTGCTTGTTGATGACTGTAAATTTGTGCTCAAATGAATAAAACAATTATCTAATCTAAATCTAATCTAATTGATCTGTTATAATTTCTTCCGACGCAGCAAAAAACTCGATTTTCATGTAGAGTGCTCTTAATATTCACTGACATAATTCACAGTAATTGAAATATTTGTCAATAAAGAACCTGCAATTTTTGACAAAATTAAATCTGCAATGTTTTTTATAAATATTTATGAATTCATTTATATTTTAAATTCAAGTTTATATAAAAATAATATTTTCATTCTCGATGAGAAGAAATGAGATTTCCAGAATTTATTTCAGTTATTTTTTTTTTTATTAAAATAATTTAAATCACTGAATTAAATTCCAGTGTTTTTGGAATAAAAAATTTGATTTTTGATTACTTTTAAACCTATTGAATAGAATTTTTTTATAATATTACAGAACTACATCAATCAAATGTATATTTCCAGGTAAACTTTGTGGCTCATTAGGAATAAATTTTTGCCCAATGCTTACATTATCAATTAATTAAGTCAGTCCGCAGTGCCGCGTTTTGCAAATACACACACTAGTCCTTTGTGAAATTCGCTAGGAATTTGTAATTTTGGCCAACGCACAAAGGCATAATTACCACCCTTAATCCGTAATTTGCAAACAACATTGGTCCAGTTTGCACTGTGGTAATTAGAGAGGCTCAGAGTATGCACAATAATTTTGATGCTCACACAGTTCTATATCAAATAAGATCAGAGCGGGGGCAATAAACAGTAAATAAACTTGTCAAGTGATGCGAACTTAGCTCTCCGGGAAACAGAACATTTCGCATCGATTTTCATACTCCAACTTTTGATTTATGCACAGGGAGTTCATTTTATTTATTTGCAATAAAATTAAAACCTTTTTCTCCTTAATTGTGACTTGTTTTGTGAAGAATTAAAAATATATAATAAATTTTGGATGAAAATATTATTAGAATTATAATTTACTACCGTTTCACATGGTCTTATTATGTAATCAGTAATCAAATGGCAAACAAAGCGGGAATCATAATCATTTGCATATATTTGTGTAAAAATAATAGATTATAAGGATGAATTTCCTCCAAAGTTTGCTTTTCCTTACATTTTGCCGTCCGACTGCTCAATGTTAATCAAAATGGATAAGTCAATATATATCCACCTGTGTTTGGAAATTTTCCTTTGCTTTGCGTATGTGAATGTAAATAAACTAGTGTGACAAACTGCGATTGCTCTCTCTCTCTCTCTCTCTCTCAAAGATAAACCTCCATTAAAAGCGCTCTCGAACGGCCGAAACTTTCCGCTGCTGAGGGATTTACTCGTTGGCATTCCCTTGTTTGTACTTTCGGCCCAGCCAGAACGTCGAGTGTTTCGTTGAATGGTCCAAAATCCGGCCTCAAAGGAGACCGTGTTTAACTGAAGACCAAGCAAGCTCACTAAAACTCAAACACCCTCCGCCCATTAATTATTACCCACGGGCAATGCTCGATTTTTCGGCAAACATTGAAGCCCAATGTTGATTTTGGCGACGGAACAGGAAAAAAAAATCCAAGTGGGTGGCAATTAAAGAGGCCCTTCAAAGGATTGCCAAAGGAGGGACGAATGTTTTTTTATTTTTGTCTGCTTTTAAAAAACGATTTGCCGGAAAATCTGAATTGCAAAAATTTCACGTTTATCTCAAAATAACAATTCTGATGCCAGTTTTGAAGGAAATAACGATAAAAGTTTGATTATCTTCCAGCCTTGATTAATAAGGTCAATGAGCAAAACATTATGTAACGCTTAATTACTCTGACAGCAATATAAGTTTAATCCAGCCGCTTTGGCAAGTGCTTGAGAATAATCTTGTTTCCAGCGTTTAATTAGTTTATCCCTTTCATACATGGAAAGCGATTTGCTCAGCTCGTCGGATAATTGAATGCGAGCGAGAGTTGCAGCCCAGCTGTGGGAACGAATGAATCGCAGCTGCCTCCGATGCCGTTTCTTAATGACACGCGCCTCAACACTTCTTTCTTTACACTTTTCCACTGCAATTAAAAAGCAAGACCAACACCTCTTTTCCCCGACCGGGCTGGAAATCGATACATTTGAGGCAAAAAAATTTGAAATAAATCATCTTTTGGCAGCCGACGAGAGAAATAAATTCTTTTGAACCAGTTTTGCGACGAGCAAAGTTTCATCAGATGCAAATTCCGATTTACGAGCGCACTGATAAATGATGATGTATGTGATGCGCGCGGCTCGAGAATGCAATATATTTTACGGCGCGTTCGCAACTTTTATTGCAGTTTCAATTTTATTTCTTTTTTATAACCGCAGCAGCGAGCGATATTATTACACAGCGTGGCCACTCTTCTGGCAGAATTACCACCGCAAGCCGCACTTACTCAGCAACGCCAAGATTAACACAATTTAATAATAATTAGGTTGAGTGCAACCTTTAGTCGCCACACTTATTGTGATTTCAGAGAGAATTACCAAGTCACTCGGGTGCACAGATGCGCTCCCCATTGTTAGCTTGCTCGGCTGTGACAAACTTTTTCATTGCTCTTGTCTCAACAACTGTGTACGAATTCTGAATAACAAGAATAACCTAGCATGTTCATGTAAAGTGGAATGCACCATTGGCACTGTGCCCATTTTTGAACAAAAGTAAATAAAATGAAACTGGCAAATAATGAGAGACAAGCAAGCGTTATTTTTTTCAATCCGAATTAAAATTAAATTTATTAATATGGCTCAAATGATAAAAACTGATCTTAAATACGATTTACTTTCGATCAAATATAAAATCAGAATTAAATACTTGTTTTAATGCTTATTTGGAATGTAATAACAGCTATGAAAATTTGTTTTATTGTTTGTTTTTGAAATTAAAAATTTTTTAGATGTAAATTACTTGATCCGTCAAAACTGTTGTTGTTATTATTAGAATTTTTGAAATTTGAAATAAACCATGATTTTTTAAAAAGAGACTTTGAATATGACAATAAGGAGGCCTTAATTCCTTTTTTGAACAAAATAATAACATAATTGTACTTCAATTTAAGTCTGCTTGTTTCCGTGAATTTTCGTTTCATTTTAAACAAACTTATAATTTTCTGAAGACTTATGAGCTGACAGATTCAGAGTTTTTTCCATGCAGACCCGAGATAGAAACCACGACCACCAGGTCACCTCAGCCAATCACATTAACCACTACGCCAAACACCGTCGGTTTTGCAATAGAAACCTTTTGCTCTCCAACGTCAAATTAGACACGCATGAACTTTCAATGAATGTTCTATTAAAATGTGCACGCAGGTGTGTTGAATTAATTGTAACCTTCTATTATTGTGCTTTGTATTGCGTATAAATTGAATCATGTGCTATAATAATTATTGATTGCCTCCTGAGAGTTTCCAAAGACCTACAAAGGCACAATGCGCGTCTCCAAGAAATTATTTAACAAATCTGCCGAGTGAATAGAAGATGAAACGGCGGCAAAGTTTGGCCAGAAACGAGCCCACCTTTGATCGTTCATAATTAAAATGGTTGTGGGCATGAGAAACGTACATTAATTTTTACTTGTGTTTTGGCATCGGCAGCACTACTAGCTCATTTATTATATCAACTTGGCAATTCTGATTCTCCATACATTACTTGTACTAGTAAAATTTTATTAATGGAAGTGAATGGAAGAAAAAATAATTTCAGCTCTATTCAATTCTTTTATTCTCTCACAACAGGTCAAGATTATTTGGGGCGGGAGGAATTCTAAATTATTCTATTACAAAATTCAGACTAATTGTAAAAAGGTCTCAGTGCTCAAAACTCCTTTTTCTATCATTGAAGTTGATTAAATGCGTGACCGTCTTTAAATCCGAGCAGCAGATTTATTTACATCGGCTCGTAAAAGCCGAGCCAAACAATAAAGGGCTGGTCGCATTTTTGGGAGGGGCCACCGCAGGGTTAAATTAATCCCGACGGATGCGGTTTTAGCGGTGTTTTGAAAGGGGCCGTAACACGCGACATCAAAATTTTGCAACTCTGACAGCAATTGACAATTAACCAGATTAAGCCGAGCTGAACGTATTAGGGCGTTATTATGCAAATGCACCCAAAGCGGAAGATAACGTAAAAAAAAATTACCACCGAAATCACGTCCACTTTTGTTTGCAAAATATGAGGTAAAATTTTACATTGAACCACGTAGGTCTGAAAAAAAAACGCTTTCCGCAGAAAAAGCGTTGAATTAGTTTTGATTCAAATACGGCGTAGCTTTATTTTTATATCGCAGCCATTTCAGCCGTTTTCCATTACCAGCTTTTTAAAGGCTTTTCACTCGTCGATGTAGAAAACTTGTAATGGTGAATTTAGTTCTGCATAATATTTTATTTAATCAGAGTTGTTGCAGCAGTAAATAGAAATGAAAATTTGTATTTTAATTCAAAATAAATCTTTATACCAGATTGAACCAGATTAAGGAAATGTTTTTTAGTATTTCTTCTGCTCAAAAAAGAGCCAAAATCGGATATTATTGCTTTTTATCGAAGGAATCATGAATTGGTTAAAATAAAATAAACTCAATAATAAAAAAAATAAAGTCTTTTGTTTCTAGAGGCTTCTTTGTTTCGTTTCTTCAGAGTTGACGGTACTGATTTTCAAAAGTTATATTAAAAATAAACGAAAAAAGCATGGACTTTCAAAATTATCCAAAAGTCCTTTTTCCAGGAAAAAATAGAAATTTCGTTTATTATTTCACTTTATATTGAATGAAAGTGGAGGAAAGAGGCATTATCGACAGAGTAGAGGAACTGAATTACACTTTCTCTTGTAAACGGGCTAAAGGTAAAAATCACTGAATTTTAGTAAATTATTCACTAATTTGATGTAATTATAAAATCGCAGGAAGAGAAAAGATATTTTTTGTAAAAAAAAAAATACATAATTTCAATGAAGTTTTGACCTTGTAAGAATTCCATGAAAGCTGAATTTTTACCAGTCAAAGTACTTGCAATGAAAAATCATTTTATCCTATTGCCTCTGCCAGAGTCTTGATTTGAATATCTTGGAATTATAATTTCAGAATTATCTTTCAACGACCATGACTTTAATTATAATTGACTTGGACACGTTTTCTTGATGGTTCAATGGAAAGACGAAATTGTTACATAAAAGTTATGAACAGTAAGAAATAGTTCAGACTTCGTTTTGGCACAAAACATACATATTTAAAAATTGGAGATAATTAAAAAAAAATCGATTTAAAGGTTAAAAATGTTTTTACCGGCCAGAGTATTTTTTTTTTTTTACAAAAAAATGTCACTTACAAAAGTTGTAGGAAATTTAATTTTGCACATTTTACGTATTTACTACTTTCTTCTAAATCCAAAAGGAAATGTAGTAGAAAAGCAGTAATCTTCAAAAATGTGGTTTTCTTCACATTTTTGCTCATTTTCAAAACTGAATTTTGGCCTAGAATGCTCAAAATGACCGGAAGTGTTGCCCTTTTATATCTAGGATGGATCCCGCCAATTTGGAGAACTCTTGTTAAAACCTTTCAAATGCTGAAAGTTGAGTATTTATTTTAACTTTAAAACCTTTAATTTATTTTTATCTATTTTGACTACTCATGAATGTTTCCCACTCGTTAAACTCGCCTACCTTTGATGAAGTCGACGGCCATCTCGAGGCCGTACGTGTCCTTGTCACAGTCGTCGAGGATGTGGGCGCCCAAGGTGCAGCCTGGCAGAAAGTTTTTGTCCTCGTTGACGCGGTCGATGGTGTAGAGCATGGCCTCGAGGGCCTGCACGCCGCCCTGGGGCATGATGGGCCCGCACGTGATCGAGTCCTCCCTCTCGTGCACCATCATCAGCCCCCCGAGCACCAGGTCGCCCTCGACGACGGCCTCCTTCTTGACGGGCCAGGGGGCGGCGGCGAAGGTGGCGCCGCCACCTGAGTGCGCCGCCTGCACCAGCCCTGAGTAGTGCCTGAGGGCGCGCGAGTGGCCGTGCCTGGTGCGCGGCAAAAAGTGGTGCGCGCGGTGGTGGCCGGCCGAGCAACACCCCAGCAGCCACAGCAACAACAAGAGCCACGCCATCGTCCTTCAGAACAACATTTTGCAGAGCGCGGCGGGTTGCCTGTCCTGCAGGAGCGGAGGCCGACGAGTGAGTCTCGGTCGCTCCCTCGGAACAACGCGCACCCGCGACCAAACACATGCGCAATTCGCCCGCCTTCATGAATGGGAAACTCGGAGGAACCGCCCGCGCTTGCCATTCCGTACAAAGAAGGCATTGCAAGCGGGTCAACTTTGTTTTCAAGTGCACTGGCAGAACAAAAAATAATTGCTCAAGAATTATATAACAAAAGAGAAAGGAAAACTTTACAGACCGAAGAAGCAAAAAAACATTAATCTAACATAATAAAAATGGTACAAGTAAGTTTTAAACATTTTATTTAAGAGTAAAACAGAAAGTTTTTAGCTGAAACTTTGCGAGATTAACATGGCTTTAAAGTATGGATTAAACACCAAAATTTAGACTTTTCATTAAGAAATTGATATTTTAATGACTCAAAAAAGCACAAGCTTAATCAAAACCCAGAGAATTAAGGCAAACAGAGTAACGGAACTGACTTAGATTTATGGAGCTCATTTTGATTTTTCGAGCCTAAAAAATTAATTTCAGAGTTTATATTACCCTCATCAAGTTGGAAAAAATAAAATGAAAAGGTCATTCAACAAGAAAAAAAAAGAAACAAAATGTACATTCATCACAAATTAAACAGTTCAGTAAATAATTTCTGGGTGTAAATATACCAAAAGCTCCTCTTTCATTTGAAAATTTCCTATTAACAATTTCAAGTTTATATTTCCTCATTTATTTTAATTAACTTTGCCTATTTATATTAAAATTAATGAAATATTCATAATGTAAATTAAATTTGAAACGAGATCTTTTGTAATAACGCAAAATTTTGATTGCATAAATATAATTGCCAGCCTGTCATAATAATAATTTCCCTCTCCGTTTTACAAACCCTCTCGCTGACGTAGTTATATTATAATAATTACCTCGGGCGGGAGTTTGTGTTACTTTGTTATGTGCGCTGTTTTGTGTGCCTTTTCGCTTCTGTGCAAATTCGTTTTGTGCGCGCGCCGAGTGTGTTGAGTTTTGCGTCGAGTGTTATTTCATTATTTATGCACCGCTCCCGCGAGCAACAATTGCGCGACGAGCGCGGATTTCAAGAGGGGCCTCAACGCTGTTTTCATTGTCTTAATTTACTTTGCGCTGTAAAAAGAACACATTTTTTTTTTTTTTTTATAGCAAAGGTAAATGCCAACGGGAGCATGATTAAAATCGTGTATTGAATTTCAGTGAAAAGAGACTCGTCAAAGCTGACCACTCGTGGGAAATGTAACGGTGTTGGAAACGATCCAATTAACAACTCCAATAATACCCACAGTCATTCAATATGTGGGCCAACAAAGATCTATTGATGTATGTTTAATGCGGCATTGAGATAAAAAAAAAACTGGAAATGTTTTGACATAAAACATATAAAAGTCAATGTTAAACCAGTCATTATTTCACTCCAACATACAATTTTAAACTACACCGCAATTTCCTGTTTTCGCGTGTATTTTGCTACTGCATATTTAAAAAGCAGACATTTTTCTGGTTTTTTTTCTTCTAATTTGTTTTAAAAATGAATTACAAAAATAAAAATAAAATGGGGTAGTGGTATTTGGACCGAATGACCTGAAGAGGACGTTGGCCGAATGGACATTGTCCGAACAACTTTGGCCGAATAGCTTTTTGACATTGACGGAATAGTTCAACCCCCAAAACGATTTTGACCTAATAAAATCGACTCATAAAACCAGGTTTTTCTGAACTGCATGAGTCGGAGCCGAATCAGGAGTAAGAGGCGAAAAATGGAGCCGGAGTCGGAGCAAGAGCCGGAGTCGGAGCAAGAGCCGGAGTAAGAGCCGGAGTCGGAGCAAGAGCCGGAGTCGGAGTAACAAGTGCACTGCCGGCGAAAGTTGGAGCCGGAGCCAGAGCCGAAAGCCGGAGCCGGAGTCGGAGCAAGAGCCGGAGTCGGAGCAAGAGCCGGAGTAAGAGCCGGAGTCGGAGCAAGAGCAGGAATCGGAGTAACAAGTGCACTGCCGGCGAAAGTTGGAGCCGGAGCCAGAGCCGAAAGCCGGAGCCGGAGTCGGAGCAAGAGTCGGAGTAAGAGCCGGAGTCGGAGCAAGAGCCGGAGTAAGAGCCGGAGTCGGAGCAAGAGCCGGAGTCGGAGTAACAAGTGCACTGCCGGCGAAAGTTGGAGCCGGAGCCAGAGCCGAAAGCCGGAGCCGGAGTCGGAGCAAGAGCCGGAGTCGGAGCAAGAGCCGGAGTAAGAGCCGGAGTCGGAGCAAGAGCCGGAGTAAGAGCCGGAGTCGGAGCAAGAGCCGGAGTCGGAGTAACAAGTGCACTGCCGGCGAAAGTTGGAGCCGGAGCCAGAGCCGAAAGCCGGAGCCGGAGTCGGAGCAAGAGCCGGAGTAAGAGCCGGAGTCGGAGCAAGAGCCGGAGTAAGAGCCGGAGTCGGAGCAAGAGCCGGAGTAAGAGCCGGAGTCGGAGCAAGAGCCGGAGTCGGAGTAACAAGTGCACTGCCGGCGAAAGTTGGAGCCGGAGCCAGAGCCGAAAGCCGGAGTCGGAGCAAGAGCCGGAGTAAGAGCCGGAGTCGGAGCAAGAGCCGGAGTAAGAGCCGGAGTCGGAGCAAGAGCCGGAGTCGGAGTAACAAGTGCACTGCCGGCGAAAGTTGGAGCCGGAGCCAGAGCCGAAAGCCGGAGCCGGAGTCGGAGCAAGAGCCGGAGTAAGAGCCGGAGTCGGAGCAAGAGCCGGAGTAAGAGCCGGAGTCGGAGCAAGAGCCGGAGTAAGAGCCGGAGTCGGAGCAAGAGCCGGAGTCGGAGTAACAAGTGCACTGCCGGCGAAAGTTGGAGCCGGAGCCAGAGCCGAAAGCCGGAGTCGGAGCAAGAGCCGGAGTAAGAGCCGGAGTCGGAGCAAGAGCCGGAGTCGGAGTAACAAGTGCACTGCCGGCGAAAGTTGGAGCCGGAGCCAGAGCCGAAAGCCGGAGCCGGAGTCGGAGCAAGAGCCGGAGTAAGAGCCGGAGTCGGAGCAAGAGCCGAAAGCCGGAGCCGGAGTCGGAGCAAGAGCCGGAGTAAGAGCCGGAGTCGGAGCAAGAGCCGGAGTAAGAGCCGGAGTCGGAGCAAGAGCCGGAGTAAGAGCCGGAGTCGGAGCAAGAGCCGGAGTAAGAGCCGGAGTCGGAGCAAGAGCCGGAGTAAGAGCCGGAGTCGGAGCAAGAGCCGGAGTCGGAGTAACAAGTGCACTGCCGGCGAAAGTTGGAGCCGGAGCCAGAGCCGAAAGCCGGAGCCGGAGTCGGAGCAAGAGCCGGAGTCGGAGCAAGAGCCGGAGTAAGAGCCGGAGTCGGAGCAAGAGCCGGAGTCGGAGTAACAAGTGCACTGCCGGCGAAAGTTGGAGCCGGAGCCAGAGCCGAAAGCCGGAGCAGGAGTCGGAGCAAGAGCCGGAGCCAGAGCCGATGATCAATAAATAAATAGGTGAGGGTTCAAAATAAAGCACTAATTTAAAGTTCCTGCAGTGCCTGCAGTAAAAAAAAGAATGATAGAATTTTTGCAAATTTGAACTTTTTAACCAACAAAAGGAGAAACTGCACATGTAATAAATCTTTTTATGATTACACATAATTTCCTGTCGGACGTGTTTCGCCGCCTGCCAAATTAACCAGCAGAAGTTTAGTGTGTTGGTGTAAGTAATTAACTGAGGACGTACAATGGTGATTAGTAACGCAAACACGGTGCAATAAATCCGGCATGCAAGATGCACCCTCGACAATAATTACTACACCGCGCGTTTTGGCAACCTGCTTTGAATTAATCCATTCGAACCCAACGTACAATGTGCATGCTAATTAGAATGTGCACTACATTGTTGTGCTCTCAGCAGGCAATAAACACACGGCTCGGCGTATTATCGCGCCGACAGCCTCTCCTGCGGGACTCCAACTTAATCTCTCTTGAGAGAGAGAAAGAAAAACTCGGGGCTCGGCCTTGTTTCTGCAAAATCCGGAGATTGCGTCGTGTGACCTACAAACGCGGCGCTTTGTGAATAAATCGGCGAAAAAGCCGCGGTTAAACATGGGGTGACTGTCTGGAGGACCTGTTTGCTTTGGCAACTTTCTTTCATCAAAGAGACCAAAGCCGCTTTCAAAAAGTCATGAGATTTTGCATTTTGCTTGTTCCTTTCGACCGAGCAAACAGACAAGAAGTACCAAAATGTTCTTGCGATTTCATGCTTGAGCGGCTCAAACTCGAGTATAATGATTATTTAGTAGGATTTTCCAATATCTGATTTGAGATTAAATATAATTTAATATTCAATTTTTTTCTCCCTCATTTGATATTTTGAAACTTAAAAACCCAAAAATAACAGGATAATTGATATTTATCTGAACATAAAATGATATTTTTTTTTATCAAGAAGTGAAAGGTAATTGCAACAATTGAGACCAATCTTTTAAAGCTCTGACATATATTCCGATATATTCATTAAAATCAATATATTTTATGGTTAAATTGATTAACTGACATCCCAACGGTATTAAATTGATTAATAATTTGTCGCTAAATCATCAAGTTAAAATTCAATCAAACGCAGCTGCATTTGATTTGATTACAGATTAGCCAGGTACAGCAAATTTTAATCAATTCAGAAAAATCATCAACTCGTGAACTGCAGCGTAGGCAACGCGCCCAGCAAATTGCATACCCACGCAAAAAAAATCGGAACTGCGTCAAAGAGCAACTTAACTTAAGCAGGAAAAAGGAAAAAACGGACTTGGCTCTGAGAAAATACAGCTGCTTTTTGGAATAATACCAACTTATTTAAGTTGCTGAAAATTTGCATCGAATGCAAAAGTTTATCGTGGTTCAAAATGGCAAAGGAACTCATTAACGAGCTGCCGACTCGAAGGCTAATCAAAAAAATTATTCCGCCGGTTGCTATTCAACTCTTGAAAGGGTTCAGCTTTCCCATTACTTCTAATTACCCGCTTTTAATTGGCCACGTTTCTCGTCAACTCGAGCAAAAAAAAAATGAATGCACAGTGTAAGCTTGGTCGTCGTTCAGGGAGTCTCTAAACAATAATTCACGGTAATAATAGCCCTTTTTGTGCAGAAAAAATGGGTGAGGGCAGAAATACTGAAAAAATTATTCAACCACCTAGAAGCGTGGCTTGACTTAATCGACATAAAATTTGATTCACTCTTGACTGAAGGTTAAAAAACACAAGGCATTTAGAATAACAATTATTGTCTTTTTAACTAATGCACATGTCTTATCAGTGAAATATCAAATTTTGATGACAATTTTACTTCTTCGTTTCTTCGATTTTTAGAGATGATTTCCATTGACTGAGGCATCATTTTAGAAGATAGCATTGGTTTAAATTGAGAACTGAATCATCAAATATTAACATCACACAATTTAAATAATTAATATATCTTTTATAAAAATAAAATAAATTATTTCAGCGTAAAAACTATAGATTTGAATTGATCTATCGAACTTCAATTAGAAATAATTGTCCTAAAATTTGGATAAATTTAATTTAATGCAATTTAATTTAATAATTTTTTTCACACATTAAAAAGTGGAAGATCTCCTCAAGAAAATGGGGCAACACAAAATGGAATTGTGGATGTTCTTGAGTTGCCATTTGCGCTTGGCAGGTCATGTTTGCTTGTGCATAATTTGAATAAATCGCTTCGTTACTCTGCGGCAGCGGATGAAGAATAAATGCCTTTTTGCGGCCTCACTCGCTCCCTTGTGCTTCAACTGCTTTCGGCTTAATGGAAAGAAAGGCGCGCGTCTCTCATAACGTGGGCATAAAAGCAGCGCCGCCGCCGCCGGAGTAATCAATATGCAAATGGGTGCGAAATTGTAAATTAGTGCACGCGCTCAAACGGTTTTTGCCAAACAATTATCACTCTCTTTCTCTCGCGGGCAATTTTCAATTCCAATGAAATAATTCACTCCTCTCAAAACTTTTTTCAACGGCAATAAAAAAGATGAAATCTCCTTTTCCAGAAGTAAATTTATTCTGCTTTCTTTTTTATTTATGCATTTTTTTTTTATTATTTTGCAGCGGAATTCACTCATCGGCCGAGAAATGAGGTTGGATGGTGAGAGACGCCGGCTGGGCAAAACAATTTTACATATAAATAGAATTTTCGCGAGTGGCCCCAGCTCAGAGTCAGTTTGATTAGCCGTCGAAAGGAAGCCAGGCCGAGGGTGTATCGGAGAGAAGGGCTTAATTGACTTTCGGCTTCTGTTGGATTAAAGACGACGCCCAAGACGCGACCCTTGAAAGAGAGGAGAAAGCGTTTTCCCATCATCTGATGCTCAAAAAAAGTATGAGTCTTTCCCATATAAAATGTGTACGACAATCATTTATATTATGTTTTTTATTTGTGATTTCCTATAAAAAAACAATGATTTTTTTTGCAGAAAATTTCAATCAACGGAAAATTCACTACACCTTTTTAATTATAAATTAGTCCTATGATTCAGGAAAATTGAATGAATTCAATAATTCTTTACAGAATGAAAATAGATTTCATAACATTTTATAAATCTTCAGTAATTTTTTCCATTAAATGCAGCAAAACTATCAATTTCTGTAATTTAAATGAAAAACGAGTCTTAATCAGCTTCTCCAGATGTTGATTTTGGTGAACTTTTTTTCATTTTACGTGAATTTTTTTAGTTTGAATTTTCACTTCATTTAGATGAATAAAGAGAAATCAAGGCAAAAAACACACTCGAATGATTTTTCCAATTAGTTTTCAATCACAAATTCATCAAGAGTTCCACAGGAATAATAATTACCAGCTCCATCTTCAATTTGCTTTGGCCCGTTGATGAAAATTTATTCTCCCTAAACCACTGAGATATGAATATTAAAAAAAAACTTCATCGCTCTCTGATGGACCGAGAGCTTGGATATTTCAATTTTCGGTACAAATAATTCCCCGAAAATATCCAAGTTATGATTAAATTTCACCCAACTTGCTGGTTGGGCCTGGGGAGAGTTTGCCGGTGAGGTTCTTTGACTATAAACACAGTCTGTTGGAAATCTAATTTTAGCAGATCAAAGCAATATGCAGGAAAGATCCATGAACTTCTTTGGATTCGGACCTTTGCCGAGAGCACTTTTCTGACGACGGTCTCTGAAGTGTATATTTTGAGCTCATTTTGATTGCCAATGGGAGTTTATTTGCAAGCCTTTGTATTATCTAGGCTGGTAATAAATCATCGTTTCGATTGAGCCACTTGGGAACTTTCCGCGCCACCTCCTCCCTAAAATTTCCGCTTTCACGTTTTATTGGAACTTCTCACTTTCTCTCTCCCTGCGTGAGGATGTTGAAAATTTAATAATGGACTGTTGTCGAAAACGCTCTCGGGCGTTTTACTTCAAAAATGTTCATTTGGAAATGGAATGAGAAGGAAAGGCTCACAAAAGCACGTTTGATTCGAAATGGAACGCAACTCTCTGGTGTCAACATGTTTTCAATCAAACTTTCAAAAGATGCGTCTCTGAAATTTCCCCGCAGGATAATGTGTCAAATCAGAAATAAAAGTTATAATTGGTTGTTTTATTTTCACAAACAAGAAGCAGACTTTGGTTTTAATTAAATATAAAATACATTTCTGTAATAAAGAATAAAACTTGGGCTTGTTCCTTGTTTAAAATGTTTCTTTTGTTATTCGGTTAAAAAATTCGATCAAATTCGGTGTGTCAATTAAATAAATAAAAGGTAATTTACAGGAAGAGGAACAATAAAAATGGTAATTTAAACTTACTAATATAAATCTTTATGAATTCAAATGTTTAAAATATTTGATCGAGCTTATAGATTTTCAACTCCAAATTTTAATGAAGTTTTAAAAACCCTTGACGTGTAAAAAAGACGCACTTTTTTGTCACGGCAGTTTTTTGCTATCTTCTCTTATCAAACATGGAAGTGATGCTGCGTTGGCGAGATAATTCGTCAAGCTCATTTCCTCGCTCACGACGCAAAGTGGCAGCCAGGAAGGCGAACGTAACCCCAGCTGCAGTCGCCGTAAGCGTATTTGTGTCACTTTAAAGACGCATTTCGCCGAGCAGAGTGGGTGTTTGTGGCAGCTGAGAGGACCCTTTTTGCAGCTGCGAAAGATAATCCTCCTTTCTCTCTCTCTCTCTCTCTCTCAGCGCGCATCAATAATTTCTCCATCCAAGCCAAACGACATTGTTTACGAGGAAAAAGCGAGATAGCGAATTTTATATTTCACCGAATTTGCATCCGCTATCTTCAAATACCTTCCCGCAGAAATGAAAAGTGTAGTGCTCCGTCCCAGCAGCGTGTCTGTTTTTTTTTATGGAAGGAAAAAGGGAAAAATTCTACGGTCGCAAAGTCCATCAACTGATTGCGGATGAGAGAGCAGGTTTTTTTTTCCCACCGACGCATTTTATTCATTCGAATGAATTTTCTCTTCCGCATGTATAGAAAATAAGAGCAAGGAAAAGGGTGCCAAGAGCGTTTCTGAAAACAGATTAATTGTCAGTTTTAAATGCGGCAGATGTAGCGAGTAATGAGAGGAAAGTGCTGACACTGAACAGAGGTTGGCTGGCGAGAGATGATGGCAAAAGTAATCAGTTTAGCAGCAGCTCGGCCATTCTCGTCTTACTTTGGATTTATTGCCCTCGTAACACTTTTCTCGCCAATTCCCGAATTCTCCGAAGGTCTTTTCTGTGGCGCTTCTCGACTTGATCTTGTTTCTTTCGACTGCAGATGAAAGAACAGGGCAGAAAGTTCACAGTCAGTGAATCATATTTCTTGCTACAGTAACTTTCTAGGTTAGGAGTTTGAACAGAAAACGTGATTCTGCTGGTTGAGTGCAAAATAACGGCATTGATAAAATAAAACTTTATTTTAAATATTTATTTCTATTTAATGTTTATAATGTAATTTTCAAGTATTTATTGCAATTAAATTTAATAATTAATATTACTGTTGTTTATTTGTCCAAATTGTTACATTATCTTATTGTTTAAATTAAATTGTTGGAATCTATTTTTGAAAAGAAAGGACTTGTTGGACAAAACTGCAAGAATTTTGCTAAAGCTTCTGGGATCAAAAAGATCCCATCGGCCGCAACCAGCCTCGGTTGACTTGGTTTTTGTTCTTTTAACTTGCACAATGGAACATAACTTTGAATTTCTTGTTTCATTTTATAAAATAAAATAAAAATTTATAACATTCAATTAAATTAAATCATTTTAAACTTGCATAAATCGTAATTTAATGCAAACATGTCATTTTTGGTAGAAAAAAAAAAAAAAAAAAAAATAGAATAAATTTCTATTTCATTACATTCACACGAACATTACGTAATCTGGATCGGGCCCACGTCGCACGTACCGTGTCTGTGCGTCTCGCCGCCGCCGACTTCAAAGACAGCCACGGTGGTATGTTTGCATAGGCTATCATTGGTCGCGACTCATGCGTTGAAATTAGCAGCGGGCGAGTTTGGGTCGCTTGTTGCTGGCACCCCCATTAGGCCGCATGACTGCGGTCTCATTTCCACACGTGGCTGAGCACGGACCACGCGGGCGGGCATAGGCAGCGCTGGACGCGTCAAACTAATCATTTCCCGAGACCACACCCTGGCGAGCACCACACCCCGGAAGCCAGGCCATCCGAGCGCCTTCATTAGCACCACCTGCCGTCTCAAAATCAGACAAATCTTGCCATCGACCAGAGGAACAAATCCATTCTCCTCAGAAAAATTATACGCTCTGCTGAAATGCAGCTTGAAGTGATTTAATTTATTGGTTTTACATTTTTAAAGATATCATCAAATCTTTTGTAATTTTAATTTTTTTAATTAGAAATATTAAATTAATCAATTTCTAATTTATTAATTATTGCATTACTGATTTTATCAAAATAAACTTTCTAGTACTCAAAAGCTAGGTATTTTTAAACTCAATTGAGTAAAATTTTCAACACATCTTAAAGAGAATTAATATTCACAAATTATTTTTCCACTGCGTGACAGAATTTTCAGTCTTTTTATTGAAATACGAACTTGATCAAATAGTTTGTGATAATTCTGATTATTATCAATATTTTTATTTAATTTCTAAATTTTAATTTAAAAACATCAACCGCATAGTTCTAAAATTAACCAATTCCAATTGTTTAAAATGATACAAAATTCAAAATAAAATTTACAATTGAAGCCAATTATTCTAGTCAAGTCCTGGCGATTTAATGAAGCGGATATCTGATATTTCACATATATTGCATTTTAATTAATACATGTTTCTATTACGGAATTGGCAAATGGAAATTATGACCAACGCCGAGTAAACATCAATCCCGCTTACTTTCTGCAGTAATTAAATTAAATCTGCATCGATAGATTTAATAACAAGCTCGGCACTTAATTGTGAAGCCGCGGATGATGCACTGCACGTTTTAATTAACTTGTGATTAAATCTCAGCCATCCGCGATAATTGCGTTTAAACGCAAAACAATGCACGGCATAGTTGCTTGGTGGTGCGGGGGCTGCTCACGACACTTGCGGCTGCGGTGGGTCTCAAGTTTGCAGCTGCACCCTTCCTGATAACACACCCTCTTGCAGTGCATGGGGTGCACCAATTACACGAGACGAGAGAGAGAGAGAGCGAACGGTGCGTGAACTCGGCTAATGAAATTCTGTTATGCGCCTCAATGAAAAAGACGCTTTAGAAATTTGCAGCTCAAATTGGGTCGCACAGATTCCAAAAGGCATGAATTTAACTGCTTTCACGTCAAATACCAACTTTTTGCTATTATTTATTTCAAACGATTCCAAGTAAACATCAATTTAAAAAGCATTCACCGTGGATATTTTATAAATAGTAGAGAAAGAGTTGTGCATTTTTTTATTATTATTTAATAATAAATAAAATCTTAATCTACCCTTTGATAAGTATTACTAATAAGATAATAAAAATTAAATATGATGTTTCACACCAGTTCTTTCAAACATTATTAAACAAATATTGGCAAAATGAAAGCGTTAAATTTCGAGGTGGATAAAAATTGAAATCGTGATTAACCTCATCGAAAAAGTAAAAGAAATCGTTTATTTTCCCACTTTTTTTCTAAATATTGGTAAGGTCAATAATGATAATTTATTAACACCGTTTAAATGACTTAAAAAGTGTTCAAGATAATGTTGATTTGGACAAAGATTGAGATAAAACGCGGGCCTTTTCCCCAATCCAAGAGGGACGCAGTGAAGTGAGAAAGCGTTTGATGCAAATGAAATGGAGGGGGTTCGCGGAAATTAATTAATTAATTCCTTTTGCTCAAACGCAGTGAGATAAAAATTCAATAAGCCCGTTTTCGGCTTTTTTATGCCAAAAGCAAATTTCCGTTTCAATTTTTTATCCACAGAAAAGTAAAAATACATTAATTAGAAATAATTGAATATATTCTATATTATATTTTTGTAAATCCAAAATTTGTTTGGTATTATGAATAGAATTAGCATTGGTTAATGAAGTTCAATAATGCAATTTAATTTCTTGGAAAGATTTAAACCCTTCTCGGTGAACAATATAATCAGAAGCTGTTCACAACTTTGTTGAATAAAAAACTAGCACTATCTCCTATAGAAAGAGCGAAAAAAAACCAAGTTGGTTGGCGAGTAATAACTCTTGAATTTCCAAACTCCAGATGCATCTGTAACGCATCTCTCAACTTTTCCAAGAGTCCACATAACAGAAAAGTTGGATTAGAGATGATGGCAAACAAACGGATTTGAGGGATGGAGAAGAAAATATAAAAGGGTCCGTTTTGACACACACACACGTGAAGCGAGGCCTCGTTTCTTGATGGAGGAAACGGACGTCGTCGGTGTCTTTCTTTCTTTCTGCGCTTTCACGGCAAAGAGCGGCGCATTGTCTCGTGCAAACACACGAGAGACGTGAGGGCGACGTGTGCGGATGAGAAAAGGCCGAGAGAGCTTTACTTCTGACTGACCTGCTTGAGGCCACTTAGACCCTCGAGATGACGCAACCTCTCGGCCTGATTCGTTTCAACTGTGAGCCATTTTGCGACAAACAGTGTCTCCTGCAGTTCGCCAATTTCTTTTATAAATTGAAATACAATTTTTTATCAGATCAAAATGAAAAACAAAAAATAGTAAAAGTAAAAAATTGCCAAAACTTGTTAATTCAAAATTTCATCCTTGCGATTCTTCTACCGCTGGTGCCTTTCCCAAAAGGGATAAGCAATTTAAAAAACTAAATTTAAAAAAGAAATAAAAATTATATATTATCTCATTTCGTTGTTGGGTGGTTTCACTTTTTGGCAGCTGAATTGCAGCATTTTGAAGAAAGAAATCAATTGCTCTGTTTGTTTGTTTGTTTCTTTGTCTGTGGCGATGAAACCGCTGCTGAAATACACACCACAGGGCTTTTGCAGAGTGCATGTGTCACAGAAATAAATCTTAAGGAAATAATCTTCTGATCGCTGCGAGATATTGCTCTCTTTTCACCGCGCCACATAAAGATCGTCTCACGACGAGAACAATACGCTGCGGTGTCTGCGGGCGAGCGATTTTATTAAATATCCTGCCCTATCAGAATTTTAATAAGAGAGCCTGCCTTCATTGTTCTCTTTATTTTGCACGCCTTTCTGTGACCGCGATCCCATTAATTTATGAAATCTTTTATTGATTTTTTATAGAAACGAAACGACTCAAAATGTTATTCATTAAGGAAATTTAAATTCAAAAATTATTGGAATATTTTATTTTCCCACTAAAATAGAATCGTCCCCCAAAAATTTCCCGTGTTGAAAAGAGTGCCTTTTCCTTTCTACCCTTGTGCAAAGTTAAAAGAATTACAAAATTAACATAAAAATAGAAATTTTTTAGAAATTTTTAATACAATAAAATACAGGTTCTTTTGAAATATGATTATTGACAATTAAATCAATTATATATAACTTTTTTAACTGTTTTAATACTTAAAATAATAATACTTATTATAATATATTTTACTTTTACTTTTAAACCAGAAGAATTGAATTTTTTTATTTCAATGCTTTTTTAATCAAATTTTCATTTGAATTAAATTAATTTTATTTTTGTTTAGAAGTTTTGCTAAGCTTGCTTCAAAAAAAAATTCTAGAAATCACCAGAGCAAAAGTTCTAAATGAATAAAGTATTTTTTCTTTGTCTCTGGGAGGGAAGCCGGTGCAAGTCTTGAATTTGCAATTTCCTTTTACGACTCGATGCAAATGCACACGTGCGGCTCGGAGCTTTTTCCATTGTGGCGGCGACACAACTAGCAATTTGGTCGTTTCACACGCTGCTGAGAGACGCAAACTACTTTGGCTTTTATTAAATCGCGGCGCCGCGCGACCCCTCGGGGCCTCACATTATTCGCCAAGTGCAGCCGCCGGGGAACGACTGCATTTTTCTGCAAGACGTGAAAATGATACGAAAGCTTCGGGCGCGTTAGCTGTTTTTGCAGTTGCGCTTAAGTGCGGCGCAGGAAAGCGGGTCACTCGGAAAGTTTGAAATAAAAAGACATCACCGCGGTTTCATCTTGTTTCTGCCCACGGGAACGCATATAAAAGGCGACATTGTTTTTTTATAAGTTTGTTGTAAATTTTCTAAAATTGGCAGTAAAAATTATTAAAATTTTATACCAATTCAAAGGGTTTTAAATTTTTTACATATTTTAGTGCAGATGTTAAAAAAAATTATTATTTTTTTTTTTAAAATGAAGTAAATTTATTTGAATGAAGTTACAAGTCCAGCCAACTCCAAACGGAGTTATCGGCCGGTGCTTATGTGACTGGAAAGCAAGACTTAAAAGCCAAGCAATCCAGTTCTATATTAAGTTAAGCATTCTTTTTTTTTCTTTTGAAGATGATTTTTTTTTATTTATCTATTTATTTATTTATTCTTCATTCGATACAGTCATGAGTCATGAATGCAGCAAAAAACCTTTACATAAAAAGTACAGGAAAAGCAGAAAATATATTAAAATTTATTTGAACAAAAATGAAACATATTATTTTGCAAAATGTAAACTTTGGCTTTTGTTCTTGTTGGAAAATTGAATTTTATTAACAAAAGTGACGCTCAAAAACAAATTTGCAACAAGGAAAGAGCCAAAGTTTTCAGCTAATGAACGTTTTCTTCCCTAATTTTATTAATAATTTATGACCGTGAGAAAAAGACATGATATAATATAATTTCCCATCCCCAAAGATTAATTTAACCTTTTTATGTTAAAAAAAAACGATTCTTGGAAATTTTCTAGATGAAGTTTGCTTCGGATACGCAATTATGCCAGACTTTTATTGTTTTCAATAAAAACGCGCTGCTGGAAATGAAGCAGAAAATGTTTGCGCCACTTTTTCCCGGTCGAGTAATGAAGTGGGTATTGTGCACGGTCGGTTCGTTGTTTGATTTCAGTTCGTCCTTGCATGAATTAAAGTGCATTAATACGCGTATGCACCAGCATGGGACGCTGTTTGCACTCTCAAGTACCGTTTTCCTCCGTTACTCCAAGTTCTCTTCAATCAACTCGCGCCGTTGGTCGTTGGATAAGCAGAAAATTCACTAGAAAAACGTCGGGTGCAGTTTTCATTTAGCTCATTCCTAAGGACTAAATTTTAACGAGAGAGCATAAAACATATTAATTTGATTCATAAATCGTTGGCGATCGTACAGGTTAAGATGAGCAATTTTTAAATAACTCTATTAGAAAATCAAATTGTCTGTTTTCATTTGAATAATTGACAATTACATAAAATGAAAATATTTTAATTTCCACTTCAATTTTTGGCAAGTTCCTGATGAAATATAATTGTTGTCAGGAAACGTATTTCGAATCAAAATAAACAACTGCAATTTCAAAAGCAATTATAAACAATAATTTACAGTTAAAATGTCAACAATGTGGACAAATAAACCAAAGTTATGGTAAAAATGATATACGATCGCATGAAAAAATAAATATTTTTATGCTGGGAATGAAAATATATTAGAAAGAGTGCAATAAAGTGCTCAGAAACAAAGCTGGCCAATTAATAATGTTGAGCGAGTTCACATTCCGAAATCGTTTTCGGCCCAAGCAATCCCAATCAGCGCGTTTACGACCGCGTTCACTGGCTCCGGGGCATTTTATGTCCAGTTCGACAAACGCACGCCAACTCGTAAATTATCGCAGAGTGAGTTGAGTCGCAGCTGAGCTCGGCTGAAGCCTTTTTTGCCAAAATAAGTCAGCAGATTTGGCCATTTTGCTGCCGACACGTAAATCCAAAACTTTTTTATTTTAGTCAAAGCGTATTTTTCACGCGCCGTTGTATTAAAACTTACAACACGTCACATTCTGATATGGTCACGGCTGCCCCTGCCAGCAACGAGTTTGCAACCCGCACGGCAGATGGTGTGTTGGCGCGAGAGGCAGCCTGCGAAAGTGGCGAATGAGCCGTCAGAGTGCAGTTCTCTATGATCGCAGTAAGATTGTTTAGTTTTCCAGCTCTGCTGATTTTAGGAGGCCATAAAAATAAATTAAAATATTTTTGAAAAAATTTCTTGTTCCAAACGCTATAATTGTTTAGATAAATTACATTGAAATAAATGTTTTGAAAATTTATTTTAATACAAATTTATTAGTTTTAAAATTAATGTATACAGATTTAAATGAAAACTCATTCGAGAAACACTTCATTACAAATTTTAATTAAAGTGATGCAAAATTTAAAATAAATAAATATCCGGTGAGAAAGTTTTTTTGTTCATTGTAAGAATATTTTTTATTTGTACTTAAAAAATTAAATGAAATTAAGACACATTAATCACATCAATCAAAATAATTTAAGCAGGTTTTAAAATAGGCGAACATTTTCTGCAAACCTGTAAAAACCTCTCCTTAATTATGAAGTTTAAAACTTTTCATTAAAGCGAACATTCACGACGGAGTGAAAAATCATCAATTTTAATAACGAGCGTTTCTAGAAAATTTCTACTCTCATATCCGCGTAATGCTGTTTTCGCCGTGACGTTCATTAATTAATAAACATGACGCTTTTGAGTGCATTTTTATACTTCGCGCTTTTCCCACTGAAATGCTTAATTAAAAAGTCACGCCGAGAGGATAAGGTTGTGCGCGGCGCATTACAAAACTTAATTGACGTGCGGCACCAGCTGATCAATTTTGGATTTTGTCGACATGATTAGTAATTCTGTCAAGCAACTCCTCGCCTGCTGCAGCTTTGAAGAGAAACTCAAAAGCACTGCTCGCTGCAGTACCACCCATTTAATTAAGCATTTATAAAATTAATTTTTTCAAATATATTACTAAATTAACTATTATTAAATATTTTTCTCTTTAAATTAATAATTCATTACAATAACAAAACTTATCATTTCAATTTATAATGCAATTCAAATTGCGTTTAGGGCAAGGCTTGAAGTGTTGTAATTTGGGTGTCAGCAACAGTTGCGTGCGTGAACGAACGAAAGTTGTGGGGGTGGCGCCAGCTGATGGCCCCAAACACCTGCTGCGTGGTCGATCTCGTTTCTCGTCCCTGCATTGTTGAGCTCTCGTCAGAATGAGGACGGAGTGTGTGCATTAAAGAAAAATAGCCACGGCAATTCTACTTTCAACCGTAACTTCAAATCACAGCGCACGTTGCGCCGCAATTGCCCTTTATGGCCGGCGCGTGCGTTTTGTTCCTTTCAACAGAAATAATGTAATAAAAGAAATATATACCGAGACTGCAATTTATTTGCGGTTCACTCACATTCAACCACTGCAGACGGATTTAGGACGCCTGCATGACGCAAATGAAATTTTATTAGACACACCCAAGCGGAATTCCAATTTGAGCAGAATGAGCATCCTCTTGACAAAAGTGCTGTCGAGTTGAAATATTTCGGCTCAACACAAACGCAAATTGGTTGTGCTAACGAGGAATTTATTAAAACATGTATCTGGATCCGCTAAAATAAGGGGTTCGGTTAAACTTGCAATCAACCTTATTTGATGAATTTAAATGAAAATTAAATTTTCCACTCCAAAATAAATAAAAATTTTAAGTGCTTTACATCGATCTTTAAAGTTTTTAGCAAAAATATTCAGAATTGTTTGGCAAAAGGTATTTGTATTTTAATGCTACCTGATAATTAAAATATTAATAATTTTTAAATTATTTTTCCTTTATAATAATAGTTTTGCCACATATCCACCCTTAAATTTTCATTATTGTCTCTAATTTTATTAATAATTTGACCTCTGACGAATTTATTGCTATATGAAACACGAAAATTAACAAATTTTAATTAAAACATTCTCCAATTCGTAATTTATGAAGCCTCAAACGAATCAATTTTGAATTGCCTATTTTGTTGCATTTATCATAAAAATTAATATAGTTCAAGTTTATTAAAAAACAAAGCAATAACTATTTTCTTTCTTGCTTTCCTTTGGCTGTGCCCAATTGTATAATCTCTTATTCAAACGCATTTGTTGCTTTGTTGTTGCGAGGAAGGCAGAGAAAGTTGGGGACGACAAAAGCTGGCGTGTGCGTGCGACACAACGGTTTCCAA
Organism: Neocloeon triangulifer; assembly: GCF_031216515.1. NCBI lineage: Eukaryota > Metazoa > Arthropoda > Insecta > Ephemeroptera > Baetidae > Neocloeon > Neocloeon triangulifer. The sequence goes on from NW_026775552.1 coordinate 104,460, forward strand.
AGAGACGCTTTAACCCGCGGGACACGAGCAGGTGGAACGCACAAAGGTCGGCAGCAGGATTTCGCGTGCGGCCGTGAGCGAGTTTCAAATGGACCGAACAAACTCACTCCGAGAGTTATCGATTGCAAACTAGCTGCACGGCCGGTGTTTCCGCCTTTATCACAATACGGACCAATTTTCAATCAAAATAATACACCGTGCAAAATGAACAGTCGCCGGAGAGTAAAAATGTTTCATGTGGTTGTTCAGAATATTGAAAAACAAATACTGATGTGAGCATTTGGCAGTGACAGGTTTGAAAACAGTATTGGCCAGTTGAATCATAAATATTCATTTTATATTTAATTCATTCATGGGAATAATTTTTTCTTAATTTCTTGTAGCTTAAATTAGGTTTCTATATTTTATTCCATTGTTTAAAAAAGAACGACTTATATGAATTTTTTGCAGATTTTTTACCCTTAGAAAATCAGATAAATTTGCTGTTTTCAGAAAAATAAGTTGGCAATTTCAAGGGTAAAAGATTAAATTTTTTTCATTCATTCCATTTTTACTAATTTTTTTGGAGCTTGGAATAAGTGATTTGAGCCTCTGTGAAAGGAGGAAAAATCAGGTCAAATTTTCTTTATATCCGTGGAAAGGATGGTGATTGGAAGATGGGCAGAACCCTTTGAGTGCACTCGAGTCAAAATAAAGCAACACGTCCGTTTGATTGGCAAGCGCGGGAGAGTCCACCTGATGAAAATTGAAAGGCGCGCTGGATAAAAGCTCTTGGATCGATCAACTGCCAGCCCGTCAAGCGACGACGCTGATGAGCAAAAATAAAAAAATACGAGAATGAAAGGATATCGGCCGGCGCAAAAAAGTAAACCCGGTAATTAATCGGCGAAATGGGATATTTTCGCAGCGGTGCGTGAAGGAAAAACACAAGCTAAGAGGGAGCTAAGCCGATCGAGGCTTTGCAGAGGAATTGTTGGCGGTGGAAAAAGTAGTGCCTGAGGAAAATCGCTGTTACCGTGCGTGGTGTGTACACAGTGCGAACGGTAATACCGGGGCAAAGCCTCAGTCGCCGCCGCACATTCCCATGTTGGCTCTGCCAACACAGACAAAACAGCCCCGGCTGCTGGCCTTTGTGCCCCAAGGAGGCGGCACAGCAGATCAACCACTCTCTATTGTCGCAGATTAATTTCATTTCCAGAGAGGGAATTAACAAACCGAAACTGCTTTCGCGGAGAGAATGATTAATCGGCCTATCGCTTTGAATATAAACGCGTCTCAATGGATTTTCAAGAAGACCACATTGCACTCTCCTGAAGTCCTTTAACTTGATTCTAATGAGAACAACAAGTGCAGCAAGATTGATCGATTGCAATTATTTCAAGTGCATTTTAGCAGCAAGGAAAGTAAACTTTTAACTAAGTTATCACTTCTTTTTCAATAAAACTATAAAAAAAAAACACTTCTGTAAAACAAATATTTGTGAAGTTAAATAAAATCCAATTATAAAAATATAAATTTAATGTAATTTTTCCGTCCTTGGTTTACATAATTCTTGTTATTATTACCCTCAGAAAAAACGGTGAAAAAGCTAAAAATCTATAAAAATTTAAATTTTAACTTTCTTTTAAATAGAAACGGTTTTATGTGGCTATGGAGACCAATAGTTATACTAAAAAAATCACGAATAATTGTATCACTATTCAATAATTTTAACTTCAAACAAATTCAATTAAATTTAATAGAAAAATTCGAAAATCAAAGTTTATATAAAATAGATAACATCAGAAAACTTCAAATGGAAAATCGGAGAGACAAAGTGAATACATTCCTACTCGTTTCACCATTTACAAATTCCAGCTGGAAACTGCCAAGTATAAGTTGCAGAAATTTGTTATAAAATCCGCGCGGATCGATTTCATGTGCAAAAGCCACATTATTTGATCATCTCTATCGCTAAAGAGCTCAACTAGCGCAACTGCTGCTATTGAAAAATCACCCCACTTTATACTTCGTGAGTGTGAAAAAGTGGCGATTCCGATACCGCACCCCACGTTTTTCCAACCTATAAAATATAGCTCGTCGCCTGTGAACGATGCTCAATTTCGCCACCAGAGATAATGAATGAAGAAAAAAACCGCTGCGCGCGCGTATATTGAAAAACGGGGTCAAGTGTAGAGTCTCACTTACCTTTAATGAAGTCGACGGCCATCTCTAGGCCGTAAGTGTCCTTGTCGCAGTCGTCCAACACGTAGGCGCCGAGCGTGAAGCCGAGGAAGAAGTTTTTGTCCTCGTTGACGCGGTCGACGGTGTAGAGCATGGCCTCGAGGGCCTGCACGCCGCCCTGGGGCATGATGGGCCCGCACGTGATCGAGTCCTCCCTCTCGTGCACCATCATCAGCCCCCCGAGCACCAGGTCGCCCTCGACGACGGCCTCCCTCTTCACGGGCCACACCGCCCCCTCCACCTCGTCAGCGGCCACCACCGTCGGCCCCAAGGTCAACTGAGGTGAAGTGGTTTCGGTCAAACCGGTTGTTACCGGAAAAAAGGTGGTGGGGGTTGCGCTTGACACAAGTGGTGGGGGAGTTGAAGAACTCGGAGGGGAAGTTGAAGACTCCGGAGGGGAAGTTGAAGAATCCGGTGGGGATGTTGAAGAATTTGGAGGGGAGGATGAAGAAATCGGAGGGGTAATTGTTAAAAGTGGTGGGGGACTCGTAGAAGTGGTCAAAGGACTTGATTTTTCAGGGGTGGTGCCCGGAATTGTTGATAAGGAGACGTTCTGCATCTCTGTGGTGGTGAGGGGCGGCGAGGGACTGGTCGAGGGCAGACAGGGTCGGACTGCCAGCGCCAGCAGAACCCAAAGTGCGACCGGACGCAGCATTGTCCTCCTGCAACAGACGAATAATTATTTTACATTTGTATGAATAAAACACAATAAGAGCTGCTGCTTTTTCAGCACAATGAGCATTTCTGTCACACACACACACGCTGGGCAGAGAATGAAATGTATGAAATCATTATTAACATTGTATGTACGAGCTGGACGAACACGCTTGCTTTGAATGGCCGGTCTATTAATGCATGCCGCATATTCGGAAATTGAAAAGGCGCTTTTGGTTTGCTCCCTTTTGTGCCTGGAATACTCGCTGACAAATTTGAATTCATTTCCCTCTAAAAGAGAAACGTTTTTTTCCGTCAGCTTTTAAATATTAGAGTGAATTTTCCAATTAAATATAAACAGAGAAAATATATGTAATTTTGGGTTAAACCGGATTAGTCTGCGTGGAAATTATTTAAAAAATCCAACAAAATAAATATTATCCAGAGCATGGAATCTGGAGATGAAATTTCTAGTAAAAATAATATATTTTTTTCAATTAAGTTTTAATACTTCACATCAATTGATGCCACATATAAAGCTGGCGATTAATGAAAAATCTTTCATTGAACTTTTATAAAATTATTGCAAACCGATCCTGTCACGTGATAAAAATAAGTGCCAATAAACGGAGCAATTTTATCAGCAAGTAATTTCCAACAAATTCCTTTTCAGTAGCAGGCGCTTTTGAGCTGCAATTTACGGCCGAGCGTGTGTGTTGTTGAACGCAACTCAACGTTGGCAACAATTTATTAAAAATTTATACGTCGCCGTCAGGCAGGTATATTGAAAAATAGCTGGTGCGGGGTGAACTAGGATAGTTGCAAACTTGAATTTATCGCGCGAAACGTGACAATAGAATGAGAAAAGAGTCTTCCATAATTCACGAACAATACGCCGGGAAATGCAGAGCCGCTTGACACCTTTTAGAAGAGCGTCTCGTTTTATTGCATTTTCGCCGTTATTGCTCCGCTGGCACATATTTCTGAGGTCTCGCTCATAGCCCTGCGCTTTTACTACCCCGCAATATCGCACCCTCAGTGCACTTTATGCACTTACAACGGACGTAAAGCGAATCACTTCAATTGCAGTGCTGGTCGGAAAAGGAAATACTTTTTGCCGCAAAAGTCGAGCGCCCTGTTGCGGTCGAATGGCTTTAATGTATTAATGCACGACACGGTGAATTTATATATTTTTAGCAAGGTTTTTCACCTGAAAAAAATGTGAGGAAAGAGGTGAAATATAGAATATTTATCATTATTTTTGAACATTAAGAACATAATTAAAAGAAATTTAAAAATATGTTTTAAATAAATAAATTATTTTGAATTTCATTTCTGAATGAGCCAATTTTTTTTCTTATTTTCGAGGAGAAATAAACGCAATAAATTGTTTTATACAACCAGTGAACTTGGGGACAGCGTTATAGATATTTAATATTTAAACCATTATTTATTTTCATTGAAAAATGTCGAAATTCTTAACATAATAACAAAGACTATAAAATTTATTTTCTTCACAATCAAATCGACTGCTTTTGCATAGAAATTATTGAGCAAATGAAAACGGTGAATATTAATAACAAAATTTCTACACCTATTTACAGACCAAACATTACAAAGTTTCAATTTTTTTAACTTGTGTTTCCAATTTTCATATTAAAAAATATTTATATGTTCGTAAAAATAAAATATAATATTCATTTTTGAATAAATATACAATAATATTAAATTACCAGCATTCCCTCGAATAAAAGGCACCAGCACCACTTGGCGTGTAATTGACTAGGTGGACAGATTGGCTGGAACTGCATTGACCTGTCATTGCTTGCATGTTAGGCATGAATTATCTAAACCGATTGCGACGGACGTAATGCGCACACTTTATGATGCATGAAGCTGCAGATTAATTGGCTGTGCTGTAAGTGAACGTCTGTTTGTCCGCCACTCTAACCCAATTAAAGCGCGGCCAGTTTTCCTCATAGGTTTATTGTGCGCCTTGTTCTTGTTATTGCTGCAGCCGGAATTGTCAGGTATAATAAATAATTGATTGCCCGGTAATTGGCAGGACGTGGCTCGTAACTATATCGATGGCCCTATTTGGGTCGAGCAACTCTCTGACGCAAAATGTTTGTCATTGCTAACGACACGGCAAATAATCTCCAATTGAATTCTATTGTTCTTGATGTTTAAGGGTTTGACAATGATTTAATATAATAACAATGATCAAGAAACGGTAGATAAATTATTTATTAAATAATGCTTTTGTATTTATGAAAGATAAACAAAATATTTGAATAGTTTTAAGTAATAATTATAAAAATGCAATATATAAAAGGTTCATTTTTTAACTTTTAAAATAATAAATAATTTCCAACTATATTTTTTTATATCGATGCTTATTTTAAATATAAATTTGTTAGTGATATAAAAAGATTTAAAAGTAATAAACAGCTTACCTGATAATATTGAAAATTAACAGCAAGTTTTTAAACTTTTTTTATATTATATTGCGGTTTACTTTGAGACAATTGATCGAATGAAAAAAATATGGAATAAAATATAGGCTTCAGACTGATAATTTAACATTGAAAAATTTAAACACATTTACCAGTTTCAATTTGATTCATTTCTACGCAATTATTAACGGAGCACTCGCATATAAAAGCGACTAATTCCGGAGAGCCCATTAGCCTTTGAAGCTGCAGAGTGAATAATTGACTGTGCTGGCGAGTAAGCAAAGGGCAGTTGTCCGGGCGCAGCGGTCCAATCAAAAGCAGCAAGTGGCATCAGACTTTCCGTTTGACCGCGCTCGCAGCACTTCAAAGAAATTACTATATGTGTGCGGCAGCCACAATGGATTCTGTTTTGAAGAGTAATGTAGGTGCGACGAGGCAACCCGAGTCTTTCCTCGACACACCTATTGAATGCGACTTTGTTTCAACCCGATCGCAACTTCTCAAATGCACTCACTGACTGCACTTGGCGGTTGACATGAATGGCGGAAAATTCTATTTGCAGTTAATAATAATAATAAAAAAAAAAATATGTATGGCGTCATGGATGGAAATGTGAAATGTAATGTAACAAACAGGTCATCAGATTGAAACCTACTTCTTATGATTAGCTTAATTCGCTTGGGTTGCTAAGTTGGCAAACTAAACAAAATTAGCCTTTGCTAATTTCACTTGAGTCACAAAGCAAGCAAAATTAGCTATTGCTTGTTTCGCATAGGTTGATAAATTAGCACAATTTTGTAGGTTTAAACTAGCTTTTATCTTCACCAGAGTCAATTGCTTTTTTCTGTTGAAAGAAAATTTAAAAAAAGTCTGAAGAATAAGCTTAACTTGTTTCTGAAACTTCCAGATTCGATTTAGAAAATTTCCATTTGTTTAATTTTAGTAGGCAAAGTAGATCTCATTAAAAGTTATGCAACCAGCACGTCAGGTCTGCAAAGCAGGTTGAAGAACTTTGAAATATTAAGTAAGACGATTCAACAAAAGCAAGATTTTCTTATAACATTCATTCATTTTTATACTTTCCAAAGGATAAGTTTAAAAAATTATGTTACTAATATACAAGGAAATAATTTCTTTAAAAACCAGAATAAAATAATGAAAACCTTAATTCTTGATAATTTTGACTCTTTTCTTGAATAAAAAGCGTTCTCAAAAATTTATGAATTTCACGCACGGATCATTTACTACAAGGAGCGGCTAAATGACGGTGCATATATTTTCCGCGAGTCGGTTGATGTGTTGACGTGTCTGGCGTAAATCTTGATTGTTCCCGCAGCGTTTCGTCATAAAAAATTCAATAGCAGGTGTAGAGCGCGCGCCGGCGGCCACGTTGATTGCCAAGTGAGGCGATGAGTGCGCGGCATGCACTCATCCATCACGCTCCAAGTGTGCGCACTGCCGATGATACATGGAATATTCACGATAATCCCCCGCGAGAGCGAAAGCAACAACGCCAGCTGCCGGCTAATTGCCGCACAGTCGGCATTAAATTTGCAAACACCGACTTGGCTTATGCTCCAGATCTGCACACTGCATTAATTTACTCTCGCACCCACGCTCATTTGCCGCCCGGCTGGATTAATTGACATTGTGAAATTGTGCTTTTGTTTGAAACCTCATTAAGTTGCGACTATTATGAACGGTTTATATTAAAATTGAGTTTTATTTATTTAAATTATGATTCATTGTAAGTGTGGTGAATTAAAATTTGAATTTTGAAACAAACTAATTTTAAGAGGAATTAGTTCAGCAATTCCAAATTGAAAAATTTAATTTATTTCTTAAGAAATATTTGATTATTAGCAAACAATTATTGGCTCCTATCGCTGCATAAAAACTGCAACTATAAACTTAACTTTTCAAAATTGAATTAAATTTATTTAAGTAAAAAATTGTCTCAATGTTGCAAAAAAATATTTAAAAAACAAAACACTAACCCCAAATTTGGATATATGGACCAATTATTTTGAGCATTAGTCAAGACCCAACTGCTTACTGTATCATTAGAATTTTTTTTTAATTTTTTATCGAATTACAATTATCATGCGATTGCCAGCATAAAATTTGAAAAACATTATCACATATTTACTATATTTATAAATTTTTAAATTAATTAGAGTATATTTTTAATCAACATTTTGATTAAAACTATAATTGTATATTTAAGCAACAATTTAAAATTTGTATTTTATACAGTTATGTATTTTATTTTCAGATAAGATGCTTTAGAGCAACAAAATATTTCATCTTCAAATGCATTTATTAACTTCAGACACATAATCATACTTTGTATGAAGAATGTGAAGAATTATACTTATTTTTAATAGATATACATTTTTAGATTGTTCATTAAAATACAGAGAGTAAAAAATACAATTCATCCAGATTTTAGTATCTATCGTTACTTCAAATATCTGACATTGTGTGTGACATGCTCACATTTTAATATCGGACATTTTTAAAGCTGGTGTTAACGTTGTCACGCAAAAAAAGAATACCAGTGGCAGTTTAATGAATAAAAGGTTCTGCCGAGGGCAATCGGCATCCACAATGGTACTTTGTACGGATCATTGCTTTTTCCTCACATATAGTGGCAATAAATCGAGGCACACGCGATAAAACGGATTCGCAGTGTGCGTCGATTCAAATGAAAAGGCGTCAATTTGATTCATCGCGCACTGCATACTTTGCCAAGTAAATCCCTTTTATTTTATTTTTATTTTTGCTCACCTCCGCAACGAGCAGCGCACTGCACCAGTAATAATAATTGCACAGTGCATTTGAACTGCTCGGAATTAAAGCAAACGTATTTATTTTGCCCGAGCGTAATTCCGCAAATGCTTGGCGGAGCGGAGCTCGTTATGTAATAACTATCAACGCACTGCCGCGATAATATTTGCACTCGCTGCCGCCGAGAGCACGTTACGGCTAAGGATGCATAACCGAGTGACGACGCTCGGGGCCGTTTGCATAAAATTGAAACGTTGTCTTGCCGAGGTGAGAGAGTGTTTGTTTAGCATTTAACGGGCCCAAGACGCGCGCTCTTAGCCGGAGCAAACAGCGCGGAAGTAAGCCTGACTGATTGTGAGAGTGAGAAGGGAAGGTGCATCTGCCTCGCGTCAGAATTTCTTACGCCAATTCAATTTACAAGCTTTCAGTTACACCATGTTGATTGAAGTGAGTATGGATGGGTAAGAATTAATAATATAATGTTTTAATAAATTTCAATCAAAATGATTCAGAGTGTGTAAAAGCAAAGAATTGCAGTATGTTAAAATCGTATCTGGAGTCATCATTTTTACTCTTTTAAAACCACAAACAAAGAGATTGAAAATTTTCTTTACTTTCTAATTAAAGTGAATAAAACAAACAGAATGACTGACTTTTTTGTAAAAGCAATATTAGGAAAAGTTTTGAAATATTATTTCTAAAATTACTAATATCATCACAAAATCGCAAAATTCTGATCATCAAAGAAGTAAAAATGACGAAATTTGGTGATAAGAACACAGATTTACTATTGAAAATTTGAAAAATTCTGTTAATTTCATAAAAATATTTGAATGTATTTCATTGAAAAAATTCTAAATTAAATAGATTGACTAAAACCGACTAGTTTTTGGCAAAAGCAATCTAAAAAAGCGACCATATTTCTGTAAAATTGGCTAAAATGTCAACATTTGGACCCATAAAAATATTTTTTATGGTTTAATGATTTAAAATTTTTGAAATAAATCAACATAATCCTTTATTATAAATAATAGAACGTTAAATTAACAATTTTTATTCATTATTTGAATGAAAAAAATTAAATCTAAATTTTTCTTTTCAATGTTTAATAAAATACCCTTCCAAGAATTCTTTCTTATCATTTTATGGAAATCGTGTGCGTCGCTTCTTCTGTTTTCAATAATAACTTTGCGAATGTCCTGCCCCCGCACATGCATTTATTCTTTGCCGAGGCGGCCGACCCACTTTTGCTAGCTGCGAGTCGTCAGCACATATACTAATCGATGCTCTCGTGTGTCCTGCCGCGATATGAATACACGTGAGCAACTTTGTTGGCAGCAAAAGTCCGATCAAAGTCGTAAAAGAGCTACTTTTGCAAATGGGGCAGCTGCTCGGCGCAGAGACAGCTCAGGAGTGAGCGAGTGACCTTTTATTTTTATTGTCCGAGCACACAGAATTCAATTTTCATACATAATCCGGCTGTCGGACGGGAAAAAGTTGACCTCAAATGTGGCGTGCATGTGAATGGAAAAAAGACTCATCGTAATCTTGCTGTGAGAGCAGGGCATTTTATTTCTATGGAGGGAGATATGAACCATTGGGTTGTAAAACTCGCGGGCGTGTCGGGGTGGATTACGCCGAGATCTATCTCTCTTTAGCAAGATGGAAATAATGTATATATCGAAATTGATACTTTCTCCAGATCACGTTTCTATTAATTACTTTCAAAATAAAAAAGAAGAGAAACCTGTAAGTAAAAATTATAACTTTAATTAAAAAGTTTTATTTCTTTCTCCAAACAAAATACAAAAATTAATTTGGTTTGATAGAACAACATGCTAATTAATTTTCACACTGTTTAATTAACATTCAATAGTTGATAAAAATTTCGTCTGCTAATTTCAGAAATTTCCCCTTTCAACAACTAATTAAACTGGACAGAATTTCATCGTCACTTTTGAATGAATTGGTCCCAAACAAGCAGCAGCCTTGCCAAGTTCCCATTCATGCATCCAATTTTCAGGCAGGTATTACAACGGCAGGCGAGCTCATTCCCAAATCAAACAGAAAGCAACTTCGCCTCTGAATATTTAACGCATTTTCTGCACAAACAAAGCACTCGCTTGATTGCAAACACGAAAGTTGGTCTGGCAAAAGTTAATTTTCTCTCACGCGGCGGTGTGCAGAAAAATTAATTAACTGATTCCGATCTTTGACTCCCTCAGTGCCTTTTGATTAGATTAAACTCTACTTCCGAAAACAAAAAAAATTGTTAACAAGAGAGGGGGCCACAGACCTGTTCGTAATCTTTTCCGAGGGAAAAGTTGGTCGCGAATGGAGACATTTTATGCTCCGAAGAGCCGTGTTTATGTCTTGAGCTACAAAACCGAATGAGCGTGTTTGCTTTAAGGAAAACACGGCTCCCCGCACATAAAGAAGCCTGAGGAGGTTTTTACTTATTCACGAGTTGTATCTGCGTTTCTAGAAACAAAACAAAACAGTCGATCCGAAAGGGGCACACAAATGTATATAAAAAAGGTAGAGAAAGAAAGAGTCGTTCAAAAATGTATATCTTTATTCTCCAGGCGATAAAAAGTTTCTCCGGGAATTCGGGCCGAAAGTGAGACAAATTTGCATAATTACCGAGCCAAAGTTCAGCCCTTGGGGTAAGGAAAGAAGGTTTTAATGAGGGGCTCGTGCAGATTGGCCCATAATTGGCCTTCCCCAGAGACAGGCGTGCATTCGGTCCTAATGCAACCAAATCAATCGCGTTCGACAAGCAAGATTTAATTACGCGGAGCAGTTAGAAGGCTGCTCGGAACCGACGTTCACTGATTAGCTGATTCGAACTGGAGCACTTTATTCGATCGATCCAACTCTTTGTCGCCGCGTAAATTATTGAAATTTATGCACGGGGTAGCGAAGTTAGAATTAAATTGTTAATTGAAAGAAAAGCCTTTTCTTACAAATGTTTTCCAAGAACAATTTAATCGCAAAAGTAACTGCGCAGATGCACGTGTCACGCTTCTTTGCATGGATTTTGAAATATTCATTAATTAAATGTGCAAGCTTTTCAAGTGAATTCCTCATAATGTTATTGGGAAAGACCTGAATTTTGAACACTTTTATTTCTTTTTCCTGACGTTATATGTATAAATGTATTGTTAATTTATTTAAATAAACAACAATTTAATAAAAGAAAATAATTAAACAATCAGTTGTAGCTTGTAATATTTCCTTATTAAAAAGCAGACGAAAAACGTTTCAATTTGTTTTTCCCTATAAATTGTTTGCTTTTTAAATGAAATTTTTATATAAAAAAGCCAATGTAGAGTAAGGCACAGATTTTTGCAGGATTGCATGTTCAATGTGCTATTTTCAATACTCTAAACACACTCCAGTCCATCAAAAATGCACCATCAGACTGGGAACGATTTTTTTTTTATATTTTTCTCCGAACTGCTTCCTTCCTTCCTGTTGATCAAAGCGGTGGAGCACAAAATAATGCACAACTTCTTTTATTGCAGCTCAACAAAAAGGGGTGAATGTGGCACAGTGAAAAAGAGAGATCGATGTGTGCGACTCGTGTTCTCTTTAAAACAGTGCAAACGCCTCATAAATTTTACATGAACCCGCTCGTCACTATGGCTCTGATAAAAGGCAGCGATTGTTTTTTATTGAGAAACATTTTTACAGCCGACAGGGTTAAACGGCCTTTAAAGGAATCGGCCAAAGCCGTGCAGCGGGATTCGACCTCGGCGCCTCCACGTGGAAAGCAATTTAAAAATGGAAATGAATAGAGTGTGTGGCTTTCTCAGATCCTTTATATACATCAAAATGTTTCGACGCACGCAAAAAAGGCAAGGAAGGAAATTGTGTCTGGAAAAGACGTCCGCGAGAGACAAAATTAAATTTTGTTCAAACTTTGGAGGAGTTTCAAAAAAGAAAAAAAGGTCGCACTTGGCGGAAACTTTGCAGTTTCCTTATGAAAGACGAAAAATTTCATTTATGTTTTCTTTCAGTCTTTTGTCCATTGCCTGGAGAGTTTTTCAAATTTTCTTGCATATGTGGAAGAAATAAAAATGAGAAAAAGCAAAAAGCATCCCATATTGTTTCTTCCTGAGAAGTGAAATATTTTTTTATGTTAGCCAAGTTTTCAAATAAATTTTTCGAAATCTTAATACGAATGAGGAAATTTTGATTTTTTTTTTTTGCTTAAAATAAGATCAAAGGAAATTGCCATCTTCATATTCAAAACAAGCATTTACCATTTTAAAAAGATTTCTGGGTTTTATTCCAATAAATTTGAAAATATGATTTTTTATTTCAAAATAAAACTTCACTCTTTGCCCTAACAAAGATATATTCAATAAATTTTATATAGAAAGAGAAACTAAAAAAATAAGAGGGAATGAAATATAAATGTTCTTTTGGAAAATAAAACAAGAAAATAAATTCAACATTCTTTGTGTCAAAAATAAATTTGAAAATTGACTCTGATTTCATTTCAAACGCTAATCAACTTTGCTGCATACAAATAATCGTCACTGGCGTTATATAATATGTTTTGCACAAAGGCTGCAATTGTTTTCGCGCCACTTGGTCATCGCAGCGCCGGCATAATGGCTTTGCAAATTTGCCTATCACGCCACGATGCTAAGGGGGACGAGCGAGACAAGCAAACAAACAAACAAAACAAACGGACTGGGCGGCGAAAAAAGGAGCAGCCCGCACCGTGTCTGCAATTGTTGTTCCGGCAGGATTAAATTTATTCTGCGTGTGGGCTCGGATTTGCGGAATAAATAAACATTGGGCCCGCAGCACGCCTGCTTGTTCATTACTTTGTCTCCCCAACACACACACATGGAGCGATTTGGCCAATTGCATTGTTCTCTGCGTAAGCCGCCCTATCGCAGTTTGCCAGGCGAAAGTTTGCAATTGAAATTTGTGTACGTTATTATTTCGCTATAACTTGCTCATGTCTTTTTCTCGCAAAAAGTTGTTCTCCTTCATAAAAGTGAAGTTGATGGCTTTTTTTTCTTCTTCGTGTTCGGTTCGTCTACTTTATATTCCACATAACAAGTGGCCCGCTTGTGGAGGAAAATCGAAAATTTATCAGCGCGTGCATAGATAACGCGTCTCGTCAGGCGAAATGCGAAAAACATGGGCACTTTAAAGGGAGGAAGCCTCTTAATTCTGCCGGCATTAAGACGCGCCTGCCGCTCCACTCAATTTAAATAAATATCGATTCCGCCTTGAAATGTTAATCGCCTCACTCGACGGCTCTTGACTTTCAAATCAGCTCGTTTTACATACCCTTCTAAATCTATCAAGACTCGCAAACATCGTGTTGGATTTATCCGCAGAGCATCACTTTAATTTCAAAGCACATTGCATAAAATGTGATTTAAATTTATTTATTCAGTATAAATGTTAATCCATGAATTATTAATTTTTATAAGTGATAGAAAAGAAATAGTTCCAGCAAATAACACACTTTCTTGTATTCAAATCTGCGTGAATTGTAATAAGGTCATTGAGGAATTTAATCTTAAAAGCAAATTACAGACAAAGAAATCGAGAGGCATTCTTCATTTCAAATATTACTAAAAAGGATCAGTTCTGTAAATATAACAAGAATTCAAATCAATCTACATTCATATCCAAGACGTTGAATGCTCTCTGCATGAGATGAAATCAATCGTCAACTTCTCGGCAAACTTTTATTACTTTTCCTGTTCAATATTAAACCCATATAAAGAAAAACGCAGCTAGCATTCCGGCTGCGAGAACTCCAATTCATTTCACAATTCATTGCTCGCGTCTCCGCGAAAGCAATTGAAAATGAGAAATCCTGCTTTTTAATAGCTCGCCAATTCGCTTTCTTTGAACAGAACAGATGTGAAAAAACATCAGTTTTTGCTCGGAAAGGTTTAATTTAATTTTGCTTGAGAATTAATCAGGAAAAAGGTTTTGAGAAGAATAGTTGGTTGATTGTAATCCCTCTCTTTCGAGTCGCTGTACAAATCTTGACAAATTCCAGCGCAGGCCATTGTTTGGCGTCCGGTCGGCTGTTTGCCTTTTTCGATACTTTTATTTTTGCGCGAGGCTCAAATTTACGACGAGCAATCTACTCGGCGGGACAAAAAAAGCGGAAGAAAGACAGACTGCCTGCCTGCACCGCCGCCAACAACTGTCTGCGGCTCGGTAAAAATATAGAAGACATTGTGAGAGAAAAGAGAAAACGAAACAAGGCCTTTGTTTTGATTGCCATCTTGAAATAAAAGCTTGCTTAGAGTAGCAGACTCGGGGAATAATGAAAATTATTAAGATTAATAAATATACAAAATAATCAAAATAAAAGTTAGGACATTAAATTGCTTCTGATTACTTTCATTAATTTCAATTGCAGTGCAGAGTAAGTGTCATATTTGATGATTTAATTCCTAATTCAAGTAATATGCTAAAGAAAAATATATTTTAAAATATCAGAAGAGGAGATTGCGTGGCAATATTTTAAAAGATTCCAATGAAAAGCGGCATAAAAACTCGAATTTTCACAAATTAACCTGGCCATCATACTAGTGTTGGATTGGGAAAAATAAGCGATTATTTCTAACATTAAAATCACGTCTTACAAGCTTTATTTAGTTAAATTTTATTATATAGGTAATTTTTTTAAGAAATAGGTGACCTGGCATGCGCTGGCGAGCCCAGGCTTGAGCTGGCGAGCCCAGGCCTTTCCTCATCCTTTTGATAGGAAAACTTTAGGAAATAATTAAAAAAGAGTTATTTTTTCATAATATGAACATAAACAACAACAATAATAGATAGGAATGAACTTCACTTGAAATTTTCAGTTTTTAACCATTTTGTCTGTAGAACTATTAGAAAAATTTAATTTATTTAAAACAGGGTTTCTGGGCATGAGCATTTTCATCTGCTCAACTAGTGTTGCTCATGAGCATGCTCACTTGCAGGGTGCTCACCTGCATGTGCTCAATGCTCATGCTCAATATACCCTTGCTCAACGCTGCTCATAAGCAAAATTTGCTCAAACCTTGCTCATGAGCAGCTCATGCTCAGATTCCCTGATTTAATTCCATAAGTGTAAAATTCGGCAAAATAGTTGATTTTTCATAAAAAAAAAAATGTGATTCTAATTAATCATTTTTTGCATGAGGATGATATATTTTGTCATTATTAGTACATTATATAACATTTCCAACAAATAGGTGAAAAAGGTGATCCTCATTTTTCCCATTCCTACACTGCAGCATACAAAATTAAAAGTTTCACATTGATAAAAGTTGAAGAAAAAAACTTCTTTTTGTGTTCATTTTAATCTAATTGGCAAAACAATTGCAAATAATATTGCTTGGCCAATTAGGAAGAGAAAATTTTGCAATCAAATTGAATTATCCATGCTGATTGTTGACCATTCGAACGTGTATCAATTGAATTAATTAGATTAAAAATTCATCAATGAATTTTGTATTCGCTTCGTTTAACCCGCTTTTGATCATGGCAAATCAAAGAATTAATCCCACATTGACGAGTTTTGCAAAAAATTAATCGCTCGAAATGGGGCCATTAGAGCTAATTCAATCACCAGCTTTGATCCTCGGTGAAATAAAAAATCGTCCATTTTGCATGCGGCCTGATCGGATTGAAACAAAATTGGCGATCCATTTCGCTTGATTTGGCAAAACAAAAACGCACGGTTTTACACTTGAATTAATCTCTTGAAAAAAAACCCAAAGCAATTAGTGTAATTGTGCGTCCAGACACTAAAATTAATTGGAAAAAAACGCAGTTATTTTCTGCCATTTATACGTCGGGATTCAGCTTTTGTTTCGCAACAAACCATCGCGCGGGTTCCATTCCAATTTGCCAGTGTAAATCATGTTTGCGTCAGAAACATGGCCATCAATTGGGCGCGCCCGACGCACACTCTCTCATTAAAACTCTTGTTGACACCGGCTCTGTCCTCAACCCTATCCATCCATCCATCTCCCGCGAGCAAGGGTTGCAGAGGGAAACAAATAACTCTCGCGCACCTCGTTGTTGACTCGCGGGTAATCGGATCAGACGGTGAAAAGCCTGCGGTTTCCTCTGTCGGTCCGCGCGTGAAAAGAGGTTTTTGCGGGGGCGTGTTTTCGGTGACTTTTAAATCCAAACAAACTGAATTACTTTTATAAGATGCTTATTTAAGCATCTCGTCAAAAAATTCTCATTGTTATAGGGCAACAAGCAGTTCTAAACTTTAGAACATTTGATATTTTGGTTGCAGGAATGGAAAAAAGTACAAAATCTGGCTAGCAATTTTACTTATGTTAAATTTCACGAAGTAAATTCGTTGATTAACAGTTATTTCGTCATTTTAATTTATGTAAAAGTCCCCATACTGGCAGAATTTCCAAATGGAAACAAAAAATATATTGCAATGAGATGGATAAAGAGAATTTATGTATTTAATTCATATTTAGATAATTATGAAAATTTGAAGTTAATAAATATTCACCACCCAAAGATCTTTCAAATACAGGAAATTAAACAAAAATAGCAAAATAACAGTTATTTAATGTAATACAAAAATTATAATAATTATAATAATAATATAAAATAACAAGCAAACGAAATTAAAAAATTAAATATTTTAAAGTCACTTAAATATTAATTTATTAGTTATTATTTTTAAATCAAAAAATTTGTTTCTGTTTAAATATACCAGCTTTTAAAATTGCTAATTTCTTCTAAAATTAAAGAAAAAAAAATATTAAAATGTAATCGAAAATCCGAAGATCAAAGTTCTTAATATTTTATTTTCCAAGTTTTCTGATAATAAAAATTAGTGGAAAGTTCAAAGCAAGTTGGCCCAGAATTAAGAATTCTGATGGAGATTAGTTTCTTTAAAGGGACACTTTGAACGGTTTTTCGGTCATTCTTCATTACATACTATGTAATACATAGTTATTTCAATATTCTAAAAATAACTTATAATTTTCAGAGTTTCTTCCGCGGGCATAATTCAATCAAATCTGCTGAACGGCGATGCTTTTGGGCATAATAAAAGGATATTGCGGAGAAATATGATTAAAAATATTCCAGAGACATTCGCAGAGCGAATCGATAAACTCCTTTCAAATTATCACTCGTCACGGAGAACGCGCGTCGTCGGACGACTCAATCAATCAACAGAATTCCGAATTCCGTCCGTACGTTTTCTCCGACATGTCATTTCTTCATAATCAAACCCCTTTCCACATTTCTTTTTTCGTCCAATTCATAAATCCCGAATCATCATTCTGGTGCGGTGCCGAGCGAGCGAAACTTTGCTTTCGGGAAAAATGAATGGGTTTGGCTGCCGAGCCGAGCGAGCCGCCGATCACGCCCTATTGCTTTCGTCTACACACACCGAGCGAGTAAATCGTCTTGGTGAAAATTTCCATCGAGCGGCGCAGCCAAACGGCCAAAATAAAGTAAGGAGGGTTGGCTCGCAAGTAACGGCCCTCGGAACGAAATGAATGAGCAAAAAAGTGTAGGGGGAAATCATC
The DNA here is from genome assembly GCF_031216515.1 of Neocloeon triangulifer. Lineage (NCBI taxonomy): Eukaryota > Metazoa > Arthropoda > Insecta > Ephemeroptera > Baetidae > Neocloeon > Neocloeon triangulifer. The sequence goes on from NW_026775552.1 coordinate 122,140, forward strand.
TCCAGGGCGTTGACCTTAACATGTACCATTTGTTGTAAAGACCTAACAGAGCCAAAGACGTGTCAAACGTCATAGAATAAAAAATGTTTAAAATGTAGAAAAAAATAACGTTAAAATTAAATTTTTTTGTTAAACGTTAAGTGTAAAAAAAATGCATCAATTAAAAATGAAAATCACTGGCAAATATATGATCAGCTTAATTGTTGATTTTGAAGCCACTTAGTTGCAAAAGAAATTTTATTTCGTTCATGATCAAGGGCAACTTTACACCACATGTGAACATTGTCAGGCTACCTCTGAAGAAATTTTATGATATTTTTATCTCATTATAAAAAAATAACCATTACATTTTCAATTCAGAGCGTTATTTTCTCATATTAATTTATTTCACGGAATTAATTTTTTACCGAAATTGGCTAATTAAAAACGACTCTTTTCTCGTTTTTTGCTTCAGCTGAAACTTCAAAACGATCTTCAACAAAATCTCTGAAATAAATGGGCTCGAACAACTGAGTTGGCCTCATTTGGAACTTTATCTCTGCTTATTTGTCTCGATTTTCTCTCGAGTGTGTTTTCCTTTTATCTCGGAGACGCAGGTTTTATTTGGAGCATCTCAATAAATCAGCCTCAGGAATCGCGTCTCCCGCCGCCTTTTGCTGCAACACAGAGATGACATCGTCCCTTTAGAGTAAAGAGCTAGAAGCGGCAATTCTGTCGTCTTCCAAATTGCGCCCGCGTTTCCCCTCGGCTGACGTTTCCCCAAAATCTCTCCGAGATATTTTACATTTTTCGGCGAGTTATTTTTTTATTTCGCGGTTTCGTTTGCGGGCGCAAAAGTATCGCATAATGTTCTCAGGCTTTGAGACGTGCACCTTTTTTTGTGGAAATTTCGGCACGCTCGTCGTCTCTTCCCATTTTATGCTGCTTTTATCGAGATTGACGCTTTTTGCGGATTTCCTGGCACTGCTCACATTGAAAATAAGAGAGAGAAAGCGGAGCAAGGAATTCTCCTTTGATGTTCAAGAAAGAGGCACAAGAATTCTCGTTCAGAAAAAAATATATGTTCAAAATAAAATTTTCTCCCTTTTTATTTGGACCGGTTCCATGCAAGCAGAGCAAATAAAGCGTGCAAAAGTGATACTTTTTCCGACTGGGTCGCGTTTAAGTTCAACAGATGCATGTTTGCTCCGATGACAAAAATTCTAAACAAGCACTCGGATTGCGACATCTGCAAGGTTTTTGCAGCTCTCTGTGCGCTGTACTTTTATTCAATTTCTTTTTACCTCCATCGGATGTTCTCTTTGTGATGTGCACATGTTGCAATCAACCCAACCAATACACACACAAATTCGTTCTGAACACGACAGAGAGAATTGAGAGTTTGCTTTTATGCTTTGATGTAAAAGCGAAATGATTGAATCGGAAAGACAAAGTAGATCCCATCGGAATAGAATATTTAAAAAGAAGTATCTCTCTCTCGAAATGATTAGGAAAATAATTAATGTCAAGCAAGCATATCATTTTTAATCTAGACAATACCGACAAGTTTTTTATTTTTAAATTAATTAAGCCTGTAAGGCGCAAAATTGAAAGAACCTGTTTGTTTTACACATTGGAAAATTATTTACCCTTAAATTTAATAGAGAGGAAATGTGTAATTTTTGTAAGTGCCACAATTTTTTTAACCTGCAGCTATAAACAATTTCGGACTATTGCCCATCAAAACACTTCTCCGCTGTGGAAAGTAACACGGCCCAGTTATTTCTGCCTTTTTTCAGATATAAATTGGATTACGTGTGAAAAGTGTTGTGTGTGGGTCTCGCTGCAACAACACTTGCATGCCATGTGTGTAAACTGTGATAAAAAGCGAGTCTAGCTGCGATGATGGCTGGCGTGTGTTTCTTGCATTCATCGGCGTCGTTCAAGAGCAGCAGCAAATGAAATTTTATTGTCACGCGCCTCATATCGTCGCCGACACGAATAAATTCTGCTTTTTGTGCCCCCAAAAGAAGGAAAGGAACTCATCTTCTCTCCTTTTGTATACAAATCTTCTTTTCTCCGAACTTCAATTAAATTCTGATCCCGGCTGTTGTTCCTTTAACTCACTTCAATTTATTTTTTTCCTCCGCCGTCCGCCTTGAAAGCGAGAGGCCTCATTAATTAAGCGTCAAAGTGCTCTCCAAACTTTCATCCTGAAGACGAAAAAGTAAATATAAATAAGGCCCACCTCTCAATCTCCTTTTATTTATCCTTTTTCTTACAAGCATTGATAAGAAATTCAAGTTATACAAATTTTTAGATTTCAAACGCTCAATAAATCCTTTAAAAAAAAAAATTGAGGAGATTCGTAAGTAGCTCCTGAAATTGAATGAATTGGTCGTTCTGTTTTAAAATATTAACAATACAAATTTTCCACTGGTATGGAAAGTCAACAAAAATTATGACTTTTGGGAAAAACTTCGAATGACACAAAAACGGTTTCAGATTACTGTTCTTTTTGTGAATGATGTGAGGATATTCCAAAATTTCCACGAAAGAGGGAAAAGCTTTTGTTTCATTCAAAATGATGACATGTGATATCGAGCGTTTCAAAAGGTGCCTGAATGAAATTTAAGAGGAGAAAAAATGATGAATATGACAAGGCATGGAAAAACTTTTGCGAAAATTGAAGCTCGGATTGTATTTTTTCCCCCAAAACATTCTTCCATAAAAACGTGTGAAGTATAATAGGTAAAAGGATGCCCCTTGAAAAGAATGAAACTGAATTAAAAAAAAGTTTCAAAAAGAGTCACGGGCTTTGTGACCTGCTCCCATGACATTTTCAAATTTTTAAATTAGAGTACATCTCATATTGAAGATTATATTTAAAATATAATATATTTATTATAAATAAATTTTTATATATTTATATATAAAATTTAGCTTGCTTACAATGATTTTTCTAAAAAAAATTGCTAATTGGATTAAAATAATTTCTAAAAACTAATTTCAATACTATTTTTTGACAAAATAATTTCCCAGCCCGCAGCCGAAACATGCATGGATCTAAATTTTTTTTGAAAAAATTAACAACTTTCAAAACCCAACGAGGAGGAGCTGAATTTATCTTCAAATCAACATAAATCAACCCTCAATTGTGAAATTCTACAAAAAAAATATTTCCAGTTGAAACAACGCCAAGAATGTAAATTTATAAACAGCAGATAAAACTTCTTTAGTTGATATAATTCTTTTTTTTTAAATGCAGCGTGGGTTCTCCGAGGAAAAAATGAAGAGATGTCTTTTGTTTTGGGGTAACATGGACGGCGTGACAATCGAGCGGGGTTGAAATCAACCACTTGTATGCAACTCGCGGCTGCGGCAGTTGATGAAATTCGCCTCTGGGTTGTGTATCTTGCCTTGCTAGAATTTACGGCCGCTTTATTACGCAACGGCCACGGCCGTAACTCAAACCTTAAAGAAAATTCGGGCCGGACACGCTGGCTCGGTGGTGCGCGTAATTCCGGTCGCGATAAGTGATAATTTTCCATCGGCCATTAATTTCGGCGCCGCCAGAACGGCTCCAGCGCTGCATTCCGCTCAAATTGGTCCCGTCGCCGCCGCCGCCGTCGACTTGCTGCAAATTTTATTGCGCGCTTGAAACACATTGAGAGAGAGCGAGCGAGAGCAAAATTCATTCCCGCTGAGTGGATTTTACGAGCGGGGACGTTTTGACTGATGAATTTGCGCTCCCTTTTGTCTTGAATTTGGGAACGGTGTTTAAAACATCAGCGGAATTTTTATTGCTTTGCCCTAGAAAGCAGGCTATTGGCAAGAATTTTTATCAAGTTGCAAAGTACTAGAGTAAATTCTTCTCTTTATTTATTGATGTTTAACTTGCAGAAAAGCGTGAAATAAATGCTTTGAGTAGAGTCACAAAACAGAAAATAAAATGATTTCACTTATGTTGAAATATCGTAAAAAGTATGGAAATAATCTGTATTTTCGAATTTTAATTTCATACTTCAATATAACAAATATATAATTTGAAATGGGAAGGACAGATAAATAAAAATAAGTGCAGTTTTGGCCGGTCAGTATTATATTTTTCGGTCCTAAATGTTTATAAAAAATGGGCGAATTTTTAATTTACTTTTTCCCCAATTACTGGAACTTTTGCTCTCAACGGGTCAAACTTTCAGCTTTCAAGCGTATCTTCAGTGACTGTCAACAAAGCTACTCCCACGTGAATGGCATCCATTGAAGCGTGTGGGCCGAAGATACAAATTTTGGCCAACGAACGTTTTCGGCAGAGATTATTTGCAGTGCAGCCTGCGGGGGCCGAAGCGATTTCGTGCAAACATAGCAACACAGCAATTTATTCACGCCTCAAAGGCTTTCCTTGTTCTGAGTTTGTTCGCGCTATTTAATCTGCAAAGTTGGAGGCTAATCAGGGGATTAATCAAAAAGTTATTCTCGCGCACTCTGAAATTGACGCCGGCAGGGGTAATGTCACGAGATGCCACAATAGATGATTCTGAACTTTCGCTCGACGAAATGCCGGTGTGAACTTGTTTTTATTTTTAATCGCTCACTCATCATTTATTAGAAAAGAGCCATTTAATTTGTTTACTCACTCTTGAATCTAATGCGTCTTTAAGAAATAAAAAAGTGCCAAACATTTTCAGAAAATGATGCGACGGAAATAATTATAAAGACACTCGTCTATGTAATCGGGAATGTGATTTCCTCTCTTTGTTTGAGTTTCATTTCAACTTGTGGTGGGAAAACGAATTTGTTTAGCTTGAGCAAGGTCATAAAAAACTTTGAGCTTCCAGTCCCCGGGGACGTGAATCTCGACTTTTATATTAGATTGCTGCGACCTAGAGCGACAAAAACTGTTTATTTTCTTATTCCATTAGCAAACTCTAAAAAAATTGCCTCAAGATTAATCTTTAACTTCAGAAAACAGTTTTTCTAGAACTAATATACAAAAGTGCAGTCAAGAGCTACTTTTTGCTTGTAAAAAACATTTACTTTGTTTGAAAAACAGAATCATTGTAGATAATTTAGACGTGCTCATTAATTTAAATTTATAATGTACATTATATTTTAATGCTGGCCAATATTTCAGCATAATTATATTCCTTTTCACGAGAAAATTACTGCTGCAGACTGGTAAAATTCATAACTTATGTTACAATGCAAAATGCAAATGTGTGGTCTGAGCAGAGCATGCATTGCATAATTTATCAGCTTAAATGAAATTCCTTTGATGTTTGAATTTTGCTAGAATTCACGATGATGAAATGAGACGGGTGCATGTCGGCAATAATTAATTAAATCCAAACATAATGTCGGTCGGCAGCTCCGACACAGGATGCCACATTATTTCAAACCGCGCTAAACGCGATCGTTCGAGTTTGCGACCGCAAAGGCCGCGGAACCAATTGGGGAAAAATTCGCTCCCGGTTTATTGAGGGTGGAAGAGGAAAAAAGAGTGAGAGAACTTGTTTATTTTATAAAACACGCGCCCATTAAACATACCTTTGAAGTCGATGCTTTGGTAATTTCGTAAAAAGTAGGAAAATTATCTTTATTTAGAATTTTTATTTCATAATTTTAATTTAATATAAAAAATTTATAATATCAAAAGAGAAGAACAAATAAATAAAAAGAAGTGAAGTTTCGGTGAAAACAGTGAAATTAAAATTTAGATTTTGGATGCTTCAAATTAGTTTACATTGATCAACTTTTTAATCCAAGCTTTAGTGAAGAATAAATTCCTTTGTTAATTTTGAGAAATTGAATTATTTTTATTTACATGAAACTGAAAACCACGTTGAAAATGAAGAAAAGGAAATCTCTTGATAACACGGAGCCTGCCTCGCGTATAATGAAAGTTTTGTTGCAAAAGATGGAGGAGCATAAAAGCTCGTTCTAGGAAAGCGACTTAATGCTCCGTCTTTCAGGTTTTCGCAAAATCCACGCAGTCACTTACTCCATTTATGGAAAGTAATGGACCAAATTAGTAATTTCCTTTGCGCCGGCGAAACTTCACAGAGACTTTCGACTCTCTCCAGTTAATGATTTACGAACAACAAAGTAGCGCCGAGAATTACACACCAAAATTAATGAGCCCGAGAAGAGAAAGAGAACTTAGCGCCACCGCGCATTTGCAACGCAAAACAAGGAATTGCCGGAATAATTATTCATTTGAGCTGGTGCGCTGTCGTTTATTAATATCAAAGAACAAAAGCCTCTGGGCGATTCGAATTTCGGAAAAGCAATTTCCATTTAATTAGATTTGTCACTAGCAAAGAAAAAACCAGCAATGTTTCGATTTGAGTTCCCAAATTGGAAGAATTGTATTGGAAACAAAGTTGAAATTCAATGAAAACAGCAGAGAAATCACAGAGGCCAAAGACGAGCGGAAATTAAATTTGTGCAAATCAAAACATCGTCAAGTTCATCGATGATTCCAATTCAGCGAAGTCGCGGTTATAAAATGGAAATTTATTCAATAACAACGATCTATGGGCTCTTGAAAAGCTATATGGAAATTCACAAAATCAAAACTTGTTGCAAAATTTGATAATCACCAGCAAATGAGGTTTGACGAGTTCAAAAGATAAAAACGCTGGTGAATATTTAATTCAATTTATGACAAAATTCATGAATGATATAGAAATTTCACCCATACAAGCTTTGAACTTTATTTTAGGATTTCAAATTCAAGAAAAAAAAATTTCAGCAAAATCAATTTTTGCATTTTATGTCTATATTAATAAAATATTTTGTCTGTTTAAATCAGTTAAATCTTAAATAGTAAGCAATTTAAATCAAATAAAATTTTTAGTAGTTGCAATTCTAATATTTTAAAATTTTTTTTTTAAACATAAATTTTTAATCAATGTTCAATTTGAGTTCATTGAATTAAATTGTTTGTGGATAAAGGAATAATTTTGCTTTTAGAAGTAAATTTTCCCTAAAAACGACATTTGTAAAGCGGCGAATCAGCAAGTAAAAGACCGTGCAATAAATAAAAGTATAAGCTTTCCAGAGGAAAAGAGTCAATTTGAAATTGACAAATTGCACACGGCGCGCAAAGAGGCTTTTTCCGCCAGACAAAAGGGATCTGTGGCGAAATTCGCCGCAAATGGCCGCCGAGCTCTGATCAATGAAACATACATATCGAGAAGGACATAAAAGAGCCGCGAAATAAATCTTGGCCAGTCTCTCGCCCTTTCAGGTTTGTGTTTTGCCAGCTGTCAGCCCGTTTCGTGACTAATGGACCGCCCGCCCGCCCGCCCGCTTTTGCATAAACATTCCACTTTGCACCGGTGCTGTGAGAGAGACTAATTTTCCACCGCGGGAAATAATTTCCCCAGCCCGTAAATCTGCAGCGATGAGCACCCTCTCGCCCACGCAGTGTTACACTCTTCTGGAGAAGGGTACGTTGTGTTATTGAAACTGGCGTGCACTTCGTTTTTTGTTGAGTGCAAGATAATTTTTGAGAAAAACCATCAATGTCAGGAATAAATTTTAGCCAAATTTTAAAATAAATTCCACAAATGAAAACATCAATTCCATGGCCCATTTTCTTTACAAATAAATTCAAAATAATTCAAAATTTCTGAATCCAGGTTTAAAGCAACAAATGTGGGAAGAAACACTCTTTTAGTTCAATCTGTTTATTATAATTGATTTATGGGCATTTATTTTAATGAACATTCAAAATTATAGCTGTGCTATTCCAAACTTCTTTATTTATTTAGTGAAAATCCAATTAAAATATCCTGAAAAAAAAATATAAAAACTAACAGAAATTAACGTAGGTTGAATAGTTTTGAAAAGTTCACGCACAAAATAAATATCACAAATTATAGAAATAAAAATTATGAATTTAATCTTTTTGAAATTTCCCAAAAGCCATGTATTTAAGGTGCGGTCTCAACACGTGTTATTTTCCCCTTTGGTTTCTTATTTTTAGTTACATAGCAGGAAATTTTGCTAACAAGCACCTCGCAGAAGTTGTTAGCAAAAAAGCGGATCACACTGGAGCCACCGCTACACACATACTTTTTTGCCTGGAAATTAATACTGAGCGTGAGGCAGCGAGCGATACCGCAAAAAAGTGGGCCGTGAATATATAATGAACGTTTGTGTGTTTTCCTCGAGCAAATATAAAGTATCTCGTTTATTTTTTCCAACAGGCAAAAAGGTCTGTGAGATGCAAAATTTAAAATTGTTGCCTCTTTTTTAGCACGGTAAGAACAAGGAAATGTTTTTTTATGATTAATTGCGCGAGCTGCCAAAGCATTTCGGTGGAAACCCCAATCCTATTTGGGCGTGCTTGCTTGTGCTGTCGGTAAAACCATCTGGCCGCCGGCCAAAAGGCTCTGTCGTTACTCACAAAGAAGACATTGCACGAGATGTGGCCATAAATGAAATTTCCTTCCTTTACCACACTGCGATTGGAGTGATGAGATTTGTCTGCTGTCTGTATTGCGACGGAAAATTGTTTTTATACATTTGTCTTGAGTGACTTTCACTATAATACAAAATCGCATTACAACTTAATCCGTTTTGCTTCTGTAGAATTTTCTATTCGTTTGTTCCATTTTCTTCTCTTTTTTCCCCAGATTAAAAATTTTTGTATTCACCGAGAAGAATAAATAATAATAATAATAATTACCCAATAAAAATGCAAAAGCCTAATTATTTTAATTTTAAAATATGACGTTGACGAGTGTAATAATTTTATACATTTTTAATATTTTAAAAGGTTGCATCAAAGTATTTAATTTATATTATCTTCACAACAATTGATCCTCCCTTCTACATAATTCAATGCGTAATTTATAGCGTCCATCGGATCTTCTTAAACACCTTAAAAGTAAATAATGAATATTGAGCGATTAGCACATTAATATATTACTAACTTTTCACTTTCGCTTGGGGAAGTCTTTACAGATAATTTTTCCTTATAGATCTGGGAAATTTTTCATCTATATTTTAACTTTACACAAATATAAATACTGCAATTCATGTTCAGAATTTTATTTCCTTGGCATATTTTCAGTTAATAAGAGTTTTAAATTTTATTCAGATACTAAATAAACTGCTGCAATTAAATAGTTGTTTTAATTTATTATTTTCCTGCCTTCATTTTCAGACAGTTTTTACTATTTATCTGCTCAGCAATTGCTTCACTTCTTTAGCAAATTATATATTATTGCCATCAGTTTGTAAAATAGTATTCTTGGCTGGAACTTATCACACTCGTCCTGCACGTGAGGCGTGAGAAATTTATTCCCAGCACACCCTGCATGTGCATTGCGCGAAAATATTCGCCGCGGTCGGAATTCCAAACGAGCAGAATCGTGAGAAAAATTGCTGGCGACAGGATGTTTTAATCAAGCGAAACAATAATTCTCGCCCAATTCGGAAGCGGCGTTGAATTTTTAAAATTTAATTCTCGCAAGATTTATTGTGCAATTTTCCAGATAAGGAAATTTGCATTCCTGCGCAGGCGGGCAAAGAAGGAAATGAATTAGATTCATGCAAATTTCGGGCACTTTTAAGTGGAAAGTGGAGCGGAAAATAAATATAACGCTGCGGTTTCGGCAAATGCAACAGGGAAATCAACGCGTGTGAGAGGAAATTCAGGCAGCCAGAATAAATATATATTTCAAACATTGCGCGACACATTCTCGTCAAGCACTCGCCGCGTCGCGTTATCTGGAGCGTGAAGCTTTTTGCTTCTCTCATTTTATTTGAACTTCTTCAAACACGCGATTATTTTCTCGCTCGCGCATATATGTCCCGCGAGATTGAAGTGAGCGACGGCTTTCTGTCTAATATTTGCCTTGCAAAGGAAAAAGTGCACAGATACTCCCTGGGCACGCCCAAGTACGAGGAAGGAAAATTAAATTCGCTGTTTGTTATTCGAGTTTTTCTTTTTAAGTTTTAAGAGGATACACCATGTTAATTAAAGAAAGAGGAGATCCTGAATTATTAAAATAACCTTTTTTCCTTAAGTGCAGCATTAAATATTAAAACCCTCCAACTTTTTCTACCCTCCCCTTCAAATGAGGAAATAATAAGGAAAAGGATCAGAATTACATGTTAATTGGAAAGTGAAATTGTTCTTGGAAAAAATAAGGAAACCTCATTGTGAAATAGAGAAATAAATCTTTTTTTTATTTCATTTAGAACATTTGCATGATTAATGCCATGCAAACAAAAATTGAAAACTCTTAAAATAAAGTTAATTCATATATTTTCTAAATGAAAAGCTTAAAAAAATACATTCATTTAATTCATCTTCTTTCCAACAAGTTCATAATTTATGCAAAATAACAACAGGAAATAAAAGAGTTATGGCATTAAAAAGTTTCTATCTCGGTAAACAAGCAAAAAATGCACTTAAGCATTTTTATGTAACATTATTATTAATGCGGGAAGGCTACTCGCCAGGAGGGCAAAGTTCCCCTTTACGTGTCATTAGTTGTTTTGCATATCGTTGCTGCGTTTCTCATTTTTCTCGTCTGCTGCAACTTTTTATTAAATTATCAGCATCGGAGTCGGCTAAGTTGCCAAGGATATTTCTGCGAAGTTTGTGCAGCCTGCAGAGAAACAGACGGAGAGAGAGATTTGTGTTTCCGTCGCTGCCAACCTGAGACGCTCTTTCCTTCTGAGGATTAGCACGTTTTTTTTGTCCGCGACTGTCCAAGCGAATGCTTTTCGTTTTGTGTGACAAAAGGAGAATCAAAATTTCGGAGACGAACGCAGGTGCGGCTTTTCGAGTGGAATGATATGGAAATATTCACTGTCAAAATTCGTTCCTATAAATATGCACACAACTTATTTATTTATTTTTAATTATTTGAATTATTTTTGAGAGGGAAGAAATATTCTAGTATTTATATTTTTTATGAATATCATTATAATTATTTTTATTAATATTATTGTTATTGATGTAACAATTTGGACTTGGGACAAATAAACAAAACAATAATAATATTGCTCCACATTGTTACATAATATACATTTCAATTGTTTCAAAAAATTTACACACATCTTGATTCATCTACCATTTTTGAATAACCATACTTTTCTCTCGCTTATTTTTAGAATTTCGCGAAGATTCGTTTTCACAAAATTATTCAATCTGAGAATAATGAGCAGATTTTCAAATGTCCCTTGAGTGAACCCTTCAACCCCCGTCATAGATTGTTTCAGTTGAAAACTGTCCACTGCAGACTTTGTGCAGAGCGTTGCGAAAAGTTTTTGACAGCCTGCAACATAAAAACTAAGGGATGATGGCAGGTCGAAAAAACGCGAGAGTTGTCACAACTCAATTAAATCTTGTAAAACTTTCAATATCTCAATAAATCTATCTATTTTCAATTCCTTCGCAATATCACATTTAAATCTTCATTTACTGGCGATTTATTTTATGAAACAAAATACTTTCCGAGTATTTGTTTGAAGGGATACTTTTTGTTAGTATCAAAAGCGAATCGTTGAAACATCTCCCCGTTTATATCCAGTGTTTGTTTTGCAGAATCTGCTTTGTCATGGAGCGGGAATGCGAAAGACTTTGGCATGTTTTCAAAATATGCAGCTCGTTCCCAAGGGTGCCTAATGGAACATTTCGCAGCAGCTGAGCGCGCCGCCCCGGGGCGGGAACGGGCGCGCTTTTATTTGCAATACGCGCCACTCAATAAACAAAGAAAATAACGAGTCATGTGTGCGACCGGAAGAAAACAACAGCAGATGCAAAATATCGCTTTGGCAGGGAGAAATCTGAAGCGCTTGATAATGTGCAAAACTATATTCCTGTCAGCTTAGAATATAATGGAAATAAAATGATGCGCACATTTTATGGGGGAATTTTTTAAGGGAATTTATGATTTGAACTCAGTCAGGGAAAGAGTTTAATTTATTGAATGAAAGTTTTACGTTTTTAAACTTACTTTTGAAGTTCGTTTAATTATTAAATAAAAATGCTTGTATTTGCTCCTATTATAATTTTTGTTTTCGTTCAATTTAAAAATTTTCCAAAATGAATTATGAGTTTGAACCTCTTTTAATTTAAAACCATTGAATCTAATTTTGACTAAAAGAAGTGGTGAAATTATGTATTTTTTATTTGTCCAGATATGTAATATTAATTAAAACTTTGAATTACAATTTTATGCAATTTAAATATAGGGAAAAATACCAAAAATATGCTTGATAAAAATACTTGATCTCTCCATGGCCGGCTTTTCCGTTGGGGCTCAGGCGAAATGGAATAACGCGAGAAAACTTTTTGCGGCAGGAAGCAAATCAAAAATTGGCTCTCGGATGAAAAAGCTATAAATCCGGCCAATAGGGTTCGGAATTCCGCCTGCGGGACGATCAAATCCCGCACGACCGCTAAAAGCCTAGACGGCGCATTTTCATCTGTTGGCGAAATAGTTTGAATAAAAAGTAAAGGCCAACAGGGGGTGCATGCGGATCGGTCGAAACACTTTGCGGCCACGACGACCAAAGGGAAACGAACGTCTCTTCCAATAAATCATCAGCCGAACGAATAAAAAACATTTTTAGTCGACGTCCCACGACGAAAGAGACGCGGCAAGACTATATTGATTGAAATAAAAGTGGCTGTAAATCGAGTGGACGCTCCTCTTATCACCTTTTGACCTCGCATTAATTTATTCTCTTGAATTTTTATCTGTTATTTGCAGAAATGAATATTGATTAAGCGGGGTTTTTGTTACAGTGCCATATTAAAATAATGGTGTTAATTTTAAAATTTAGAAAGTTTGGACCATTTACAGGAATATTATCATTAAATTGCAATTGCATGAACGGGAAGTTCCAAGTAATTTATATACATTCATTCCCCAAATTTCTATGTTAATTTTCAGTTAAAAATATGTATCATAAAATTGTTCGAAACATTACGTACAAAGAAAATAAAAAAAATTTAAAAAAATCAGCTTTTTGGATAATTTTAGATGTAGATAATTTAAATTTATAATGTCCTTAAGGATTTAATGTTGGCCCTTATTTCAGCAAAAATTCCTGTTTATTGCGGCAGACTGGTAAAATTCTGAACTTATGTTACAATGCAAAATGCAAATTATGTGGTCTGAGCAGAGCATGCATTGCATAATTTATCAGCTTAAATGAAATTCCTTTGATGTTTGAATTTTGCTAGAATTCGCGATGATGAAATGAGACGGGTGCATGTCGGCAATAATTAATTAAATCCAAACATAATGTCGGTCGGCAGCTCCGACACAGGATGCCACATTATTTCAAACCGCGCTAAACGCGATCGTTCGAGTTTGCGACCGCAAAGGCCGCGGAACCAATTGGGGAAAAATTCGCTCCCGGTTTATTGAGGGTGGAAGAGGAAAAAAGAGTGAGAGAAATTGTTTATTTTGCACCCCTGTTTAATCAACCGCCGCAGCGTGGTCTGAAATGTGTTAAAAGTGAAGTTTGCGAAATTAAATTTTTGTTCAAAATTCAAAACAAAACCATAATGCAAAAACACGACCAAAAAATTATCAATGAAATAGTTTCATTAAAAATTAAGTTTGAAAATTGAACTTAAAATTTAAAATGTTAGTTTTTATCTTTCAGTTTTTTCAATTTTTTTTCCCACTCAATTTTAGACAACAACTAATAATAAAAAAAAAAAATCATTATTAGGTCTTGAGTGGGCCTAGCCCTGTATGCAGTTTGACGATGCATTTCCCTCAGCGGACCAGTTGTCTCTTTTTCATCAAAACAGTGTTCTCTGGCATGGAGAGGCGCACGTGTTTGCTGCAGACACGCCTTTCCCAGATCACTCTTGACAGCTCTCTCAGGAGGAGTTGGCCGAGCCGGAAATATCCTGTCGGGCGCCGGTGCATCACGATCGGGGCCTGCTTCTGCTTTTTGGCTTTTCGGCATGCGAGTGCCATTATTACTTCCCTCTCGCGCAAAGTAATCCTAGCCCTCGGCTCTCGGCGGCACCCCCGAGAGTTTTTGTGATTGTTGAACCGAGAAGCCCATTCAAAGCAACTGCCTTAGCCACTGTTTACCCAGTTGCATTCCGTAATGTGCCATGTCAGCAATTTTACAGCCAATTAAATGTAATTAGGCAATAACAAATAAGCTCAGAAAAATTTAACCTACAATTAAAATAAAATTAATGATTTTTATGCATTTTACAGGGAACATGAACAATTTAATTGTGTTAAATGATGAATAATCGGAATCTTTTCTCAAAATTTAAAACAAAACAAAGATAATGATAACATTTCGGTGAAATCCTTTTAATTTTTATTTTTTAATAAACTTGAATATTGATTTTTAAATAAATTTAATGCATTAATAAAGTAAATATTTTGGTGTGAACCAATATTAAACTCGTTCTTAATTATAATTGACAATTGTTAGTATTGATATGAATAATATTTGCCGATCATTAGTGTTAAAACGCAATGTTTTGTGGTTAAAATAAAAAATTATTAATTGAATCGATTTAAATCAAATAATTGATAAAAATAATTATTCAAATGCATTATAACAATTTGTGTGTTGAAAAACGTCTTCAATGGTGTCGGAGATCAATAAGTGTGCAAAATGCACCCCTAAGGCACCCCTGAACCGTATTTGAGCGAGTTTACAAGTCAGTCTCGCGCACATGCAAATCGGCCTTGGGCTATTCTCTCCCTTCGGACGACGGCTGATTTAGTGCCAATTAATGACTGCTGCGGTGCTTGCTCACTTCGTTAGCCGCAAGAGAGAAAGTGTCACCCTGTCCAGCGGTGGGCGGCACCGATAATTTATGCACCGAGGCAAGGTGGGCCCGTCGCCGCCTTAATTAAACAGCAGGTCCTCCGGGAAAAGGAAAGACGTGAGGGCCGGGCGGGCGGGCGTCACTTTGGCCCAAGGTGAGACGACGGAGTCGGGATGGACAGAACGCCTTATTTCCCACGAGGCCTAAAATAGGAGTGGCCGAAATCCAGATTGTTTTGATTAATTAATAGAACACGGTTCTGTCTCTTGAAAAGCAAACGATGTCTTACAAGAATGTGAAAACAAATTTCCTAAAAGGACTGACGAATTTATTAACAATGGAATAGATTATTTATTAAATAAATTCTAAATGAAATTAAAAATTGCATAAAAATCGGTATAAATATCTTAAATAAAAATTTAAAATATTTTAATTTTCTTCTTTTTATAATTATCATAAAAATAGTTGTTTTAAATGTCCCATTTTTAAAGAGCTCTCATAAAATTGATTTTTTTTTATCTTTTTAATTAAAAAATGAATATTTCTTAAAAAGACTGACGAAATTGATAAGAAATGGTTAATTTTGAAAATTTTCACAGAAATTTGGTTCAATTATCAATGAAGCGTACGATCATTGATTGAGAATTTGCATCGCTATTCATCTAGAACGGAAGGCTGAATTTAGGTATAAGTGAAATGAAAGCTTTCACTGAGATTGATGACGAGAGCTTCCGGGAATTCAACAATATGAAGATTCCACCGGGGAGAGCCTTTCCGCGTTCCCGAACATTTTATTTTGGTTATGCAACCTGCTCGACAGTTATGCGATGCGGAACCAGAGGCAGCATAAATGCTAGGAGATCTCTGTGTATTCCGTAAATGATAAGTAAATAAAATTACATGTAATTGGAAACAATTAAATTGAAATGCAACAATCAATTGAAAATGATTCAGATTCTCAGAGTTGAACAATTGACTGTGAAAACCCTTCGCTTCTTTAAAGGGCGCCAAAGTGAAGTCTGAAGATCAAAAATTGGTAAACAAAATCCAAGTTTTTCAATCATCCAGGGAACCTGAGCATGAGCTGCTCATGAGCAAGGTTTGAGCAAATTTTGCTTATGAGCAGCGTTGAGCAAGGGTATATTGAGCATGAGCATTGAGCAGACAAAGTTGAGCACCCAAAAAAAGTGAGCATGCTCATGAGCAACACTAGTTGAGCAGATGAAAATGCTCATGCCCAGAAACTCTGCAATCATCTTTTGATTTCCAAAAGCGCAATTTTCTTTTCAGCTTTTGATTCGCAAGATTGCAAAGAATCCAAATTAGGCAACAAAAACTTGTAACTCTTCTGACGATTTCTGAACCTCAGAATTAACAAAAGTTTTTAATGGTTTAACAGGCTATTCAATAAAATGATTATCTGAGAGGTTAATAAAGCACCAGAAGATGAGAAGAGGCATAAGTATTTTTTTATTTTTTTTTTTGGATACTTTTACATCTTGGGGATCAAAAGCTGACTAGAAAAAGTATCGTCACTTTGGAAAATCTGAATTTAAGTTATTTGAAAATTTATTTCCAATCCATTTACGAACTTGGCCAAAAGAATTGTCTTGAACTCATTTATTTTTAAAGTATTTTAAAATATTTATTTCCCAATTTTCATAAATATCTGTTATAGTTGCAAAAGTCTCAAATTCTCCTCGTAGCTCAAAATGAAGAGCAAAAATTATTTGTAATTTTTCTTACACCAAATTATATTTCGTCTTTTATTAAGGCTAGAGATATGCAAAAGAAGATTAACAAGGTCAAAAGCTTGACGTAAACATTACAATGGTGGTGTAACAACTGCGAGGATAATTGCTCATTTGGGCTAGAACAGAAGTGGCGGAATAATCACATTACGCACGCAGCCGAAATTTCACAGAGAGGCAGACAGCGCGGCGCATTCATTACTGAACAGAGAGAACTCCATTTGGCCGGATCGATATCGCGTGAGGCCGAAATCAAGAGCCGCAGATTTGCATTCATTTTTCAACAGAAGAAGAAGAACGTCTTGGCCGGGAGATTTGCAGTGCAATCCGCCGAGCGCCCACTTCAATTTTTCCGGCCCGCTTTGAAGTCGGCGGGGAAAACGTCCGCATTTATTTGGAAAAAAGCAGCCTTACTTGTCGACACGGCGGACCGAGCGAGAGGATAAAGAACGGCTGCACCTTTTTTGCGGCGGCGGCGACGGCGGCGCCGAAATTCTCTGTTGTAACACGAAAGGGGATTTTCCTCTCTTGTTCTTTTGCAACTGACAGAAAAGTACAAGCGGGCAGATTGGTGGAAAAATCAGAGCGACCTATGCTTTGTTTCTTGGCAGGAAAAAAAACTCTTTTCGATCTGGGGATAAATAAACGCGCAGTTTTCTTCATTTCGGGGCGGACAAAAGCTTCTTGTTCTTAATGCCGCTCATTATTCTCCGCAGGTCCTTTTGTTTATTCGCCAAATAAAGCCGCTTTGCAGCTGAAGACTTTTTTGTTTTTATTTTGGCCAAATTGGAAAAAAATCCTGTTTCCCTTCTTGAATGAAAGTGGGTCTTGCAGTTTGTCCGATTATTACTACTCCAATTAATGTGTGGCGTGATTTATGTGCGGTTGACGTGGCCGTGTGAGTTAAATTGTTGGTGCAGCGCAAACCAAGTCAGCCGAGCTCGTTAAATGCAGCGCCAGATATATTAAACTCACATGCATCATCTGATTAATGCGCCGCAAATATCTCCACCTAACACGACGCGGTAATGGGATTTTAATTCGAAAAATTACCGAGAATGAAGAATTTTTATTGCTCTGCAGCGAATGTTCATTTTGCAAAATAAAAAAGAGACGATATATCTTGAAAAATGTCCATTTTTTTATACATTAATTTTTTCTACAGTAAAATTTAATAACGGAAAAAGATCATAATGGAGCACTAGATTTACAATAGTTTTTCCGTTAGAAAAATAAGCGATTTGTTCTGAAAGTTTTTTCTTCTATGCGGTTTCTTTTACAGCTTTTTATTTTCAAGGATTAAAATGAAAAGATTGGTAAAATATTTAAAGCATAATTATAAAATATTAAACGATTAATTAAATAGAAGATTTATAATTGTAAAAAAGGATTGTAATTTCATTTTTAGAAATTAATATATCAGGAACTCTTTTGTGTTGATTACTTTGGAAAAAAAATTATATCCTTTTTAATGCTCCCTGTCTCCACTTGTCTCTTTAAAAAGTAGCAAAAATAGTGATAAAGTTTATTTTAATTAAAATCAGCAGTTACTCTCACTAAGTCAGCAACTGCAAGTATAGCAATGAACCGATAAATTAAACTAGTAAAGAATATAAATTTATATTAACTTGACATATTAAAATATTAAATATTCATTAGTTGAAAATACAAACCTTTGCGTATTTATATTTTTACTCTTAAACTTTTCAAATTATGGTAAGTTTTTTCATTAAAGACAATCAGATTTAATTAAATGATTCAGAAAAAACTTTCTGATTAACAAGAAAAGTCGAAAATTGTTAATTATATAAATACAAATATAAGGTTATAACTTTTTAATGTCAAATATATAAACTTTTCCAACATAATATGATTAAATAATCACTTTTTTCTTCACCACTCTCACTTTTATAGACTAATAATCCGTAATGCTTCTATTCCTAAGTAAGAAGCATACTAAAAAAAGAAACTTTCATGATTGATGATAAAAAATACTTCTAGGTGATAAAAACTTGCATAAGCAAATCATGAATGTCGAGAAAGTACTCTTAAAACTATAGTGAAATGCAATCTAAACATTGCTCCTTAGAAAATCTATTTTGTTTCCACTTGCAATGGAACATGCGTCGTGTTTCCCACTCAGAACTAATGACGGAATCATTTGAAATTATAATCAGTTTGTGTGTAGGTCGACTTGAGTGAAGGATTGTAATGCGGCCTCAACTCGAGCTGTTTGGAAATCGAGCGAGCTGCAGAGGCGTTTGCATAAATTACTTTGGCTGAAAATATTATTACTCACCAGCACAGCAGCAACACACTGACCGCAGCAGTCTTTGAACTCGCGTCGGCCGGCCTGCAACAAAAACGATAAGCTTTACACAGAGAAAACTAGGGCTAAATGCATTTTGCGGGTTGATCTGCGTGGCGAGCGAGATAATGAGTTTTCGCCCCGCAGATCCGGCGGCGCAAAACTTGCCACTCGTGTTTGCGCTCCGTAATCAGCCAGGCCTTTTAAAACTCACGCTACATGTTGTAACAGTGGATGTATTTTTTTTTAAGTATTTGCAACACAAAAATTCATGACATATTTTTTTTCGTTTTTAAAAATAACCTCACGAAAAGCGGTTAATCTCAGTGTAGTTTTTTAACTTCATTTAAACAATTCAATAAGATTATTTATACAACTATTTTCATTAGTAAATTAATAATTAAATTTATGCATATAATATTATTAAGTTATTTAAATTATTTTCAATAATGATTAAATTCATTTTGAAAAGATCTAATGCCCCTGGAAATTTTGGGAACTAATTTGATATATTGGTGAAACATTCGCTAGCAAACGTCCAGAGCATTCGCGGCGTGCATTCGACCACTTCTTCCGGTGCGATGATTGGCAGTGGCAAAATAAAACAATTTTTCATATACTCGCGTCAGAGGAAATGTTTGAATATGAATAGTAAATTTATCACATGCATTGAAAATGTTTTAGAATTAAGTAATAAAATAATAAATAAAAATATTTTCAGCAGCGATTCAAAACTGCAAACAAATTTATATTTTCTATCAATCAAAGGGCAACTAATTGCCCATTATAAGATTATGAGAATCACAAGGTATTGTTTTTTAGGTTAATAACTCACGATTTTTATTTTAATTTGCTACTCTCTTATGCTTGTGTCCTTAGCTTTAAATTTAAAAATCAGCGCGTAGATGAGATGAAAAATTCAAAATTTCTTGATTGGAGGACCAAGAAGATTCTAGAAAACAGAAAACAATTTTCACAATAGGCAGTTTAAAATTATATAATTTACTAAAATTCACTCTAAAATTTAAAAGTTTATTCAGCTAAAAACATTGAAACTTCACATGGATATTGAAAATCGCATAAAAGTATTTATCAAATTATGATATTCTTAATACAATTATAAAATTTTAAGCTATTTTTGCAAAATGCAGAGTAAATTTTGAAATAATACAAGGCTCAAAATAAATTAAAAATATTACTCTAGTAATTGCACAACAAAAAAATGTTAAGGAGATTCAATTTGGTGTTCTTATACTTCTGTCAATAATGAAGGCTAAAATTTGGGATAAATTTAACTTCAACCCACTCCCACGTCTCCCATAATAGGATAGATTTTAGCAAAGAATGCATGATCATTTTAACTTTTCTTGGATCTTGAAGCATATTTTTATAATATTTTGCATTTTGTATTAGATATAATAAAAAATCGCGTTGAAAAACTGTCAACGTTTTTCGCAAGGTTTAATTTATGACCCTACTGAATCGCTGCAGTGGCAATTGCAGGAAAAGCAACAAAATATCATTTCCTTTTTCTTTTGTGAATAAAAAATTGCGCATTGCCATGGTCATTCATATATGGTTGACTGTCAATCAGTTTTTTGTTGCAACCAGTGTGCATCGAATTTCCAAATATCACTTTCTAGAATAATTACTGTAAATGACGCGGGAAGTACAGCATCCTATATAAAGGGAGAGTGGCCGAATCACCATACATTCAATTATGCAAACCCATTGCTTGACAAAAACTGAAGCAAAGATTATGCATATTACACTTGCGTTGGTGATGCTGGCACTGGTCGTGCAGGTGAGCAGAAGAAACTCATCCTCATCTAGAATTGTCTATAATTCTGAACAATGAAGGCTGCCGTTGGTGCTCTTCAGGACAAAGGCATCTACCTGAAAGTCAAACCCAATGATCGAACATTGCCTCCGGTCAACCAGAAGTTGAGCGCCTCCCAGTTAGCCCAACTGACCAAAGCCGACAAGCCCACGGTCGAAAACTTCAACCCTATCGTCCAACGTAAGCTTCATCTTTTTTTGGCCGAATTTCCACAATAAAATGAACAGCAATTGTCGCGGGATCGTCGTCGTTCTCCTCTGGTGTCGACAAACAAATCGTGGGCGGCTCTTTGGCCACCCTCGGACAATTCCCGTGGCAAACGCTACTCTACATTGACAAAGCCTGGCTCTGTGGAGGTTCTCTCATCCTCTCGGAATGGGTCATGACGGCTGCTCACTGCACGGGGTCAGTCACAAATGTTCTTATTGAGTAGAACGATTTTAAAAACACAGAACAATCAGGGCCAAATACGACATCATCCTGGGCACCATCAGCCAGAGCAACCTTTCATCTGGATACATGTGGCTCACCTCAACGGTCAACTACACCCATGAACTGTACGACCACATCTTCCTGGTTAATGACATCGCCCTCATCAAGCTCCCATATCCTGTTACTTTTACTGGTTATTATACATATAAGCGACCGTCAGCGACACTAGACAGTTTATATTCAACACGACTTTAATTAGCAAGCATCTCACCGGTGAAACTGCCGTCCATGGCCGACGCTACCAGAGACCTGACGGGTCTTCTGTTAACCGTCAGCGGCTTCGGCAGGACCGCGGATGGTAAGCATCAAGGATATGCCAAACTTATTTTAATCGTAAAACGTCATCAGGCTCCGCTTCCAGTACCGATCTGAAGTTTACTCGCTTGACAGCTGTTTCTAATGCGGTTTGCGCCTCCTATTACGGAAATAAGACTGTCGTTTCTTCGATCATTTGTACCAAACCAATTAGCACTTCCATTTGCCAAGTTTGTTCTGATTATACGGCTTTTTTGGTACTTAGAAAATTTCTATCGCAGGGTGACAGTGGCGGACCTTTGATATTAAATGATGCCGGTACTAACAACCTTTGGGTGCAGTTTGGCGTCGTCTCGTTTGTCTCCTCTAGAGGGTGCCTTGTAGGGTATTCAGGCTACTCCAGAGTGACTTCATACCTCGACTGGATGTCTACTAAAATTGCCGAAGGTTCTTCAAATTTTTCTTCTTAATACATTATTTCAATTGAACCAACTCATTGGATAGATTTGGTCAGGCCAGCAACAACCACGACTCAGCCAACTACAACCACGACTCGGCCAGCAACAACTACGACTCGGCTAACAACAACCACAACTCGGCCACCAACAACCACAACTCGGTCAACAACAACCACGACTCGGCCAACAACAACCACAACTCGGTCAACAACAACCACGACTCGGCCAACAACAACCACGACTCGGCCAACAACAACCACGACTCGGTCAACAACAACCACGACTCGGCCAACAACAACCACGACTCGGTCAACAACAACTACGACTCGGCCAACAACAACCACGACTCGGTCAACAATAACTACGACTCGGCCAACATCAACCACGACTCGTTCAACAACAACCACGACTCGGTCAACAACAACTACGACTCGGCCAACAACAACCACGATTCTACCAACAACAACTGCTCAAATTACTGCAGGCACCCCACCACCGTAGTAGTGAAAGGTCTTGACGGCAATTTCAATCAATTCTATTTGTATTATGTATAATGTTTTAGTAAAAAAAGAAATAATTAAATATTAAATTCGGCAGTAATCATGGTGATTTGAATTTAAAGTCGGATTTTTTTTTTCCTTGATGGGTCTTGCGAGTTGTTAATTGTAAGAAAAACATTATCCTGCTCCCCCCTCGATCGTGAAATTCTACCACAAATCGGCAGTAATAATTTGTATCATCTAAAGAATATTTCAATTAACTTCTGAATAGTATCCCAAACGCATCATTACTCACGTAACCCTCGTAAATTTAAATAAATTAAAATTTCAACCTGTTATGCTCACCAAATTGTAAATTAATTTACGCCAGTGAATGTTTATTTAATTTAAAGCCAGAGCTAAAATGTTTAAAAGAACAGTTGTGCCATGGGCTACTGAAACTATGAGAGATGAAAAAACTTCATTGTCATCAACTTATTGAAACAATATTAGATATGAATGAGTCAAAAGTAATTTTCCACACTTTGATTTAATTTTTTTGTTATCAATATTTTTTTTTAATGTTTTATGCCAAAGAATTTAATTTATTTATTATATTTGATATTTTTAATGATTTATTTCTAGTAATTTATAAAATCTATTTTTAAAGTTTGTATAATTTGAGTGATAAATAATTTGTGTCCTATAATTACTATTTTTTTTTATAACTATATATTTGTTGTTAACAATGTACTACTACAATCAAATGTACTTTTTAATCAGTAGTAAGTAGTGTGATGTAACAATGTGCACAAATAAACAACAACAATAATTATAAAATTTAAAGTTAATCATAATAATTTTTGAACGAAAAGGTCAGGATGAGACGACTGATATCATTAACAGTAATACTAGATTGAAAATTAATTTGTGATGCACTGACAAAGAATCAAAGGAGATTTTATTGAATTTTACATGAGAGCTAAATTTTGCACCCACGCTCATGAATTTGTGCTGCGAGCATCAACTTTCAGTATGCAATTTGATACACACACACAATAAGACCTAATCAAGCCGATAGCAACTCTTGACATTCCAGTCACGGCCGGATTCCCGGCAGCAACTACCTGCTCAAGATTCGCCTTGAGATGGAATTATTTCTGAATCAAAACCCCGTTTGGCTTTTCATCTTTGCGACGTTGACATTCGCGACCCCAAGGAAGTTGATGATGAAGGCAAACAAATTGCTCCCCTGCCAGGTTCGCTCAAAAGGCAACCACGCTTTGATTAACTCTTGCGAGAGCAATTTCAGTTCTCTCAAATCAACACTTGTTTGTTTCACATTTGGAGATATAAGTTTAAACTGAATTGGAAATAAATATAATTATGTGATTCCAATTACATTGTTCAAGTTTACAAACACTCACATTATATTCTCTATTCAGTCTTCAATTTTTTTTACCAAATAAATTTGAGAAATTTTTATTCCTTAGAGTTTTGAACAATATATAATCTAAATTAATTTAATTTGGCAATCTAGATCTTCATTGCTATAGACATTTTATTATTATTACTACAAGAAAAATCAGTGTTTCCAGGACATTTTATTATAAATTAAAAAAAAAAACCACTATACTGTATTCCTTGAATGCGATCCTTTAGAATTAAATGAAAAATTATTAAGAGGCGCACAATTTATGGTGGAGAAAACAAAATTTTCTATACAGATTATTAAAAAAGGGGGAAGCATTTTTTCATCTGCCTCTTTTGAGCCCTCCCAGAAACAGTCCCATTATAAAAGTCGTAGTTTTTATCAAAGCTTGTTTAGAAAAAAGACTTTTATTTCCTCAATTAACAAGTTATTTTTGAACGAGAAAATTCCTCTGCAAACAAAGAAAGAAGGGGCTTCCATTTTCCATATTTTCCGGATATTTTCCACCCCTTTCATCCCCAAATACAAATCACTTCTATCTGCAGCTTGCGCACTGCCCAATTGTTCTTTCACGCCCTTTGTTTCGAATCTCCTCAAAATAACTTGGGGAAAAGTAGGCATGAAAAATTCAGTCTGGCACCATTTTTCGGACGAGAGGCATTGTGTGTTTTTTGCTCCTTTTTCGCCGAGCCAGCGCACGGGTCAATTTATTATTCATGAAGCGGCGCGCTCTCATTCACGGACGCACTCGCGCACACAATCGCGTTTTTAATCTTTTGTGAGAGAGCAAATGCACGCGAGTCGTGAGCCGGAATATCACAAACGTGGATGCGCGTCTCGTCTCTTAGCTTGTCGGGCGATAATTGAAAGAGAGAGGATTGTTGTTGAAATGAAGCTCGTAGCCGGCGGAAATCGAAAAGGATCCGAAACCCACATTTCTCTTTTGAATGCAAAATTATTATTTAAATTTGTTAGCTGAATTAGAATTTAAAATTAAAATTATACTTTAATATTAAAATATATTTCATATTTCTTAAAAAATTATTTATAATTATAGAGAAGTGTAGTTTAAAAAGATTTGTACCAAAATTTCTTGAATACTAAAATAACTATTTTTTTCATTACTGTTGAAACTAAATAAATCTATGTAATTTTCATAAACTAAAACGTATATTTTCCTGCTAAATCATTCTAATTTAGGCACTGAATTTTGGATTTAAAGAAAATGAATTCCTATTCCAAATTAAAGCAAACTTAAGCGACCCAAATTTCATCCTAATGACCATTTTTACCCAACAAAGCTCAAAGTAAACACCAGAGGAAACTAACAAAACAAATTCAGCAAAAAAGGGGACTTATCTGCCCCTCGCCAGGCAGAAAGGAAAAAGGAAGCACTCTGGATTTCGAGCCAAGGCAAAAGACCCACTTTGGCGCAAAATGTAAACACGCGCGCGGAGGATGAGTTGTGAAAGTTTTAGAGTAAATACTGATGAGCCGGAATTATGACCCTCGCAACGACCCCGCGCTCTGTCACCGAGCCAAGCATTCTTTATGGGATTTTACGAGCCACTTTCTCCAACTCGCTGCCAATAAAATATATCTTTCGCTTTTCCCATTATTAAAATACTTCTCCGCCCGCGATTTTGGTCCAGTGAAGCACGATTTGATTTTCTCTTTTTAACGTCTCTCAAGAGGCTCTTCTCCGCATTTGCAGCAATAATAAAAAGCTCCCCCGTTTTGTAATCTAAACAAACTTGTGAAAGGGCTCTGGATTTATTTGCAAGACAAATGATGCAATTACCTTTTAGCGAGGAATCTGTTAACTTAAAGAGAGGATGAAACCACTCAAGTGCAGAAAAACCCCTCCACAAGGATCATTATAATAACCAGAAAATTGGCAAAAAAAAGTTTGATAAAAGTTTAATTACAGGTGGTTCCATCTATTTTAATATTATATACCGTGATTGCTAATTGATATATTTTGTCTGAGGTATTGAGTAAAATAATAAAAATCATCCCTTTTCTTATGTGAATGCACAAAAAGAAAAATCATCATAATGATGGGAAAGATATTTATTGTAAATTTATTTTCAAATGGTCGTAAAATATCATTTCATTGACCTTTGACCCTGGCAGCGTTCTTGAACTGCCTAGAGTTTTTTCAAAGACTTAAAAAATTTAAATTTTTTTAGAAACAATTAATTTAATTTGCAATTAAACCTGGCCATGACATTTAAGAGAAATGTTTTTAAATTCAAATTGTGTCTGTTGTTAAATTAAACATAAAAACGTTGTTAACCCCCTCGAGGATTAAACTAGGTTAGTGTTGAGCAGAAGGTCTGCCCGTCCGCTGTTCAGGTATTCAATCCCAAATCAGTCTAAATTACTGCGTAAAATCCTACCCTAATCCTAAGGCTGCCTCGCTCTCTCATGTCCTGAATAATGGAGCGTGCGGCCCGCATTAGCCTTTCGGACAAACATTGCGAAACCAATTAGACTGGTGGAGCGAAACGGACGAATTCCTCTGCGAATTGAAAGCGGCGGACGAAATGAAATAAAAAAAAAAAGAGGAGAGCCACTTGCGAGGGCGAATTCAAGAGGCTGCCGATGGAGTTTGGAAAATTTGATCCTCTCTGCGGCTCTGGCTTGGCATACCAACAAGTAAATCGTTGTTGCGTACCTGGGCAGAGTAATTATATCCGACGAGAGCGCAAAACACAAAGAGTCGCGCGCGCACAACCTTGGTTATTATTATAATAATAACGCCGCGCGCGCAGCTGGTCTCACGGGCCGCATGATATGCTCTCATGCGTGCCCTATTCTAATGAGCTACGTCGTCTTGCTCGCCCCGTTTTGCTGCTTCAGCAAAATAATACATATGTGCAGACGAAAAACGACTGTTAAATAAAAGGAAATTTAAAATGGAGTTAAACCTAAAGGATTAAAATCAATTCACAAATATTTCATGTCACGTTTTGTTAATTTGTTCTTTTAGAAAAAAATTGCTAATAAATTTTAAATATTTTTTATATAATACTTGTTTCAAATAAATTGAAATATTTAAAAAAATTTACTTTCAATGAACACCAAAATATGTATATTTATTTTATTGTTTTTAAATTTAATGTTATGAATAATCATTATTTTCAAAAATTGAATGTAAACAACGTATTTGTAACAATGTGGACAAATGAACAACAATAATAATAAAGGGATTCAATATTTCAAATAATTAGTTAGGCCTTCTCATCTCGACATTAGCAACTGTATTAATTTCATTAGAAAAATTATAAAACATTCAACTATAAATCCAAATTCTAGGCATCTATAGATTTTCTCAAACTCACAACCATTTGACTGACATGTTGAACTGATTAGTTGATTTTGGAATATGAAATATTGTGTTAAAAGAAAAATACCCTGTAATATCCTGTAATTAGCATAAATAACATGATATAAAAAAAGGAAAATTTTAACTTTAAAAATAAATTAATAAATAAAAATAAACATTAAATTATCGTTAAATCGATATCAAATATAAATAAATAACAAAACGATTACATTTAAAGCATTAAATTTAAATGTATTAAATAAAAATAAGCTGAGCAGATAATTTTCTTTAATATATTTGTATTCAAAAGCACTTTCCTGAATGAGACGGGCTGCTTTGCATAGTTCCTTTTTCCGACGCATTTTCATAATTTCCATCTTTCTCGTTTCAACGACGCCGAAACTTGATACTGAAGCGAGGAGGCACTTTGGAAACTGCGGCAAATGTGATAAAAGAAGAGCCTTTCTCTTTCCATAAAAGCATCGTTAAACGAGTTAAAAATAAAAAATGATTTGAAACTCTCTCAAGCCGAAAATAATTTCATTCCTCTCTGCCTGGAATAAAAGAGTTGAGGAAAAACTGCGCTTTCTAAAATAAGAACATTCACCTGCTCTCATTGTTGTCCTTTGGAGAGGCAATTCAAGTGGATAAACGCCGAGAGTTCATTGTTGGCTGGGACGACCGTCGTCGGACAATGTAATTTGCGCCGGTTCATTTGTTATTCATAAGGGGGTCGGATTATGTGGCCGCAATCTGTCTTCAGCGGGGATAAATATTTAAGCCAACGACCTTTTCCTAAGCACATCAACCATCTGCCGGAGCAGAAGGACGGATTTGGTTTTTTACATGTGCAAAGAAAAGCCATTTTGAACGCTCTCCGTGTGTGAACTCGAGCGGCGCGTTTTTCGCTCCAACTTTTCCACTTATTACTTGCAAAGTGCCCTTCTTTGACGGCGCGACTCAATATTCTGATGCGTGCGTCTTGTCATAGAAAGCTTCTTTAAATATCACATGCAAATCAGAAAGAAGAAAAAAACTGCGCAATACACCACGTACACGCTGCACTTGAGAGTGAAGAAGCAACTGCTGCTTTTCTCCGACACACACGGAAGCAAAATCGATGGTTTAGAAAGAGGAGCAGAACGTGGTTGAACTCAAAGAAAAATGCATATCCTTTGCAAATCCCACAGGTTGGCTTTGTTAAAAAGAACCTGTTTTTGTGAATTGTTAAAAAACAATAGAGAATAACAAACAAACAAATTCTAAAATATAAAAAAAATACTTGAGAGGATTTTTAGCTCATTATACAAGGCGAATAAAAAAAACTAAAATTTCTTAAACACTGAAAATAAAACTTTTCAATAGCCAATACGAGAAAGAAAGTTATTTTAGAAAATTCCCATGAGAAACAATTATAAATTAAGAAAGATCAGTTCTCTCAATGACTTAAATTTCTCCTTTCAACTGAAATCTACTAATCTAATGAAGAGTAAATTACCATCAAAATTAATCAGACAATTAATATTTTGCCTCAGCTTAAATTTCCTCTTGTTTGATTTTGTTGAACAGTCGCTCTTTATCTCCTTATTCATGTCTTCTTTCAGTTGGAAGCAACACGTGTTTCTCCGAGGCAAATATTCCGACCGCAAGAGTTTGTCCGGCTGCGGTGGCTACTCCACATGGATCTTTGTATGAACACCAAACAGCTGTTTATTTGATCAAAACATTTCCAATAGAGATCGGCCGAGCGAGTTCGAGTTAACTTGGCAATCAGCTCGTGCTTGTGTATTTCAGCCGCCGAGTCTTAATCTCATAATGGAGCGGACGCATCAAAGCCGCTTTTCTACCTCGTGGAAATTCTAAAATGCAGGCCTGGAGCTTACAAAGAAATAGGAAAGTTGCAAAGTCACATTTCCTCTGGGAATCGCATGCATTTATAAAACATGAAAAGAGTCATTTATAATTCAGGTTATTACAGATTTTACTTTTCAACCTTAATAAAGCAAATAGCAATCTGCGAGAAAATCTGTTCAATGAAACTCTTTGGGGAAAAAATCTAGATGATTTTTTAGCCGAAATAGGACATAAAAGGTTAAAAGAAATGCAAGTAGGAGAGTATTTTTTACATTGATTGTACTATCTTAAGGTTTTTATAGGTAAAAAAATTTGAATAATGTATTTTGAATACTTAGAAACTTATTTGATTAAATGTGTGAAATAGGTTGACTTTTTTATCTAATAAGTGAATGTAAATCGTTAATTTTTACTTAAAAATACTGTCTTCATAAGAAGATTTTAGATCAATATGTGGAAAAGGTGATCACCTATAATTCCCATCCAAAGTTCAAAGGAAGTTTCATCATTTTAGTGGCAATTGAAAAAGACAATTCAACTAATAATTGTGTTACAAAGGTCCTTCTGATTAACAAAATTCGAGCAATTGCTTCATTTTTGAAAAGTTTTTTAATAAAAAATTATTCTTTTCCAAGTCAAAATGAGCAAGGACGACTTGCCAAAATTTTCTTCATATTTTTTAAATAAATAATCAACAATTTATAGCAAAATTGGTCTGATGTCACATAATTATCTCAATAAGTCTCTTAAGCAATTAAGATTCAATTAATTTATATTATAATTATTAAATTGCATTAATTTTTTGTATCAAAAATAATTATTTTTCATAAAACAGTAATGAATTGCAAAAAAAGTTGTTAAAATACCACAAATTTAGGTCAGAACTGCTTTTTTCAGCACCTTTTTGTAATTAAGAGGCGAAATTCGCTCAAAATTCAATGGCTCGTCCCATCTATTGTAATTAGTGCAGGGTGATGGAGCATTCTAGAAAGTAATTAGTGGCGAAACTAGCAAAGCCAAAAACACAGCAGATGATCAAGTTATCCTGGCGTTTGCGCGAGTAATTAACGTCCCCATTAATAGCCGTAAAATGGAAACAGAACAAGGCTGGCCTAATAGAATTAGTCACAACTACAATGGTCTGGACCCAATTGAATAATTTTCCAACAAAGCGCATTTGTATATAAATGCAAAAAGCAATTATTGCGAGACGGGGGCACTTTGTTGTTTTTGCGGCCGATGTAAAAAAAAGGGGAAAGGCAGAGAAGCCAATTTAGCTCGGCTCTCATTTCCACGCGGATAAATCAAAGGCGTCTCTTTGTCAGACCCTTCTCTACTTGCAATTTACTTTTTGCTCTCTTCTCCCTTTGAATAAATTATTGTCATTTGAATAATTTTCTCGTTCTTTCTGTTTATCATTTCTTTGTGCAAAGGACGAAAGAAAAAGGTAAATACAAAACACGCTCCTCCAATCAGTCAATTTTCTCTTTGCTTTGGATGAAAAGTCAAGATAATCCGGCGCAGCCGATTCGTCTCTCGCTCCAATTTCGGCAACAGAAATTTCCAATCCGTCTGTCGGATTGGCAAAGAAGACGAATTGAAGATTTGCGAGCCGATTGATTGTCACATCAATGGCCTGTTTTCCGTCTCGTTCACGCCCGCCAGCCGAGGTCTCAATTCGATTTCCCGGCCGAGAATTTGACAGCCCGAAAGGGGCACTTACGTTCGCAGAAAACGGGTATTATTATTATTCTAAAATTGGATTATACGCGGGCAGAGAGACGCCTCCTCGCGCACTGCTGCGCTTCGATCTGCGGAGGAAATAGAAAAAAAAATATAGAAGCTGAAGAACGGCCAAAAAGCTGCTTCCGATTTTCTGAAAATGGATCGCAGAGAGGAGTCACTAAAATAAATTTCTTCAACATTTGATGCAAATTCGCAATGAAAAGTGAGTGCCAAAACTACAAGCTGTGGATGATGAATTGAAGAAATGAATTAAGTTTAAATTTTTATTCATGTTATAATAAAAAATTATTTAACTAAATTAAGGACCATAAAAATTAATCAAATTTCACAATCCTAAAAGTGTGACATCTCACTTGATCTCACCAAACTTTATCATAGAGTATGAAGAGCAATAAAAAATATGATGTATAATAATAACATTTAAATTATAAAATATTATTTATTAACCATTCAATAGATTATTTTTTATTCAAAATTTCAAAATTAAATTGATAATCGCATATGTATTCCAGTAAGAAATTGTGTTAATTCAATTATTGCCCATAAACAATCAAATTATGTAAATTTGTAGGCAGATCAAACCTAATTATTGAATTATAATGGAATCGAACGAAATGGAAACGCACACGTGCCCGAGTAATCTAATTTTGGCAGGGCATCAATGCCATCTGATTAGTGCACCCAGCAAATCATGCCGATTTGAGTCTCTGCGGTTATCGGCAGTAGAGCGGAGAAGCCACCCGACCGGCTCAGCGAGTGCACAATTGGAATCAATTTGCTAAATTATAATTAGCCGAGATGGATTTGCTGTGCCTGGCCGTAATTCCATAATCTACAACCCACTCCAAGCATTAGCAAGAGATCTGGATGAAAATAGAGGAAAGTTCCAAGTACACATTAGAAATTATGCTAATTAGCAGAGACAATTCTGGCGTTCGTCCAATTAGATTGAAATCTGTGGGTGGAAAATAAACAAAAATAAGTATTGACGCATGGACTGACGGGTGTGCGAAAAAAAGGTTTTGTCACTCGTTTGATATGAATGGTGCTTTTGAAATGTGTCGGTCCGAAATATAAACGCACGGTTTGATGGCCAGTGAGTTATGACGCAATAATTCAGCCGGCAACGTTTTGACAAATGCGAGGAAAAAAAGCAGATGCCTCGCCACGACGATCGCGCCTGCTTTATGGGGCGATCAGTCAAAAGCGCAATCTTTAATCAACACAAGGCCAAAAGAATCACCACTTTTTGTAGGTCAAGAAAATTTAATTTTGCCACAAACTGAATGCGAATTATAATGGTAGAAAATGCATTAATTAAAATATTAAACTTAATATTGAAATATAATGAGATGCATTTTTTTTTTAAATTTGAACTGTTAAATAACAAAGTAATTATTTCCTGAGAATACCAATGTTGTTTAAATGTATTAAAAAATTCGACAAAATTGTCAAAGTTTATGATTCTTACAAAATTAAATATTAAAAATTGCAAACAAAAACATTGATATTTGTGTATTTTGTTTCCGTATTTAATGCAAATCCAGTTGAAATTATTTGACAAAGTTAATCAGGTCATTGCATATAAAACAGCCACTTCGATATCGGCCATGGAAATGCTGTAAAGTTTTTGATTAAAAGCAGCCAATAGAAAGGATCTATTGCGTGGAACCCCAGGCTGGAGAAGATTGCAAATTAATTAGATTTGCACTTTGCGTGTGCGTTTATAGATCGATTCTCCTTCAAACTTGGTCAGCTTTACGAGTTCATCAAGCTGAAGTTAACACGAGGCCGGCTCTCGATTTATACATTTTAAATTGCAGCAGATTGCTTATGCATGCCCGCACAACAACAAGAACGTGCCAGTTGCATAACTCGAGTCTGCAAATTTCACCGGCTCACTAATTAATCAGGTCATATTATTTTTAGAGCTGTTCGTCAGCAAGTAATTTTACGAGCCGCTTGAAAAATCTCGTTGGCTCTTTCCACTTAATGATCGGCAGTGGATTTCCTGGCGCAAATCAATTCCTGAGAATCGCGCGACCAATCCAATTAGCAATTAAAAGAGGGAGCAGCCGACCCACACTCTTGACATTTTGAAATATCGGCCCAGTCGGACGAGGAGGAAAAAACCAGGGATTTTAATTTGACAGCAAGTTAATTAAGATTAAAAATAACTAGCGCTTCAAATTTTTGGTCTCCTAACAGTTTCCTTCTGATGATTCTGTTTTCTAGAGTTAAAATAAGTTATTCATAATCGAAACTTGTGTAAACTAGTCCTTCAGAAGAGGGAGGTAAATTAGTATATCAGAGCGAAAACTGTAAAAAACGTAAAAAACAAAGATTCGCCATAAATTATGAATTACTTCCATTTTCACAGTAACAATTTCTTTCACAAGTGAAACAAAATGAATAAAATTTAAAAACTATTAATTTTCTGTAAAAAGCTATCAGTATTATTTACAACTCGATTTTGAATTTTAAATGACACAATTACATTAATTTGACCAAGCAAAAATTATTTTTAAGCTCAAATATTTATCATTTTTAATAAAAAATACTATTTCTGGCTCTGCATGCTCCGGTACTGTAATTTTTTAAGACTATTAAGGCAGCAATTACGGTTTCATTCGGCCTAGGGGGCGCATTGCAACAAACACAGAAGCCTCCCTCACTTAATTTTCAGCCCAAGGCCGCGCTCATTTCCTGCTCTTTCCGCAGCCCGCTTTTAAACATAATGTCCCGAGCGGGTTGAAAGTAAACCATGTTTGCAGCCGGGGTGAGTAATTTAGAGCGGTGCTGGCAGGTTATGAATGAGAGTATCAAGGCAGCGAGCGAAAAATTCGCCGCGGCTAATGTGGATAAAATGCAGCAGCGAGCGGATAATTAAACGACCAGCAGCAGGTGAGTCAGTTTTTCGCAGGATAATGTTTTAATGGTACGTCTTTTGCCCGGGCAAACCTCGATTTGCGCTCAACGTGGTGAAAAAGCAGAGGCATTTTTTTTTTTATAATTTTACACAATTACAACGCACGCCTCTGGGCAGCTTCTGTGCTTTTTTCCGAGCAGAGGATATTTTGTAAATTTGTTTTCAGCTCTTCAATTAAATAGGGCCTCAATCAAATACAATTTTGTCGCTTAATATCATGCTGAATTCATTTCTGCTTTTATTTTTGAGGCGTGAAAATTTTCCATGAAACATGAAAAACAAGTAAGCAACTGTTTGTTTTAAAGCAGAATTTTTACTGAAAATTGTTAGGTTTTGTTTTGAACAACTTTTAGCTGCTTTCAAAACAATAACTGAGCGGGGAAAAAAACTAATTAAAACTTCAAGAAATTTTAACTTTAATTTAGAAATCTGAATTATTTGTATTTTCAGCTTTTTCTGTACTTTTTATGTATAGTTTTTTTGCTGTATTCAAGACTCATGACTGAATCGATTGGAGAATAAATAAAAAAATTAAAAAAAAAATAATAATAATAAAATCAAAGTAGATCAGAATTTATGTTTGGATGAAACTGGTCTTTCCGTTTAAAACTTAAAACTTGAGATCTACAGTTGAAGTTGAGAAATCTATTAATTTCGTTTAAACAAGTACAAAAACTTAATTGGGAGATAACAATTTTTGTAACGTCTGTTAGAATCTCTTTGCCTAGACAAACTAAAATTTCATATTGATAGGTATCTTGAACTCATTATACTCAGGTAAAAAAGTAATTTTATGTAGAATGAAAATAAATATTATTTTTATTTATTATAAACACATACCTTGTTAATTAATAATTAACAACGAAAACTGAGAAGAAAGCGGCGCTTTGCAAAATTCTCGACTACGAAATTAAAGCCCTTTTTTAAAAATAAACAAAAAATCACGCCTAGCAAATCATCGCGCCGCAGAAGGTCTAAAACTGAAAGAAAGCGGCGCCTTTCAAAATTATGGATTTTTCAATCTGACCTCATTTTTAAAAATTAAAAACAAAATCCGCTTTGAGACAGCTTTCAAAAATATTTTATGCATTTTTTATTTTCAATTAGACTTTTATTTCAATATCTCTGCAAAATAAGAGCGAGTTTAAGAATTTTGATAAAATAATTTTACTAACAAAAGTAAAAATTTGATATACTTGATTGAAATTTCGCGATATTTCAAAACAATAGTTTTCATTTTTTTTTACAAGAAGTGTGTCTAACGTCAGCAGGTCTCGCTTGAAGCCATTTCGGAGACAGAGTGAATAAGAAACTCTGGCTTTTAGTCACGCCGAGCGCCGTCCTTGGTCACATAAATTAGATTTGGGAGATAAATCGCGAGCTAATTCGCCCTTGCTCCGATTCTGATGAGTTCTTCTCGTTCATTGTTTATCTCGGCACGTCTTCGCAACGCCTCACGTCAAATTGGCCGGACTCGCCTAATGGCCGCTTCGCCAGCAAGTGAAATGTGGCACTCGTTGCTTTTTTCAGATGACAGCTCAAAATTTAATGAAGGGCGTCCATCTTTCTCCCCCAGCAAGAAGGAAAGGGAAAATAATCTCGTCAGGAAAAGGATAAATTTAAAGTTAATACTGGAAAATAGGAACTTTTAAGAAGAATGAAATTACGAATTTAAAAACAAAATTTTTTAAAAGAATTATATTTCGTTCACTTCAAATAAAACTATTATTTAACATTTTGCTAAACCTTAAAATTTTTTATAATATTTTTCATTTTTTTTCAGATGTGTAATTTTAAGTGAAGGAAAGATTAAAGGATTCAATTAATTTTGAACTCTCAGTCTACATGGTAATCAAATGGATTTATTTCAAAAGACGCCAAAGTTTTACCGTCGCAAAAAAACTTTGGGCAGAAAACATAGCGAGCCTTCAAACGCCGGAGCTTTTCATTTCTAAAAAAAAAAACTTTTTCCACCGCGCGTCTAACAACATTTTTACAAGTTCAACTCGCTTGGGCAAACACCAGAGGCGAACAACTTCTTTTTGCGGGCATACACAATTCAAACGAAACTTGCCCATTAAGAAGGAAGGACTTTATTCTTCTTTTATGTAAAAAGGCGGAGGTAAACTTCAAACGAAATAAGTGATGAGTTGAAATATATGAAAACGATTCGGCGGTTTTAAAAAATATCCTCGGCCGAGAAAAGTGGAAAAGGCTGCAGGCAGGTATGATAATAGCGGAAAGCTTTTGCTCGCTAAAAGGTACGGAAAGTAAATGGCGGTGTCTCTTGGTCGCCAAATTGCCCCGGTGCGCGTAAAACAATGAGATGCATGAATATGCAGGGCGCAGTTTACGGCCCGCCCGAGAGAGAGATGCGTGGGCGCGAATTAGCCGGCTGAGCTTGATGGCAATTATCGCGTAATGAGCCCGACGCCGCCGCAAGATTAAAAAAGTCCTCTATTTCCATCGAAGCTCCATCGATTTCTGATAATTGGAACACGAGTAATTCTTGTAGACTGGTGGAAAAGTTTGTTTTAATTTGCTTCAACAGTCATTCTGGCTTTGCAAAGATTGAAATTGTTATGAAGGCTCTTATTTCAAATCATTCAAATTTCAATTAAAATTTTTACACCATGCATTTTTTATGTTTTTGACTATAACTAAGCAAATCCGCTGTTTTCAATAGAATTGTGTAAAAAAACAATTGAAAAAAAAATTTATTGGAAACAGTTATAATGAACGCATTTTTTTTTTTTTTTTTTAATGAAAATTTCCATCAAACTGTTTCAATTTTCAATAATCTTTAATCGTTTATAAATTTTTAACTGCACAACATGAAAATAGAATATCTCCTAACTAGAAAAATTGTGAATTTCATAACATTTTTTTTTACTGCTGGCAGATGTTATTCTTTTTGTTAACTAACCACAGTGTTTTGTTTGGTTTAGTGTAATTGGTGATTACACTGTCTTTGGGCAGAAAAGTGTACTTTTAGGCAAAATCGATCTACATTCGAGTAAACACGCATGCAGCACACGAACGGTTATAATCGAAATAAAAATAAATGTGTGATTTTTCACTAGCGCAGCAAAAAACGGATATATATTTTGATTTGGTAAAACAGCCAATGAAAATTGATGTGAAAAAACTGATTTTTTTCAGGTCATATTGTTGGTTTTATGTTGTAAAATGAAAATGAGCCAAATATTTGTAAAAAAATTGCAGAGATTAAAAATGGTAATGAAACCTTTCAATAAATTTCACATATAACTTAAAACTAATATTTATTGAATTAAAAATTTATATTAAATTTGAATTTTGTTTATTTATTTTTGCTTTTAATTTATGGAAATGCGAAACATTTATTCAATCTGACTCTCAATATTCATGGCGAATCCTACTTTGGAATTGTTTCCTCGGCTTGATCTAATTTCTATGCAAAGTGGTGACGAAATCCTATTTAGCTGAAAGTAGAATCCGCGTTAAAAATTTGCATACGAGTTTTTAAATTTCCACACTAAACTAATTTGGTTGAGTTAATCTTGAAAAAAAAAAAGGTAAAGAGAGTCACGCTGATCCCGACGCCGAGCACGAGCGCGAAACTAATTTGCAATTAAACTCGTGACACAAGCACCTCCTCGTTTATTTCGTTTTAATTGTAATTATTCGCTCCCTGTGAAAATAATTAGTAAGTAAAAATTCCTGCCCGAATTTTCCATTTTTGCGAAACGACCTCCCTATATTATTCTTTGGCGCATTCAAATTATTAAAACGAGAAGAAGTTGCGAAAGGAAGGCGATGAATGTATAAATTCGGGCGCATTACGCAAGTCGTGCCGCCGCCGCCGCCGGCGGGTAATCAAATAAAGGACCGGATTGGACTGAGACTGCCAGAAAGGTCTCTCGGGCCAACACATGCACAGACGCAGATATAATGTGATTTTTGACATTCTGCCACTTGCAATTCCTCCGATTCTGATTTGATTTTCCCACAACACTGTGTACAAAGGCGTTTTTATTCAACACACCAGAAGCAACAAAACAAGATTGAAAAACAAATTTAATTCCACTGGGTTTTACTTAAATTACAACACAAAGTGGTGCAAGGATAAGTTCAAAGAAGGAGTTTTCTTTCATATTTAATGCTAAAAAGGTTTCTTTCAATTAATATTGCTATTCGGCGAAAACCGTTTTAAGCGTTGTAAGTTGAAATTTCAAAGATATTCAATTGTCGACTTCACAATAAACGTGCATAATATGCATTTGATCATAATTCAATTTCACAAATCGCACCGAATTATCGCTCAAGTCAAATGTAGAAATATATTTCGACATCAGGTCAAATGTAGAAATATTTTTCAACTTCAGCCACATTTCGAATGATATAATTAAATCGATTCGGTACAATTGAATTATGATCAAATGCAAATGCACGTGTAATGTTACGTCAACAATTGAATAGCTTTTAAATTTTAGCTAAGAACGCTTTATATGGATAGTTTTTTGTACTAAAATGTTTTTTATTAATTTTCAATGAAATACTTTACTCAGTTTCAATATTCAAGATTCAAGATTTCTTTATTTTGTTAAGCATTATATACCACATAACATACATAGTAAATAACAGCTTTTTAAAATAAGTCAGTGTACATGGCATTATTTAAACGATAAAATTCGTTCAAGTCATAGAATTTGTGCTCTAACACAAAAGCTTTCACCATTTTTACAAGAACCTCGTCATTTTCGAGGACTTTTAAAGATATCGGTAATGCATTAAATATTCTGGGGATCATGATTTCTGGGTTTTCTACAGATTTCTTGAGCTTAACTTCTTTCACAACCAAATCATTATAGCAAAGATTAGTCTGATTATGTCTAGTCACTCTCCTCGTATCTACAG
This sequence comes from Neocloeon triangulifer, assembly GCF_031216515.1. Lineage (NCBI taxonomy): Eukaryota > Metazoa > Arthropoda > Insecta > Ephemeroptera > Baetidae > Neocloeon > Neocloeon triangulifer. The sequence goes on from NW_026775552.1 coordinate 160,684, forward strand.
TATCACTATATTTCTGAAATAGGTTTCGGTTTTGCACTAAGAATTTTATACATTCGAGTATATACAACGATGGCACGGTCATTATATTATATTTGACAAATAATGGTTTACAAGTATCCAACGCTTCATTAGATCGCCAGTAGGGAATGCCCGCCATGGCTCTCAACGCTCTTTTCTGTGCTCTAAATACTTTGATTAAATGACTAGAACCCCCCCCCCCCAAATTACAATCCCATACATTATATGACTCTGAACGTGTGAAAAATAGATCAATTTTAGAATGTTATCTGACACCTTGTATTTCAGTCTAGTGAACACATGAGAGACTCCTCTCATTTTATTGACAACCTTATCACAGTGATCATTCCAGTTAAGTGTATCATTAATTTGTACTCCCAAGAGTTTACCAGTTTTACAGATTTCTATACTCTTAACTTCAATTTTAACATCATTAGCTCAAAAAGATATTTGCATTTCAATTCTATCGCTTTCTTGACTAGATTTTCATGATCACACTATGGAAGATTTGAATTTGATAGCAAATTCGACACAATGCGCTCAATTGATGTGGGGTTAGGAATATCTCAAAACGTTGTTTTCCAGGAACCCTTTAGGTAAAGCAACTTTTTTTCAACTGTGAACATTGTTTGCAAGAGCATGTTTAGATAATCATTTTGGTAACAGAAAATTCGCCTCAGCTCTGATAGGAAAAATACCATATCAAATTTTTAAGCTTTCAAAAATAGAATTTTGGGAAATTTATAAAAAATTTAATTTGTGATCTTTTGTTTCCCGGACTAATTCAATCAAGCTTCTCAAAACCGACACTTGCATTGAAATGGGGAAAAACTTTCAGCGCTGTGAAATAATTTGATCGCGTGTTTTTGCATGAAAATTATAAAGTGAAAACCAATTAACTTCAGCACCTGGCGTTGCGTGAAAGACGCTTTCAAAAAATCCACCTTGTTATTTTTCACGCCGAAAATGTTATTCTTGGCTTTCAGCGTCCCCAAATCCGACACAGACCCTTTCCACTTTCAGAAACGAGAGCGGAGGCGACGCATGTTGAATTTGTCGGCCGCACACAAAATATCAACTTACAAAGCAGAGAGAGAACCTGCAAATGACGTGTCTAAATTATAAACTCACCAGTAAAATAATGTGGCAGAATCAGGAGCCAAAGGACCGCCAGAAATGGGAAAACTGAGAGAATCAAAATTTATTCTGCGCTAATAACGTAAATTTCACTCGTTGTTTGACGGAAACGGGAAAGGGATAAATTTTCGGATTGGCAAAAGTCGGAGCTGAATTAATCTCTTTTATCAGCACGTTATTTGATGTGGAAATTATATATATAAATGATGCTGTTGAGTTGTTAACATACATAAGCCGCGGGCTAGGGAAATTTATATATCGACGCTTGTTCAAAGTTATAAAACAGCGAGCACGGTTATTATTCAAAAAAGTGTTATTCCGCGAGATTTGCAACTGATAATGCGGTTGATGAACGCGTTTGCTTTGCACCTCAGCAAATATTGCCGTTTCATCAGCCTGTGTTGTTAATAAACTTGTGTAACGACAGCTTTTGTCAACTTTAACTGACCCACTTTCCGAACGAATTCACGATAAACAGGAAATGAGATACTTAGTACTTGGAAATTCAGCTGTTACTGAATGAGAATTTAAATAGGAATTATTATGACAATTGCAAACTTTGAATAACGTTTGAGAAATGATTTTCTACGAAGTGTGATTTTGACAATGTAGAATTTTCTAGATTGTATACAAAACATTTAATTTTTTTTATGCTTATGAATAATAATAATTTAAGTTAGTTATTTACATTTCATTATCTGTTTTAGCTTTGCATTGAATTGACATAGAAATCACTATGTATAAATATTTCTCCAACTTAATTTTTAATGTGATTTTTTCCTCTTAATGTTTCTCAAAATGGAGCGGTTGAGAGGAAACGTCTATAAATTGGCAAGATTCACCCTATATAAGGGCAACAGCTCATGTGATTTTGATGTTTGATTTTCACCCCTAATTTATCATCCTTTCTGCATTTTTAACTTTTGTCGCTTTGGATTTGGAAGAAAATCTTAAATACAAAAAGTGTACAAAATTAAATGTTCTATAAGTTTTGTTTGAAACATTTTTCTCTAAAATGTTTTCCTGAAGCTACAAAAAATTACAACAAATTTACCTTTCTTCAATCAATCTGAAACTTTAGCACCAAAATTTGTCTAATTTAAACAACCTTGGTCAGGTTTGAGAGCTTATTAAATTTCCTAACGATTTTCGTTGGTCTCATATTTGTGCAAGAATAGAAAAATTACCACAAAATAATAATAAATAAAAAAAATACAAAAAATTCAATCGAACATGCTTAAAATTTTAATTCGTATCAAAGGAATTTTTGAATGGAAAAAACTTTTAACTAGATTCTAAAATTGGGAACTTTTCTCATGAACTTGAAGTGAAATTTAAGGACCGACCTATGAATTCCGAGTAGAGGATGCCACCGAGAAGAATGAATGATAATTAAGTGCGTTGCAATAATAAAAAAAGTCTTGGCAAGTTGTGCTGATGAGTCGCGTGTCTCGATTTCATTGAATGTGGCGGGCGCAAATCACCTAGTCATATAAACTAGGCAAAGAGTCGTTTGCGCGCAACAATGTGCTCATTAGGCCAGGAAATTCGCGAGGGCAAAGAAGGAATGATGGATGGGTGGCGCGACACGTCCTCCGCGCATTGTGCCCTCGCTCGCAGTTCGTTAATATAAATCACGCGCGCGATCCACTCTTGCCGCCGCCGAGCAAAAAGCATTCACGCCGCCCGTGTAATCACCTCCGCCCTCTCTTTGCCTTAATTATATGCGACGAGAGAAGAGAAGAGAAGAGAACGCGCCGAATAATAATTATGCTCGCTTGGATTTTTCAATATTAATGAGAATTTTTCATTATTGCTTTTTTCCCCAATGATTGCATTCCGCAGTTTCCGAGCAATAAATTTGCTACTAATTATATGATAACTGTTGTCATAAGCATTGCGGCAACAGACTTCTGGTCTTGTTGTGTGTTTCCGTTTTATGATCCAATAAATTGAGCTCGCCCCTAGCTTACGTTTCTGAGGAGGCGCCTCAGATTTCAGGACCCAAGAAAACACCATTTCCCTGTGGCAGTGCCAAATTGAGAGAGAAATAATGTGTTGCCAAACGGAAGTAAGCTTTTGTTTACTGCTTTCCTGTGCGTAATATAATAAATATAAGTATTGATTTCTATACCATTCGACGGTCCTAAATATATCGGATAGTCCATTATTTTCTCACATTGTGTACATTCAATTCGATATTGGAAACATTTTGCTTGAAAATAAAGGAAATTTTTAGCTAAAAATTTTCTTAAAAATAATCAAGAACACTGATTCGCCTCGTAAGAGAAATTTAGGATTTGTAAATGAGAGGATTTAATCTGATTCTTGGCAAAAAAGGTTTAATTTTGACTGTAATTTAAATTTTTCTACATTAGATTTAAACTTCAAGGAGACGTTGTATGAAAAATTTAAATCCTGGATTTTTTAAATTTATCATTGTTTCTGATGACAATTGTCTGGAATAATTTTTTTCTCAAAATTGGCAAGACCAGAATTGATACAAATTGAATTGATAAAAATTTAAATTGAACCCATATATGGGAATAATTTTGAAAAGTATAAATGGTTTAAATTAATGAAAAAATTGTTCTATTTTTTGAGAAGACCTCAATTGAGATTCTCACACGGGCCGCCAGTGCAAAAAGTTCCATATTAAGATCTTGAAAACGACAAAAAAAATTTTAAAAAAAGTTGTCTAGCAAGTTGTGAATCTCGTTAAATTTCATAACTTTTGGTTCGTATTTCTTGTTCCTTTTCACGCCTAATGAGCGGAAGGAAAGAATGGCAAGGGACCTGCCAAGTGAGCGATCGCTAAAGTCATTCATCACTCACCCTAGCTCGCAGGATAAAGCTGACAAAAGTCGAGCTTTCTTCCGAATCAGTGTCAAAGGCAACAACAAACCTCGCCATACTTTCTCACAGAGTCGGCTCTCTTTGTATCGTGTGTGTGAGCGAGATAATAAAACGATAAACACACCAAGTCGCAATTTTATTTATTGCCAGAAGTGGCTGCGCCGAGAGATGCTCGAATGGCCCGCGACGACCGCGCACTAAATCATTTTTATATTCAATCGCGAAAAAAAATAGCCGAGATGAAAGTGTATAGAAGAGTTTTTGCTGGTTTGGACGTTTTGCCAATTATAACAAATCAAAAGCCAGCAGCAGTCACACGCTTTTCACGTTGTTCAATTCGAAATATATTCAGGAAATCTCTTTGAAAAATAAACTCAATCATTCGACGGAATTTTTCCAGGAATTTGTGAAACACGCACAAGTGTGGGTGCGTTATATGTCTGGAGGCCTGGTGACGACGGCACGTTTTTGATCAAAAATACGACGCAATTTAGAAGTATTTTAGAATTTACATGCCAATTATATTGTATATTAATGATGTGCTCACGCGAAGTTCATTTTGCGTGGGGAAAAAATCAAATATAACTGCTTTGATCATTCCATTCTTAGAAAGAAATGCCACGGGCAAAAGCTAAAAATTTAAATAACGAACCTTTTATATGAAATAAAAATTATTTTGGCAGCAAATTTAGAATAATACATATTTCCTCTCTTCATTTCTGCGTGTTTTATAAACTTATTTTAATTAAAAAACCAAAATAAAAACCGAAATGATAAAAAGCAAAGACTGCCTTAATTTATTTTCTGAGCTGTTAAGAGACTTTAAAAGGACGATTAATAAAAAATAATAATAATGAAGTTGCTTGAGTTTGATTATGAATTTTCCTACCTTGATTTTTAATGTATTAAATATAGAATAACGCTGAATAAAGCAATAAAATATCTCGAGTATTTTGATTGAAATTTTCTTTTATACACAAGCAGAGATGAACCCCATAGTGAGATGCTCTCTCAAAATAGAATTTAATTTTGCCTGGGGAGAGTCGAGCAAAATTGAATCAGCGCCCTCTGTGCGTCGGTATTTCAGCCAAGACTTTTTTCAATGAAAATATTGTGTGCAGCGAGGTGAGATTCAATCAGCCTCTTAGCAGGGGCAAAGTTAATACACACAATATTAATCCCAACCCACACTTCAAAGGGTTGAGATGAAATCCGTCTTTGCTTTTTAACGGCCAAAGCCCCATATTTGCGACCTGTCACAGGAATTCAAATTCACAGCTCGATAGCAAATTGAGAGCTCCGGTCTGATTGCATTTATAAACTTTTCCAATTAAGAGGCGCACCTGATGTGTGGGCACGGACGTTGTGTAATACAAAGTGCTGGGGAATCGAATCCGCAACATCTGCTTTAACCGGAAAATGGAATTTGAGAAATTATTATATAGTTTGCCTGGCAGTGCAGAAAACTGTTATCAACTTATTTTTGTTTTCTTTCCACGAATGCTCCCACTTTTTCCGCTTGACGAAATTTATTGAACCCTTCGAGGAAACAAATTTATCGCAGCGACACTAAATTGTAACTGGAACGTAAAAAATTGTCTTTTGGGAAAGTATTTTCATATATAATAAATATTTATTTTTATTTTATTTGTGCGCCTGTTTCCTTAGCCTTTCTGGGAAATTACAAATTAATATCGTTTTGCTCATTTCGTTGCTCAATAAAAAAGCTCCAGTTTTTTCCTAGCTTATTGTTGCACTGACAATCATGGCAAAAGCACAAAGCACAGATTGTCAACGTGAAAGAAAAATAGCCACAGGGATAAATATATGAGGCTAGACGCGGTTATAAATAATCAAAAGCCGTGCAGGAGAGTTTGAAAAATAAACTATCAAAGTTATTGCAGCAGTTTTTATTAGAAATGAAAAACTTTCTATGTAGAATACTTTCTTTTTTAATATTTCAAATTAAAAAATATTATTAAAAAAGTAAATATTAATAGAATTAACATTTTATTTATAGTTTTCGCAAAGATTCTTGTTACAGTGGTAACGTTTTGTCCAAAAATGCCTTTTCTACAGTTTAATGTAAAAAAATTTAATAATTTGGATAAATAAACAATTATTATATTAATTTATTAACTTAAATTGCAAATCGTTATATTAAAATTGTTTATCTAATTATTTATTAATATTTAACACAAAATATTTTAAATTTACTCCATTTCCTACTGTTATTCGGTGAACGTCAGGACTGAATTTAACTTGCTCTGTGAAACGAATATGACTAATTAATTTATTACACATAAATATTTCAACAACCAAATATTTGTTTTAATCTAAAAAATCCGCTATAAATTTCACTGAAAGTCAAGGAAATTATTTTTCCTCCTTCAAATTTGTCTTTGCTACATCAATCAAGCGTAATCGAGGAAGCGATGCGCTCTCCAAGTTGACAAAGATGCAGCGGCAGGAAAAAAAATGGATTTCGCACCACCATTTATCATCGGCTAACAAAAGTCAAGACTTTTATACGTTTAACGAGGCCATTTGTGTGGTGAAGAAGAAGAAAACGGATCCGCGCCACACCCTGTGCAGTTTCGAAATTCGCAATTAACCAAGGGGATCCGGTTGCACTTTGATAATCCCAGGCTTACATTAAACGAGCCTTTCAAATAATGAGCGATCCATTTGCGCCGCGAGACGCAATTAGGTCTAGACGAAAGTGGATTTTTCCTCAAATCCCTTTCCCAAGGTTCTGGGAATTAATTTTTGCCTCGAGTAGACATCAAAGGCCTGCTCCGTTGAGTGCCCATTGAGACCGAATTTATCGCTCCAATCAGGCCGCGGCCAAAATGGCAACGTAGCCTGCAATTTCATGCATAATTAATGGCCTTCGAGTTGAGTGGCGCCGAGAGAAGGGGCGAACTCCTTTTTTTTTCATTTCAAATTTCTCTCAAACAATTTCTAAATTTCTTATTGTTTTCATTATTCCGTTTGGCTGATTTTCTACAATTTCCTAATTGAGATATATTAATTTGCTGCTTTAATTTATGCAAGAGTTCAGCGTACCGTGGCAATATTCAAATTTTGTGGGATGCTTTGGCAGTATTTTGCGTCTCGTTGCAAAATAATTTTCTTGCTTGTGAGGCATATTATCATTTTGGAAGAATTAATTAAGGAAGATTTTCAAAAGTTTGTGCATTTCAAAAGTTTTTGGAAACTTTTGGAATTCTTGCTGTAAATTTCGCTCAAATAGTTTTAATCGTGAGAGTAACTTTAATAAATTTACGAGTAGTAAAAATTAATTTTACTAAAAATTCAATATAAAGAAAGCCAGGAATTAAGGAAAGAAAAATCCAAGCATGCTTTGGGGTTGAGGCAGAGAAGGGAGAAAAAATCACTTGCCTTGTGAATTAAGCAGAAGGAAAGGGAACGAGAGGGTTTGCAGAAGAAATTGAACAAAAGAGCAACCAAAACCATAGAATCGCAGCAGGATGAGCAATAAAGGAAGCGTCCAGCACGAAAGTGGCGATGAATAACAAATGACATCCCCACGTAGAGAATTTTTTTTAAATAATTTTGTTCTTTCTCAACCGAGAAAGATCAATCCGATCAATCTCAAACTAAACTGATGTGGAATCTGTGTGAAAATAAATTTTAAATCTTTCTTGTAAATATCGTCAAGAAATAAAATCTTGTTGCATCTTTGTAACCAAGTTTAACCAATGAAAATTAATTTCAGATTGAAATAAATGTTGAATTTTCCTTCAAAATAATTCCCTGTTTACTGAGTAAATATTAAAATGCGAAATTAAAATTCAACAGAGAACAAGTTTAGTAATTTTATTCAGTTCCATTGTTTCATTTCAATTTGTGCGTGTTTTGCCGTTTTTGCAGCAATATTTGGCGAAGAACAAAAGCAGGAATGTCGGCGAAAAAGCAGAATTGTAATTAAAACGCTGTTTCGGAGCGAAATAATACGATATTTGCATTTCACACACAGCTGGTGTCTCGGGGAGCGACGAGCTCTGTTTGTTCTTGAGCACACAATTGTGTCTGAGATGCACATGGCGAGCAAAGCAGGTCATCACACATTCACAAAAGCGGCTTCGAGTTTTGCTCTCGCACTTTTCTTTCTACCGAGAGAGAGGCAAAGAGGATTATTTTTAAGCGGCACCTCCGCGAAATTATTGTGAACGTCGGCGCCGCGCTTACTGGCAAACACAGAAACACACCATTTCCCTCCGGCTCAAAATTACGACTTAATATGAAAAAAAATGACACGTTTTTATACCTAATTCCAGCTGGGATAGAAACTGTGGAAGTCAGTGGGGAATCGCGGTGTAATTAATAATGGAGAATGAAAAGGTTGGAAAATCTTTCAAGCGTAATTTGCTTTATTATAAGAAAAAAAAACTGCAAAGCTTCACGTATATTGAATAATAAATTGTTTTGTGAAGTAAAAAGTATTAAATTTTCAAAGTATCAGTTTTTTATTAATTTTATAAGAGAAAATCAATTCAGATATTAAATTCCATAAATATAAAAGTAATGGAGCGCAAAAATAATTTTTTAATAAAAATAAAATGTTCTTTTCAATCCTTCTTTGGTGATCTAAAATTTGATTTCTATAGATTTTAATCAAATATCATTAATTTCAGTAATATTTATAATTCTAACAGATTAATTATTTGATAAAGTTTGGCCACCTTTAAAGTAGATGAAACCTTCTGCAAAATGTTTTTCAAATCCTTCAAATTTTAATGGAATACAATAAAACATACTCAATTTGTTTCAAATATGACGAAAAAAGTATCATTTTCTAATTTTTAACTCATCCGAACGGAATATTTTCAGTCGTTCGGACCCTGTTTATAACTCAATAATATTTTCTAAACGGCTTGTTCAAACATTTTGAAAATTTGTATTCGGATGCAAAATGACACGGCGCATCTAATGGCTATCTTGGATTTTTTGTCCGGTTGCCTATTTTCAAGGGGCATAAAACTTTATATTTTGACCTTTGGCCAGGGTCAATGACCTTTGACCTAGAAACTTGCTGACCATTGAGAAAAGATACCTTGGTTCATTAACTCCAACTTCCTTTCAAGGAAATTAAAAAATCTTCAGCCAAATTAATTTGGCAGCAGTTTTAATAAACCCTTATGTTTCTCCGGCGGCCATATTGGATTTTGAAAAATATGAAAAAATTTCATTACTGGAGAATTGTAGGAACCAAAGTATGAACTATCATGTTATTTGATTATAGAAATCAATAAATTCTAAGCGCTCTAAAATTGGATTGATTTTCTCCGAAACGAGAAAAATGCAAAAAACCACGTTTTTTAACATTCAATTAAACTTTTCTCAAAAATTTATGGGGTGACCCCCAAATTTCTGGTGCCAAATCTGTAGCAGGGTTATCAAGGAACATGCTGGTGGGTCACACACCTTTGCCAAAGTTAGTTTCGTTTACTTTAAATGGGATTGAATGATTTTCATAAAAATTGTCCATAAGCGAACCATGTTAAATTCAAACGCGTTTTTCTCAAAAATTTATGGGGTGACCCCCAATTTTCTGGTTATCAAAATGATCCTTATGGCCTAAACTATCAGTTTCTGTGGAGGATATTGCTGCCCTAAGGTGGTACCATCCTCTTTAAATTAAGAAGTAATTGACTTGAAACAATAATTCAAACGATTTTAAGAGGCTGATGGGGACCAAACTAGTTTTTATGTGTTTAATTTTCAGCTATATAAGAAAAAAAAGGTAAAATTATTTTGATAAAACTTCTTTACACTTTTTTTGACAACGTTTGAGAATTCTTTTGAGGAAAGAAAGTTTTTTTGCACACGACCTTTGAAATTGCTAATTTGCAACAAGTGAAGAAACTGAACTGGGCGGGTTGTTTGCCCAGAATGTCTTCTTGGCACTTAGGCGAGGTCACGTGCAAGTACGACAATGTGCGTAAAACTCGATTACAACTTTGAAGTACCCACACTACTTGTAATCAGGTTAGGCCAAAATTTCGCGCTGGAACTCACCGAGAGGGGATCGAGACGCCGAACCGCTGGACGCACACCAACCTCCTGTCAGAGGTTGTTTGTTTTTCGTTAGGTCTTCTTGCTCCTCGAGAGGGTCAAACACACACGGAGAAAAGAGGCGAGCAGCAACGGCGACGGCACCAAAGCACAGAGTGCAGCTTCCTTGTGCCGACGGATGCTGTGCCGCCACGCGCCGCATCCTTCGGGGGATTCTGCGCGCTCGCCCCGGCGCCTATGCATTGTGTGTGTTTTGAGGCAGAACCCCAGCGGCTCGTCCCGCACTCCATCAAAAAACGCACGACCATGCTCAAGCGTTGTTGGCTTCATTGATTTTTCCAGAGAAATTGAAGAAGAATAAATTAAAATAGAAATTTCCATTTACAATTTTTAATTGAGAAGATTTAATTTTTTGTAAAATAAAAACAGAGAGGTGGCCTCTTTGAAATCTGTGGAGGATCTGCTATTATCGGACTCGCAGATCAATTTGATCACCAATTCTGTTTTCTTTAGTTTTACTTTTTTTGGCTCATTTCGCCTAAAATCGCGTGGTATTTTTTAAATTTGTAGGTCAAATTAATTTTTCCAATTCGTTATATTATCCAAATGCAGTACGTTTTAGAAATTATGTTCAATATTAACTTGATTTATAAAATTGTAAAATGGTGAATAACATGTTAGTAGTGTGAATTATTGATTATTATGAAGTTAATTTTATAATTAATCATTACACAGAGAAACATAAAATTTGAACAGATTGTTTTCAAAAATTGAATGTAAACAATGTGATATGAAACAATTTGACAAATAAAGAACAATAATATAGTAATAACAGTAACACTAACAATAGTATTGATAATAATAATAAAATTATTTTAATAACAATTTAATAATAATAAATTGTTCAAAATTTCAAATGAGTAATAATAATAATAAAAGACATTTAATTACACTCTGCGCAACTATAATTTTGTTTTATATTTAACAATAATAAACAAGAACATATCAAGGAGAAAATATAATTATGATATTATAAAGAATAAAATTGATTTTGATCATTAATTTGCTCTGTGGGCTCTGTGCTTATAAATTTAAAAGAAATCAATTATATCTATAAAAATTAAAAATAATGATAAAATATGAATAATGAATTAAGTTATACTTGAGATATTTCAATCAAAATTTTTATCAGTTTTTAATTTCAACCCATTTTTTTCTAATGAATATTGATTAAAACTAAAAATAAATTGCAAAACCCTAGGGCAGAACCAACGTTGACCTACATTATTGAGCTATGCTTGTGATAAAAACATGGAAACGCGATGAAACAACGCTCAAGAAAAACAAACTTTTGCATTTATTGCTGTGTGGCCTGCAGGTAACTTTTGCAGTTGCGCGGCCACAAGGCTAGAAAATGTTCTCGTCTTTGCTCTTTGCCGCTTGATTAGCAACGACGGCCTTTTGTGTTCAGACCGTGCTGGGCATTTGTCACCGTCAACTTGAAACTTTTACCGAACGCAGACCAGAGAATATTGTTCTGCGCGACGAGAGAACGACTTTGAAGTGTGGCAGCTAATTTAATTAGTCGCCTAGGTGACACGAGTGGGGTGGGCTGAGGGGGGGGGTCACGTTGGCCGATATTACCATCAAAATAATGCTTTTTGCTCGTCAACTTCTGCACATTGGTCACGCGCAATCTGGAGCAAAAACGCGGCTGCTTCCCTGCGAGTTGCAAAAAGAAAAATAATTAAGCAAATTCAATCCTTTTTACGTTTTATTCCTTGATTCTTGTACAAAGAGGAACTAATGTAGTACTGGTTTTTAATTATATCTTAATTTGATTAAAACTGCATCAAAAATTATTTGATTGGTTAAAATTTGAACTTTGTGCTTCTAACATTTTGATCAACAGATCAACCAATAAATAATAAAAAAAAAATTGAGCCATAAAAAGATCCGCACTCATAATTAGAGGGGAGGTGATTTTTTCCTTTTTCAAGCAAACCAAAATTGTTTATTATTTTAGTTATTTTGATAATTTTCATTTTATTTTTAGTTAATTAATTCAATGAAAATTATAAAAAATTTCAATTACTCTATTTTCAATCCTTGATCGCCAAATCATATCCAGTCAAGCTTGAATGTTGAAAGTAAGATAATTATCTGATTCTAATTTTGATGTTTGAAGTTCTCGTCGAGTTTGTTTTCCGCGTCAGTTGCACATCTTTTGATGCGGTTCCACTTTACTTTTGATAACAAAACTTGTTTGTAACGCGAGAAGAACGGGGTGATAATGGAATCACTGGTCGACCAACTTTTGGCCATCGGGCTTGGTGCAATTTTAAATAATTTGCCGGCAGAGACTCTTGCGGCGAAATTGGATCGCGCCGGCTTTGCCCCCGCACGGAAAGATGACCCTTGGGGCACCCTCGGCTCGCAAATTTCCTTCTGGAAACACAAAGCAAAAAGAGACTTTTCTCTCTTTCGCCGCGGACAAGGAACAACTAAGCCCTCAAAAGACTCCTCCTCGGCCTCACGTCGCTTTCGGTGAAGAACCCATTTTAGGTTCGGAAAATATGACATTACGAAAAAGGGCATGTAACATTCAAGAAATACAATAGGGGCCGCTGTAATGGGCTTAAAATTTAGTTTAGATATGAATTCTCAGAGAAAATCCGAGTCTCATGGTTGGTTGTCCAAGGAATTTGAACGAAATCGGGCTGAATTGGAAACTAACCTTTGAAATGATGATGAAGAGGGTTTGGCAGCATCTTGCCTTACATCAGGACGGGATTTCACTAAGATTTTTCTGATAAATCCCTCATTTTTGGACCGATTTCGGGACTTGAGTGAAGTCAAGACATCACGCGACACGCGGTAAACAAAACGTGACCCCGGGCCGGCGACTCCGCCCCCTCAAGCGCTCTCTGATTTTGGCAACAAAAAAAGGCGCGATCGCCACATGCACTGATCAACGGCAAATAAATGATTGATTGTTTCCCCGAAGAAATTAATTAATTAAAAGGACAAAGGACTCCGGCATAGTCAATTCAAGTCTTTACAATAATACTTTTTGTTTTTAATTTTTAACTGTCTTCCAATAATTGCTAAAAATGGTTGGTGATTTGACCAAAATAATATGACAATGTCAAATATCAATAAGTCCTTATTTTATCATCTCCATTATTAGTTGCAAATGATGTTTATTTGTGTACTTTTTTTTACCGTAAATCGAGATACTTTATAAAAATATTCAAAGTTATACGAAAAGAAGACTACAACAATTGGAGAGAAAAAAATCACATTACATGTTCTGAAAAAGCTTTTCAAAGAAAAAAATCTAGAAAATAAACTCAAACATTATTATTTTTCTTTGTGAAACATAAATTTTAAAATCTCAATATTACTTTGGGAAAAAACTTTGTTTTCATAACTGACACTATAAAGCACTAAATTCACTTCTTTTGTCTCTCAAGACTTCTTGTTGGCATAATAGTCCATTGTATGGGTTTGTTCCCTTATTTATTTTTATTATGAATCAACTTATTTGGCAAAGCAGTTTGGGGGCCAGCAATTCTTAAAAATAATTTATCCCTTTTGATTTGTTGGTCAGATTTTGCTTGAAATGAAATGATCGCCGGCGCCACCGCACCGGTCGCCAGAGGCGCCATTCATCATATGGAAAAAATTCTTTTGGCAGAAATTCAACGAAATTTTCTTCGCGATGGGTGCTTTCATTCGACATGCGCACGTTTTTTGCGTTGCTTTTCCGTGCCAAGTGATATACGACGGCTTGAGCATTAAATTTTCTCTGCATCCGTTATTCCGACGACGATAAGCCCACGTGTGTGTGCATTTATTTTTTATCAAAACCTTGTCTAAAAGTACAGCCCAGAGAGGAAGGGACAGTGCTTTTTACCAACTCTCGTGCTCAATTTGCAATTTGTCAAATATATTCACGCAGAGTGGTGCCGCGGAATTTCTGTTGAATATTGTGTCAGACAAAAAGCTTTGCTGCTCTTTGAAAGAGAGAAAAAGACACGCGCCCGTGGTTCGCACGTGTTCCTGATGGCAAAAAAATGCTAATAAATTTCAGCCTGGATTTCTGACAAAAAGGAGTCGTGTTTTTTACGGTAAAAAAAGCTTTTTTGTTTAAAAGGGTAATTTTTATTTTAATGAGAGGGTCATTCAGAATGAGATAAAAGCGTGATGAAAAGCTTGTTCATATATATATATATATATATATATATGTAGACAATTCCAAATTCATGTTGAAATGAAAGTTTTACAATATTTTTATCCCCTTTTGATTAATTTCAGATCAAATTGATTTAAAATTCATTTACAAAATTTTATTTTATGAATATAAAAAAGGGATTGTATTATATTTTTAGAAAACAATGACATATATTTAATATAACATGAACTGTGGTAATTTAGCAGCTTTTACGTCAAATAGATCTTTTCAATATATGCATCTTTCACACAAAGCACTTAAATAAGATTTTTAAATCATACTCTTATTGAATTTACACTTTATTATTAAACTTTTCACTTTAAAAATACAGTAGATAATTATTTAAGATGACCAGCTTAAATTTTCTTAATTTAACATAAATCGGCTGTTTAAACAAAATTAAAGACTGAATTAAAAAAAAAAAAATAATAATTACAGTTATAAAGTTTATTTAATCTAAAAACTGTGTATAAATTTTAAGATTTGTTTAACAATAAATTTAATTAACTTTTTGTGGTAGAATTTACGATCAAGGTGATTTGAAATTAAAGTCGGCTTTTCCTCAATGGGTTTTGAGAGTTGTTAATTGTTCATGAAAGATTTTTCTTAAACAATAAACAACTCAAAAAATCCATCAAGGAAAAGGCAACCTTAAATTCAAATCACAATATATTTAATGAGCACCTTTAATCTAAATTTTTTTCTGTCGCAAAACAATTTACTGCTGAACTGGACTGGAAAACGTCGTCGGGGAAAAAACTATCAAATATTGCGCTTGGATTTACTTAATTGCTTTCAATATGTTTTCTCTAAGAAGTGTAATTTCCCAACAACAGCCGCTGATTATCCTCAGCGTCCAGAGGTCTTGAAATGAGAACTTCTGCCGACAGCCATTTAATTAAAAACCGTTCTAGCCATTTAATTTTATTTACAACGACGGAGTTAGTTGGGACACACAAGAAAAAGGCAAATATTTACAAACAGCACTCGCCAGTTCTCTCTTTGAAATTAATTAAAAGGCCTCACTCCTCTCTCTGCAGTTTATTCGTCGTCTAGTAAACTTCATTAAGATTGCCCGCCGCATTTAATTTCCACATTAGGAGAGCCGAAGAATTCCGGTCCGCGGGCCGGTTGCAAATATGGACCGCACTTTTATATTCTCACAAGCTTTCGGGCCATATTAACCTTGGGGTCAAACGACGAGCGTTTATTCCTTGGCGTCACACGATACTTATTTCTGCGCCCACTAAATAAAAATGCTCGCAATAAAAGCCAAATGGAGAGAAGCGACCGACTTCTTCTTTTCCTTTCTTTCGCTCTGCTACATTAAGGCTGGAAAAAACGACTGCGGATGGACAGATCAGATATATATATAGGCCTTTTTTGCACGCAAATTTCTCCTCCCACGGTCGCTGCGGTCCTATATGCTGTGATGAGGATGGGCATTTTTTATCTCTCTTTCCGTTGAGCTTCTCTGTCGTAATCTACGGCTGCACGGCTGGCCTCTTTTTGTCAGACGAAACATCTAATGCTTGGAAAATTGGCCACTCTGACACTCGTAGCACTTGAGAAGTCAAAAAAAGTTTACCTTTTTCTACTTAAACTTGATATGAACACTTAAGGAGCTGAAAATTTCTGATCTTTCAGAATGCTTAAAAAAATTTCACTCTCCATAATATTTTGAGACATTTTTTTTTATTTTCAAATATAATTTACTGTGGTACTTTCAATGCGTTGGTACATCTGTAATTAAAGCATGAGAAAGCTGAGGTTTGACTAAAAAAGGCCATAATATTTGTATCAAGACTACTTTTTTTTCACTTTTTGATTTTGTATCAACTTTAAAGCTTTTGTCTGGTTTATACTCGCGGAATGGGCGGTTTGCTCGCTCCAAAAAATAGGCACACGAAGCGCAAAATGAAGTCGCGGCTGGAAAATATGGCCACTCGAGATAGCAAGGGAGGATTTGGCGCCGCAAAAAGAGAAGGATAAAGTGCCGTCGCAGAGTGGATTCAATACAAAAGAAGAAGCCGAGTAGCGTTTCAATGCCTCTTTTTGTGCACTTGTGAATAATGCCCGCGGCAATTCAAGTGCGGTTATCGCATAATTCAAGGCACAGAGGTCAGCTTTTCCGGACGTTTGCCAACTCGATTCGTACCTGCGCGACTCTTTACGACTCACTCCAATTTTCTGGCAACATAAAATAAAAGTCTCCCGAAATTCAAATTTACGAATTTGAGGATTCGACGAGATTCGATTTTTAATACAATTCCCAGGCTCAATCGAATGGCCGAGAGATGCAAGATTACACAGCCATAAAATGCTGCACACAGAGATAAAAACATATGAGCTTTAACATAAACCCTGCCATTTCGAGTAGGAAAATTACGTTTTGTGTGCGGCAAAGGGAGGACGATGCGATGAGAGAGTTTGTAAATAAAGCTAAAAACTATTACTTAATGGAAAGCTACATGAATTTCTATTTATTTATTTATTTATTTATTTATTCTCCATTCATAGTACATACAACGCAAAAAAAAGTACACTATACAAAAAAAAAGCGGAATCATGCATTGACATAAAAAAGTACAAGCATACAAATAAATGCCAAAATCAGGAGTCGGAAACAGTCTGAGGCAATTTATTTTCAATCGCAACAGAATAGATTGTCTGTTGCAAATAAATGTTGCTTACAAATAAACAAATAAAAAAACACAACAGAGGTAAAGGAATTTTTTTAACATAAATACAGAAATAGTGAAAAAAAAACTGTCGTTTATTAAAAAATTTAATTTTCAATTAAAAATTAAAAAACCAAAAATATTTTAATTTCAAAAATGATTCTCTTTGTGATCAACACAAAATACGACAATGTTTAAGAAAGTATCACAATACATGAATCTTTTATAGTTTTTTTTAACGTTATTCAAACGAATGCTATGCAAGTATTTTAATTAAGATTTTCTGCCCCAAGAGAAAGATAAAACCACAAATTGGCAGCTGTTTTGCTTTAGATTGCAATTTTGAAACGTGTGGTTTTCCTCTGTGGCGGCGCGATATAGTTTCAGACTGTCTAATCCAATGTCCAAAACAGAAACAAGCTGACGAGTCGATCGAATTCGAAAGTGTGCTCGATTTTCCACCCACCGCATGCGTGGGTTTGTGTACATTTATTCCGCGCTGATGCATGTCCTTTCGATTTAACGCCCAGCCTCACATTTCGAGCGTAATTAACCGATCGCGACCGCAAAACCGTGTAATTGGCACATGGGAGTCGATCGCGGTCAGCCTTCCGCGCGCGCCCACGATCAAAACAATGAAATATGGTAATATCCAAAATTTGGGGGAAAAAGTGTGACCTCTGCTAGTTTGCATTGCGATAAACTCTTTCCATGCTCATTTTTTCCTCAAATTTTAATTTTTTCACAACTTCGAGCAGAATAGAGAGAAATTAATAAAAATTTGAAGTCCAAGCAGGGCTGACTTTGAATTTTTTGTAAATTAACAAATTTTTAAAGCAAAGTCTACAATTTAAAGGTGTCCAGTTTAGAAATATTTAAAAAATTAATACAAATTTTATCTAAAATTTATTTTATATAATTTAATTGTTCACTTATTAATTTATCTACTTATTTATTGATTTGATATTATTGTTTTTCTTTTAATTATTTATTTATCGATCTATTTTGTTGTTCTCATATATTTTTTTATTCTTCAGACAAATCAGACATCTAGATGGCTTAAAAATTATTGATATTTGTTTTTTACACAGCTAGGGATGATTGATGCAGAACACAATTTTGAATTTTTCATTGAGTAGTTTTATGATAAAAAATAAAATCTTCAATGTGGATAATGTACAAATTCAGCCCCATTTGATCAAAATAACATTTAATTTTTAATTTTCTCAATTTCATAAGACCAAATCTTGGCCTGAACAAAAATTATGAAAGATATTGAATTGAATGGTTGTTGACAAAATGTTGAAAATTTTTTTAAATTAATTTATAATAGATTAATGAAATTTCTAATTTTGGAAAATATTTCAAGTAATGAGCGTGCGCAGGGCGAGCGCAGGACGAGCGCAGGGCGTTTGCAGATGAAATCATTAAAAAACTTTCAATCTTCTCAAATATTTGAAATAAAAAATAATGTCATAATATTGGAAAACAGTAATTCAAAATTGACTGCGCCGTAAATTGCTTATGTGACTTTGAAGTTTATTAAGAAGTTTTTAGATATTTTAGATATTTAATAGAATTTTTAATAAAATGAAAATTTAACCTCTGAACATATGAATGACAATTTCACATAAAACGGGTCATTGAAATAAATGAATAAATTTACCATTTACCCAGGAATTAATTCAATTTCAATTCTGGCACTCTAATTTTCGCATGTGGATGGCAAAATCGAAACAACGTTCACTCCATCCAAAATGCATTTGCGCCTCACTTAGATTTTTCCAGCGGCAATAAACAAGCCAATGGTAAAAGAAAGAACTTGTTGGAAATAAACAACCAGCCGAGAGAAAAGTAATGCTGGTTTTTATTCATTTTTCAAGTGCTGGCTCGGAGGGTGGCTCTGATTATTTGCCTTTCACCACCATGGGCTGCAGCGCAATAATAAAGTAATGAATGCATTGTTGATAAGCACTCGCTGCACTTTACGACTCGCGCGCCTTTTACGAGCATTGCCATTAACCCTGGGGGCCAAATTGAGACAGTGAATAATGAAATGAGAGCTGCTGCAACAGTCGGCGGCCGACGGCCAAATTCGTCGGCAAACAATTCGTCTGCTTTCACTCTGGTTAATGAACCGTTTGATCTTTTGGCTGAGCAGAAAGAAAGGAGAAGAAGAAAATAATTAAAGAGGAAACTGGGAAATTCACAACACCCGCAGGCGTTTTTCCTTTTAAATTTTCCGCAAATATTATGCAAATAAAAGCATGTTTCATTTTTCTTGTGCCGAAAAAAAAACTGCTGAAATATTATCTACTTTTTGTTGGAATAAAAATGAATATATAAATAAAAGAGGAATAATTATTAATTTCACGTTCAACCTTAATTTTTATATAAAAAATTTGAAAATGTTTGAAGTTAAAATAATGGGAAATATTTGTGGGAAATGTCAAAATTGAAACAGCTCTGCAAACAATCAACTATCAATTTCCATTTTGCTTGGCACAAAACAATGGTAAACGCGGTTGTTTGATTTTAATTTAAATTGTCACAACTGCCTTGTTTGCCTTTTGTGCAAGCAACGCGCCTGCTTGTCAAGCACAGAGGGTTGCATAACGAGTATTCGATCATGAGAGTGTTGCGGCGGCGAACGCATCAGTTGCAGCCAGAGTGGAATTGCAACTTGCAGCGTTTTAATTCGATCCGCGAGCGAGGTTGAATGGCAACAAAGAGCGCACTTGTTTGCGTTTATTGCTCCGTGATTTGATCGTATTGATGCCGCATGAATTGAGCTTTAGCATGCAAAACGAGAGAAATTTCCATCGCAATCTCTCCGGAAAAACCCTTTGCTCGGGTCCATTAACGTCGCGAGCAAGAATGTGCCAGATAGAGAAATGAATTATTGTTCGAAATTTAATCGCAATTCTAATTTCCCATTTATCATTTAGCAAGTGACGTGTGAATTGTGGCGGGAGAGAAAATGCTCTAATTATAGTTCGGAGTTTATCTGATGAAAAGCAAAAACGATGTTGGTTTGCACTGTTCTCAACAGACGATAATATTTAGAATGATTTACATCCTGTTTGTTGTTCAACCGCCAAGTTAATTGTGACTGACAGTCTGACAGGTGTTTTAATGCATTATTTTACATGCATAGTCAAGAAATAAAGTATAAAATTTATCAGATCAGATTTTTAATTCAACATTTTAATACATTCAATTGTATTTATAAATTAAATGAAAATATATGATTAAAAGGAAGCCCAAAATGAAATTTATAAGTATATTATAAAAATTAAAAAAAAATCCCTTAAACATAATATTTTTTTTAATTTCATAAAGCTTATTAAAAGTTCACTGTTTTACGAATAAAATGGTGTTTATTGAGAGTGAAATATTTTTATAAAAAAATAATTATATTTTGATTTTAGCTCTGCCAATATGGCAAAAGAATAGGAATATCTCAGTACAGAAAGTGACATAAAATTGACTTTCAATTCTTCTCTTAAACATTGCACCAAAGCGTAATAAATTTACAATTTATAACAAGCTGCCCCTTCTTTACTCACACATTACATTTTAATTGAATTCGAGACAAAAAAATTCTATGTAAAAATGTGTATTTTGAGTCCTGCGCTTTTTGTTGACGGACGCAGCTGAGCGTCTCAACATATTCCAGGTCGGCAAACTGTGTTAGAAGAAAACTTGGGCACTTCCATAAATGCAGTCTTGCGAGCATTGGTCCGTGCAATATTTCCTTTCGTCCTCAAAGGACACCTCCTTTCCTTGCTCGGCTGAAGTTGACGAGTCTCCAACTGCTCCCACGATCACATACGCCACGATCACGGCCATCTGCATTTATCGAGAGAGAGAGCGGAAAAATCTGCGAGTCAACCTAGCGAAATATCAAAGGCACACTTACCGCCAACAGAGTCGACATGAGAACAAAATAGATGGACGCTCTGAAGCCCAGCGAGTTGTAAAGCGTCCCCGAGACAAAGGGCCCAACAAAGCCGCCCAGGCAGTAGCTGGCCGAGAAAAGCGCAGTCATCAGGCCAAAAGTTTCAAGATCGTCGTCATAACCGTGCTGACTGAAACCAACAAAGTGAAAAGGTTTGCCAAGCATTGAACACCCAACAGGGCCTATTATGATGATAGAGGGACACTTAAACCCTGGAAAAAGTTAAGTAAAAATTTAAAGGCAGGAAATTAAATTTATTCGGAGATGAATAAAAGTTTTATTATTAGCGTAATATATGCTTCAATATTTAAAAGAAAAAATTATTCCCTTTAATCAAATTTGTTCACTGAAATTAAGTTGTGTTGGGTGATTTAATTGAAACAAAGCCCGCAGCTAGAGCCGTGAAATTAAACTTCTTGTGAAATCAAAAACTTTGATGGAAAAGCCCTTTGACGGGTAATATTTTTACTTTTTACGCAGAGAGTGAAGCAAAATTCAACTCACATGAGGGCGCTAATTCCGTCCACAAAGCAGCCGCCGAGCACGAAGGCCATCCCGAGCCCAGCAACCACCAAGCCGGCGGCACATAAGGGCCAAATGCTGAGGGAGCAACAAAATTAATTTCATTTGCGGACTTTCCGGAGTCTGGTCAGAAATTTCTCTCACTTTTTCACGCTGAGAAAGGGCACCGGGCCGATGAATAAGGAGCCGGTGAAGATGAACGCCAGCCCCACGGAGG
The DNA here is from genome assembly GCF_031216515.1 of Neocloeon triangulifer. Taxonomy (NCBI): domain Eukaryota; kingdom Metazoa; phylum Arthropoda; class Insecta; order Ephemeroptera; family Baetidae; genus Neocloeon; species Neocloeon triangulifer. The sequence goes on from NW_026775552.1 coordinate 182,355, forward strand.
TGAGCAACAGGCCAGGCACACCCGCGTCACACAAGAGACACGCGCCCGGCATCATCACCATGGCCGTGCCGAACATGAGCACAAAAGTGATGCTTATTTCTAACGGGCTCAGTTCAAACTAAAAATAGAGAGAAGAAAAGAACAATTCAATTTAATATCTTTGACAATAAGTTACGATCGTTTTTTGGGGACTTTTTTAAACTTCCGAAAACATTTTTTAATTAATTTTTGAAAGGAATTTAAAAATTTTAATTCATGAATTGAATGAAAAATAAACCTAGAAACCTAAAAAAAAATCATAGAACCGTAGAGTTTAATGAATCTCATATATCAATAAAACAATTTGGTCTCCAATTTGAGCCGCTGTGCCAAACGACAAATGACTTTACAGCAGAATTGCAAATATTAACAAACAAACGAACAAAAGTTTTTGTTTCTAAACTTGAAAGCCGCACACTTAAATTTATGGTGAGGAAATCTTTTGGATTTAAGGTTTAAAAAGTCTTTTCCTCCACATTTTTCACAAACTTGATACGCCATTGACAATTTATTCGTCCCACACACAACACACACCGCAGAGTCACGTGAAGTGCAGGTCTGCGCTGTTTCCAATCTATTTTAGGCAAAATTGTGCCCCCAGCTTGCTTTTAATTTTGATCAAACGTGACGTTTGGCGCGGGTAGCTATGCAAGAGAACCTCTCGCTCACCTTTAGCAAGTGCGGTTGGAGCACCGGAGCGTAAAAGCTGTAGACCGATGTGGTCACTGCGATACACACCATGTTCACCTGGATGGCCGTTATTTTCAGGGAGCTTAGCACGCTGCTGACTGCAAATTTAGCCTTGCTCGTTTATGTATGTCATCAACTTGCAAATTCGCCTCGCCGCCATGCATTCATCGGCCGAACGAAATAAAGTTCCCACGCAGCCAAAGCCCAGAAGTGCGGTTAAAACAGAACACCCTTTAAATAATGAACGCCGGATAAAATTGAGGCGAGTGAAGAAAATTTTCAAAATAAACCCAATATTACATCAAAGGGAAAAAACACTTGAAAATCATATTTAATCAAGTATGAATTTGTTTTAAATTTTAAGCTACTTTAGGAATAAAATAAAATGCAATAGAAAATTTAAAAAACTCATAAAACACAATTCTGATTGATTAAATTATCACATACAAACTTTCAAATCTTTTATCAATCAATTTCAGAATTTTAAATTATTAAAAAAAAAATTATTCAGGACAATTTGAATTAAATTCATTTCATTGGCACACAGTTCTTTTAATGGAACATAATTTGTAAATTTTAATCCTTTAATTTGGTCAATGATTGAGCAGATTCTTTTGTTTCAATCAAAGGCTGGTGCAAAATAATTTCGCAATCCACACGCGCGGCTGCATAATTTTCTCACGTCTCCGACATAATTCGCAATTTGCATGGCGACGGGCGTGTTTACAAGTTATTATTACTCACTGTTCATCTTGTCCGTTTCCCGGCAAAACGCCGCGGTCGATGGCAAGTTTGACGGGAAAACGCAGGGCGCGACGTAGCTGATGACCAGCATCAGGCCACCCACGGACACGAACGGCACCATGAAGTTCTCGTTCTGTTATAGGTCAAGAGATAGGAATTGGTCGAATATAAGGAAGATTAGGGGTCACCTGCAGGAGAAGGGCACCCGCGATGGGCCCAATGAGGCAGCCTAATCCGTAGAAAAACTCCAAAATCGCCTGTAAAATTATCAAGTTTAATTTAGTTAAAATAAATATAAAAAATATTAAATTATATTTTATAAAAAATGTTAATTTGAAATTTGAAATTAGTTTCATTAAATAAAATTATAATTAATACCTAATTAAAATATTTTACTCTAAATTTATTGCCTATTGCTATTGATTTATATTTGCAGCAGAAGAAAATAAATTTAAATTTGTTTAATTTGGGTTTGTAAATGAATAAGACAGTGAACGTTCTCAAACTAAGTGTGATTGGAAAATTAATCAACAGCTTCTTTAACATTTTATATTAATTATAATAAATTATATAATTTTGCTCTTCTCCAATAAACGGTTGATTGATTACCTTCTAAAAATTGACATTATATAGGATATGAAGTTTTATTACTGAAATTGAACGAGTCCATGCAAAGGCACTCAGACCATGAAGCATTCTGAGGGTCTTTGTTTGGCTGCTCAATTAAAACAAACGGGCTGATGGAAAAGCCTGGTCTCTAATTATTCACTGCCGGAATTCAAAGGAAAAGTTAATTCGATTACGTAAGTGAAGGCGACCGAGTTGGGAAAAGTGACCAGCACAATTGCAAACACGCTCATGTAGACGATGGCGGTGCCGACGGCGTCCACCACTCTGGTCAGTACACTAACGTACAGAAAAGTGTCTGGCGATTCCGACAGGTCGAGCAGCCTGCAAAAAAAACCAATCAATTTTACACAATGACGTGCAAAGCTCTGAAATTTTAAGTCATTTTCAAAGCGTAAAAGTAAATGAAGGCGAATTTTGAAATTTTGTTTCTGTTACAAGCGAGAATTTATGGGAACGTGCGAAGTGTAATTTTCGATTCATTAATATTCAACACGCACCAACTCTATGCATATTAATGGCTTTCCAGGTTAAATGTGATGCAAAATCTAAAAACGTGAATGCACATAAGACATATTTTACTGGACAGCAAAAAATTTGAATTATAGAGTAACAAATACAAAACAAATTCTATAAAATATTTTAATTTGACCTCCTCAATCATTAAAAAAATTGTTTGCATAAAAATCATTTTAATTGTTTTGGTTACAAGCTGAAACCGTGTGTCATGTGAAACTTGAATAAAACAAAAAAATATGCTCATGAAACAGGTTAATTTTGTACATGAATTTATTTGGTTTCCCAATTTTGTTGTAGAATATTATGGCTTTCCAAGAATTAGTATATCATTTTTTTTTTCATGGAATAACGCTGGTAGAACTTTTTTATTAAAAAATAAATTATTTAAGAGTTGTACTTTTTCCTTGCATAGTTATTTATAACAAGAAAAAAGCAGCTATGATAAAAAATTTGTATAATTAAAAAAAAATGGCACACCAATGAAAATAGAATCAATAGAATTGCGGTAAAAAATTGTTGCGTCACATTTTAAAGGAACTTTTGCAACGCAAGTAAAAAAAAACTTGAAGTAAAAGTAAAAATGTGTTTTCAGTGGGATTGAAACAACCAAAATGTCCCCTTTCTCTCTTCAGACACAATTAATTCAGTGGCCGGAAGAACGGGTTAATTATAATGTTGTTGGCTGCAAAAAGGACAAAAAAGTTGTACAAAACAAAAGCTTATGTCAATGTGTATTTTGCAAGTGCCTGAATAAATAATGATTGTGTCATACCCGATGGAGATGTAGCTCATGCCGGTCAACAGCATTCCCAGATGGATGGACATGGTGTAGCCCGTCTTGTTGATCTGCAACAGTAGCAGCTTTTTTTTTACTTTTTACTAATAATCCAATTACGCGGGGGCCGTCGGGAATTTTCGGCCACGATTTGCGCGAGTGCGATAAAAATTTTAAACGAGCGCCGCAGTCCCGCGGGCCACTTTATTAATCAAGCGTTTTGGTGCTTTTGCCGTTGTGCGGTCGCAACGTGATTCGAATGAAATCCATGACACCGGTCTTTTTTGAAACTAATGCAAAATACTTGTTTAACTGCCCAAGCGAAAATCAAGTGTTAATTGATTTATGAGATCAGGAATGGAAAAAAAAGAGGTTTTTTAGATTTACGATAACAGTAATGGTATTTTAAAAGAAACAAATGGATTAATTTGAATAATTGCCAGTTGAATTAAAAAGATTAATGACCATGTTCATAAGTTTGCGGTCCATCTTGGAGTGGAACTTTTTTTGCCAGTTCTTTGCCCTTTCTTCAGAATTGATAAAATTCATATCCTTTGATATTTATAAATAATTTATAATATTAATCATCATAAAATTTAAATGATTCATTTAAACGAAATATAATAAATGATTTAAAAAAATCATAGAGATAAATGATATTAAATTAAAAAAGTGACCAAATGTGTACCTTAATATTTTTGTGTATCATTTCTCCCATTATTGCGCTATCCAAAATTAATTATTCCTCTAATTTTGAAATGTGAGAGCAAAATAATTCTTACCAGCTAAGAAGAATTAAAAATATATAATTTTAAATATTTTAATCACTAAGTTTCAAAGTAGGATTCTGTGAAATAACCTTTATTGAAGAATTATTCATTTAAATCAAATTGTCTGGTTTAAAAAATACATAAATTTTTCTTTTTCTTAAATTTCCATTCGGATTTAATTCTTAGAAACATTTTTTTAAAAAGAAAAAAACTTACAATCTTTGATAAAAAGGGGCAGATGATGAAGATGGTGAGTTCGTAAATCGAGAAAACGGCGCCACTGCCCGCCGGCGAAACTCCTTTCGAGGCAGCCTGCGAAGAGCAAAAACAAAAATGTGTACATAGACAAAAAGCGGAAAGAAAGTGTCGCCCCAATAAAAAAAAAACTCAGTCACCACCTTTCACCGAGGGCGGAACACGTGACAAATGGCGCCGGAGACAAATTGCCCGCGCCGAGAGGAAAAAAGGCACAGAAATGATTTATTTGGTACCTCAGGTGGGTAGAGCGGCGCCTGCATCGATTTGCTCATCGCCCTGACCAGGTGCAAGGACGCCAGCATTGCCAGGACGCGCCATTGATGGCAAGTGAATTTCTCGGCCGCCATCAGCACAGACATATCCGTTTCCGAGCTTGGCCGTCTGCAAAAACTTTTCTTTTCAATTTGTGAGAAATAAATCACTTTGAACGACGCGCGGCGATGAAAGGAGAATGAAAAGTCTCTAATCACTTTCTTGCAAAATGAAAAGTGAATTGAAAGGTTTTTGGGTATCTTATTTCATTTCTATTCAAGCGTAAAAGAAGTGGGAGTAAATTTTCCATTTCTTTAGAGGATGTCAAAGAAAAAATCAGTCATTTTGAACAATTTTCAAGAAGAGGTCAGGAAAAAGTATATTATAATTATCATCAAAAATTTCCATTTTATTGAAGGTTTTTAAATTTCAAATTAAGTTTTTTGGTGTGCAAAAGGCAATCTCTGCCTATCACAAGATAAATCATTGAAATATTCAAATATTATAAATAAAAACTACAAAAAAAATTGAAAGAGAGAAATACATTTTATTGATTTTATTTAGATATCAGATTTTTTATTCTATCCTCTTCTTTTTCAAATGGACATAACAAGGTGTAAAATTAAAATTCCCCAATGGCTCATAAATTAAATTTCAGCGGCTGTTATATTTAGTAAAAGACTGTTATTATGAAATGTTATGGCAGTAACTAAAATTTATTTTTTTGCGTTGCCTGCGCGATGAAATGCCAATGTGACAAATTCATTTGCGCGAGCCGATTAAATCTTGCAACCGGTTCAACGGGCATGAAAAATGCCTTTAATGAGCCATGCCATTTCATAACGAAACGCTTCTCATATTTCACCTCCCTTCATAAGCGCGTCAAATTTTCCCATTAAAAATTATTCGGTCATGTTTTATTTTCATCTTTTAACAATTACCAAAATTTTCCAAATTTTAATTTTAATGTATTTTAATTTCTTGGCTTAATAAATTAAAATTAGTTATAATTTGGTGCCTTTTCCCCAGTTTAGTTATCATTTTAGTGAATGTTTGTAATTTTCCATACTTAAAAATATAATCAATCTGTTCTTTGTTTCAATATTAATTATTCAAATACCAAAAAATGAAAACCTACAAATAAATTAAAATTTCTACAGGCTTTGGTTACATAACAAGTATAGTTGATAGTTTTTCTGACTGCGAGTTTTTTATTTGGTCAGGCACTGAAAAAAATAATTACTTAATTTAAAAAATTTTTACTTGAATTTAAACAACCTTCAATCTTTTGATGACTGCCATAACTTTAAAATAAATTGAAATAGTTAAAGTTTCCATGCCAATTTGTAAAAAATCTTGTTAGATTAAGTGAACATATGATTTTTCTTACCTTTTATCAAACAATCAGCAGGCGCGATGTTGTAGGGACTGGAAAAAATAATGCAAGTCCACCTCAAGGGTTCAGATCAAGTGTTGGGTATGCAGGCTCCGTCGTTGCCTTTTTCGTGGCTAACATTTTTTTTGTACTCCGTCGCAAAATCCAGTGAGGTGGAGGGGCCGCGTCGCGCCGAATTTGAGAGCAGCAATTTTTTGCTCCGCAACCTGAAAACCTCCATCAACCTTTACGGCTTGAAGTTAATGGTTATTACCCATGTGATCAAAAACGTGTTTGCTTTTTTCCCCTGGCTTGTCAGGTCCAGAGTCCGGCGCTTCCAACATCTCGTCACATGACTTAAAATGTATTCTAACTTTCATTTACCGCGCGAGAGAAGTTTACCCGCCTAAAAAGCTGCAGCACTTGAGGATATTTGAGTTGAAATTCATCTACGCGAACGGCCCACCCGTGTCATGTGATTGAAAACGACCTGCTTTGGCACACGCATGTGATGTGTTAAAGGCATTCAGCGCTCTTTTAAATTAGTGGGACTAATCGTTGGACGTCGCAATAAATTTGTACAAAAAATATAAATGTCTGCGTAATAAAATATAAAATTAAAATTAAGCAGATCATTTACATCAACAAATTTGTGCTAAGTTTTAAGTTATTTATAAATTGCACTTGAAACCACAATAAAAATCATCTGTGAAAATTAAATTGCTTGATAATTTTTAATTTTTGATTTTTTCATCCTCCTAAGAAAAAAGGAACTTGCTGGTTTATAATAGATTGATCTAATTATTAGTACTAAAAATGTATTGCCAATCGTGTTGGTCAGAAAGCGACTCAATCATTTATAAATTGAAACATTTAATCTTGGGATGATGGCATCTCAAGGATATCGAGCGAATAAACGGTGCCAGTTTTATATCGGCAAAGCGGTTCCATAACTATTATTTGATGCTCTGCCACAGCAAATGCAGAAAATCTTCAATAGTAGCTTTGTAAAAAATTGAAACCGGGCGAACCTCGTTGTAAAGAAAAAATGAAAAAATATATAAAAGACAAAACTGACCTCAAAGGCGACGAGGTTGGCCCGGTTTAAATTTTTCATGAAATCCACCTCGAGTGTTACGATTAAATTTAGTAACAATATAATTTCTACAAAAATGGAATCTAAGTTTCAGTTTTAGTTATTTCAGCCACCCTATAGCTATAATAATACTTTGTGATCTTTAAATTGCATCACTGTATGGAGGGGAAAGGATCAATTTTTTTATTTTTGTGTTACTCGATCTTAAACGTGAGATAAATTGCAGCTGTGATATTCAATTTACCTAAAATTTCAACACATTCTTTAAGTTTATCGAGTTAAATATTTTAAATCATTGTTCAGCTTTTGGTTATAAGCATTGTTTATAAACTGAATATGATTAAGTAAAATTCAAACAATTACTTTTGTTTATTTTTAATAATGTAAGATGTAAATTTGTATATTTCTTTTCTTATCCTATCAACATAAGTTACTTTACAAAAAATATTTTAATTTCACAAAATTAAATTTTATTGCCGCGGCTTACAAACTAAACACACATGGTTGTGAAGAGCGCAAGAATCATTGGCTTCGACCCTGCTTTTGTGGTCTCTTAACTTTGAATTCAAAACCGGCTTCGTATATTTTATTGCTTCATTCAATAGTTCCGCATTGCACGAAATGAATAAATGAAAGTTCTTCATATTGAGGTATTGCCTGATAAAAATAACCTCTCACATCAAGGTAGAGAAAAATAAAATCTTGTTTTGTTAGTCATGGGCTATTTTTATGCTTTCTTCTAAAAATAAAACCTGATTAGAAGTTCTAAAATGAAATCGACGCCTTCTCAAGCAGAAACGGTCCGTTTGAAACTTCAACGCTTCCGTAAGACTCAACCTGCCTGTTTCCATCAATCAAATTGATAAGATTACTTTGAGACGAGTTGCAGCACAGGTAGAAGACAATAAACGACAGCTGAAATAATAAGAAAACAAATTTACAGAAACAATTTTTTATGAAATAATTACCGAAAATAACACAGGAAACATGAGGAGGATGGTTGAATTGTCGAAACCCACAAGATCGACGAATATTCCTGAGAAGCCAAATCCAAACATTGAACCAATCGTGTTGGAAATTGTGCAAACGCAAATCACAATTCCGAAAATGGTGTTTTCTTGCTCTCTCTCTGTTTGTCTGCGATTGAAAAATTAGCAAAAATATAGCAAAAATATTTATAAATCTAACAGATTTTGCATGAGAGAGACGTAAATAGAGACCAGCGTAGTCGCCAGTCCAAGTCCGAACGCCATCACGCCCATCATCCCAACGGGCCAGTTCCTGAAAAGAAATTACAGCAAAATTAATATTTATATTTTTGCACAATCGACAGGCGATTGTGTTGACTTCTTACAAAGGAAGATTGATGAAATCCGCCGGTCCGATGAAAAAAAGCCCTGCCAGCATGGAAAGGAGGCCCGTGGCTGTGAACAGGCTCGGCGGAGCGCCCTTGCTGCACAATAGGCCAACGGCCAGAGCGGCCGCCAGAGCAGAGCCGTACAGCAAGAAAAACGCCAACCCTACGTCGAGTGGGGTGAATTTGAGCTGAAAGAAGGTGTCGCGGCGTCAACGAGGCCTATTCAATTTAAAAAATCTCATTGTATCACCTCGGACTGCAAAAACGGTCCCAGGGTGGCGACTACGAAACTCAGGCACATTGCTGACGAAAGCACAATCGAGCTGCTGACTTGCACCGAAAAGGCCTTCAGGCTCTTTCTGTAAACGGCTAAAAGCACAAAAATCATTAACATAATTGGAAAAATTAAAAATTCAATATTTTTACAAATTTTGATGCTGTTCTAAAAATTATTCTATTTTTTTCCTTATAGATATAATTAAAACTTTTCTTGAAATTTCAACAGGAATTATTTTTATTCTTTGTACATATTTATGTAAGATTTAATTAGTGAAGAATAAACAATAATAATATTTTTAATAGAAATGAATCTTATTTAAATTTCAAGCTAATTAATAATAAAGAAACGGTATTAATTTCAAATGTATATTATTTATTATTATTGATTTAGTGGCAAATTTGTTATTCTAGAAGCCAATTATTTTAATTCAAAAAAATATACAGAGCCTCTAGTTTTACTGCTAAACAGCTTTTGCCATTAAAAAGGCTGCGGCCTTAAAGATCTCATTATTGACAACAGATCAAGTGTTTTAAGATTTTCTGTGACTGTCAAGTAAAAAGTGGCTGCCCTCAAAACAACTTATACAAGGTAGCAATCACGCGTAAAAACCGGCTTGAAAAAAAACTATGCTCCTCAAAACAACCTTGATTTGGCCACCACTTGCAAAAAATATCATAAGAAACAATCATGTGACGTTGAACAATTTAAGGAAGTATTTTTACTTTAAGCGTATTTTGCTATCAAATTAAAAAATCCTATTTTATTATTAAAAAATTAAAATAATCAAAATACGTTGATGATTTTCCTTACAGAAAATAATTAAATTCTTGAAACTCACCGAAAATAGGAGTCAGGATGTCTTCGGTGGATATCAAAAGCTGGATGTTGTGGTCCAGAGGCAAAGAGCAAGGAACGGCGTACGAAACACAAATCATGGCGAAACCAAGCAGAATGTAGCCCAGTTCAAATCCATTTGTCTGCGGGCAGAAAGCATTAGAGACGCAACATGTGTGCCGAATGTTGCAATTTTGAGTGTCTCAGCATCTCTCTCTACTCACGTCTTTGGCGACGGCTCCGAGCAACGATCCGCCGATCATGCCGACGCCGTACGGAACCAGCAGGCCGCTCTGCAATAATATTAAACGCCGCATTCGGATAAAATTGCCAGATTATGAGATACGCACATAAGTCGATTTCCGAGGGAGCGCCGAGAGAATGAGGGTGAAGGAGGCCACGTACGCCAGGGAGGAACCCACCCCTGCACCCAGCCGCAACAAAAAGGTCAGGCACAAGAACGTAAGGTCGTCAGCGTAGTAATCGGAAAAGCTAGAAAATATTTAACCTGATTACTTTTAATGATAAATATTTATTTTTATTTTAATATTTTTTTTCTTCCATTTTTTTCATTACACTTAATTTTAGATGTTATTTATTTATCATTTATATTTATTTATTTATTTAAAAAAAAATAGGTTAATTATGGTGTGGAAAGATAAAAAGGACTTAATCAAAAAATTTGCAGAGAAAAATTAACCAAAAACTTTTATCATAAACACTGAAAGAATGATTAAATTAAATTAATTTTTTATATTGATCCATTAATTGTTTTCAATTTACCAGCTTAATTGGGGTGATTTGAACTTCGTTTGATGAAATTTTCACCAATTTTTATCAGGCTTATTTTGAGAAAAAGAATCTTTAACAAGGTTACATCATTAAAATTAATCGAGCAATTTTTTAAGCAGAAACTCTCCTTTAAATTAATCATAATAAGTACTTTCCTTCTGTTGTTAATAAAACTATGGAGGAGAACGTTGAATTATATTTAAAGTTTTAAAATAATATTAAAATATGAAGTAAAAACGGCCTTAATGTCAAATACAGATCATTAATAAATGAAACTGCTCAATCTGTGATTTGTATTTAGAAAAAATTTCACAATTTCATTAACCGAAAAAGTTGAATTCAACAAAACTTCTCCATATTAAACTTTTATTCAACAAGCAGGAGGAATACTGTGTTTTTTTTTTTTTATCACCCCGAGGACGTTTTTTTTTTTGAAGTGCCAACTTCTTCTCTCAAATTAAAATATATATTCAAATCAAAATTCGCTCACCCGAGTAGCATCAAAGTGAGCCCAAAAACGAAAATGCCATAGTGCACCATCAACCGAGAGCCGAATTTCTGGACCTGAAAATAGACCGTGAAAAAAAATGTTCGCCTCGTTTAGCAGAAAAAAAACGCACGGTAAAAACACTCAGCGGCAGGACGGCGACGAGGCCGAGTTCGTTGATGCCGAAGACGAGTCCGCAGACGGTCGGCGTCCACTGGCGCAATTCGAGCTGCGGAAATTCGGTCAGTGAAGAAGGGCCAGAAAATTGCTGCAAATCGAATTTTACCTGGGCAGTGCAGGCGAACGTGTAAAAAGCGCGGCACGCGGCCAGGCAGAAAAATTCGACGGCCAGCGGGACGATCAGGCTCTGCTGCGACGACATTTCGCTTTTTTCACATCGCACCTGCCGGACAAATTTTATTTCATGCAGCCACTTTGTCGAAATTGCCTTGTTTTTTATTGCAGCTCGTTTTTTTTTTGCAGGGGATTTGCTCATTGAATAAATCATGACCGTGTTGCCAAAAACAAGCGGTGAAAATTTAATTAATCCGCAACCAGATTGTTGCTTTTTATTGTTTAAAGTGAAATTTAACAGCACATTTTTTGTTTTAATTTTACCGGTTTTGGATCAAATGTCAACAATAGGGACGACTTATATTTTGTTGTAAAAAGTTGCACTCGGTCTGAAAAAAAACAACATTATTTTGCAACTAAAAAGACACCTTTTGGCTATCTCGGGTTATTTTGTCAGCTTGCCAATGTTCAAGGTACATAAAACTTCATATTTTACCAGGGTGGATGACCTTTGAACTAGAAACTTAGTACAAATCCAGAAAAGATACTTTTGTTCCTTAACTTCAACTTCCCACCGAGAACTTTTAAAAATCTTCAACCGTATTAATTTGACAGCGTTTTTCGTAAACCCTAATCCATCTCCGTTGGTCATATTGCAATTGGACAACTATGAATTTTTTTCGTTATGTTCGTTATCTTAAAAACCAAAATTTGAACTAAAATTATATTTGTTTGTAAAAATTAATTAAGTGCTCAAAAATTAGCTTAATTTTCTTCGAAGCTAAAAATGTATTAAAAAACACACCTTTATTTCAATTTTCAGGTTATCAAAATTATTTTAAAGGCCTGGACTAACAGTTCTAAATAAAGATTTCCAGAGCCGTTGAAATCCTCTTAAACTCATATACGAGCAATTTTCCCTAGAAAATTAAAAAAATTTAAAGTAATTACGGATATTGTCCAAAAGTTGATTCCTTTTCACAAATTCAGTCCAGCTGGAGACACGCGGACGGACTTGCTCGTCGCTCGCGAGCTTCAAAACTGGTGTTTTGCTTCCCATTACTTTTTGGCTTGGCCAAAACCTGTTCTTCGCAGGAGAGAGGGCCGCGAATACGTGAGTATCATCAGTCCTCCCGGCGCATAACATTAAAACCTGCACCGACAAAAATTCTGACTCGCTGTCACTTTTTGCGGCTTCTTTGCAAAAAATGACCAAAAAAAAAGTGGACGTCTTCAACTTTCCAAGGCTTAATATATAAAAACTGACCACATATGGAGATGACTTGTAATTTATGAAAACACCTCAAAAGAAATAAAAGTGAACTTAAAAAATATCTTTTAAAATATAATTTAATATGAAGATTTTCAGCACCGTAAACCATAAGGTTTAACTTATAATTTAATTTAATAATTAATTAATAAAACAGGTTTAAATTAAACTTGAAAACCAAATTTTTTATTTATTTTTTAATTAAACATCAATTTTATTATAAAAATATTTCAATAATTTAAATTTTATTAACTTTTCTTAAATTATCTTTAAATTTTAAATTGAATATTTTTATTTAATAACAACATTTGTTTTGAATTTAATATTTATATATTTGTTTGACTCATGTAAAACATTAAATAATCATTGGTTATACTATAAAGTAAATTAATCAAGGGAACAAGACGTTTCGATTTATTTCCTTAATCTGGTTAATATATTTTAATCATTACATTGTAATATGTGATTGAAATTTAGTACTTAAATAACAATAAATATACTAAAAAGACTTGCATTCCATGAAAAATTTAATATTGCTTTATGTAAGAAAAAATCAGGATAAAAGCCTGTTTGTCCCTTTATCCGAAATTTATTTCAAGTGCGAAGTGCTGCAAGGATTGAAAAAGAGAATCTGAAAATAATTTCTCTTTACATCAATTCATTGCATCCCTTTTGATATTTATTTGATATCTCCTGTTTCATCACCACACATCAGAGCGTCGACTTTTTCATGCATGTATAAAATTAATTGTGTCCAGCACGAGAATGAAAATGCTCGTCGTCACGTTGCACACTCATTTGTGCGCCTGGATAAAATGAATTTTTTCGCTCTCTCTGGGAAATTCTTGCTCTTGTTAATGTATCATAGCAGCACGGCTAGGTGCAAAATTGAAATGCACGTTTGTTTTGCTCGCCGCCTCTCTTTGCGACCTTTTGCATCCGCAATCCGCCGGTGAGGAAATTAAAACAAAGTCGAGAGCGTCGTTACGAGAGCGCATCCATTCCTCTCTTTTTTTATTTTGCTGCACCGAGGAATTTCTTTTTTCAATTTGTACAATGCTGTGTAATCAAAGCAAACGGTGCAAAGATTAAAAAGCTTTCCATATTTCTGCTATTTCAACTTTACTCCTTTCACATCAAAGCAAAAATTCTTTTAACACTTGCTTTTATTCATGTTACGTTTTTTAACCGCTTTTGTAAAATTCTAAGTTAAAATTTATATTTAATTATATTTTGGGTTTTTTGTTGCATATCTTTATGGAAAAGAAAAAACTACTAACATACTTCAGATTTCTAAATACTTTTCTTGCATCTAAACTTGAATAATATATTTATTATTGTTATTTAATTATAATTATTTAAAATTCCTAGTAATTAACGCACAAGTTATTAAATTCAATTTTCAATTTCATATTATTTCTGCGAGGAAAAAGGATTTGAAGGTACAAATTTCTCAGTTTGTTGGGAAACCCCTAAGATTTTTAATTTTAATGACAATTTTAGTAATCACGCGAAGACTAGTGAGAGTTTGATTCAATTTAATTAAAATCCAACTGATTTTACTGATTTTTAAATAGCAACTTGAGAAAGCTCGAATACACTTTCTACGTTTTTAGTTTCTATTTCTATTTTCTTTTCCACCAGTTTTGATTATTAGAAGAATTGTTGATTTCCCAAAATTTTCTTGCTAATTTTTGCGAAATAAAGAAGAGAGTAACAGTTTAAAATAAATGTATTGTGCAAATATCATGAACAAATCTTATTTCTGCAACGAGGTTCCCACAAAATAAAGAGAGCTCCTCAATTCAGATTTTATTACACATATATAATAGCTTTTATATAGGAAATAGTAAATGAATATTATTAACTAGGAATATGGTGTCACACAAAAAGTGGTTTTGCTATCTCTTGACGACGCCACATGATTTCTATTTATAGACTTCCTGTAGAGTATTTGGCGAGACTTTAATAACGAGAAGCTCAAAATAACACTAAACCAGGCACGAAATTTTTTAAATTAAATGTTATTGACCTTGCTGCGCTGATCACTTTCATTCCTTTTTCTTGTTGGGTGCGTCTTTTAAATATAGCCAATGTCGCTCTTACAGCGAATGTGATCTCTTTATTTGCGGAGTAACCAAACTTGAAATCAAAAATTCCACTGGAAACTGCGATTTTGCTCTGTAAATCACCTTGAAACATAATTAATTATATTTTTACGCAGTATTTATGAGTGGATTTTGTACTGAACTTGATGATTGTGTATTTCAATGAGTCCTGAAAAAAATTCAAAATTTATCTTATTATTGTTTTAGTTTCATAAATTATTACTGTTACAACTTTAAAAGATGCTTTGTTGGAATACGACTAGTTTTGTTTAAAAAAATAAAAATAAATGCAATTGATTAAAATGCCCTTCAGTTGCGAATGAAATAAAACAATGTAACTCTAGAACTTTAATATAAGTGCAAAAAAATTAAATATTAATTTTAACTTGATAATTTCTAAATATCATTCCTTTTAAATTTAAAAATTAAAACCTTACATGCCTTTTATTTGGAAAAATTATAATAAGTTTAAATTTCAAATTTTATCTGCAATTGTTAAAAACGTTATATTAGATAATGTTACCAAGTGTGATTGATTGAAACATTTTTTAATTACTTTTTTTATTAATTTTAGCACCAAATAAATCTCAAGAACATTATTTGACGGTTATTATTTTATCATTCATTTGCCCAAAAGAGCCGGTCTGTACGTTTGAGGTGCGACGCGGATGAATAAATCAGCAGGCTCTTTTTGCAAGTACACTCACGTGGACATGTAGCACACGCTTGGCAGCGGCAAAAATAAATTATGAGTTTCCGCCGCACAAAATAACAAGCTGGAAAAAATGAGCTAATGAAAAAAAAAGGTATTTTTGCCATGCGTCGAGGAAAAAGTATCTGCGTTGGAAAATTTACTGCAAAATGCAGACGCCGTCGGTCGTAATGCACATTTCCAGCATGACTGGCGGCCAAATAAAAATGTCCGTGGCGCACAGCTGTGGGGAATTGTAAGTAAAAATGTACACATGCAAATAGCAATTAAATGCAGTGCGCTGGCAGGCGGAAAATGCAGAGAGCGCGGCTCAAATTGAGCGAACATGTGGCGCTGTCGTTAAAAAATATAACTCGCGTAATTCACTTCTCGAGAGTGCAGCTAATCCAAGTTTGCTCGCAAATACACGCAATGCAAAAAGTCATTGCAGCGAGAAAACTTTTTATACTACCGCTTGTAATTTTCCTCCGGAAATAAACTCGTATATTATTAATTATTATTAATCGCAATTATTTTCTGTGACCTGATTCAGGAGAGGCTTTTGCAAAAATAAAATAGAAACGGCCCGATTTATGTAAATTTAAGTAAGTGGGAGGATTGAATTTTTGAAAATGGACCATTTTTGTTATGCGAATTTTTTCTAAAATAATTTTTCCCTTTGCTTTGATAACACATATACAGGCCCGACATATATAGTTAAAAAATTTTATAGCCAAACGAGTTACTTGATAATTTATGCGTGTAAAAAGAGGCGTGCGCAGTTTTATTTCTTTTTTCTATGTAAATAAAAGCTTCTGGGTATAACCTTGATAGTTTGCCGTTCAAAATTGTTACGTAACACTCTTTTGGCGACAGAGCACCTCATTGTACATAATATATATGCATCCTCTGTTTGTTTGTGGAAATGGCCTGCCAAAACTCATGTAATACAATCAAATTATTTAAAGTAAATTATTTATTAAAAGCCACGGCTCTCCCTAATTCCTATTGTGCCCTATTTCCTTGCTCGCTCATTTATGGCGCTTTCAATAATTATCATTTAATTAAATAAATACGAGTAGATTTTTTGTTGTTATATGTATGTAAAGAATTTTTTAAATTATTGTTACACACATCCATAATTTCTCTATTTAAAAAAAAATCAACACTATTAAAAAAAAGAAATACAAAAATATGAGATTAAAATATGAATTTAAATTTATTAAAAAATGTAATTTACAAATAAGACGATTATTTTTGTGTTGAATGAGATAATAATAAGAGATAAAATAAATATTTTTTCTTTGTTTGCGCTTTTGTAAGACCGCGTCGACATGCAGCGCCACTGCATAAAAAATGTTTGGTTTGGATCAGCTGATCGCAGTACAAATTTTTCTCTCCGCCCGTCGACCTTCTCTTTTAGTTGAATTTTGAATTTGGCACGATGAGATGCCTCGACAGGCCTGTCCTGCGAATCATCAAAGTTAACAAATTCAAAGTTTCGTCTGAGGCGAACTTTGCGACCTCCGGCCAATCTCGCCAAGATATCAAGTGAGTCCATCATCCGGTGCTTATACATACCAAAAACGCCTCACTTAATTTTTATTACACACCAGACTGACCAGACCAAATCTCAAACCTGATCCTCGCTTAGGGATCCATTTCACAGACTCTAACTTGTCACGCACACGCAACCAAATGTTAAAACGTTAATCATATTAAATTTCTTTTTAGTTTTAAATATTAAAGAACATTTAAATACAATAATTTTTTTAATTTTTAAATTAATTTTTGTTAAATATTTAAAAACTAAACTTAAAATTATTAAAAACGATTAATTGTTTGGTAATATTTCCAGATGTGATCTCCTCGTTGTCGGAGGCGGCGCAGGTGGTTGTTCGATGGCCGCAAAATTCGCTTCCAAACTTGGCAAGAACAAAGTTGTGATCGTCGAGCCAAAAGATGTAAAAACAACATAATTTTGCCCTGAAATAAATAAATTAAAAATAAATGCTTCAGGTTCATTACTACCAGCCCATGTGGACGTTGGTCGGCGGCGGAATGAAAACTCTGGCCGACAGTGGCCGTGCCATGGCCTCGGTCCTTCCCTCGGACGCACACTGGGTCAAGGACCAAGTCGCGGAATTCAGTCCAAAGACCAACTCGGTCAGGACCAAAGGCGGAGACTCGATTCAGTACAATTTCATGCTGGTCGCCGTCGGACTCAAGTTGGACTTCCACAAAGTATCTCTATTTATTTTTCATATTGAGAGGAAATTATTATATTTTTCTTCTAAGATCAAGGGCTTGGAGGATGCTTTGGCCAAAGATCCAAGAGTGTGTTCCAACTACTCACCTTTGTATGTGGACAAGACCTTCAAGGCCTTGCAGAACTTCCAAGGCGGACCCGCCTTGTTCACTTTTCCCAACACTCCGATCAAATGTGCAGGAGCACCTCAGAAGGTTATGTATATTTTCGAAGAGTATCTTAGAAAGGTATTATTTTTCTCAAATTTGTATTCTGAATTTGTTCCTATTTATAATTTTTAGCATGGAAAGCGGGACGCAGCAGATATAAAGTATTATACTTCTTTGGGAGTAATTTTTGGTGTCAAGAAATACGCTGCGGTTTTGCTGGAGCTGTGCAAGAAAAGAGGCATCGAAGTTACTTTCCGACACAATCTAATCGAAGTCAATTCCTCGGCTAGTGAGGCAACTTTTGAAAACTTGGACAAGCCTGGAGGGACTCTCACTCAAAAAGTTCAAAATCATTTTAATTTTTAATAACAAAAATTAATTTTTCTTTTAAATTAGTACTCATTTCTGCATGCGACTCCTGCGATGAGCACTCCGGAAGTGCTTTCGAAGTGTGCTGACCTGGTTGACAAAGCTGGTTACTTGGAAGTGAGCAAGACCAACTTGCAGCATGTCAGGTTTCCCAACATTTTCGGAATCGGAGACTGCACAAACGCTCCCACCTCAAAAACTGCGGCTGCCGTTGGTAAAAAACTAGAAAAAAAATGAAAACCTAATGCAATTTGATAAAGTTTTAAGTATGAATTAAGAAACAAATTTAAATTAAAAGTAGCTTTCAAAATTACTTTTAAATTACCTTTTTTACCTAATTCATCTTAAACTGAAATTAAATGATAGCATTTTGTAGTAGAAGTTCACGATCGAGGGTTGATTCATGGTGGATTGAATTTAAATTCGGCTTTTCCTCGATGGGTTTTTGTGAGTTTTTATTGTTTCAGAGCAGGATATTGTTTTTCTTAAACAATAAAAACTCACAAAAACCCATCGAGGAAAAGCCGAATTTAAATTCAATCCACCATAAATGATAGCAATTGATCCCAATTTCGGGAAAGAAATTGTAAATAGCTAATGTAATTTTATTGTCTTTATTTTCACTTTGTTTTTAGCTGGCCAGTGTGGTGTGGTCAAGAAGCACTTGGCCGCAGTGATGGCAGGGAAGCCTCTGCCTTCGGTGGCCTACGACGGCTACACGTCCTGTCCGCTGGTGACTGGATACAGTTCGTGCATCTTGGCCGAATTCGATTACGATGGCCAGCCCCTGGAAACGCTCCCTTTCGACCAAGGCAAAGAGAGGTGGTCCACTTTCTTCATGAAGAAAACAATCATGCCGCAGTTGTATTGGCACGCCATGCTCAAGTAACAAATCGGAAATGGAAAATTATTTTCATTTTTAAAAATAATTAATTTTTTTCTTCCAGCGGATACTGGGAAGGACCAAAGCTTTTCCGCAAAGCATTCCACCTCGGAATGGGAAAATAATCTGAAAGACTAAGATTTGAACCAATAGCCATTCTCCAAGGAAAAATCTATATTTAATCTCAAATGGTAGAGGATATATATTTTTATTCTTCTTATATAATTTTAATTAAAAATCACGCTGTGAGCAGCTGTGAGTTTTGTGAACACGCAAGCCAAGTAATATTGTGATTGAATTGGAAACAAAAATTTATATTTTTAAAACTTCTATTATTGTCTAGTTTTAAATTTTTATTAAAATTATCACTTTTCAATTATATATTTTTTTCTTTTGTTAAAACAACCAAAATCAAGACCACCGAGTATAATAAAGAAAATAAATAAAAAATTATAAAGGATTTTTTAATAATTAAACATAATAATCAATACTTTTAGAATAATTAAAACCTCTTTTAGCTCTTTTCAAACAAAAATAATGCAGTATACATAGTTCTCACTTAGCAAGCAGGTATAATTATGCAACCCGCGCCTTTGCTTCCATCCACGTCAAATCATCGATCATTGCGCATGTGTCGGTGTCGTCGTGTCGGCTGATAATCAAAACATTGATCATGGAGGAAGTTTTGCTGGTGAGAAAAATCAACTTTTTTAGCGATTTCCGGCACCTTTTTGACCAATTCAAAGATATCCGGAAAAATTAGAAAAATTTCCGCCCTCCAGAGAAGTGAATTTTGTGGTCTAAAGGTTAAATATTCACTGAAAAATGCAGTCGAAATCGCCCAGTCTTATTGAGCTTTACAGGACATTAATTTTTCTTGTATATTTAGTTTAAATGTTATAAAAAGTCTTGTAATTTAAAAACAATTTTTATTTTTAATAATGAATGAAAATAGAACCAAATTTTCTTGTATTAAATTGATGAACAATTATGTTTCTCAGGAGCCAACATTGTACACCATCAAGGGGCTGGCCATCCTCGACAACGATGGAAACCGCATTCTGGCCAAGTACTACGACAAGAACGTCTTCCCCACGGTCAAGGAGCAAAAGGCCTTCGAGAAGAACCTTTTTAATAAAACGCACAGAGCCAACGCCGAGATCATCATGCTCGACGGCCTCACCTGCGTTTACAGGAGCAACGTTGACCTCTTCTTCTACGTCATGGGCAGCTCTTTTGAAAATGAGGTGCAATTTTGAATAAAAATTGGAGACAAATGCTTAGTTTACTTTTACAGCTGATCCTGATGAGCGTCCTGAACTGCCTGTACGACTCGATCAGTCAAATTTTGAGGAAAAACGTCGAGAAGAGAGTCATCCTCGAGAACTTGGACATTGTTATGCTAGCCATGGATGAAATTTGTGATGGAGGGTCAGTTTAATTTACTGAGATGCAAAATTACTTAAGCTCGCAATGAAATAAAAATTAAATTGATAAATTACATTCATTTAATGCAAGTTAAGTTAAATGTAATGGATTGTGACAAAATAGGGATTAAAAAGTATATTTAGGATAGTTGATTTATGATTTTACTGTTACGAGTAGAGTTTTATCTTCTCAAAATAAAAAATCCTAATTTTATAAAAATAATTTGTAAATAATTAATTTAATATTATTTTATACAAATTTTTAACATAATTATGAATAAATGCAGGTTGTTCATTTGTAAATAATTATTGACTTTGAAAATAATTAATTTTCAGGATTATTCTGGAGGCCGATTCAGGAAACGTGGTGCAGCGGGTAGCCCTGAGAACGGACGACATTCCTCTCGGAGAGCAGACAGTAGCACAGGTAATTTGACTCACTCTCCATTCGATCTGACTTCCTTGCAATCATATTTCAAATAAATTTATCCTCTTGCACAATGACCTGAGTGATTTGTTTGGTTGCAGGTCGTAGAATACCTTCTTGGTTATTGATGGGTTGGTGGTTGCAAGGAATTCGGTTGTGCCTCTCTTTCTATCTTGATTTTTTTTTCTAAAATAACTCTGAACACACAATTTTTCTCTGTAAATATACTCGCTTCACTCTCCTACCAGCAAACTAATAAAGAAAACTGTGCATGCCCTAAAATTACTCTTGTCAAACTAAAACACAAAAGATTTAATAATTATATTGTGATCGGTGTCGGAAAAGACTGAGCCTTTGGATTTTGTATTTCTAGGTATTACAGACAGCCAAAGAACAGCTGAAGTGGTCACTTCTCAAGTGAGCGACATTCCTAAAATTAAGAAAAGTATGTCATTTATAAATTATACAAATTGCACCGTTTTGTTACTTATTAAGTAAAAGTTTAATCGCAATGATTTTTTTTTAAATAAACCTGCGTTTTATTGTAAGCTGAAATCTGGTCTATTCTTTAAACAATTAAACCCCCAATTGAGAATTTTGCCTTCCTTAAAGGATTAATAATTTTGTTGAATAGCGAGGCCAATAATCCCTGCGGTTAAGATTAGGATTTTGTTATCTTCGAGCAAAGTGATAATTGCTCACGGACGCAAAAGCAGATAAGTCAAGTAGCAGAATAAATAGAGAAAAAACAGGTGTCGCTGTGGCAATGGGACTCGACTGTCTTACTCCGAAAGATGAGAAAAGGGCGACCGCACGGAGGACGAGCAGAGAGCTGGACAAGCAGTTGGCGGGCTGGTCCAAACCCTTCCAAAACGCCATCAAGATCTTGCTCTTGGGTAATTCATCGAAGAAATTTTTATAATCTGGAATTGCGGAATTAACCA
Organism: Neocloeon triangulifer; assembly: GCF_031216515.1. Classification (NCBI taxonomy): domain Eukaryota; kingdom Metazoa; phylum Arthropoda; class Insecta; order Ephemeroptera; family Baetidae; genus Neocloeon; species Neocloeon triangulifer. The sequence goes on from NW_026775552.1 coordinate 204,081, forward strand.
AATTTTAAATTATTATTCGCGTCCCTGACGCTCGAGCGTTATCTTGAAAAATTGATGCAACGTACGTCGTCTGATTTTGACATGCAAATTTTTGTTTGCTAATCCTCATCTGCGCATTGAATTTAATAATTTTGAAAAAATTTTAAAGGTGCTGGAGAGGCTGGCAAAACAACCATCATCAAACAGATGAAGATATTGCACATTTCAGGATTTTCGGACAAGTATAAAAAAAATTGGTTTTTTTTATTTAAATTTATTAATATTTTCTTCAAAATAGAGAGCGATTGGAGCAGGTGAAGATTGTGCGCAAAAATATACATGAAGCTATCAGTTGCTTATGCAAGAATGTTTCATTTGCAAATGACCACACAGACGATACACGGTTGAAGGCTGCAGTTGAATACGTCCTGAAAGCAAATTTTCCTTTTGAAAAGGCTTGCAAAATTTGTCTAATATGGGAGACAAAAGTTTTTTAATTATGTAATTTCCACACAGGAATATTATGACAAGGTTGAGTTTCTCTGGAAAAATCCGATTGTGCAGGAACACTTTAAAAATTCAAATGTCTATCAAACCCTGGACTCAGCAAAATAGTAAATAATTATTTTTTAATTACAAAATTTTATATTTTAAAATTTATTGAAACAGCTTTCTAGACAAAATCAGCGCTATCAGACACTCGAATTACCTGCCCAATGATCAAGTAAGTAAAAAGCTATTTTTATTCTCATTTATTTTAATTTATTGTCAAATTTTGAGGACATTCTGCGCTGCCGAAAGAAAACGACAGGAATCCAAAAAGTGGAGTTCACCGCCAAAATACCAAAAAAGTACGGCGGCGGCTCTCAGACCTTCTGGATGTTCGACGTGGGAGGCCAAAGAGGGGAGCGGAGGAAATGGATTCAAGTAAATTAAAAAAAAAAAAAATGAAAATTGCACAAAATAAAGTATTGAGATGTAAAATTTGTACAGGCATTCGACGGAATTCACGCAGTGCTTTTCCTAGTCGCGACGTCCAGTTTTGACCAGACCCTTCGAGAGGACAACGCGACGAATCGGCTGCGGGAGGCGCTCACCCTTTTCAAAGACGTTTGGGACAGCAGGTGTGAAAATTATTTTCTTTTCTGTAATTATCATATTTTTTTCTTATTTCTTATTAATCAAAGGTATTTGAGAGATGCTGGAGTGATATTGTTTCTGAACAAGCAAGACGTCTTGGAGCAGAAAATCAAAAATGGTCAGCGGCTGGAAAAGCATCTTCCAAATTTTCTGCCTTTCGACGAGAAATTAGAAACTCTCGACGAGTACACTGACCGAGCAAGAGAGTACATCAGAGATCTATTTTTGGTACTGACCTAATTGCGTGTGAAAAAAATTAGTCGCACTGATTTGCTTATCTGTTCAAAAGGAGGCCACCAGAGAAAAAAGGCCGTCGACTTTGGATCGCAAGGTGACCATCGGCCCGAGCATAATTTATACTCCCCAGCTTAGGGATGAGCCCCGAGAGTGCTACTGGCACTACACCACCGCCGTCGACACCAGAAACATCCGAAATGTTTTCAATGACGTCCACTCGATGGTGATTTCTTGGAACTTGATGCAGTTGGGCCTGCAATGATTTTTCTTTATGATATAATTAAATTCGGATTTCTTGTGATTTGAATTTAGAAAGTTTTATTTTCGTCGATAATTCCGGTTATTTGCATAGGAAACTGTGCAAAAATAAAGACGAATTCAAAAATTCGTGTTATGTTTTCACAATCGCGGATGAACTCTAGATTCTCCCGCTCTTTCTGAATAAAATGGGAGCCCGTGATTGGCTGAGAAAAAATCCACGTCTCTGATTGGTCGGTTCATTCATTTCTATAAAATCAAAACACCGGCTTTTGTATGAGTAGTTTCGTTAGAAGTTTTGAGACTTTTGAGTGTTTGTTGTCTTAATTAGATCAAATTGTTCGTTAAATAAGCCATGCCGTCGTCTTTAGACACCGTCTGCATTAAAATAGGCTGCGTAAACTACAACCACTGCGGATTTCAGCCTGAAAATGAAGAAACAAGGGAGGTTTGGAGACAGTGGCTGCTGCAAGGAGGCCTCGGCGAAGAAGAGTTTATATTGGAGCAAGAACTCCGAGTCTGCTACAGACATTTCGACCACAAACAACTGACAGGTTTGTCCCCTCGAAAATCTATCTTTTATTCTTATTCGTATTGTTATTTGCAGTGATCAACAACGAAGTGAATTTGCTTCATCCTGATACAGCAGTTCCGAAACTCTATCCTTGTGACTGGGACAAGCGCAAGCCTGAGGACCAAATTTTGCATTATGAAGCGTGCACTGCATTGACAACCGACGTCTACAGGGCGAACTTGAAGAGAACTAAGAGAAAGCTTGCCAATGAACGGAATAATATTAGTCTGAGCTCCAAAACTGCTTCCGAGGAAACAATAACAGCAGCCAAAAAGCCTAAAAAAGTTCCTAAACCTGAGGAGGCCAAACCTGAAAAAATTATTAATTACGATATCCTTGTAATTATCATAAAATGGCTTTTTTATTTAAAATTTTAAGTTTATTAATTTTCCAGTTTTCGACGGCGGCAACTTTAAGTCAAAACATCCTCGGAGCTCACAGACTCATCCCTTTTGCACCAGTCTCACATGCACCAGATGGGTGTAATTAAACTCTAATTAATTTATATAGGATTCAAAATTTTATAGTTTTATCCTTTCAGCTGGTGATAATGAATCTTATCATGCAATGAGTGAAGTTCGGGAAGCTCTTTTAAGACATGACTGGGATTTGGCTCTGAAACTCCTGCCGATGCTGTTTATGAAAAGACACTGCTTGCAGTTTATCTGGAGGGTAAATTACTTGTAATTTATTATAAACATTTTTAATTTTTAAAACTCCTGACGTAGTCGTACTTGCAAATTTTCTGCCACCACCCGAATTCGACGCCCGAACTGCTTAGAGAACTTTTAGAGTGAGAGAAAAATTACAAATTATGGTCAAAATCTGATCAATCTTCCTCACAGGACATGCTTTGGTAAAATTTCCATTCCCACCACGGACTTGGAAAAAGTATTCTGCTTGCCCAAGCCGAGCGAAGAGAATCTATCCAAAAAGGATCCGGAGGAAATGTTCAAAATGTGTTCGATTGTGTACCAAAAAGCTTCTGTAATTCACAAACTGCAGCAAGACATCCCAAGTGAAACGATAAGAAAATTTACAAAAAACGTCAATGTTCAAAAGATTAACAGTGGCGATACCAAGAAAAAAGCTAAGAGTGGTAAAACTAAAAGTAATAAATAAACCGGAGACGGAATATAAGCCGATAAAAATTGTTTTTTATATTTGCTTAGAAATTTTATTTTTAAAAGAAAAATTAAAATTTGATATTACAGTACTTTTTTCTATTGTTCACCTGCATTTGATTGAGGGATCTATTTTTGAATTTGGCGCAATTTTATCCGTAGGCCACGCCCCCAAATTCTTCTCTGCCATTTTCAGCTGATCAATACGAGTCGAACTGAACGAATTTTCCAAATTTTCTCCTCTCTGAGCCGCTTTTCAAAATGATGTCCCCCGCGGCGAGGTTGGTTTCAAGAAGGTTCAACCACAGGAACGTGAGTATCGATCAAAACCACCCTAATTAAACCGTTTTCCCGTAAAAATCGTGGCTCGAAGGAGCGGCAATGTCAAAAAACAATGTTGCACACCGCACGGCCTGTGCCCTTGTGCCAAGGTCTTCCTCGCATTTCAACCCAAAACTACTATAATAGCAATTTCACTTTCCAACCTCACTAGCAAATAAAATTAACAAAAATGTTTCTGATTTTAACTGTATCTAGCTGGCCACTTGGTACGAGAATAGCAAAGATGTGGCGGCAAAAATTGTCCCCGACTTTGTGGACATGTCAGCGGTAAACTTACAGAAACCATCCAGATTTTTGCTATATATATTGTCATTTTACTTATTTTCTGCTAATTTGATTTACATTTTACTTCGTTATTCACATAATTTTTTTAAGTTATGTAATTATTGCAGTTTTTATTTCAATTTTTCTTGTTTTGTCAAACTTTTTTTTTTTAATTTAACATATTTTTTAACTCAACTTTTGCAAATTGATGCCGTACCAAAACTTCTTAATCTGATTGCAGCAAGCACTGGCTCCGTTCTTCACTTCGTCCAAGAGCTTTGCCTCCGAAGCCACTTTTGAAACCAGGGTATATTTTAAAATCAAATTATTATAAATAAATTTTAAAACAATAACTCAAATTTTCTGCAGCCTTTCAAACTCCACAAATTGGACGAAGGCCCAAAGACAACAGTGACCGTCACCAGAGATGATGCCCTCAAGTACTACAAACAAATGCTCACCATCAGGCGAATCGAAACCGCCTCCGGAAATTTGTACAAGGAGAAAATCATCAGAGGCTTTTGCCACCTTTACTCAGGCCAGGTATTTAAAGTTGAAAAAAATCGACAAAACAGAAAAAAATTTACTTTATAGTTGCATTATTAAATCTCCTTAAACTTATGTTTTTCTTTTATCAAATTGTTAAATTTAAAAAAAAAATGTATTTTTGGAAACATCATTTTTGTTTCTGTAAATAACCATTATTTTATTTAAAAAAAAAATCTTTAAATAAATAGAGTGTGTTTTAAGTTGGCTTATAATTCAATAATTTTTTGATTTCAGGAAGCATGTGCTGTGGGAATGAAGGCTGCCATGAAGCCTGCGGACGCAATCATCTCTGCCTACCGAATCCACGGCTGGACGTACCTGATGGGTGTCAGTCCCACCGGCGTTTTGGCCGAGTTGACCGGCCGCAAGTCTGGTTGTGCCAGAGGCAAGGGTGGCTCCATGCACATGTATGCGCCTCACTTTTACGGTGGAAACGGAATCGTCGGTGCTCAGGTGCCCCTCGGCGTCGGGGTCGCCTTTGCCAGCAAGTACAGGGGCGACGAGAATGTCTGCTTCGCTCTTTACGGCGACGGTGCAGCCAACCAGGGACAGATTTTTGAAGTAAATCAACACTTATAATATTTCTTGCAATATTATACAAATTAAAATAATTTTACATAAAAAAGACATTAAATTAGATCAATTATTTTATTTTATAAATAATTTATTAATTACTAAGAAAAACTTTTATTTAATTTCAAACTTCCGATTAGGTGTACAATATGGCCAAACTTTGGAACGTCCCTTGCATATTTGTCTGCGAAAACAACGGCTACGGAATGGGCACCAGCGCAGACAGAGCGGCGGCCAGCACAAATTACTACACAAGAGGAGACTATGTGCCAGGAATTTGGGTACAAAATTTATACTTTTGTATAAAAAAACAAGCCTTCTTGTATTTTGCTGTCAAAAGTTTAAAATTTTATTTTTCGAATGAATGTTTCCCTTTTTTCAATAACCAACTATTCAAGTTAGAGAAAGAAGGTTTTGATACCTCATGAGAAGCAAATTCTAATTTTATCATAATCGTCATAATATTTACATTTTCACCGTTTTTTAAGAAATTTTTCTTACCTTCGTTTCATATTATTTTGAGTATAGTTAAAAAAAATGAATTTAGAAAAAAAAGGAAATTTTTATTTAAAGTTAGAATCGTTGGTTAATTTAAGTTTTTTTCAATTTAGTAATAACTTTTGTGTACTAGGTTGATGGCATGGACGTTCTAGCTGTGAGGGAAGCTTCTCGGTTTGCCATCGAATACTGCAACTCTGGAAAGGGTCCTCTGGTCATGGAAACCGTCACTTACCGCTACTCAGGGCACTCGATGTCCGATCCTGGCACCAGTTACCGCACCAGAGATGAAATTCAAGAAGTTCGACAGACCAGAGATCCCATTGCTTCTTTCAAGGAGAAGATAATTTCCACAGACCTTGCGACAGCTGACGAATTGAAGGTAGAAAAACATAATTATTTTAATTATCAATAGTTTTTGAGAAGGAAAACAATTGGAAACATTGAATTCAATTATCAATGATTGACCTCAAGCTCTTCAAATGAACTTCCCTACTTGATTTGGATAAATTTACATTTCTAACCTTGGATGTTGGCCGCAATTAATCCTCGTAAAAAACAGCCATTTATGATAAGATGACCTAAAATTTAACAACATTGACACATTGCGCTACTTTTCAGCTCATTAGTAAAAGAATTAGGTTTTAAATTCTTTGAATGCATTAAATTTTCTCATTAGCTTGGATGTTAATTAAATTTTTCCAAGTACAAAGAAACTAAATCATAAATAAGCAGGGCGTTCAACTCTATTTACTGTTTTTTTATGACAACATCCCACACAGATCACTCGTCTTATCAAGATTTGAAATAAACAACCTCGTGTCTACTTTTTTTCACAGGCCATTGACGCCGAGGTCAAGAAAGAGATCGACGAGGCGTCTAGGAAAGCCAAGACCGACACCGAGATCCCGATGGAGGAGTTGCCTGCCGACATTTATTCTGCGCCCCTCGAAACCGACGTGCGCAACGTTGCGCCCTGGGAACCCCTGCAGCACAAGCGCATCGGCTCGGCAGTAAATCTGAAGTAATAAATTTCTCAAGAGAAAAATAAAGGACATTGTGTTGTCAAGCAGTTATTAAAAGGAACAACAAATTCATAGGGCTGTTTAGAAAGAAAGAAAAAAATTAAACAAAAAATTTAATCCACACGCTGCTAATTTTTCCTTATGTTAATGAAAATGTGGGTCAATTTCCTTGCCTCATCCAACGTTGGTTATGTAATTTCTCTCGTTTTTCCTCGATTGTTTCTCAAAACAACTCAAAGTTGTGTGAAATAAAAATGCTGTATATTCACGCCTGATAATTATATTGTTACGAAAAACTGAGCATTAAAAACCAAGTCGAGTATATAAATTTGCATTTTTTTTCTCTCTCTTTTTCGTGTCAAAACTGTCAATGGAATTAAAATGATGAAATAAAGTTATTAAATTTCAAGCAGCGCGCTGCGCACGTTTTGGTTCAGTCAGTCTTTCTCTATTCACCAATCTTCTTTTCTATTTTAATTCGCGGCAGCGCATGCCTGCTTTCGGGGCGATCGACAAAGCATGACCCACAATGTGTGCCGCACGCAGTATTGAACCTCTCGTCGGGCGCAGAGATTCACGTCGCAGTAGAGCCGGCTCGCGAAAACAAGAATTTTTCAGCTTCCAACGACGCATTGTCAGCGCTTTTGCAAATGCCGAGAATGCACTGCATTGCATTTGAATGAGGGAGCCGTGTCGGCGGCCTAGCTAGTGGGGACACAAACAACACCCGGGCGCACCACTTTGGTCTAGTCGTTCGCCAAATTCGCTCGGAGAGGCTTGATGCCGTACAAGAGCAATTCCAGAGAGAAGATGCTGCCCAACAAAGAGCCGTGGACGCCGGCGGACGGCGGCTTCCGAGCCTGGCTGGTCGTCCTCTCCAGCTTCCTCATCAACGGCCTCATCTTCGGCATCATCAATTCGTACAGCGTCATTTACTTCGACCTGCAGAAGAATTTGGAGGCGAATGGAATTCACGACTCGTCCTACAAAGCTTGTGAGGAATTTAATTAATATAATCTTTAATTAATATAAGAATCTAAATAATTCTTCAGCTAATTAAAAATACAAATATTAGGGTTTTTTTGTAAATATAGGCGGTGCGGAGATGAAGTATTTTTTTTAATTTAAAAGATGATACAATATGTCGGCTTGGATATTTTGCGGTTTTACTTCATCCTGTAGCATTTCCGTACATTACACGTGAGAAATGTAAAAATTACAACAATGTGTAAAAACTCTTCAACCAACTATGGAAACTTGTAGGCTACTAATCAACCTAAGGCTAATTTAGCACAAAAATAATGCTAGGTTTTTAAATTTAGGGTTTTTCAAGGGACATAATAATAATCCGATATACAAATTATCTGAATAAATATAAAATTGTATTCTATTTCAACTCAATTATATTAAATTACTAACTTTTACGATTTTAACGATATAAACATTTTACTTTTAATAGTAGCAAAGGAGGAAAATAATTATGTTAACTTTACTTTTTCTGCTAATTTTTTTAAGTTCGTGCTCTCTGTGCAAAATAAGCGAAAGGGAAAATAATAAGATTGCAAAAAACAAAAACAATGTGATTGGCATTTTGACAGTACGCAAAGATTAAAAAGTTTAGCAAGAAAATTTACGTAACGCGGTTTCTATTTATTCCATTAAATTTTGTGATTTGTTTTTGCAGCCCTGGTGGGCTCGCTGACGATTGGCGCGACCTTTGCCTTTTCTCCGCTGGCCGGAATATTGACCGACCGACTGGGCCACCGGCAAACCACCATGATCGGCGGCGCGCTGGCTGTCATGGGCATGGTCATGTCTTCGCTCCTCATTAAATATGTGAGAATTAATTAATTAATTGTGAGCCGAATTTTGATTTTGATTGTGCGATCGACTCTGTCAAGGTCAAGGCGCTTTACCTCACCTACGGCATTTTGTTCGGACTGGGCGCCTCGCTGGCCTACACGCCGTCCCTGGCCATCCTGGGCTTCCACTTCAAGCAAAGGTTGGGCCTCGTCAATGGAATCGTTACTGCTGGCAGTTCCGTCTTCACCATTCTGATCCCGCTCGCCTTTGGAAAACTCATTCCTCTCATCGGGCTCGAGTGGGTTTTACGCTCAATCGCTTGCCTTATGATTTTCATTGTCGTCGCCGCAAACTTATTTGAGGTAAAAATTATAATTTAATACGGTGCATGAATCAAAAGTAAAACCCAGTAAAAATTCACGACATTCTCAAATTTTCACCATCCATTGAGACACATTCTCTGAGATTTCTCAAGATTTTTGCCTTTGAAAGGTGGCGCATTTTTAACTTTTATGGTAATTTCACTATTTATTGTGCAACGTTAAGACCAACACCAATCGATAGAAAATTTAATTAGCTTTCAAAACGTTATTTAAGTTTGCTTTAATTGCAAAAAAAAAACACTTTGTTAAAACAAAGATAAATTTTTTGTCATTTTTTTTACTATCAAAAATGCAATATAGAATTTTTTTATATAAAGAAAGTTGAAAGTTGAAGCACCGTAAATTTGAATGAGAGGAAATGTCTATAAATTGTCACAATTCTCATCCTTAATATCAGGGCATATCACCTCAGGTGCAGTTGAGCCTTCTTAGATTTTCACCCAAACTGCCCCTAAGGTTAACATTGATCAGAAACATCATTTTTAAACATTTCCGCATTTATTATAACTTTTGCCGCTTTGGATTTAGAGGAAAATGTTAAATAAAAAAAGTGTGCTAAATTAAATATTCTTCAACTTTTATATTCAACATTTTCCTCTAAAACGTTTTCCAGAAGAACTAGAAAATCATAAAGTATTAAATGATAAAAAATTACCTTTTGATCTCAAACAATTGAAATTTTGCACCAAGAATTGTCTTGGTGACTTTTTTAAAGAAAATTAAATTTACTATTGATTTCCATTACTCTGATGTCTGTACAAATAATAGAAAAATTACAACTACAACAAAAATGCCACCTTTCAAAGGTAATTTTTGATCTGGAAAGGGTGGCTGATTTGCTGGGAAACCTAAGGAAATCTCGGAAAATTTTTTATAATTTTTTTAATATTTTAGAAATAAATTATATCTGAGAATCAATGGGTTGTATCGAGTAAAAAACCAAATTTTTCAGCTAATTTGAAGGATTTTTATTCATTATATTAATCCATGGGGCGCTTCACGGGTATGAGCATTTCTTGATTTAATGATTTTTTTAATATTTTAGAAATAAATTATATCTGAGAATCAATGGGTTGTATCGAGCAAAAAACCAAAATTTTCAGCTAATTTGAAGGATTTTTATACATTATATTAATCCATGGGGCGCTTCACGGGTATGAGCATTTCTTGATTTAATGATTTTTTTAATATTTTAGAAATAAATTATATCTGAGAATCAAGTGGTTGTATCGAGTAAAAAACCAAATTTTTCAGCTAATTTGAAGGATTTTTATTCATTATATTAATCCATGGGGCGCTTCACGGGTATGAGCATTTTTTGATTTTATGATTTTTTAATATTTTAGAAATAAATTATATCTGAGAATCAAGTGGTTGTATCGAGCAAAAAACCAAAATTTTCAGCTAATTTGAAGGATTTTTATTCATTATATTAATCCATGGGGCGCTTCACGGGTATGAGCATTTCTTGATTTAATGATTTTTTTAATATTTTAGAAATAAATTATATCTGAGAATCAATGGGTTGTATCGAGTAAAAAACCAAATTTTTCAGCTAATTTGAAGGATTTTTATTCATATATAAATCCATGGGACTCTTCACGGGTATGAGCATTTCTTGATTTAATGATTTTTTTAATATTTTAGAAATAAATTATATCTGAGAATCAATGGGTTGTATCGAGTAAAAAACCAAATTTTTCAGCTAATTTGAAGGATTTTTATTCATTATATTAATCCATGGGGCGCTTCACGGGTATGAGCATTTCTTGATTTAATGATTTTTTTTAATACTTTAGAAATAAATTATATCTGAGAATCAATGGGTTGTATCGAGTAAAAAACCAAATTTTTCAGCTAATTTGAAGGATTTTTATTCATTATATTAATCCATGGGGCGCTTCACGGGTATGAGCATTTTTTGATTTTATGATTTTTTAATATTTTAGAAATAAATTATATCTGAGAATCAATGGGTTGTATCGAGTAAAAAACCAAATTTTTCAGCTAATTTGAAGGATTTTTATTCATTATATTAATCCATGGGGCGCTTCACGGGTATGAGCATTTCTTGATTTAATGATTTTTTTAATACTTTAGAAATAAATTATATCTGAGAATCAATGGGTTGTATCGAGTAAAAAACCAAATTTTTCAGCTAATTTGAAGGATTTTTATTCATTATATTAATCCATGGGGCGCTTCACGGGTATGAGCATTTTTTGATTTTATGATTTTTTAATATTTTAGAAATAAATTATATCTGAGAATCAATGGGTTGTATCGAGTAAAAAACCAAATTTTTCAGCTAATTTGAAGGATTTTTATTCATTATATTAATCCATGGGGCGCTTCACGGGTATGAGCATTTCTTGATTTTATGATTTTTTAATATTTTAGAAATAAATTATATCTGAGAATCAATGGGTTGTATCGAGCAAAAAACCAAAATTTTCAGCTAATGTGAAGGATTTTTATACATTATATTAATCCATGGGGCGCTTCACGGGTATGAGCATTTCTTGATTTAATGATTTTTTTTAATACTTTAGAAATAAATTATATCTGAGAATCAATGGGTTGTATCGAGTAAAAAACCAAATTTTTCAGCTAATTTGAAGGATTTTTATTCATTATATTAATCCATGGGGCGCTTCACGGGTATGAGCATTTCTTGATTTAATGATTTTTTTAATATTTTAGAAATAAATTATATCTGAGAATCAATGGGTTGTATCGAGTAAAAAACCAAATTTTTCAGCTAATTTGAAGGATTTTTATTCATATATAAATCCATGGGACTCTTCACGGGTATGAGCATTTTTTGATTTTATGATTTTTTTAATATTTTAGAAATAAATTATATCTGAGAATCAATGGGTTGTATCGAGTAAAAAACCAAATTTTTCAGCTAATTTGAAGGATTTTTATTCATATATAAATCCATGGGACTCTTCACGGGTATGAGCATTTTTTGATTTTATGATTTTTTAATATTTTAGAAATAAATTATATCTGAGAATCAATGCGTTGTATCGAGTAAAAAACCAAATTTTTCAGCTAATTTGAAGGATTTTTATTCATTATATTAATCCATGGGGCGCTTCACGGGTATGAGCATTTTTTGATTTTATGATTTTTTAATATTTTAGAAATAAATTATATCTGAGAATCAAGTGGTTGTATCGAGCAAAAAACCAAAATTTTCAGCTAATTTGAAGGATTTTTATTCATTATATTAATCCATGGGGCGCTTCACGGGTATGAGCATTTCTTGATTTAATGATTTTTTTAATATTTTAGAAATAAATTATATCTGAGAATCAATGGGTTGTATCGAGTAAAAAACCAAATTTTTCAGCTAATTTGAAGGATTTTTATTCATATATAAATCCATGGGACTCTTCACGGGTATGAGCATTTTTTGATTTTATGATTTTTTAATATTTTAGAAATAAATTATATCTGAGAATCAATGCGTTGTATCGATTAAAAAACCAATTCTTTCAGCTAATTTGAAGGATTTTTATTCATTATATTAATCCATGGGACTCTTCACGGGTATGAGCATTTTTTGATTTTATGATTTTTTTAATATTTTAGAAATAAATTATATCTGAGAATCAATGCGTTGTATCGATTAAAAAACCAATTCTTTCAGCTAATTTGAAGGATTTTTATTCATTATATTAATCCATGGGGCGCTTCACGGGTATGAGCATTTCTTGATTTAATGATTTTTTTAATATTTTAGAAATAAATTATATCTGAGAATCAATGGGTTGTATCGAGTAAAAAACCAAATTTTTCAGCTAATTTGAAGGATTTTTATTCATATATAAATCCATGGGACTCTTCACGGGTATGAGCATTTCTTGATTTAATGATTTTTTTAATATTTTAGAAATAAATTATATCTGAGAATCAATGGGTTGTATCGAGTAAAAAACCAAATTTTTCAGCTAATTTGAAGGATTTTTATTCATTATATTAATCCATGGGGCGCTTCACGGGTATGAGCATTTCTTGATTTAATGATTTTTTTTAATACTTTAGAAATAAATTATATCTGAGAATCAATGGGTTGTATCGAGTAAAAAACCAAATTTTTCAGCTAATTTGAAGGATTTTTATTCATTATATTAATCCATGGGGCGCTTCACGGGTATGAGCATTTTTTGATTTTATGATTTTTTAATATTTTAGAAATAAATTATATCTGAGAATCAATGGGTTGTATCGAGTAAAAAACCAAATTTTTCAGCTAATTTGAAGGATTTTTATTCATTATATTAATCCATGGGGCGCTTCACGGGTATGAGCATTTCTTGATTTAATGATTTTTTTAATACTTTAGAAATAAATTATATCTGAGAATCAATGGGTTGTATCGAGTAAAAAACCAAATTTTTCAGCTAATTTGAAGGATTTTTATTCATTATATTAATCCATGGGGCGCTTCACGGGTATGAGCATTTTTTGATTTTATGATTTTTTAATATTTTAGAAATAAATTATATCTGAGAATCAATGGGTTGTATCGAGTAAAAAACCAAATTTTTCAGCTAATTTGAAGGATTTTTATTCATTATATTAATCCATGGGGCGCTTCACGGGTATGAGCATTTCTTGATTTTATGATTTTTTAATATTTTAGAAATAAATTATATCTGAGAATCAATGGGTTGTATCGAGCAAAAAACCAAAATTTTCAGCTAATGTGAAGGATTTTTATACATTATATTAATCCATGGGGCGCTTCACGGGTATGAGCATTTCTTGATTTAATGATTTTTTTTAATACTTTAGAAATAAATTATATCTGAGAATCAATGGGTTGTATCGAGTAAAAAACCAAATTTTTCAGCTAATTTGAAGGATTTTTATTCATTATATTAATCCATGGGGCGCTTCACGGGTATGAGCATTTCTTGATTTAATGATTTTTTTAATATTTTAGAAATAAATTATATCTGAGAATCAATGGGTTGTATCGAGTAAAAAACCAAATTTTTCAGCTAATTTGAAGGATTTTTATTCATATATAAATCCATGGGACTCTTCACGGGTATGAGCATTTTTTGATTTTATGATTTTTTTAATATTTTAGAAATAAATTATATCTGAGAATCAATGGGTTGTATCGAGTAAAAAACCAAATTTTTCAGCTAATTTGAAGGATTTTTATTCATATATAAATCCATGGGACTCTTCACGGGTATGAGCATTTTTTGATTTTATGATTTTTTAATATTTTAGAAATAAATTATATCTGAGAATCAATGCGTTGTATCGAGTAAAAAACCAAATTTTTCAGCTAATTTGAAGGATTTTTATTCATTATATTAATCCATGGGGCGCTTCACGGGTATGAGCATTTTTTGATTTTATGATTTTTTAATATTTTAGAAATAAATTATATCTGAGAATCAAGTGGTTGTATCGAGCAAAAAACCAAAATTTTCAGCTAATTTGAAGGATTTTTATTCATTATATTAATCCATGGGGCGCTTCACGGGTATGAGCATTTCTTGATTTAATGATTTTTTTAATATTTTAGAAATAAATTATATCTGAGAATCAATGGGTTGTATCGAGTAAAAAACCAAATTTTTCAGCTAATTTGAAGGATTTTTATTCATATATAAATCCATGGGACTCTTCACGGGTATGAGCATTTTTTGATTTTATGATTTTTTAATATTTTAGAAATAAATTATATCTGAGAATCAATGCGTTGTATCGATTAAAAAACCAATTCTTTCAGCTAATTTGAAGGATTTTTATTCATTATATTAATCCATGGGACTCTTCACGGGTATGAGCATTTTTTGATTTTATGATTTTTTTAATATTTTAGAAATAAATTATATCTGAGAATCAATGCGTTGTATCGATTAAAAAACCAATTCTTTCAGCTAATTTGAAGGATTTTTATTCATTATATTAATCCATGGGGCGCTTCACGGGTATGAGCATTTCTTGATTTAATGATTTTTTTAATATTTTAGAAATAAATTATATCTGAGAATCAATGGGTTGTATCGAGTAAAAAACCAAATTTTTCAGCTAATTTGAAGGATTTTTATTCATATATAAATCCATGGGACTCTTCACGGGTATGAGCATTTTTTGATTTTATGATTTTTTAATATTTTAGAAATAAATTATATCTGAGAATCAATGCGTTGTATCGATTAAAAAACCAATTCTTTCAGCTAATTTGAAGGATTTTTATTCATTATATTAATCCATGGGACTCTTCACGGGTATGAGCATTTTTTGATTTTATGATTTTTTTAATATTTTAGAAATAATTTATATCTGAGAATCAATGCGTTGTATCGATTAAAAAACCAATTCTTTCAGCTAATTTGAAGGATTTTTATTCATTATATTAATCCATGGGGCGCTTCACGGGTATGAGCATTTCTTGATTTAATGATTTTTTTAATATTTTAGAAATAAATTATATCTGAGAATCAAGTGGTTGTATCGAGTAAAAAACCAAATTTTTCAGCTAATTTGAAGGATTTTTATTCATTATATTAATCCATGGGGCGCTTCACGGGTATGAGCATTTTTTGATTTTATGATTTTTTAATATTTTAGAAATAAATTATATCTGAGAATCAAGTGGTTGTATCGAGCAAAAAACCAAAATTTTCAGCTAATTTGAAGGATTTTTATTCATTATATTAATCCATGGGGCGCTTCACGGGTATGAGCATTTCTTGATTTAATGATTTTTTTAATATTTTAGAAATAAATTATATCTGAGAATCAATGGGTTGTATCGAGTAAAAAACCAAATTTTTCAGCTAATTTGAAGGATTTTTATTCATATATAAATCCATGGGACTCTTCACGGGTATGAGCATTTTTTGATTTAATGATTTTTTTTAATACTTTAGAAATAAATTATATCTGAGAATCAATGGGTTGTATCGAGTCAAAAACCAATTCTTTCAGCTAATTTGAAGGATTTTTATTCATTATATTAATCCATGGGGCGCTTCACGGGTATGAGCATTTCTTGATTTAATGATTTTTTTAATATTTTAGAAATAAATTATATCTGAGAATCAATGGGTTGTATCGAGTAAAAAACCAAATTTTTCAGCTAATTTGAAGGATTTTTATTCATATATAAATCCATGGGACTCTTCACGGGTATGAGCATTTTTTGATTTTATGATTTTTTAATATTTTAGAAATAAATTATATCTGAGAATCAATGCGTTGTATCGATTAAAAAACCAATTCTTTCAGCTAATTTGAAGGATTTTTATTCATTATATTAATCCATGGGACTCTTCACGGGTATGAGCATTTTTTGATTTTATGATTTTTTTAATATTTTAGAAATAAATTATATCTGAGAATCAAGTGGTTGTATCGAGTAAAAAACCAAATTTTTCAGCTAATTTGAAGGATTTTTATTCATTATATTAATCCATGGGACTCTTCACGGGTATGAGCATTTTTTGATTTTATGATTTTTTTAATATTTTAGAAATAAATTATATCTGAGAATCAATGCGTTGTATCGATTAAAAAACCAATTCTTTCAGCTAATTTGAAGGATTTTTATTCATTATATTAATCCATGGGGCGCTTCACGGGTATGAGCATTTCTTGATTTAATGATTTTTTTAATATTTTAGAAATAAATTATATCTGAGAATCAATGGGTTGTATCGAGTAAAAAACCAAATTTTTCAGCTAATTTGAAGGATTTTTATTCATATATAAATCCATGGGACTCTTCACGGGTATGAGCATTTTTTGATTTTATGATTTTTTAATATTTTAGAAATAAATTATATCTGAGAATCAATGCGTTGTATCGATTAAAAAACCAATTCTTTCAGCTAATTTGAAGGATTTTTATTCATTATATTAATCCATGGGACTCTTCACGGGTATGAGCATTTTTTGATTTTATGATTTTTTTAATATTTTAGAAATAAATTATATCTGAGAATCAAGTGGTTGTATCGAGTAAAAAACCAAATTTTTCAGCTAATTTGAAGGATTTTTATTCATTATATTAATCCATGGGGCGCTTCACGGGTATGAGCATTTCTTGATTTAATGATTTTTTTTAATACTTTAGAAATAAATTATATCTGAGAATCAATGGGTTGTATCGAGTCAAAAACCAATTCTTTCAGCTAATTTGAAGGATTTTTATTCATTATATTAATCCATGGGGCGCTTCACGGGTATGAGCATTTCTTGATTTAATGATTTTTTTAATATTTTAGAAATAAATTATATCTGAGAATCAATGGGTTGTATCGAGTAAAAAACCAAATTTTTCAGCTAATTTGAAGGATTTTTATTCATATATAAATCCATGGGACTCTTCACGGGTATGAGCATTTTTTGATTTTATGATTTTTTTAATATTTTAGAAATAAATTATATCTGAGAATCAATGCGTTGTATCGATTAAAAAACCAATTCTTTCAGCTAATTTGAAGGATTTTTATTCATTATATTAATCCATGGGGCGCTTCACGGGTATGAGCATTTCTTGATTTAATGATTTTTTTAATATTTTAGAAATAAATTATATCTGAGAATCAATGGGTTGTATCGAGTAAAAAACCAAATTTTTCAGCTAATTTGAAGGATTTTTATTCATATATAAATCCATGGGACTCTTCACGGGTATGAGCATTTTTTGATTTTATGATTTTTTAATATTTTAGAAATAAATTATATCTGAGAATCAATGCGTTGTATCGATTAAAAAACCAATTCTTTCAGCTAATTTGAAGGATTTTTATTCATTATATTAATCCATGGGACTCTTCACGGGTATGAGCATTTTTTGATTTTATGATTTTTTTAATATTTTAGAAATAAATTATATCTGAGAATCAAGTGGTTGTATCGAGTAAAAAACCAAATTTTTCAGCTAATTTGAAGGATTTTTATTCATTATATTAATCCATGGGGCGCTTCACGGGTATGAGCATTTCTTGATTTAATGATTTTTTTAATACTTTAGAAATAAATTATATCTGAGAATCAATGGGTTGTATCGAGTAAAAAACCAAATTTTTCAGCTAATTTGAAGGATTTTTATTCATTATATTAATCCATGGGGCGCTTCACGGGTATGAGCATTTCTTGATTTAATGATTTTTTTAATATTTTAGAAATAAATTATATCTGAGAATCAACGGGTTGTATCGAGTAAAAAACCAAATTTTTCAGCTAATTTGAAGGATTTTTATTCATTATATTAATCCATGGGGCGCTTCACGGGTATGAGCATTTCTTGATTTAATGATTTTTTTAATATTTTAGAAATAAATTATATCTGAGAATCAATGGGTTGTATCGAGCAAAAAACCAAAATTTTCAGCTAATTTGAAGGATTTTTATTCATTATATTAATCCATGGGGCGCTTCACGGGTATGAGCATTTCTTGATTTATTGATTTTTTTAATATTTTAGAAATAAATTATATCTGAGAATCAATGGGTTGTATCGAGTAAAAAACCAAATTTTTCAGCTAATTTGAAGGATTTTTATACATTATATTAATCCATGGGGCGCTTCACGGGTATGAGCATTTCTTGATTTAATGATTTTTTTAATACTTTAGAAATAAATTATATCTGAGAATCAATGGGTTGTATCGAGTAAAAAACCAAATTTTTCAGCTAATTTGAAGGATTTTTATACATTATATTAATCCATGGGGCGCTTCACGGGTATGAGCATTTCTTGATTTAATGATTTTTTTAATATTTTAGAAATAAATTATATCTGAGAATCAATGGGTTGTATCGAGTAAAAAACCAAATTTTTCAGCTAATTTGAAGGATTTTTATACATTATATTAATCCATGGGGCGCTTCACGGGTATGAGCATTTCTTGATTTAATGATTTTTTTAATACTTTAGAAATAAATTATATCTGAGAATCAATGGGTTGTATCGAGAAAAGAACCAAATTTTTCAGTTAATTTGAAGGATTTTTATACATTATATAAATCCATGGGGCTCTTCACGGGTATGAGCATTTCTTGATTTAATGATTTTTTTAATACTTTAGAAATAAATTATATCTGAGAATCAATGGGTTGTATCGAGTAAAAAACCAAATTTTTCAGCTAATTTGAAGGATTTTTATTCATATATAAATCCATGGGACTCTTCACGGGTATGAGCATTTTTTGATTTTATGATTTTTTAATATTTTAGAAATAAATTATATCTGAGAATCAATGCGTTGTATCGATTAAAAAACCAATTCTTTCAGCTAATTTGAAGGATTTTTATTCATTATATTAATCCATGGGACTCTTCACGGGTATGAGCATTTTTTGATTTTATGATTTTTTTAATATTTTAGAAATAAATTATATCTGAGAATCAAGTGGTTGTATCGAGTAAAAAACCAAATTTTTCAGCTAATTTGAAGGATTTTTATTCATTATATTAATCCATGGGGCGCTTCACGGGTATGAGCATTTCTTGATTTAATGATTTTTTTTAATACTTTAGAAATAAATTATATCTGAGAATCAATGGGTTGTATCGAGTCAAAAACCAATTCTTTCAGCTAATTTGAAGGATTTTTATTCATTATATTAATCCATGGGGCGCTTCACGGGTATGAGCATTTCTTGATTTAATGATTTTTTTAATATTTTAGAAATAAATTATATCTGAGAATCAATGGGTTGTATCGAGTAAAAAACCAAATTTTTCAGCTAATTTGAAGGATTTTTATTCATATATAAATCCATGGGACTCTTCACGGGTATGAGCATTTTTTGATTTTATGATTTTTTTAATATTTTAGAAATAAATTATATCTGAGAATCAATGCGTTGTATCGATTAAAAAACCAATTCTTTCAGCTAATTTGAAGGATTTTTATTCATTATATTAATCCATGGGGCGCTTCACGGGTATGAGCATTTCTTGATTTAATGATTTTTTTAATATTTTAGAAATAAATTATATCTGAGAATCAATGGGTTGTATCGAGTAAAAAACCAAATTTTTCAGCTAATTTGAAGGATTTTTATTCATATATAAATCCATGGGACTCTTCACGGGTATGAGCATTTTTTGATTTTATGATTTTTTAATATTTTAGAAATAAATTATATCTGAGAATCAATGCGTTGTATCGATTAAAAAACCAATTCTTTCAGCTAATTTGAAGGATTTTTATTCATTATATTAATCCATGGGACTCTTCACGGGTATGAGCATTTTTTGATTTTATGATTTTTTTAATATTTTAGAAATAAATTATATCTGAGAATCAAGTGGTTGTATCGAGTAAAAAACCAAATTTTTCAGCTAATTTGAAGGATTTTTATTCATTATATTAATCCATGGGGCGCTTCACGGGTATGAGCATTTCTTGATTTAATGATTTTTTTAATACTTTAGAAATAAATTATATCTGAGAATCAATGGGTTGTATCGAGTAAAAAACCAAATTTTTCAGCTAATTTGAAGGATTTTTATTCATTATATTAATCCATGGGGCGCTTCACGGGTATGAGCATTTCTTGATTTAATGATTTTTTTAATATTTTAGAAATAAATTATATCTGAGAATCAACGGGTTGTATCGAGTAAAAAACCAAATTTTTCAGCTAATTTGAAGGATTTTTATTCATTATATTAATCCATGGGGCGCTTCACGGGTATGAGCATTTCTTGATTTAATGATTTTTTTAATATTTTAGAAATAAATTATATCTGAGAATCAATGGGTTGTATCGAGCAAAAAACCAAAATTTTCAGCTAATTTGAAGGATTTTTATTCATTATATTAATCCATGGGGCGCTTCACGGGTATGAGCATTTCTTGATTTATTGATTTTTTTAATATTTTAGAAATAAATTATATCTGAGAATCAATGGGTTGTATCGAGTAAAAAACCAAATTTTTCAGCTAATTTGAAGGATTTTTATACATTATATTAATCCATGGGGCGCTTCACGGGTATGAGCATTTCTTGATTTAATGATTTTTTTAATACTTTAGAAATAAAT
Source organism: Neocloeon triangulifer (assembly GCF_031216515.1). Lineage (NCBI taxonomy): Eukaryota > Metazoa > Arthropoda > Insecta > Ephemeroptera > Baetidae > Neocloeon > Neocloeon triangulifer. The sequence continues at coordinate 224,876 of NW_026775552.1, forward strand.
TATATCTGAGAATCAATGGGTTGTATCGAGTAAAAAACCAAATTTTTCAGCTAATTTGAAGGATTTTTATACATTATATTAATCCATGGGGCGCTTCACGGGTATGAGCATTTCTTGATTTAATGATTTTTTTAATATTTTAGAAATAAATTATATCTGAGAATCAATGGGTTGTATCGAGTAAAAAACCAAATTTTTCAGCTAATTTGAAGGATTTTTATACATTATATTAATCCATGGGGCGCTTCACGGGTATGAGCATTTCTTGATTTAATGATTTTTTTAATACTTTAGAAATAAATTATATCTGAGAATCAATGGGTTGTATCGAGAAAAGAACCAAATTTTTCAGTTAATTTGAAGGATTTTTATACATTATATAAATCCATGGGGCTCTTCACGGGTATGAGCATTTCTTGATTTAATGATTTTTTTAATACTTTAGAAATAAATTATATCTGAGAATCAATGGGTTGTATCGAGTAAAAAACCAAATTTTTCAGCTAATTTGAAGGATTTTTATTCATTATATTAATCCATGGGGCGCTTCACGGGTATGAGCATTTCTTGATTTAATGATTTTTTTTAATACTTTAGAAATAAATTATATCTGAGAATCAATGGGTTGTATCGAGCAAAAAACCAAATTTTTCAGCTAATTTGAAGGATTTTTATTCATTATATTAATCCATGGGGCGCTTCACGGGTATGAGCATTTCTTGATTTAATGATTTTTTTAATATTTTAGAAATAAATTATATCTGAGAATCAATGGGTTGTATCGAGCAAAAAACCAAAATTTTCAGCTAATTTGAAGGATTTTTATTCATTATATTAATCCATGGGGCGCTTCACGGGTATGAGCATTTCTTGATTTATTGATTTTTTTAATATTTTAGAAATAAATTATATCTGAGAATCAATGGGTTGTATCGAGCAAAAAACCAAAATTTTCAGCTAATTTGAAGGATTTTTATTCATTATATTAATCCATGGGGCGCTTCACGGGTATGAGCATTTCTTGATTTATTGATTTTTTTAATATTTTAGAAATAAATTATATCTGAGAATCAATGGGTTGTATCGAGTAAAAAACCAAATTTTTCAGCTAATTTGAAGGATTTTTATACATTATATTAATCCATGGGGCGCTTCACGGGTATGAGCATTTCTTGATTTATTGATTTTTTTAATATTTTAGAAATAAATTATATCTGAGAATCAATGGGTTGTATCGAGTAAAAAACCAAATTTTTCAGCTAATTTGAAGGATTTTTATACATTATATTAATCCATGGGGCGCTTCACGGGTATGAGCATTTCTTGATTTAATGATTTTTTTAATATTTTAGAAATAAATTATATCTGAGAATCAATGGGTTGTATCGAGCAAAAAACCAAAATTTTCAGCTAATTTGAAGGATTTTTATTCATTATATTAATCCATGGGGCGCTTCACGGGTATGAGCATTTCTTGATTTATTGATTTTTTTAATATTTTAGAAATAAATTATATCTGAGAATCAATGGGTTGTATCGAGTAAAAAACCAAATTTTTCAGCTAATTTGAAGGATTTTTATACATTATATTAATCCATGGGGCGCTTCACGGGTATGAGCATTTCTTGATTTAATGATTTTTTTAATACTTTAGAAATAAATTATATCTGAGAATCAATGGGTTGTATCGAGTAAAAAACCAAATTTTTCAGCTAATTTGAAGGATTTTTATACATTATATTAATCCATGGGGCGCTTCACGGGTATGAGCATTTCTTGATTTAATGATTTTTTTAATATTTTAGAAATAAATTATATCTGAGAATCAATGGGTTGTATCGAGTAAAAAACCAAATTTTTCAGCTAATTTGAAGGATTTTTATACATTATATTAATCCATGGGGCGCTTCACGGGTATGAGCATTTCTTGATTTAATGATTTTTTTAATACTTTAGAAATAAATTATATCTGAGAATCAATGGGTTGTATCGAGCAAAAAACCAAAATTTTCAGCTAATTTGAAGGATTTTTATACATTATATTAATCCATGGGGCGCTTCACGGGTATGAGCATTTTTTGATTTTATGATTTTTTTTAATACTTTAGAAATAAATTATATCTGAGAATCAATGGGTTGTATCGAGTCAAAAACCAATTCTTTCAGCTAATTTGAAGGATTTTTATTCATTATATTAATCCATGGGGCGCTTCACGGGTATGAGCATTTTTTGATTTTATGATTTTTTAATATTTTAGAAATAAATTATATCTGAGAATCAATGGGTTGTATCGAGCAAAAAACCAAAATTTTCAGCTAATTTGAAGGATTTTTATACATTATATTAATCCATGGGGCGCTTCACGGGTATGAGCATTTCTTGATTTAATGATTTTTTTTAATACTTTAGAAATAAATTATATCTGAGAATCAATGGGTTGTATCGAGTCAAAAACCAATTCTTTCAGCTAATTTGAAGGATTTTTATTCATTATATTAATCCATGGGGCGCTTCACGGGTATGAGCATTTTTTGATTTTATGATTTTTTAATATTTTAGAAATAAATTATATCTGAGAATCAATGGGTTGTATCGAGAAAAGAACCAAATTTTTCAGTTAATTTGAAGGATTTTTATCTATATATAAATACATGGGGCTCTTCACGGGTATGAGCATTTCTTGATTTTATGATTTATTTAATATTTTAGAAATAAATTACTTGGCGCTTGAGGGGTATGCGATTTTCTTATTATGTTTCTCAATAAATGTTGAAAAGTTCAGACTGGAGTGAATTTTGTCCCGATTTCGAAAGCTTTCTTTCCTGGAAATTAATTTGTTCTAATAATGATGAAATATGCATTTTTACCATAAAATTAAATTTTTAATGAGTAACATTATTATTTATTCTTTATTCTTCTCTCGGTCAATACAAATTTAACTTTTTTTTATGGATTTGCCTCAGATACCAGCAGGAGCAGCGAAGGTCCCAGATTCAAGCACTGAAAAAAAAGAATGCCTTAATTTTGAAATTTGGAAGAATAAGAAGTATGTGATATGGGCGCTTGCCATTCCGATTTCCCTCTTCGGCTACTTTGTTCCTTACGTCCACATGGTACATATTTTTATTATAATTTATTAATTATAAAAAACTTCATTTAATTAGGTGAAATTCGTGTCGGTCAACTTCCCAGACGCCGACGGCAAGATCTTAGTCATGTGCATCGGCCTCACCTCAGGCGTGGGCCGCATCATTTTTGGCAAAATCGCCGACATGCCGAACGTGGACCGAATTTTACTGCAGCAGGTGCGGCACAATTGAGCTGCTTTGATCGACGTAATTAATCGGTGGACGCGATTTCTTTGCAGATCTCATTCATCTCAATTGGCTCTTTGACTATGCTGCTGGTGGTCGCCCCCGCCTGGTCCTACATGATTCTAATTGCCCTGGGAATGGGCCTCTTCGACGGCTGCTTCATCAGTCTGCTCGGACCGATCGCGTTCGATTTGTGCGGCTCCGAGGGCGCTTCACAGGCCATCGGCTTTTTGCTCGGACTCTGCTCCATTCCACTCACAGTCGGACCCCCTGTTGCAGGTATTTCGTTTTTAACTTTTAATTGACAGCCTTATTAATTGTGATAATGAAAATCAGGCAAGCTCTTTGACCACTTCAACTCCTACACGGTGCCCTTCCTGCTGGCTGGAGGTCCACCGATTTTAGGCGCCATCGCTTTGTTCGCCATCAAGTGCGTCAAATCCGAGCCAAAGAACAACTCTCAGGGACTCCACAACAGTGTGTGATGATCATTTATTATAATTCCCTAAATTATTTCTCAGCATTTAAATATTAGCCTCGCTCATTGTGATAGTAATAACGAGATCAAAGAGATATTTTAAAAGAATTTTGTAGCTCATCAACGAAGTCATAGTTTTCTCTCAAAATAAATATATTTAAGATGTCAATTAAAGTTTAACAAAGAATTTGTTTTGTAAAAGAAAATATTTCCCAATCTGGAATAGCAGGTTTACTGTGTATAAATTCAATTTAACTTAAAATTTTCCAAGTCTCTGATTAGTTTTTTGCTGTTCTTTAATTGCTTTAATTAAGAGGTAGTAAAACTCTCAAGTGCAGTTTCTGCAGGCGGTGATGAGTAGCTTTTGTTCAATCACGTTGATTATTCTCCAAACAACAAAATATATTGAAAAAAATTATAGTTTACCTAACAATAAGGATTTTTTAAATAAAAAATTAAAGTATTCATATTATGTATTGTTTCCACATCATAATAGGGGAAATTTTTATTTAGCTTATAATTATTAATATTTTTTTATAGCTATTACACAGTTTTGTCCTATTTTTCATAAACTTAATTTAACTTGCACGCACATTTAGCTGAACACATTCGCTCTGTCCAGTCATTCCAACATTATCACATGTTGATGGCTATATAATTATTTATGCGGCGTGTTAACCCCTTAACAGTACATTTCTTTGTGCTCAATCAAATTATGCAATTAATTCCTCGTGTTTAAAAGAAAATCCAACGTTCAAATTTCACTTTGTTCTAAAAAAAAAAACATCAAAATAATTTATACAGTTTCATTGCCTTAGTTTTGTTTGAGTTTATATCTGCAGTGCTTTTATCTCTTTCATTCAAATGCTCTCATTCAAAACGAAATAACAACAAGTTTGAGTTTTTTAATTCTTCCGCATTTTTTCGATGATGATGCTCTGCTTTTGGGTAACAAAGGGTTGCATACACATCCTGGGGGGACTGAACACTTGAATATAATTATATTTTCTTTTTCTTTTTTTTATAAATTAGTTGCGCTGGTTATAGTTCCCTCTTTCTTTCTTTCCTTAATTAATGCGCGGCAACCCTGCGGCCAAAACACTGATCAAGATGAGGACCTTAATTTCTAGTAGCCTATCTATTGTCTAATACAATCTTTGGTCCAAGCTGCTTCCTAACATCGGATTTAAGCACAAAACCGCCTTATCTTTTTGTAATATAGTGTGTCCAATCAGCCTGATATTTTTGCTCTGCATTTTCAGATGTGCGTACCCCTTTTGTGAGATCAATTTTTGATTAATGAAAAAATTAAGGCAAGAGATAATTTTCAAAAGATATGAAGCCTCGATTTCAATGAAAAGGATTGATAAAATTAGTGTAAAAAAATTAGTCCGCGCTTTTCAAATTGGTCGGTTTCGAGGCGTGAATTGCAAAAATATTAGGGTACTATTATAATTGATATTGTTGGAGAGCAGAATAATTATCAGGACAGGGACCGTCGGTGGGTCTCACTTGCGGCTGTAGTTGTACTCGCTGTAGGCCACCGAGGGGCCGTCGTTATAGATTGCGCTGGGGCCCTCGATGCTGCACACCGAGTCTTCAGGGGTGCGCGACACTTCTCCTCCGTCCTCATTGTCGTGGTGGCCGTGATGCTTGGACGACTTTTGCCTGTGGTGCAGCGCCTGGCAAATTTCAACGATTAATATTAAAAATATCTCAAAATAGATAAAAAAAAAAAAAATATTAAAAAATTTCAAATTTGTTCTCATGCATTTCTCACCTTTTCGCGGCTGCCCTTCTTCTGTTAGCATGAGTGGGAAATCAGAAATATTGAGTGATTCGGCCAAACTACTGGACTTTACCTGCAGGGAGAAGCGTCTGTGCGCCACCTTTCGTCCGCCGCGCCGCTTGGAAATGTGAGGGTTGTCGTATCGAATAGTTTTGTTTTTGAGCACCTCCAGTTGAGTGTAAAGTCGCTTCAGCTCCGCCTGGTAAGTTTCCTTTTTTAAATATTGATTCAAGTCACGTTAGATTGATTCATCGAAACTCACCCGAATGTCTTCTGGGTTCATGTCGGCCAGACTGACTTCGGCAAAGTCGGCGTCCACACACGCGCCCAGGGCCGGACTGGCCGGAGCCGGAGCTTCGCCCAGCAACGGATAGGGCCGCGCGTTGGGCTTTTGCTTGGCGGCCAAGTGACAATACCACCACTGCAAATTCAAAAATTAATTGTTTTTTTCTTTTTAATTGAACAAAAGTAATAAACAATTTAAATTAAAGATAATGTTGTTACCTTTGGAACGAAAATGAGCAGCAGGACAATGGAGTTGGTGAGTTGGGAGCGGGCCACGTAGGCAGTGAAGGCCACGTCAGGGTGCAGGTGGGGCCAGGCCAACGCCCTGAGCGCGTAGAAGGGCACGCTGACCAGGAGCTCGACCACCAGGGCCGCGCACAGGAACTCGCGCTCCCGATATTGCGTGAACGCGTTCCTGCTGGCCACGCTGAGGTGCAGGCCAAAAATAAGTAGGCCGAATTCTCCGGCCTGCGTCACCAGCTCCCACCACAGAGGTTTGCACGTCGGAAACGAAACACCCTGCTCGAGAAGAAAACCAAAAAGATTTTTTAATTACATAAAAAAAAATTGACCATGAAAAATAATTCAGAGCTGAAATGAGATGTACCTGCAGGGTCCGCCCTCTGGCCATCAAGGCCCCCGGCCTCTCTTGCAGGGTGTGAAGGGCAGTGGCTGTGTGGCCAGCCAAGTAAACAAAAGCGATCAGCACCATCGCTGTCAAATATTTGAGCAGGTCTTTGTCTCTGACCACCCAGCGGTGTGCCTTGCGCGTCCGAAATTCAATTAAAATTCTAAAATTAATTAAAATTTTGTGTAAATAATTAGGTTGTTTATAGACACGTCTTACTTATATAGCTTAAGAATGATTGCCCCGTAGCAGATAACGAAACCAAACTCTCTGCACCAGGTTTCGAGAAGACAAAACTCCACTGAGGGATTGAAATACCGAATCAGCACCTTAAAAATTCAATGTAACATTAGTTCCTTTTTTCATCTGATTATATTTTAGTAATTCATACCCCTGCGTATAGAAGGAAAGTGCCAAATAAGATGGTTTCCAACATAGTCCACATGCTGGATGACAGCGGCTGAAAGAATTAATTTTAAATTTTTTAAATTCAGAATAAAAAATAGAGAACGTGCGTATACTTTTCTCTTCCTGTTGCGAAAAACAGCGACGGAAATAACAAAGGTGATGGTCATGCAGACGGCCTGCGTGGCCAAGAGGGCGGCCCTCAGGGTGGGCTGCAACTTTGCCTCGCAGCGGCCGCCCTTGCAAGGTTGGCACTCGTCAGGGCACTGGACGCAGGTGCGCGGCCCCAGGGGAGTTTCGCTGCTGGGCAGAAGGCCCGTCCAGTTGTCAGGGCCCTCAGGGTCAAAGAACCCTTCCACGCAGCGACAGGAATAGGCGCCTGAGCAGAATCCGCGGCCAGCAACGAAGACGCACTGCGCGCAATTATTTTCCATAAAATTACATGTACCAATTTTTTTCAAATCCTACCATTTTCATTGAAATATAGAATTTAACCTTCTCAATTTGACTCAAATGTGATGAAAAATCATCAACTTTTAATTTATCACAGGTCATTTTCAATTTCAAAAAGGTATTTTAAAATCAATAGCTTAATTTTTTTTCTAGTTGCCTATAAAACTTTGACCTAGAAACTTGGTGCACTTTAAAAGATACCTTGGTGCATTAGCTCCAACCTCCCACCGAGGAAATTAAACAATCTTTAGCCGCATTAATTTGACAGCAGTTTTGGTAAACCCTAGTTATGTATCCGGCTGAACATCAGAACTTGAGAAATATGAAGATTCTTCATTAATTCAGTATTTTTAGAACCATAATACGTACTAACGTGATATTTCTTTGCAGATTAAATAAAGTGCTCGAAAATTGGCTTAATTTTCTCAGAAACTAGAAAAAGCACATTTAGAAACTTTCAATTAGACTTTTCTCAATACTTTCGGCTCAAATTTTCTCCCTCTACATCGGCTCATGGTTGAGATATTTGTAATTTCATGCTCTTTTTAATTAACGACGGGCGGTCGATAAGTGCTGATTAAGTGTGATTAATAATTTAGCGCGTGCGACTTTGCGGATTAAAAATAATTGCTATTGGCGTGTACATGCGTGTTTAATGGATATTCGACATCCCCGGCCGGCGCTAAGTAAATGGGCGGCATTGGAGGCGCAGCGGCTTATTGACATACATTTTTTAATGGAGCGTTCACTTAAGGGCGCTCTCCGCCGGCGCGCGGCAGAAAATTATCAATATACACCGGCGGAATTAAAATTAGCAGCACTCACCGTCGATGTGGCCGGGTCGCACTTGTGCGTTCCCTTGAACAGCGACGCGTTCTCGTCGTCGCACTGATCAACATCCAGCGACTTGAGAGGCAGCAGCAGAGACAAAGAGCCCCTGCAAGCAACAATGAAAATGCGAACCGACAGAAAATATATCAAGAAAGAAGCAAACCTGCTGGCTACGGGGAATATTGCAGCCAGGACCCATTGAGAGGCGTCGCAGTCCCAGAAAGGACGGCTCCAGAGCGGGCCAGTAGTGGAATTATTGGCAGGGGTGGTCAGGGCGCCTGCCAGCTGAGAGTATCGCTGGGCCAGAGTGTTGTTCGAAGCGCTGTAGAATGTGCGGCCCGATTCTCGCAGGAACCACACCAGCTCTGAAAAAGTAAATCAATAAAAAGTGTTTTTAAATGAACAAAAAATTTCAAAATTAAATTGATCAGAAAATAGAAAAGAACAAGACTGGCGAAAACGTCTTTTTTCAAGAAAACTTTTTACTTTGTTATTTTAATTTCAAATGTTTTTAAGACAAGATATCAAAGTTTTTCATGATGCAATTTTTTACATTAAAACAATTATATAAATCCAACGATCAATATTTAAAGAAAAAATATCAATGCTCTCCGGAAATAAAATTTGAAATATTCATTTCATAAGTCCAGAAATTTTAACTAGTTTTTTTTTTTTTTACAAATAATTTGATTTTGTTAAATCAGCCTCAAATTTATTTTAAATCTAAATTATGCAATTTGAAATTATCCATTATCGAGCGAAAAATTCTTATTAATATGTAAATTATTTCCACCAGTCCATGAAAAATGGTTAAAAAAAGTTGAGAAGAAACAAGATTTATTGAAATACTTTTGGAAGTGTCGTGAAATACGAGGCCTATCGGCGAGGCGGGGGTGCGAGGAGTGCGCAGGGTGCGCCACAGCAGACCTAACCCCTTGGGACCCACGTCAGGGGGCAACACAGAGAGAAAAGCACCAGCTTCAAGTGCCGTCTAAAAAATTAAGTTGCAAAGGTGAGAGAAAAACACACACACACACACACATAATTTTTACTCACAACCAACTTTTGCAAATTCATCTAATTGTAGGAAAACATTGAAAACTTTTTACCTGCAGGTGAGGTTGGATCAACGCGGGGGTGGCGTTGTGCAGCATGTGGGGGTGGTCGAACGGCTCGGCTGTCTGTCCGCACGAGTAACTTTTCGTCACCGTGTCCAGAGCAGACTCGAGTGTCTCCTCGGCCACCGAAACTGCGGGGAAAAAAGCGCGTGAATTCGAGCAAGGGAGGAAATAGAAGAAGAAGTTTTTTCAGCAAAAAAATAAATAAAAAGAGGACAGACGGATAATTGAATGGAAGCGGCGCGTGAAACTCACAAGTTTGCTGCGTCGAGAGTTGCAGAGCCTTTGAAGTTGAAATGAGAGCCAGAAGAGGCAGCAGAAAAGTTCCACCTGGGCCCCAAGACATGCCTAAATGTCGTCCTTCACTTCAGCGCCAAGTCGAGCCGCAACTATATAACACAGAAAATATATAAATATTATATATATTTTATTTTTAATAAAATACAAATATAATTTATAAGTTAAGTGTAAAATATTATTGGGATATTGGGAAAAATGGGCAATTTTTTGGCCGAAATAGGGGTTTTCAAGTGTTTTTATTTTTAAATAAGTGATTTTTGCCAAAATGGGCAAATTCAAATGGAATTTTAACAGCAAAAAATGGTTGATAGAAGGCGGATAATATCAAAATAGGTGATTCTAATTTATTATTTTTTTTATGTGTCTCTTATTTTATATTTTACAATTAGATCATTTCTGACAATTAATTTGGTAAAAAGATGATAATTCATTTTCCCATCCTTAAACATAAATATTTATTTTCATTTATTATATGCTTGAATGAATTGCTGGAAAAATTCGCAACAAATTTTTCACCGATAAGAAAAGTTTGTTTTTCTTCTCAACCTCCTCTGCTTCAAGCACCAAAAACGTTGAAAGATAAAGCGGGCGCCAACAGAGGAAGAAACAAAATTTCCTGTTGTACTCAAAAAGACAGTGCGGCGGGCGGCACTTGAAAATAAATATGCATATATTCCATTTAGCGCAGGAAGTCTGAGAGCGGCGAAGCGTGCGGACGACTCTCGCAGGAAATTATTCGCAAATCCGCGCGTTAGCAAAGGAAATTTGCCGGGGCGAGGGAGGCAAAAATGGAGAACAATTCGGAGAGGGAGCGAGAGAAGCAGGACAAACAATCTGTCCCTCTTAATGGGTCTGGCCGAGTGAGATTTCATTGCACTCTGCGCGTCCGCATGGACCAAGCCAATCTATCGCTCCAGCAGCCAAAAATAGACGTCGCCACACAAAATACGAGAGAAGTGTGTGCGAAGCGTCGGACGAGAGAAAAACGGGGCAAGTCCGCCCCAGACTGAAAATGAGCGGAAAAATTCATAATATAATTAATACAAATAGAATTTATTAGTTTTTTAGAATAATTGTGAAAAATTAAAATTTGTCATAATTATAAAAAAGACAAATGTTATATTTTTATTTAATTTAAAAAAATATATCAAATATATAATTCAGTAACTCTAGTAAATTGGTTGGATTTCATATAATAATAAGCGTTTTTTTTTTTGTAATTAATCATTTTTCGAAGCAAAACTATAATTTCAAGAAATCAAAAGCTGACTTTTAAATTTGTAAGTAGCAAAATAAGTTGTTTTGTGTAAATAAATAAAACTGATAATCATAATGGAGTGAAATTAAGCTCAAAATTTTGTGTATCCTAATTAAATTGTGAGCATATTTTCAATTTAACTTGCGCCCCTCATTCAAAGCTAATAACTCTCCATTGATGCAAAAGTGTGGCAGCGATTTTCACAGAATCCCGGCTCATTAAATCACAATCCGTCGTCTCGAGTTCTCATTTCGCTAATGATTCATGTCACAGCGGGAGCGGCTGTGAATTCTCTAATCAAACCGCGCGCGCCTCGACACACAGATCTCCTCTTTGTTCTGGGAACGCGCGCGAGGCCTTTGGAAAAACACATAGTCTGGACACATTTATTCCATGGGGGCACATTCGGGCCAAAAATAGCTTTCCACAGATCGCGCCGCTTGGACCCCGTTCAAGAATTTATATCGGCTGAAAACGGTCTCGGCTTTTGCTTGCAGATTTCGGCCGCCGATATAATGTATTATTCCCCGAAACTACTACTTTCCAGCGGTCAAGGTCGAACGCCGCATCCATCTGACTGAGATGGAGCAACACACCTCAGCAGCTGCTGCGGATTTCTCGGTGGAGTAAATAAATACACAGGCCCCACTGTTGTTTCAGTAAACGAGAGAGCAAATTTATCAACAGTCAAATATGTTAAACAAAAATTCCCAGAGACGAAGAGCTGCGGAAAATAAAAAAAAGATCAAAGCGCCAAGAGGAACTTAATCGTTATAAAAAAAACTATTTCAAGATTTTATTAGCGGTGTTTTTAATGCATTTAATATATTTCTCAATCTTTAATCAATTGTGTTGGAAAAGAAACGAAATTGAAAGTAAATTGATTGGACGTGTCACAGAAAATATACCTTTGAGGAAATCAGTGCGAGACGGGGCTGAGAATAATTTGAGCAAAAAAGTGTGTTTTTTCGGCCTGGCGCAGCAGATAAATCGCGGCCGGCCTTTGGGGCGCGGCCAGCAAGCAAATTTGGGCAAAACGAGGTGCGGTGCAGACAAAAAGCGGCTGCATGGCCGCGATGAGTAATGGAGCCTCAATTTGTCTTGTTGCAGCTCTAGGGTGGGCACCTCACACACACGTACGGTGGTGCTAGGGCTGTCGAGGGGAGGCTGGCAGGGGGTGCTCCGCGCCGATGCGCCCGCCATCGATTTTATGGTGTTTGCAAAGAGGCAGGCGGCGCGTTCGTTCGTTCGTTCGTTCGTTCGTTCGTTCGTTCGCCGTCCGCGAACGTCAACATCCTAATTGAATTCCGCCGCCGAGGATATCCGCGATATCGGCCGCCGCAATCCGCAACCGCGGCCACCGGCCCCAGGTGGCCGCCAGGTCGATTCGCTAAAATCCAGATGCGCGTCTTTCTTCTTGTTCACCGAGGAGAATGAAAAAAAATATACAAAAAAAATCCCAAGCCACTTTTCGCGATGCGCCTCTTTTGTTTCGGAAAATGAACAAAAGTATATATACAGTGCGGGGGTGGATATGAAAATAAACACCGCGCGCACTCCGATCTCTCTGGTATATCTGCTGAGAATCTGAATGGATCAATGTGCAAATCCAACTGTTGAAGGGTGTTATCGCGGCGGAGGAACATTACTAGGGGAGAGGGCGAATTTGCATGGCTACGACCTGTGCAGATCTACTTGCATGTGTTTGTAATTTTCGTGACAAACGCAACAGGGTGTGTCTTTTATTTCCACTTCAATTACAACAAAACCCTAACAAATTTTATCAAATTAAAAGAGCTTCATTAAAAATGTACATTTAAAAAAAAATACCGTCTCGTCCCTTTCTTTTGTCTCTTACTTGAGAGCTTGAACAGGAATATTATACACATAAAAAGGACTTGTCTCATTCTCCCTTTGTCTCGGAGCAAAAATTAGCAGCGACAAAAAGGCAGAGTCTCTCTCTGGGCGCGCACTTTCTTTGATAAAACGAGAGACAAAAAATTTGCCCAGCTCTTGAGAGTGCTCCCTGCGCTCCAACCCCTTCCTGCCTAGATCGCGGTCTCCCTTGGAAAAGCGGCCGCCGCCCCCGGGCCCGGGACTTGCTTTTCGGTGTCTCTTTAAACTACTCACCATGAGCGGGCTGGGTTGCGGTGCATCAGGGGCCCACTCGGCGGCATTATTTGTCCTGCGGGTGCAGCTTCTGCTCTCTCTCGCGTGCGGCTCGGCCTCGGAAATGCTCCTCCAGCGGCGGTCCTTCGGGTGCGAAAAATACCCACGGCGCCTGCCCAATCGCTCGCAGCCCCACTCTCTGCTCTCCAGTCCCGTAAAAGCAGACCAGCCGCGATTAGTTTCGGGAACATTAAGGCGCTGCAATTGGCGTCCGGCGACACTATATATATACGAGATCGCCACATCAGGGAATATTATGGGCTCGACGGCAATTACGCACCGATTGTGTGTGTTTTCTCATCTCCCCTTAACTTTACGAGTGTTGCCCGCACCAATTGAGTACAAAAAAATATATATATTTACGACGGAGCAATGTCGCCGAACGGCAGCCCGCTCGACATCCGTGCTCAACATGTTGCATAACTTGTTCGCTAATGGCGTATTATAAATTTATTGGCTCCTAATTCACTAAACCGCTTAAGCAATAAATGCTTTACAAATGGACCAATCCTTAGATTAAATCGCGATCAAGTTTTCCATCCAATTTTTTTTTTAACCACTAAAAAATTGCAGTCTTCTCTTATAATTGCTTTTTTTTATTCGGTTAATTTAATTTTTTTTATTAACTCGTAAAATTACTTAAAATAGTTTAATTAAAATAAAAGCAGTAGATATTTTATTCAGCAATCTGATTTTTGTTGCATTACTTTCAATTTTTATGTTTCTGCATCAAAATATTAATTTGGTAAAACACAGAGGGTGGGTCCGAATATCAGAGAAACGATTCTTGAGAAACGTTTCTCGAGAAACGATTCTGGAGAAACGTTTCTCGAGAAACGTTTCTCGAGAAATGATTCTAGAGAAACGTTTCTCGAGAAAAGATTCTCGCGCAAGGATTCTCAAGGAACGATTCTTTAGTTGAGTTTTAAAGGCAGAAACGATCCTGGAGAATCTTTTCTCGAGAAACGTTTCTCGAGAATCGTTTCTAGAATCGTTTCTCTGATATTCGGACCCACCCAGAGCAAAACTTCAATTCTTCAATGTGAAGATATTAACTTAACCTCTTTCTTTAAATGAGTCTATAAAATGCAGCCACTCAACGTTGCACAGATTCCTGTAATAATAGAAACTGATTTGGATTAACACTCCTCTTCTTCGTTTTAATCATTTTTTATTTTGTACAACTTAACAACATTATTTTTTTTTGCGTGTTCTTCAATTTTGCCTCTACGGTCACTCCTAAATACTTGAAGGAATTCAGAATCAGTGCCGGCTATTGGGCATGTGAACAATAACTTATTACTTGAGGTTGGGATTTGGTTGCAGGTATCTTAGCCAACCACCAGGATTCCTCCGTCCTGGAACTCGTAGGGGGGAACTTCTAGGTTGAGAGGAGCAGGACCTTTGCGGATGCGGCCGGAGGCATCGTAATGGGAGCCGTGGCATGGACAGTAGTAGCCACCAAAGTCGCCTAAGATCAAAATTAGTTTGATTAGCTCAAAAGTTAAAATACTAAATAATAAGTTAACAATATAACAAGGAGTTGAATTCCAATTATAATAAAGCCTCGGCACTGAAGATATTTATTGAAGTGAATAGTGAAGAAAAATCAGCGTCATCATTGTTTAAAATTCTATTTTACCACAAGAGCTATTCTTTTTCTTTAAAAAAAAAAACCACAATTTTCTATAAAAATAAAACCAGATTTGGTTAATTTTTTAAGCGAAATCATTTTTTAGTGAAATAAAAAATTAAAAAAAAAAACATTTTTTTTTCATTCCGGTGCAAAATTAAGAGGAATGAAGTTTTAGAGAACTGATTAATTTTTAATTCCAGAAATTAAATTTGATCTAGGTCAAGGCTGGAGAATAAAACCAAATTTAAGTCTTGAAAAATGCCGTCAAATCCTTTTCTAAAAGCAACTTCTTTAGGTCCACTGGCTAATTTGATTTAATTTTGCAATCAAAATTTAAAAACGCTCTTCCATAGCTTACCAGCATTAGCAATGGGCACACAACCCAAGTGTGTGCAGACTCCGAGAACAATGAGCCACTCGGGCTGTGCTGCTCTTTCGCTGTCATGCTGAGGGTCACGCAGACTGCTGATGGGCACAGCTTGCTCTCTGCTGATTTCCTCAGAAGTCCTGGAATTTAAAAATATGTTAAGTTATAGAAAAAATTTGATGATGTAATGCAGAGCCGGACTAGCCTAACAGGCCTGAACGTAAACAAAAACATAAAAAAAAGAAATAATGCGATCTCAAATTTTGCAACCTGAAAAGGGAACAATCCAGGTTGCAATCTCAAAATGTTGCTATTTTTCACGATAAAAATTTTTTTCAATAAAAAGAACTAATTTCAAATGGTTTTAATCAATTCCTGTTTCATAATGAAGAGTATCAAAAAAACTTTTTAGAAAATTTCTATATCAAATGACATGAAGTTGAGTTCTTCTTACAGATTTAGCATTAAATTCTCACAGATTAATTAAGCATTAAATTTGCTTTCCGTGATCGCAAAAAGATTGCATGAGATTGACTTCCTTTTGTGATTTTGTTCATCCTTGACATTAACATTGGGTTTAAGGGCGAGGCCCCTGATTTAAAATTTGGCTCTAGTCAGGCCCTGACGCTATGCAATCCAACCTGTGGCGGATGAAAAGAGGTTTGCCTCTCCACTTGAATGTGACACTCTTGCCCTCAGGAATATCGGACAGTTTTATCTCGATCTTGGCCAGGGCCAAGACATCGGCAGATGCGCTCATGCTGGAAATGAACTGGGAGACAACAGCCTTGGCACTGTACGCAGCGGCCATTGAGGTGCCTGAAAATAATCAAAATTTTATTTTCGCATCGGACCCTACATATTAAAAAAATTCGATAAAAGTATTCAACGCCAATTAATTTCAGCAGGCCTTATGATTTCATTTACAAATAAAACATTGTTCTTATATAATATTTCTTCATTACGGTTCATGCGAAAAGTATTGATTGTAATTTCACCTGCGACGACAAAGTAAGAGAACGCTTTTCGGTTTTCGGCGCTATCGGCATTTTTCGAGGAAGGGCTCAAGGTGTCTTTGCGCCTGTAGGCACTGAAGTCTGGCACCTGGATGTCCGTGTGAGCGAACCGAACCTGAATGTTGCCTGAAAAATACAAAAAAATTAATATTCGGGTCTTTATAAAATAATTTTGATCCCAGATGATCGTTTGACCGACCAGCTGGTGCTGCATAGAGGTCAAACTTGGACCGACGATCGTGGCCCAGTTTTAGGTTTTGGGCCCAATTTAATGACCTTATTTTTAAGTTTGAGAGAAAAAGAACTCACTGCTCAGGACGGTTGTCGTGTTGGTTGCTCCCTTGGGCAGACTTTTGGCCAAAGAGTAGCCGGTCATCGGGGTAATGGGTGTCGGGACCGTGGGCGCCTTCTGTGCCACGGCGACGGCGGGTGCGGCCGCCTTGAGGCCGGAGGCCACCACCTGGGTGCTGGGCTTCAGGTAGGGGGCCAGGGAGCCCGATTTCGAGACGATGTTCATCATCTTGGCCCTTCTATTTACACCGAACCAATGCACCGAACCCACGAATTTTCTGCTGGACGATCAGCCAATATGGCGATGGACGACGAAAAGGGGGCGTGACGTCGTCAGTGAGCAGATGTTTGCGAAACCGGTTAAAAAACGGCAATTTTGCAAAAATTAAAAACTTAAACAAAAGTAAAATTTGGATATATTTTATAGTTTTAAAAGTATTTACAGTAGTCACAAGTAAAAAAAATTAATTTTTTTAATGAAATTGCGGAGAACAAGTGAGTTGCAAAAACGTTCACTTCTTGAATAATGGTTTTATTTGGAATCTTTTCAAGCGAAATCATGAGATATATATTTATTTGCAATATTAAGCTTTAATTTAGAATAACTTTTTATTGAAAGCACTGAAAATTGCAAAAATTGAAAATAAATACCGGTAAAAATTCACAACTAACCGGTTATTTTGTAAATAACCGGCACATTTACCACTGGCGGGCTGAACTTTTCACAGGCGAAAATTGGTGGCGCCAAAAGTCCATCAATTTACATTGGAGGGCGGGCCGGTGGCGCGACCTTGAAGGCGCACTGCGAATTCACGCAGACCGTGTGTGGTGCGCCTATGAGAAATTTGCTCGCCGCGCTCGGCCCCAAAAATTCGCAAATTGGGTCACGAATTCGCAAAATTTTGGCGACAACAGCATCAGCCGTTGTCGTAAAAAACATTCAATGAATTGGCACAATTTTTGCACTCGTGCTCACGGGGCGTGAAATTCGCACAGGGTGGTGTCGGCGAAAACGTGCGAAAATTTTCATACCAACAGGCCGCAGTGTTTCCGGCCTTGCAACTAACAATAAATTTCTTCTCTATGAACAAGTAGTGCAAATCTTGAAATTAGTCGGTGAACGCGTGCCTCAGGTCTGTCGGATTCGCCAAAGCAAGGGTGAGTGAGCGTCAGGGTCGCGTGTCACGCGCCGACACGGCCGATCGGCGGCCGAATATCGGCGCCAACACACAAATTGCATTATAGAAAAGAATTTGGCGAGTGGGAGGGGGAGCAGGGAGGGCAGCAGCAGCAGCAGCAGGCGAGTCGTGTCAAGATGGAAGTTGCATGCGACGAGCAGCCACAGCGCTTCACCTTGAACCGACAGCCTTGACTGCAGCCCGATTCGGCCGTCGACAAGCATAGGTAGGCCGACTGTCGCCCGATCCGAGAATTCGGCCGCCGATTGTAATCATAATTAATTCATTGCGAATCCGCGAGGAATGCTACAGTGTCCCTGCGCGAATTATATATACGTGCAAAAAAAAACCGGTCGACCCCCAAAAATAAACGCCGCCGCTGCACCGTCTCCGCGAAGAATTTTATTCAAGTCGGCACGTGTGTGCGCGCCGAAAAAATTCAAAACAGGGTTGGGTCGCAGGGTGGGTAGTAGAGAAAGCAGCGGCCGCGACGAGGGTTGAGAGGGAAAGTTGACATTGATCGTGAATAGTGCAGGCGGGCGGGGGGTGGGTGGGGGGCGTGCAGGCAGGCAGGGGTGGCCGGAGCGCACTCACGGTGCACTCGCGCGCGCCGCGGGAGGGGAAGGAGCAGCGAGCAAGCAGGAGCTGCCTAAGTCGGACGGACGGACCGACCCGCCGCCGCCGTGATTAGCAACCGCACTCTCAGGGTCCATTTTGCAGCCTGCGTGCCGATCGAGTCGCCAAATTTTCTCATCGCCAATTGCGCGTCATGCTCTTCGCCTGAAACAGACACACAGAAAGGTAAATTAATCTCATAGTTGTTGTTGCATCGCGAGTGGCTGTCTTGATTACATTTGGAATTTGTTTTCAATTTGCAATTGTTCGCCGAGGACGAATAATTATTATTACGAGACTTGCGTTTTTCGTCGGTGATTTAATGCAACGCAATTCATTTCCGGCAACACGATGTTTCCCTGCGCGCGATGGTTTAATTATTGCCAAGTGAAAAGCAGCATGACTGCCCGCGGTGTTTTTCCTTGTTATTTATTAATTATTCTCTCTGCAATACCGTTTTTCCAGGCATTTCGGAAATTTGTTCCGCCATTTCTGTGGTAAAAACAAAACAATAAGTGAATTTCAGAGGAAATTTGATTGTTAAAAGATATTTAAAATTTTATATTGCAAGCTCTAATACAATCAATTAAACTATTCTAAATTATCTTAAAATAAGTGATAGAGGAAATATATCCTATTCTGATTGATTTTTCATGCAAGCAATCTTTTTCGTTTTAATTATGTTCTGTTGAATTTTACAAAAAAAATTATGCTTACCATTTGGAAGTAATTATCTTTAATAAGAAAATTTTGTTTTAATAATTAATTTGATCTAACATAACAAAGAAAATAACAAAAAATTAAATTAATTATATAATTTGTTTTTAACACAATTTAGTTTTCTTGTCAATTTTCTAACATCTTCCAAACATTTTGAATTCGTCTCAATTAATATACCAACCTCATTATTTTCTAATGTAAGCAAATTCGGTTTTAATTGACGGCGCGGCGATGGAAGAGATCTTTTCTTCTTGGAGCGAAATTGAAAGTTTTGTTGACGGGCAAGTAAGTGCGATGAGCGCCAGCGGGCGGTTACGAGTATGCACTGTACCGAGAGAGTACATAGTTTTTATTCGGTGTGGTGTGAGTGAGTGCGACCAGAGCTAGCGCGGTGCAGAGCTGCCCCACCTCTTGTTTACATTGATCCGCGGCCACCCCAAACATGCCTTATTCACCCACATATTGATCTGAAAAAGAGAGTAAGAATGAAGAAAAAAAAATTGTCCAGATTCACTTTTATTTACGACATGCGAATCAAATAAAATTGTTCTCAAATGTATTTTATTATAAATAATTAAAATAAATTTTTTCTTTTCTCAATTCAATTCAGACATTTTGATCAATAATTTAAGTAACAATATAAAACTTATTTCAGGTATTATTAAAACTTAATCAAAAAGAAAAAAGGCAAAAAATGTAGAGCAAAATAATAATGAACAATGAAAAGACCAGAGT
Source organism: Neocloeon triangulifer (assembly GCF_031216515.1). Taxonomy (NCBI): domain Eukaryota; kingdom Metazoa; phylum Arthropoda; class Insecta; order Ephemeroptera; family Baetidae; genus Neocloeon; species Neocloeon triangulifer. The sequence goes on from NW_026775552.1 coordinate 244,463, forward strand.
TTGGAATTTGATCTTATTGAACGTTAGATTTATCCACAATGAAATTAAATTCCCTATAAAATCATTGTAAATTGTTTTTATCGGCTGACCTATTGATTTTATTTTTCTATCCTAATTGGAGGGATTTGAACGTGAAAATTATATCAATTTTGGTTAGCCTAATTTTGAGAGGAAATAAATATTTACATGAAAATTCTCATTAGAAAAAAATTCTAAATTTAAAAAATTCAGTTCTTCAAATGACTTCAATTTTTCCTAGAATTAACTGACATCTAAAATTAGAGAAAAATTACCAAAAAAATTAATCAGGCCCGTTTTAGCAAAAGCCGTTGCGTGGTAAACCAGGAAATTAATTGGAACTCATTTCCGGGAGTAAATCTAGAAAACGGATTAATTTCCATTTAGTTATTTGAAAATTGACTTGAATTTAAGTTTCAAATCAATTTTTTGATAATATATAAGAAAAACATATTTATATTAAGTAAAAAATGTAAAATAATTAATGCAAATTTTTTAATTATTGTTCCCCAAAAACATTTTTATTTTACTTATATATTTTCCAAATGATGGAAACAGCACAGAAGACGAAATTTAAACTTCAAACTGAACATTTAAGCAATAAATAAAGTCCAATTAAATAAAAATAAGCGTGGTTGAGATTTGGCGATGATCCACGGCGCGCCGATTAAATGGCGGAGAGGCGCTGGCGGCGCTCTGCGAATTTGCAACTTGTTATTTTTTTTCTTTTTGCACACGAGTGACATTGAATAGAGAAAGTGTCTAGGGCCTCCTTGAGGCTGCAGGCGAACGGGCTCGGCCGTGTCTAATAAAATAACGTGCCCGAAATGTAAATTCGATCCGATGCACTCTTTTGTTTTCCTCTCGCGAATATTTATTTATTCCGCGTGCAATCTCACCTTGGCCGCGAGACCAACACAAAGCCCTTTCCAGAGAGAGAGAGAGAGAGAGACGCGCATTTGCAGATAATTAACGCGGCGGCGGCGGCGGCAAATGGAAAGAAATGAATCGGCCGCCATTTGCGCCTTGCAGAAAATCGATCTTTTTCCCGCCGCCCTCGCTGCACCAGCCCAGCAGCTTTTTGCCTCGGCGCCGCGCACGTGTTTGGAAATTCGTCGGCTTTTTGTGCATTCGCGGCTGACGTCAGAGCTGCAAGAATTCATATCGCATTTTATACTTTCAAATCCGCGCCGTTTCAAAGTCTTCGCTGCTTCAATTTTACATTGTCTCATTCAAATTAAATATCATTTAAATAATTTTCAGAACAAAAACTTGGTCGCTTTCGAATTATGTCAAACCATTTAAAACCAGATTGTTTTCAACAACGCCCATATTGAATGCATATATATAAAAACTCATCAATAGGGATGAAAATATTCATAAAAAAAATCCTAAATTTTACAGTTCATATGTTTTTTTAATTTGTTGATGATCTACGTTTTTACATTAAAAATTTGAAAAATAATTTTTTTGCACTAATTAATTGAATTAAATTGTTCAAAAATTAGTTTCCATTTTCCCTCAAAAACGTGAAAAGTTGCAAAAAAAAAAGAAACACATTTTTCTATCTTTTATTTAACTTTTCTAAAAAATTAACGTGGCAATTTAAACAATGATGATCCTGAGTTGTTAAATTTGAAATCCTCTTCAAAATCTAGTCTAACTTAGAAATTTTTAAATGGTTTATATTGAATAATCTGATGCAAATCTAAGTGGAATTTTTTCCCTTTCCTTTTAGCTGAATAATACAATTGGCGAAAATTAATATCCTCTAATGAATTGCGGTACATAATGAACGCTAATGACACAGAATTTGCATAATTCTCGCCACTTATTGTGCAAGGGATTTTCACGCTCTCCCCGTTTTATATTTTAGACGCGCTGAATGACATGTGATTCCGCACGCTTTGCTCTCGCGCGATCGAATCCAATAAACACTGCTGTGTACAAACGTGTGTTCGTACAAAAAGAAAAAGTGTTATGCAAATGGCAATTTTTATTCAAGTTTATTGATCACGTTCCCCATTCATGGGGACGCGCTACATGACACGGTGCCGTATGACTTGGTCTGCAAAGTTTACTAGCAACGAGATTGAGAATGAGTTAGTAAAATTTCACTTGGAAATCCAAATAAATTACTCTTAAAATAAAACTTCCAAAAAGTATGTTCAGAGAATATAGAGATTTAAATTTCATTTTTTATTTTTTAATGCTTTAATTGATATATTTCTCAAGACAAAAATCTCCACAATTCTGAAATTTTTATAGATGCATTTTTTTTAAAATCAATAAATTTAAATATTTGCACTATTCAACTTTGAGATTAGTTGCTAATTTCACACTATTTAAGTAATTATGTTGATTATTTTTGTTCATACCTGAAAATATATCTCAATTTTTGCTGTCAACAAATTTAAAGCTGCGCTTTTTAGTAATTAATCAATTCGAATCCACTTTTAAAATTCGCGTATTTTTAATTTTTATTGCCCAATTCAGCTTATGTGGCTGCGGTTTTTGTTTTTTAAAACTTTCTACTGGCGGATTTAAAAGCTTTTAGCCGAGTTTTATACATTTTGATTTCAAACGTTAAAATTGTTATATAGGATTTCTTTCCATTTTTATTTGGCGATGGAAAAAAATTGCGTGGAGCGATAAGTAACGGCGGTGGATGATGATTATGTTTTGGCGCGGCGGGGGTGGCGAACGAACACCCCCTTCACGGTGGGTAGAAAAAATGAAAAAATATCGGCGAAACCATAAAACATTTGCTGCGGTGGAAGAAGAAAAAGTGAAAGGAAAACAAAGACGATTCTTGGAGCGAAATTGCGAAACGCATAATTACATCGCACGGGGGATGCACGCGAGGAGGGGTGGGTGGGGGCGCGGTCGTCCATCGCTTCGGCCGGCCAGAGAGAGAGAGTGCTATGACATTTTTGCTATTGATTAGCTGCGAAGCGCAACATACGGCGGAGGTCAGGCCGCGCTGCTTCACTCGGTGTGGCGTGACGTAGGTTGCAGGCTGTGCGGCGGTGCAGTATATCAACCCCCCGGCCCGCCGCCCCCGCCCAAGACGCCCCGCGGTAATTACGCGACGAGCAGATGGATGCGAAGTGCGCGCGAAAAAAAATTCATGCCTTAAACGGCGGTTCCAAAATTCATTGGGTTCAAAAATCATTTCGGCTGAGATGCAAATTTTCTTTTCGATTTCGCAATCAATTATCCCGAGTTGATTTTATAAGGAAAATCGTAACAAAATTATCAAACCAATATGTATGCAAAATTTGTGTTTGACGAGTTAGATTAATTAATTTGTTAATATGTGTGGCTTAACAAAAAGTTTTTATTTTCAAATTTGAAAATATTTGTGGTCTGGTCGTACAAGTATAGTTTTGAACTCATTTTAAAGGGCTAAAGAAGTTAATTAGTGAAATCAATTCAATAGTTCAAATAATAAAATATAATTTCTTAGTGTCAGCTTAAATTGGTGTTTTCAAGAACACTGTCAAATTTTTAAAAATTATAACATGTTTAAAAAAAAATTAAATTACCATTTCTACGAAAGCATTTGGAGGATGATAACATTTTAGGAAATTAGTCATTTTTAATTAATAATGTGAGCGTTTTAAAAAGGAATCGTTTGCTAAATTTTTAAAAATCCCATTTTTCTGGGACATTCTGAAAACTTTTGACGCATGTTTAACTTTGCAACTGCAAATGCTAGAGTGATAAAAATTTCACCTTTAGATGTAATTTTTTATGCCGAACAACTTTTCTGTTGGCACCGAAGCTGTAGGTCAAAGGTCAAGGTCACCTTTATAAGATTTTCGTACTTTTTTATGAAAAAGGTCCAATTTTGGGGATGATGTTCCCTTATCATTGTTTTTGCAGGCACAGGAAAAAATGTAGCTTGTGTAATTTTACATTTTGCAATTTTCAAGTTTCTGCAATTTTTAGTTTGTTCACAAATCACGTCCGAAGCTAACCCCCCCCCCCCCCCAATTATTACCTGTTAAAGACCTCTGAAACCATAGCTCAAAATTTTCTCAGAATTTTCAAATGTTTAAAAAACAACAACATTGGCTTATGAATTAATTCACCCCTCGCGAAATTGTAGTCTTTTTAATCGTTTTAAACTAAAAAAATCCCATGTACTTAATTGTTTTCTATGATAAAATTTAGGAACAATTTTCGAGAACAGTCACTAAATTATTTTTATTTTTCATATCAAATTTTATATCTAATATCGTAAAATGATAAACCAATCCCTTTTCTCATGGTTTACTACTTTAAATTATTAAAAAAAAATTTAATAAAAATTACATCGAAAAGTCTATTTTTGAGTGCAGACGATGGGGCATCTGAAAGCGTTTGCAACATTTTAAATTGGCTTGAAACTCTGCCGTCAACCCACGCTTTCTCGTTGCGTTCGCTGCTTTTTTTCAGTCTGTTTTCGAGATACTTATTTTGCTGTGCTGACTGTGTACGCGATTATTTATTATTCGCGGGGGGAGAGGGGCGGAGTGCACCGGCACGTGGACCGTCGGTCGCCGCGTTCCTGCTGCCAAGACGGACCCGAGAGCAGAGCTTTTCTCGTCTTGCTGATTTTTTTCTCTTTGGCTGCCAGAACATGCTTTCTTTCGCTATCTTTTTTTTTGCCCTCTCTTACTTTGCTGAATATATATATTTAAAAATAATGAAGCCCAATTTAAATTTGCACGCGCGCACCGCCGCGCTAAAACGCAGTTTCAAAAGCTGCTGCTTTGTATGCTTTTCTGAACACTTGGCAGGCGGGGCGGGCGCGGCGGCCACGGCAGGGGCGCCTCTTTTTCTCTCTACTGCGCGTCTCTGCGCTGCAAATACTTAGCGGTGTGAATTTCATTTTAAGGGTCACTCGCGCGTCTTCATCTTGACACCCTTTCCTCGGCGCGCTCAAAAAGCGGGACACTTTTCGCAAAAAATCGTTGAGCCGGCAGAGATTGCTGCAGTTGCCACCCAAGAGCCACACACATCGTCACAGCTAAAAATTAATAAAAAAAAATTAAATACTTCCTTCTAACAACACCAAATTTAATTATAATTTCATTATTTTGACAAACTCTGGCCTTCTGGAAAACCTGTTAATTGGAAAGTTCATTACGTAATTGTTTTTCGGGCTCAAGTTTAGCTCTCATCATTGACGTTATTTTTATAAATCACTTGCAAAGAGCTTTTCATTTCACATTGTACCAAATATACCTAATTTTAATTGCAAAATAAATATTCCCATTAAAGCTTTTATACCCAATCAAAAATTTAACGAGTTTTAATTTATCTGTGATTACTTTTTTCTTTTATTAATTGATATTTCCTCAAATCTCTGAAATTTAATAAATAATTAAAGCATTTAAATTCATTAAATATTTAAAACTGGCCTTTTCCATATAAATTTAACATGTGTTGTTGAATTTCGATGATAAACTTAGGGTTGGTGGCTCAATCCAGACATTGCCTATCATACGGGCTGAAATTGGCGGGTCTTTTTCTGTGTTTTATTTAATCCCAATTATCTCGGCTTCTACTGGAGTACTTTGAAAAAACTCGGCACCGTTTGAAAGCCAATAAAATTGACTTAAATTCGTCTATAAAATTCATGGTCACAGGTTTAAGTTCAAGGTCACTAAAGTTTGATGAAGTTTTTAAAGCACTGACAAGGAGGTAAGGACCAATAATATTTTCATCTTATCCATAGAAAAGATGTTCCAAATTTAATTTCACATCCGAGTGCATATTTTGGTGACACATGTTTCGTTTTTGAGATATCTGCAGGGGGAGTCAGATAAATTTAGAACTCCTCCTCATATTTTGCTAAATTTTCAATCAAATTAAGCAAATACATTTCGGAAGTTGAGAAACCATTATATTAAATGCATTTTTCTATGATCAGGGCTCATTTTGAAATCCAACCCCACTTCCAGGGGCCATTTAAAAAAAATGTTGCAACAATGTTAAAATTTAATTTTTTTTTCTTATTGCAACCTCTTTTTTAAAAGAAAATAAGCTTCAACATTTAATTTAGTAAATTGTTGAAGATTGATAAAAATTTAATTAATTATTGATAATAAGTCAAGTGCCCTTGACAAAATATATTTTAAATTTCTGAATTCATTGAAATATTTCAGGTTAATTAACACCGGCAATTTTAATTAAATTTATCCATAATATTTTGTCAAATTTTATTCCGCCCTTCGTGCAGGTGGCATTATTATTATAGTTGATTGCGACAGTTGACCCTTGAGCCAATATATTTATCATTCGTTTTAAGCTTTTCAATAAATCCACGCGGGGCGATGCAGTTGTCCCAAAACAAACGTTGGTTTGTCGAACGGGCCGTGAGCGTGGAGTCAGTGCTGCGAGTTGATCGATTTTTTTGCATTATCTCGATATATAGCCAGGCGGTTAGGTCATGCGCCATGCACGGGTGCCGCCGCCGCCGCCGCCGCTGCTGCATAAAATGAGTTTGCGAAATTGCGTTCGAGAGAGAGAGAGAGAGAGTGAGGGAGGGGGTAGGGGGCGACCGACTCGCCCTTCAGCCCTCAGACCGGCAGCAGCCACCCCCGTTTTTCGGCGGGCGCCATCTGCATCCTTTGCATTCGCGATAAAACGTACACCGGCCGCGCCGAGCCTAATCAATAAGCACGCACCCGTTGCATTCTGCAACCCTCGTGCACCCCCGGCCAACCCCACCGAGCCCCATGCAGCCGAGCTGCCGCGAGCTTTATTTTCGCGGTGCACGCACCTCTCCCCACTTTGCCGCCGCCAGATCTTGATAATTTGCAGCAGAAATGAAATAAAATCAATTAAATTTTTTTAACAGGCCAAAATAAATTGTTTTCAACAATTGAAATAATAATAAACTAATAATGATATTTGATTTCATATTTACAATTTTTTATTTTTTATGAATTATTTTAATTTAATGAAGATTACTAATAATAAATTAATTTTTTTTTTAAAAATACAAAAATTCGTGAAAATTTGGCAATGTTATAAAAATTTAATTTTAATTATTCATCTTTACTTAATAAACTAATCAGTTTGTAATAATAATAACTTATTCAAAAATTGAAAAAGGAAATAACTCGACTAAATCATTAGTTCTTATTAAAATTCTGACGATTTTCATTAAAATCTATTAATTTATGCAAATTAGAATCACATTTCGTAAAAAAATTGATAAGATTAATAAATCCTCTTTAAATCTCTGATCAATGTTGTATTTTTTTTATAAACTCGTGATCTGTTGCAAGTTACTTGTAAAAGGCTCTAGTATGTTAATAGTTGGAAACGCGCGGTGCTTAAATAGAGGAGCATTCAGTGCATCGCACACAAAAAGCGCTCCTTTTTGCGCCTCTGCGAGTTCCCATCGCTTCGCTTTTGTTCCTCGGCCGGTAAACAGACGCGTCTTTATTTCTTTTCTTCTCGCATGCACCTGGATTTTTATTCCTTGGACGCTCTCCAGAGCTGCAAATGTGAAAATCGATCACGAGTCGGTTGGCCCCCGAAAAGTGCAAATATACACAAAGCTGCATTTATATATTTAATGAATAGGAATGAAAGAAAAATTCCCTGCGCCGATGCAGTTTGATTGGCAGCCGTGCAATGAATCGGTCTTTGGAAAACTACCAAATATTGGCTTATTTAATTTGTTCCCTGTCAATTAAAACACGTTTTCTTTATTAAGAATGAGACAAGTTTGTCTCCAGGTGTTTTCTTTAATATTTTTTTTTTTTAAATATTTGAATAATTGATTATAAGAACATGCAGATGCTTTTTAATTAAACAAATCCTGCAAAGGGGGAAAATATAAGATTTTTTATTAATACTTGAAAATTTAATCAATGAGCTAAATGATTGAATAATATTCAAATTCATTAAAAGGTTTTAATAGTCAAAAGAACCTTGGCCTTTGTGTCTAGTAACGGTAAAAAGTTTAATTAAACAGGTAAAGGAAAGAAAGAAAGTAAGTCTAGCCATAAAATGCGAACTTGGCCGTAAAGATCGCGGTTTTATGGATAGAACCGCAGACTGTAAAAATTGCCATGGTCAATATCAAAAGATATATTTAATCCTCGTTAATTATTAATAATTAATCCGGGGCGTGAAAAGAAAAGGTCTTTGCTGACCTTGGATAATAATTCCGGTGAATAGCTTCGTCATCGGGTTAGCACGTGATCATGTAAATGTTCTCTCTTTGTCTAACAAATAAGACTGTCATTAGGGCGTGTGAAGAACTGAATTTGAGATTAAGAAATTAAAAACTGCCGTCAGCACTGTTTTCACGCCATTCAAATTTTCAATAGTTTCATGAATGAATTGTAATTTCAATGACTTGCGCGATTTAACAAGAGGAGATGAAAAACCTTCTAAAGAATTTTAAATGTTTCGTCTGAAATTTTATTGGATCGTTCGGCAAAGTTATAAAGAAGGCCTAGGAAATTTAGATGAGAATCTAGATAAATTAAAAACTCACAAGTGCCAAATATATATTTGCGTTTTCCGCGCCATTAACGGCTGCGTGCATTCGCAGAGCAAGCAAAAGTCTCCTCTCACCTTGAACCAGCACTAATAATACACCTTGGCGAAATTTATACTTTGGGTGCAAGTGCTAGCTAGAGCTCGGTGGCATTGGCGAAAAGCACCTAACCGGCGATAAATCAAAACGTGTGCGCCGCATTTGAATCAATTACCCGCCGCCGCTCGCAGATAAATCGGCGCCCACAGCAGGAAATATCAATACATGTGAGGAGCCGCGCGTTTCATCTCTTCCTTATCACATGAGATGGTCCAGACGAAAATTAAGATGTGAAAATTGCACCAAAAAAGTAAATTATTTCAACAAGTTATAAAAAAGCAATATTTTATTCTGTTATTTTTTAAGTTTTATTAATTAAAAAGTAATAAAAACTGATCTTGAAAAATTATTGCAAAGGAAAGGAAATTTATTTGTATATTAATTAATTAATTTACCCGTTTAAATGATGAAAATATGTCTTAATAAATTTTGTACAATATATTTCTCATTCGTTTCATGTAAAATTGAAGAATACTGTGAAGAATATTTTACTATGGTGTATCGGTGTGCAGAAACTGAAAGGGTTCGTACGACAATGCAAGGGCAGGGGTCAAGGTCAGTGCCGGCTGCAAAGTTTGCCGGGCCGGGCTATTACGCCGCACATTTATCCGAAACTTGCCCCGTGTGTGCAGCGAGAGTCGTCGTTAGTCGGCGGCAGCGGCGTTTTTTTTTTTCAGCCTCCTGATCTCATGCGCTGCCTGCATGTCTTGTGTGCAAAACTCGTTTTCGCCGTCGCCGCGCCAGTACATAATGAAATAAAATTGATGCCTATTACATTATGTACGCGCGCGCCGGTGCTGCTCAACTAGGGAGCGAGCGAGAGGTGAATTTTTTTTTTGAACCGCCGCGCTTAATCTCGAAAATTCCGTTTTGCATATAATCGCCAAAGTTTTGAGTTGACTGCAATTTTTTAGAGTTGTATTTCCTCCGAGTGCATTCTTTGTTGTGAGCAAAAAGCGAATCGTGTTTCGGATTTCAAATTGATTCGTTATAATTTCATAATCATTAGGTTTTAAACAGAAATTTAAATTAGAATCCAAAAGATGAGGTTTAAATTGATTAAGTTTGATGCAGCCATTTAATTAATATTATAATTGCTTACTTTTAAGTACAAAATGTTAAACAATTTTACAAAATAATGAGAAAAAAAAACAATAAAATATTATTTTTTGAACCTCTGTAGTTCTGGAAAAAGTTAGAATTAATAATTATTGATCGCGTCTTGGCATTAACAAAATGTTATGTAATTGCAAAAGTCAATATACAATTCATGCAAATTTCCAGCAATTAAAAAGCACCGCCTTTTTTCAATATAATCTTGTAGTGAAGCAAAAGTTGGGAAAAGTGGGACTTGATCGGACGGCCCGCTGCGTTTCCGTTAATTTTGAGAGCTCTTGCAGTATTTCAGAAGCAATGAACTGATTTTTCTCTGTGCTATAGAATAAAACATTTCATTCCTTCTCTTAATACAAGATTATTTCCTGGTAAACTGGCAGTCTTTAATTTGACCTGCAGTCTGCGCTCACAGGAATTTTTGAAATTCGTCCGGTGCAGGAAAAGAGCGAACGCGCCCACCAAAAACGAGCCTATAGCAGGATTAGAAAGGTTTAAAACTATTCACTTTTCAGCCGTAAATCACAATGAACAGTGTTATGATTTTGCGAAATTTCCAGCTGAGTTGAAAGCAAGGCCAATCCATTGCAAAATTAAACGAGCAATTTTTCCCAAAACTCTTACATAGGAATGAATGTTTTTTAACTCTATATTTATATATTCGTCAACATAAACCATCAAAGTAAAGAGTGTCGCAGAAATGGAAATATTTTCCCCCAGAAAGAAACTGATCTATCAATTTTTCTTGGAATGCACAACCAATCGTAACTCTGATCCCTTGATCGTGTTTTGATTATTTCCAACTCTTTCTTTGTGCTTGTAGCGTGTTGTTGGCAAACATATTGCAAACTAGCTGGACTTCAATCCGACTGGTGCTTACAAAGTAATACTAAAAAAAAAAAAATGCAGCGAGGTCAATTACAACTTGAGCAGGGGCTTAAGTTCAAAGCTTAAAATTAACTCGAATTTAATTGCTCTTGACAGACACAACCAAGCAAATTTACACCATTAAAACTTAATGCTGAAAAGGAATTAAAAATAATTATTAATTTTTGTTTATTGAAATTCAAAACTGAAGCAAAATTATTGCTGCCTTCCTTTCCTTTTTTTTAAAATAAATTGTTTTGTTCAATTGAATACAAGCAATGCGTAAAAATAAACAAATAGCATTTTATCATTCAGACTATTCAGGTCAAATTACAGGCAATTATTTTAAGCTGCGAGTGATTCAGAGAATCCGCAAAAGTTTTTAAACTGAACTGACTGCATCCGAGTGCGTCACACGAAAGGTCTGGAACATGCACTTGGCTTGTTCGGCCTAAGTGCAATTGCGAGTCACGCGACGCCGAAATTTTCTGGCTTCCTCCTCGGCAAAAGTGCAGCTGAATTTGTTCGCGCCCAGATTGAATGAAGCCCTTTAATGGGAGCGCAGACAGGAATGTGTGTACATGAGGTGCAGCCTCACTCGGGCGGCGACTACCTGCGCTGGCCCTCGTGATCTCGCCTCTAAAATTTTCAACTTCAAGACTGTGGTGAATTTTTATATATTCGCTCTCCGCACTTAAAACCTTTTTTAATGCTGAAAAGTTTCTTTCTTTCCTGCTTGTCTTGAAGTCTTGAGACTGCACGCTCGATTCACTTCTGGGAAAAGCATGAGCTGGTGCATATGTAATAATTTTTGTTGCCCTCAAACGCCATATATAAAGAATTCAGATCGATTTGTTGCCGCGGAAAGTTTGAAACTTTGTTTTATTATTTGCTGTTTGTTGTGCAAAGACGAGCTGCGGGCGTCGCAGAGTTTTGCTTGCACTCAAAATAATTGACAACGCGTAATTGAATGTTCGTTCGGTGCCGCCGGCGGTGCTGCTTGTTTGCTCGTGGATTTTTTCTGGCCGATCGCAAACACCAAATAATGTACGCAATTGAAACATTGAAGAAAATTGTGCAATGTTTGCAGGAAATTACTTGAAATTCATTAAACATTCTGAATTAATTGCTTTAGTGATTAGTTTAGTGACAAGTTATTTAGTTCACTTCACGTGAAATTGGTAGTTTTTTCACCCGGTTTTTCAAGTTCGTACGTGATTTGTGAGAAAAGAGAAAACCACAAAATTAATTATTCTGAAAATAACATATATAATTATGTAAAATTACATAAGCTATAGTTTTTCCTGCACCTACTAAATAATCATAAGAGACCATCCTTCTCAAAATTAGACTTTTTTACTTAAATAAGAAAAAATCCCCAAAACGTGACCTGGACCTTTGAACTACAGCTTTGGTGTCAACAGAAAAGTTGTTCGGCATGTAAAGTTTCGTCATGTGGTGAACTTTTTATTGCTCTAGAATTCGCTGGTGTAGAGTTTCGCCCGTTTTAAATGTTTTCAAAATGTCCCGAAAAAACGAGCAAGACGAAATTTTTGGGTTCAAAATTTTAATAAGCTAAATAGGAATATTCCGTTTCAAAAACTTACACCATAACTTGGATTTTTTTTATTAATTTTAGTATTAATCCACTCTAGATTTGATTCTAAGCTTCTTCTCTGCATCCGCTGAGCTTGTGACTTTGATTAAATCTTGCGAATCATCTCTCGCGTTTAGCAGATCTTATCGATTCGCACACTTTTGATGCTTCTTTTCGCTCGACCGAGTCTGAAATTAATTATGCAAACGCTGCTCAACTAGAACAAGTTTAGTTTATTCGCAGTTAGGTGGTGAGACGAGCTCCTAATGCCAGATAATTAATGGTCCGCAAAAGGAATGCAAACTGCTTATTCAAAAATATTATCAAGTTATTCTATGCGAAGAGAGGCGGAGTAATGGCCAAATAGCCAAATTGCGCTGGCGATAAATTTCGAAATTTGCCCACCTTGTTATTACTTCCAAGCGCCGGCAGATATTTTGATAGTTAATTTTTATTTCTTAATTTTTTTAAAACAACTTTAGCGCTGTATCCAATTAACTCTAACGATCGAGAGATTCAATTGATTTCATGAATAAAATTATATTAAAATTCTGACCATATGAAAAATCTCGGTTCTTGCTTGGTTTTTCTTATCAATAAAATGTGTAAAGGAAGTGACAACGTCCTTATTTATCAAATATGCAGCACAACTGCATTCTACACATGCTGCCTTTGCTTATCTTATCTGAAATTCCAAGGAAACTGGAAAAGGCAGGCACGAAACCGCACGTTTTTCAAGCAGAAAATATGAAAACTAAACATTTAATTTCACAATCCAAACAATAAATATCCTCAGCTTTCACAGATTAATTACAATTTTGAAGTAAAAAATATCCCAGCTGGTGAGCAAATTCTAATTTCTTTTGCTCCGAGGCGGACGAAGTTGCAATTTGGAGTTGCAAAAAATATGTGTACCGCTAATTGCAATCCGGGCGATAATGTGCTCGCGTGATCCGACGAATCGAGCTGAGAGGCTACTTAAGAAAAATCGCGGCTGCCCGAAAAGAGAGTTAGTGTGTTTAATATCAAGGTCTATTGTTGCTCATGTTGTGACTGGCTGCGAGGAAGGAGCAGCAAAAAAATCCAGATATTCGCCTTGGCCGCTTCTATAATATTTTAACTCTAGCAGCAGCAGCAGCAGCAGCTTCGGAGAGAACCGGTTTTTGCAATGCAATGTCTCTCTCTCGCGCGCGCACTCACTCAGTCTGTTTCGATGCGCGAATATATTTATAGATGCGTACCCAGTAACAAACTCCCCCAGGCAACTTGGCCATTTTAGAGAGAGAGAGAGACCAAGGAGCATTGCGGCAAAACCTGTTCACGCCGCGGCCAGCCCCATCGGTGGGCAGGTGTAGAGAGCCCCCCTTACTTCTTATTCTCATTCCGCAGCGCCGAATTTTACAATTTTTTTATTCATCTCTGGTTTTTTTTTTTAAATTGGGCGAAATGCAATTTTGTATAATTATAATTTCGGCGGCCGTTTTTCGCTGCAGCCATTTCGCACTCGCATTTTTGCGCATTATTACGGCGCGTGCAGCAGCCAGAGATGATTATTTGCTCTTTCTCTCTCTCTGTGGCCGGCGCTGCTGTTGCTGCGGCCCCGGCACCACCGGCGGCGGCGGCGGCGGCTGCATCCATTTCGCGAGCGCGTAGACGACGCCAAATGGGGAGAGTGCGTAATCACCGCGCCGATTCGCAACCTGCGGACGACTCGCAAATCTGAAGACGCGCGCGCGGATCATTAAATATACTCGCGCATCGCCCGAATTAATCGTTCGGCACAGCCAGGTACACAAAAACCACGATTTCATCAATTGTTGATTGCAAATTTAAGAGCAAGGATGCACTTTTGAAATTGAAATAAAGTTAATTTTTTTCATTTAATTTTTTGCTTCTTTTATTAAATTTGGGTTTTAAAATTTTTTAAGTAGTCAATTTGCGTGATAAATAAATAAATCATTAATTAATAAATTAAATTTTTCGTGGGTATGAATTTCAAGAGAAAACTTAAAATTAATAGATTTAACTATGGAACAAAATTAATTAGACAATATCCTTTTGGCAGATTTTTGTGGATTTCGGCATTGGAGTAAAAAAATTATAAAATATTAACCAGGGAGATTTTTAATAAATAGGTCAAGTCCCTGCCCAAGCACATCAAAATTCACAAACCTTATCAAATTCAGTAGCAAAAACAGCTTCGTATTGGACCACAATACCATATTTGCCCTGATCTGCCCATCAAAAGAGAAAATGATAATTTAATCTTTTGGAACAAATCTCATTTTTTTTTAACTGAACACAATTCTAGTGAAAATATAAGGAATCCTGATGGAGTAACAGTCTGAATTGGACCTTTGCACAAACTAAAAGAATCATGATTTAAAGAGAACGCAAGCAATTGTTCTGATAGGCATAATATTTGTTTTATTATAAGAAGAGGCTTTTGTAAAAACAACGGCCCGATGTTATTTTGATAGTAATTTAACTCAAAATTTGCTTGTAGATTGTCCAAGGAAAATTCGAGTCAGTTGGAGAACTGAATTGTTCAAATTAAACATTGTTATTTGAATTTTCTAAAATAATTTATTCTCTAAATTTATACAAACAAAATTGATAAAAATCCGAACAAATCATGTACGTATCACCCCAATTAAGATATAAAATAAAATCAATAGATCAGTCGTAATTAAAAATTTACATTTATCCTCTGTGAAACGATTGATAAGTTTTAATTTCAGTTTTTAAGCTCCTCATTAATTCATAAATTATGACTTTTACTCCCTATTAAAGTCAACTTTTTATTCAAAATTGAAACATTTCCAGTGAAAAACAACAGAGTAATTAAAACGAAAATTTTGTCTTCCGGCTGAATTCAACATTGGTCACCATTCCAATTAAATTAGTTGGCCGCCGAATGTTTCAATTATCAAAATCATCAGTGGAAAAGCAGTAATTTAATTTCTCGGTAAACAACATCGCAACATCATTTAGAGAAGGGGCAAAAATTTATGCTCGGCCCCTGATCAGCAGCAGTTAAATTCAATCAACCGGTGTCGAAATTTGTTTTTGCCAGCAATTTGATGTAATTTTGCAGCATATTATGCTAATTAGCGAGCTCACAAAGGCAAATAAATATTTTCAATGCAAATCTTGGCCGGCAGATGTAATAATTATTTATTTTATCCCGGTCGCTTTTAATTAACGGGACAAAACAAATATTTACTTTGCGTCGGTTCCGAACCAAAGCAAACCGAATCTTGTATTTGCATAAAACTGGTACGAAATATAAAAAAAGGAGGAGATTGGGCATAAAATCGGAGCCGCGTGTGCGAAAAATGGAGTTGTGCAAATGAGGCGCGGCGCCATCATCCGAACGGCATTTCCATGCAAACGTGTCAAATTTTAGCATTTTATTGTCTTCGCACTGGATCAATAAAACTGCAGCCCGACGCGCGCGTAACCTGCTTTCTAAGCAGGGCGACTCGGTGCTGGTGGCGCGCCGCTCGTTGGAAAAAGAGTTTTCGCGCGATGCACGCACCAGTGTCGGACAAACGCATGACGCTCTCTCTACAGCCCCCGGCCGGCCTTTTGTTATTCAAAAATTCATCATTCTTCGCAACACAGAGGTAGCCACACTTTTCCCTTAAAAGTTTCAAACAGAAACAATTCCATCATTACCCTAATTTCACGTATCTTAAAATTTTGGAAAAATTTCAACCAATGGCATAATTTTCATCAAACTCCTTATTTATATAAAGTACTTGGAAGTAAACAAGTGGAAATGAGATATTCCTCAATGTATTCAGTTTGTAACAATTTCATGTGAGTTTTTTTAAATTATTTTAGAAAATTCCATATTTATTCAAATTAAAAGTAATTAGTTATAATATGAATGCAGATGCTAAAAAAATACGGCCTTTTAGAGTTATTTTGTTTGGTTTGTAATATAAATTATATTTTAAAAGAAAATTAAATTCGTTAGTGGTGCTGAATTTTTTTCAATTAACAATGTATCCTGTTGGAAATTTTCTAAAATCATTTTTATCTTGAAAGTAGACCAGATAAGAATCAATAAAAATTTCACCAAATCAAGTTGGAAATGTTAAATTGGCAGTTAAAATCTAATTTACATAGATATTATGGGGAAAATTTTCAGTAAACATTTTTCTCAGTGTAGATACCGTTCACTAAAAGTGCTCTGGATTAATTTTCCTTTTGTCTGACAAGTGTAATTATGAGAAATTCCATAACTTATTCCGTTCGCAACCATATCATTTTAATTATTTTTTCTGTTAAAATCTTATTTATTGTTTGTTTTCAAGTAATTAGGCAAATTTTGACCTCAATGCAAATGTGATTGGTACTTCTAACACCTTTTGCCTTTTATTTTGATCCTTTACTTGATTTAAAATGAACTCTTTGACTATTTATTGGCGCAAGAAGCAGCAGAAGGGACAAATAAATTTTTATCTTGTTCGTAATGGCGACCCGGGCCATTAGTCGGTTGGCCGGTCCCTCGGCGGGTTGTGTTTTTTTTTCTCTGATAGAGGCCGCCTCACCTCTCGAGGCACCACCAAATGCATCTTCTCTTCTTCTTCTTCGCTATGCCAAACCTGTCGCAGCTTTCTATACAAGCAGCCGGTTTTTCGCCGCAGCCCGCCCAGCTTCCAAACTTTTGGCCTCAACCGATAGAAAAATATACATAACGAGAGAGTCTCTTTGTGAAATGTAAAATAAAGCGAGTGCCTGCGCAAAACTGGCCCCTCCAAATATTGTCTCAAATCGGTACAATGGCTTTTGTTCGTTACTTCCAGCGTCTCGTTTTTTTTCCGAACTGGAAACTTTGATAGACTCGCTCAATTCGCATTAGGACTTGTGCTTGGGGAACCGGCCGAATTATTTAAAATTGAAACCGGTTCACAGCTAAGTTGTTTCTTTTTGCTTAGGTAACGCGTGACACTTTTTATTGGCGAGCAACACTAATTCAAATTTAGGATACTTTAATGTAAGAAAATAAAGTTTCAATTGCTTTTATTTATTACAAGGATTAGCTAATCTTGTCTCACTACTTTCATCGCTCAATTGGGAAAGTAAAGTGAGCAAAAAAATCATTTTTATGTTCGGCCCAGCAATAAAGTAGTGAAATTATTTATATATTTTTTAACAGGTGAACGTTTTAACGACGAGGGTAATGAGAAAAACCTTTTGCCATAAGATCAATCAAAAAAAAAAAAGATCAATGCAGATTTTGATTTCATCATATACCTAGATGGTTTTTATTACTGCAACTTGACTGGGGTGATATGACAAAATTTAGTGAAATTTTCATCGATTTCAATCGGCCCAATTTTGAGGAAGAAAATTTATTTTAGAAAATTTCGCAAAAAAACTTTCATTTAAAAAATTCAGTTCTTTGAATTAATTTAATTTTTATTACGGTTTCTTTTTTGAAATATAATCTACAAACCAATGCTGATGTAAAGGAAAATTATCTCTAAAATTAATGGGGACATTTTGATATATGAGCTTATTAAGTTAATTTATAAAATTTTGCTTAAAGTTGAAATTTTTAGATATTCGTGTATAAAAAGCAGGTTTCCTTTTACCTTAAAGTTGGAATTTTGCAAACGTTTTCGACGCAAAATAGACCGATGTAGACACACGTGGGCTGTAATTGCCACGTTGGCCAAAAAAAGGGCTTTGTTATCGCTCAATTTTATAATTTTAGTGCAGCCAAACAGCTTTTTCGCGACTATATTTATGTTCATTTGTCACGTTTCCGCACTGCCTTTGAAGCTATTCAAACAAGGTTAATGTAAGAGTCGGAAAGGATTTAATGATTTTATCTCTACAATGTCTTTGATCCAAGGCTGCAACAATGCTCCGCCGCTCATTTAAATTAAAATGACACCAAAAACCTGCAGATTTAAAAATGTTAACAAAATAGATATAAATTTTAATTAATAATTTACAAATAAAATACATCAATGAAATTTAGTATTCAAACTTTTTTACTGGTTCTTTGCAGATTTGATGCCAGAATAGTTTTCAAATTCATCAAAAACTGTGTGTTTTTTTAAGCATGAGTTTGATCGGTCCTGGCAAAATTAATACGTTCGCATCTTTACGACTTTTGGTGCGCGCGATAGAACGATTGCCCGGCACTTAAAATTTTAGTAGTTTGTGGTGCTTCTTTTTCTTTTCTTGTTCCATTTGGAAGAATGGCCGGCTGGGTGTGCCTGGCGGAGAGAAAAGCTGCTGCTGCTAATCCCTGCCATAGTTATCTGGAGCCGAAATCATTCTATCAAAATAATAGCTGAGGTAAAGAAGTTTTTTTTTTTTGCGCCAGCAGCCGGCGCGCGCAAGTCTCATTTTACGAGCGGATTTCATGTCATGATCGCGTAATAAAAACGCACAAAGCTGTAATTTTTAATTGAAACTGTTTTTATTTTCCTCTGCCGAGCGAAACGTAAACAATTCCTACAGATTTCATTTATTTTTCTTGTATCAATTCGCAAGTATATTGACACATGTTTCTTGTCATATCTGCGGTTCTTTTTTTTCTTCCGTCCGCTGTCAGAGGCCGATCTCTTCTTTTTCTGCAAATCTGCGCGGAGAACCGGTTTGTGCGAAAAAAAATGGCAAACCACCCGTCACACTGATTACGTTTGATGACCTTGATCTTTTGAACTAAAAGCACCCGCCAAGGACTGGCAGGTCTGATTATGTATTTTGATCAGGGACGCTCTAATGCTTGAAGGATGAGGGCATCTTTGCCCCTAATATTGGACCGGTTTCTTTCCTTCGAGGCAAAACTTGTCGGATTTGTTGTTTGATTTATTGTAACTTTGCTTAATTATTTTCTATGTTTTTTATTTTTTTTTTGCCATTTAAATGCGAGTTGAGTGAACCCGTTAAGTACTCACCTAGCGGCACAAACTAGATTCGAAACCGCTTTTTCACTTGTCAAGTTTTCACAGGTTCTGAAACAATTTGCGTCTATCTCTGATCGAATGCACGAGAATTAATTGCTAATTAATACTTGGCGGCCTGTTCAAGTTCTGAGCTGGAATTTTAAGGGAAATTTATGGGCGATTTATTTACAGGTTGCGGTAACAGGTGGTGATTAAATAACTTTTCATAATCAACACGCTCATGGTGTTTAACTCCAGAAAATTTAATTGAATTTTTTTTCTGCTTCAGTCACGTCAGTAAATATTAATATCAAATTCCGCAGGATTTCAAAGCATTTTGCCCTGATGTAGCTGGAAAAAAATCATGCTAGTTTGAAATTTTCAACATCTCCATTGAAACCCTTTTTCTGAGATTTTCCAAGGTTTTCCTCTGCCAGCTACTTTTTTTTCTTATTTTAATTTTTCTAGTAATTTTTCTATTCCTTGAACATACATGAAGTTAACGTCAATCGATAGGAAATTTAATAAGCTTTAAAAACCTCACCAAAGTTTCTTGAATTAGACGATTTTGGCGCAAAAATTTCAATTGTATGAACAAGCTCAATTTTTTTTTGTCATCTTTCTATGGTTTTTATAGCTTTAGCTTTTCTGGAAAACATTGCAGAGACAAATGTTTCAGACAAAACTTGTAGAAAATTTAATTCTGATCGTTTTTTATTTAACATTTTCTTCTAAATCCAAAGCGATAAAAGTTATAATAGCCGAAAGGTTGAAAAATAAGGTTTTCCGCTTAGGGGTGAAAATCAAACATGGTCCTTCAAGGCTTAAAATCACCTGAGGTGTTGCCCTTATGTATAAAAATACAATTGAATTATAAGCTTCTGAAATTTGAACGGTAAATATTTTTACATTATTGGAATAAATGATTGTCTTCAAATTTAAAAAAATAGGAAATATTACAGGATTAATAATTGATTGTCAAGCAAAAAATTAACGGAAGAACGTAAATTTAAGATTGAAACCTAGAATTATACATTATGCTTGGATTTTTTATTCAAATAAATTAATCATTAAAAGAAAAATGTTCAAAATTTCCTAAAGAAAGTTTTTGCAAATAATTTATGTATTGAAGAAGGTTTTACTCGAATGAGTTTTCAATAAAACCGTCCATGTATTTGATTTGATTACTTTTAATACCGGTTCAAAAATAATGTTCCATGTTTATTAGTTTTATTGCCAATTAACTATCGCACTACTTGTTCCGAATCCCAAAAGTTGTCTCGCTGCAAAAAAATTGCAAAATGTGAAAGTCCGGTCGGTCGCAACACGATAGAATGAAAAATCAGCCTCAATCGCGCATATAATTATATTTGAATGGAACACGCTATAAACTTTCTTCGCACATTTTCCGTCAAATGGCATAATTAATTTGGCCGCGGTGCCGGAAACGCACAGGATTAATTTCGATTCAATGAGAAATTTTCAAGCGCGCGTGTGTTCGGTTTATTTGCACAACGACCACGTGCAGCGCGTGCAAAAATAAAAAGAGAGACCTCGGAGCGGAGGGGAAAAGAAAAGAATAAGACGCGCATATAAAAATTCCGATAACACCCGCGGTTATCTTCCATTCGGGGGGTCAAGAGGTGACAAATATAAATACATGGAGTGCACTCGGACGACCCTCCGCGGACGGGAAACAAAACGACGCATTTTTATTTTGGACAAACGTGCAGTTATTAATTTTTGGTCTGCAGGAAAATGAAAGAAAATAGCTGTCGCAGTTGGTGCTTTTTATGTTATTGCTTTGGCAAGCTGATGCGCGATATCATAAAAAAGTTTTATTTTATTTATCATTTTTTTCCTCTTGTTTCGTCCGCAGAACTTATTTTTTTCCCAGCTCCATCTTTGTTTCTTCTGGGCGAAGGAGAGGATTAATATATATGTCGGGTCTTTCTGTGGATGGAGCTGGGGTGTCGCATTTCAATATAAAACTACTGAGCGCTTCGTTTTTCTCTACCTGCGCCCGGCCTCACTCTGGAACGCATTCCGCAAAACCGATAGAGGCAAAATGAGCGGCCAGAGAGCATCACGAGAGACCGCGTTTTGCAAGAGACCAGAATAGAAAGAAATGACGATCGGCCAAATGAGCCAACGCGCCGAAAAAATGCCACTTTTTGCAGGGGGGTCGCTTTTATTTCTATTCATACTCAATGCAAATAAAATATTACTTTAAAATAGTCAACATAGAGTTTGTCATAAAAATTAAACTATGCAAATGTTACAGAATTTATAGTTTTTTCTATAGAAATTACAAATTAAACGTAAAAGCATTCAAAAAAATTTGGTAACATTTTTTGATGCAATTTTTTGGTGTTCAAAGTTGGCCCTCCCTGAAAACAGTGCGGGGAACATGATCGGACAAATATATTGAATTTTCTTTTACTTCTCTACAAATGAAGGAGAGGCTTTTGCAAAAAAAAGAAACGACCTGGTTAATTTTGATGGAAGTTTTTTTGATATGGAAATTTAAGATTGAAGATTTACGATTAAAATCAGAACAGATATATTGATAAAAATGAAAGACATTGTGACATTATTTAAATCAATTTTAATAAATTGATGTTTTATTCGGCAATATGAAGATAAGACTGGCCTCTCAAAGTTGGCCCTCCCTGAACGCCTGATTGGACAACTGTAAAAAAAAATATTGCTAGAAAGTTGCATTTGTCATGTCAAAATTATGAACAGCTAGCTTTCTCAATTGGCTAAGAACACTTTTTTGTGTCCCGCTAAGAATGGAAATCTCAACTTGCTATACCGTTTTGAATGTCTTTTAAATTGACTGCCCATTTGAAGTGTTTGAAAAACTATGCGAAATGCGTTGCAAAGTGTCGGATTTTGCGGCGGTGCTCATTAATCCGACGCCCGTAGAAAAACAGGTTGTGCTGGTCATCTCTGCGCCTAGAATTCAAGTCTAGCCGGTGTGTTTGTTTGGGCGCCTCGTTAATTTCGCTGTTAATGTAAATCTCGCGGCTGCAAAAAAAAAAAATATGGCGTGCCAGTGATTTCAAAGCATCTCGAAAACCGGTTGCCTTGGCCATTTTGCATTCTCATTTTCCCCCTTTTCTAATCGATTTACTTGACTCGATTTATGAGACACTTTTCATAAGTTCCTCTTACAAAGTCGCGTTGTGCGAATTAATTAAATTTAATTCCCGTGGTGACGTCAAAGGATAATTTGAACTGAGACTTGTTGAATTAACAAGTGGCATTCTCTGTTGCAGACGGAATCCAAACAGGGGCGGGTCACGGCACACAGCCACAGGAGGGCTTGGCCCTCGCACTCATCATGGATTCCCAAAACCAGCAGTTCTGCCTGAAATGGAACAGTTTTGGCAGCAACCTGGCCACGGCTTTCGGAAACCTCTTCAAGTCCGAAAGCCTCACCGACGTAACTCTTTTTTGTGATGGTAAGTTCGAAACTTGGATGAAATCAATTATTTCCTAGGCTTAATTATTAAATATTTTATTCAAATTTATTTAAAAAATTGTCTGATCTTCAATTAGAATATGAACTTTTAGTATTGTAATTTATAGAGAGCTGTAATTAAAATGTGTAATTAAAATATCTTATTGAAAAAATTAATTTAATAGTCCAGGAATCAAAAGCATTTTGCCTAATGTGACCCAGAAAAATTCATGCCAGACTAAAAATTTGACCCATTATATGTTAACCTTGAGGTGAAAAACTCATTTTTTAACATTTCCGCTTTCATAACTTTTGCCGCTTAGGATTTAGAAGAAAATTTGAAATACAAAATCTGTACACAATTAAATTTGCTACAAGTTTTGTTGGAAATATTTTTCTCTAAAATGTTATCCCGAAGAGATATCGAGCTAAAAAAAAAACCCCAACAAAAAGTGACAAAAATGGATTTTTTTCACAATTGCAATTTTCGACGCAAAAAAATTATCTCATTTAAGAAAACTTGGCAATTATTAAGCTTAATAAATTTCCTATCGATTCGCATTTCTCTCATATTTATACAAGAAATAGAAAAATTACCATAAAAATAAAACACAATTTGTAACTAAAAATAAGAAATACGCCATCCTTCATAGGTAATTTTTGACCTAGAAAAGGTTAATGGCAGAAATTCTCATAAAATGTGTCTCTATGAACTCTCAACAGATGGTAAAAATTTCAGACTGGCATGAATTTTTTCCAGGTTGAAACCTTTCTTTCTTGGACTATAATATATGTTTTAAAATATTTGGTTTTTTTCTCATTAAAAATGACTGGTTATTTTCTTCATTTAAATTATCACAAATTTTGATGATGTTTTTAATCATAGCCATAATATTTAGAGTCGGGATGAAAGTCTAAGCTTATTTTTTTTTTTTTTTTTTTTTTTTTTTTTATTGACTTCTTCTTTGGCCACTTCACGCACACATGATAATAACCACTTATAAAATTGTAAATGTTGCACATTCAAGCCTACAAACACTCACTAGCTTTGCTTTATCAAAACTTATATGTACCGAAATACAAAATAATCTGCGGTTAATTTCACCGCCTGTTTGATAACAGAGAGTTTTGCAATCGATGCAAAGCGCCGTGTTTGTCAGATTAAATAGACCGCTCACGTCTCCCCTGCCAGACAGATAGATATTTATAAAATTGCACTTTTTCACTTGGTTTTATCTTGTTTGTTTTGACCGAAGCTCTGAACAATAATTTTTGAATCAGCTGCTGTTATTTTTCTCTCTCTGACGTCACGTCGGTGCAGTTTTTTCTTTTAATTAATCCTAGTTAACGTTGCGCTCACGAAATAATAATTAAAGCGTTTAGATCATAGTTGCGATGAGTGGTGCTCTTTTGTGAACAATGGCCTTCCTCGGAAATTACACCAAATAACTCTTAGACTTGTTAGATGCCAGATAAAAAAAGTAATACATACATAGAATAAGTGGCGCACCGCGCTCGCGCGTAATATTTCAAATCCGAGCCGCAATTACGCGCGCGAAGAGCGACGAGTTGCGAGAGATAAGATTATTTATTATGTGAGCTACTGCACTTTATTGCGGACCGAGCAATTCGTTATTAATATTCTTCTGCTAAAAAAAAAATGACGATCAATATGAGCTCAGCTGATGTATTTGAAAATATCACTTTTGGAGAAATAATCATTTTTCTATGAATATTTTTTGGGAAAAATATTATTAATAATTACACCTGCGAAGCTAAAAAATAAACCAAAAAATGTGTGTGTGTGTGTGTGTGTTTTTTTTTTTTAATTTGGATGTTATTTCAAAATTATTTAAAAAATGAAATTGAAAATGAACTGGAAATTTACAAATAAATACATTTTTTTTCTAATTTAGAAGTGTTATTTTTCATGAGGATTCGAAATCTACACTTTATTTTCCTCTCTGAAGATAAGAAAATTCAGAAGTTGCGAGTTTTCTTATCGCCGCTTTTTCTACTGCACGAATTTATGCATATAATTCACGCACAAAAGCGTATCCTCTCTCTTAATATTTTTTGGAGGTTGAACATCAAAACAAGGCCGCTTTTAATTCGGTTGTTACACTTGCTTGGTCCTCTCTCTGAAGTTTCCGTGTATCATGCCGGCGAGCCAACAATATTTTGAGAGAAAGAGAAACAAAGCGGGCGAGCGAGCGAACGCGGAACGAGAGAATTGTTTTTGGAACCGCATCATCGTCTCCACGAAAATTAATTAACACCGCCGCAAATTAGCTTGATAAACTTTCATTTAATTTTGAGAGGAAAGGAGTTGTCGTGCGACAAATGAGCCGGCCATAATTAATAAAGGATCTATGATTTGCATTCTCCGCACGCTTCAAAATTAGTAAATCCATTAATAATTGGTGAATTATGCTTTTGATAAAAAAACCTGTCCGATTAATTTTGTTGAAATTTTTTACCTTCATAAGCAAGTTTCACTGGATTTTAGATTCTATTTTCAAGGAGACAGAAAGAAAAATTAAATTCATTGCGGGAGAACTGAATTTTAAAAGTTAACATTTTCTTAAAATTTTCTTTTACGAAATTGGCCCGACCAAAATTGATGAAAATTTCATCAAATCACGTTAATTTCACCGCAATGAAGATGGAAAAATAAATTCTTTAATCGACGTAAAAAATATGTTATTGTTTTTCTTAGTTTAGATACCATAATATCCTCATTATAAATAAATAATGCAAATAATGGAAATGTTTGATAATTCCTAAAATTATTGTTATTTTTGCAGAGATGGTTTATATAATAGAAAAAACTTTCTTTCATTTTTTTTAATTAAAAAATAAACTGTACTTTTCAATATTAAAACAAAATTCTTGCTAACATCAGTTTGAAACTTTTCTCTTTTCAACAAGTTTTTTTTTTCGTTCAATTATCGCCGAAAATTTCAATTGAGATGAACGCAAAGGAAGAAAAGTTGCATCTCTCATTTGTCTCTGCGGCGGGCGTCCTCGGCAGCTTCGCAATAAAAGTGAATTGGGCACGTGCAGTGGTGTGTCGGGCGAGACTCAAGGTCGCGCTCTTTACCCGTTCTTGCGTTTATTTTGCTCTTTTCTTGTATTTGAAAGGTTTGCATATGTTGCAGGTGTGTCGCTGAAGGCCCACAAAGTGATCCTGGCGGCATGCAGCAAGCACTTCCAGGACCTGTTCGAGGTGGCGCCACCCTGCCCAGGCACCGTCGTCATCCTGGACGGCATGTCTGCACCCAACATGGCCGCCCTGCTCGAGTTCATGTACAAGGGCGAGGTGCACGTCTCGCAGGACTGCCTCTCCTCCTTCCTCAAGGCTGCAGAGTGCCTGCAGGTAAAACATGAAAAAACACCAACAAATGCTCAATCGAAATTAACAAACCCGTTTTATGCTCGGATCATTTCTTGATTCGTCTTTTACATTTAATTGCGGCGATAAATAAAATAATAATAAAAATCACCTGGGTTTTTGTATTTAAATATAAGCATTTAATTTAAAAAAGCATTTTTTGCCATAGATATTGGGAGTTTTTTACATTATTTAAAGCAATTATAAATGCTCTTTTTTTAAATTGGTGCAACTTTGTGTGAAATTTCTTATCTAACTAATTCGCTCAACTTGATAACAATTGAAATGCGCACGAAATTACATCTTTTGACCTCACCGAAGTCCATTCTAATAAACCAGCCAGTGTTTTTATATGACGAAAGCAACGTGAACTTTTTATGTCACTACGATAACCTTCCGAAATTTTTGCAAATTCTAATCATTCATTTGATGCAAACTTGCAAAGAGAACATTCTTGTTATCTTCAATATAATTAATCGCTGAAAAAACCAGATTAAAGGAATAAATGACTTCTCTTATGTAAACTTGCACACGTGCCAAAATATTTTGAAATTTTTCAACGAAACTTAGATATTTTTTATTTGGCGAGTGCCAAGGACGTTATTTGACCTTGGCACTTGATTCTTAAATACTTTGTTTATTAATTGGCTTCCAAAACTGTCAAAGAAAATAAGTTTGTCCAAAACATAATATTTCGTTCAATTTTTAAAGCTTCCCTTTATAATTTTGGCCATATTTTTAAATTTTTATTTTTTTATCCGAATTTAAGTAAAATAAAGATCCAGATGACGCTTTTGTTGCCTACATTTTAATATTTTTATTTTTAATGAAGGGCAATTTGTTCAAAATTAACAGCCGCTTTAGAGTACCAAGGGTAGTTCAAGTTACTGTCTCATCTCAAAGAGTTAAAAATTTGTCATAATATATTTATAACAAGATGTGACATAACTAAAAATGTAACTATAAAAAAGCATCAATTTTTCTGCAATTAAAAAAAATTATTGATTCAGGCATAATGAATGTTTATAACTATCTAAAAAAGAGATATAATTGTGAATGGAAGTGAAGAGGTTGGGCTTTTTTCTTGTTGTGAAATTTTTATCATGTTATATTATTATTATATTATATATTATTTTGAAATTTGTCACTCTAAAAAAAGAATCATTTAAAAAGATTTAAGCTATATCAAAATATTTCCTTGCCACGATAAATTTTCCTTTTTTTTTATCTATAAAATAAGTAAAAATACTACAGTAACTTCACAGAAATGAAGTTTTTTTTAATTATTCTTAATTTATAACAAACAATTCTAGCAAACAATTTTAAAGAATTAGTCAACAAAATTAACTGTTGAAACCTTTGTCAATATGAGAGTTTTAATTTAGAAGAAAACTAATTTTGACTTAATTTTGTAGGTTAAAGGCCTGTCGATCGAGCACGAGAAGTTGGCCTCGTCAGAAACGTACCTGGACGGGCGCGCGAGCCCGGCGTGCTCGGAGAGCGGCCAGTCGCCGCACAGGAAGACGCCCAAGCTCAACAACCACTCGGTGCCGTCGCCTATGTCCGACCCGACGGACCTGACCTCGCCCACCACGCCCACCTTCAGCTCGGTGATCGCGCCTTACATGCCGTCGTACCACCGGCCGTACGAACGCTCCAACTCGACCTCGGCCGTCGTCGCCATGCCCCCGACGGTGCCCTACAAGCGCCAGCGCCGCTCGCTCGCCGACGCCGACTCGGGCGGCACCAACGGCCCCTCCTCCTGTCTCGACTCCTCGTCCGCCGCCATCATCCGCGCCTCCGTCCTGCGCGACGGCAAGGGACGCTCCACCACCCTCTCCCCTGCAGATCTCACGGCTGCTAATTACAGGTGAAAATAGCTCAAAAAATTGCCAAATTTTTATACTTGAGATTTATTTACAAATTGGTTCTCAAAAAAGAATTTTCTTTCTTTATATAGCAGTTTTGGCAATTTCAGTGCAAATTTTAGAATTGGTTTTTATTGATGATAATGAAAATTTAGAAAAAAACAAGATTAAAAAGATTCATTTTAAGGGAGGGTGCATTTATCATTATTTCGGTTGTCCCATAAGTTCAAAAAATCATTTGACCTAAATTTTTCATCCCAAAATTTTTGTCCTAATTTGTTTTGCATTTCTCCTAAATGCTTTTGTCTGAAAATTTATTTGTCCTACATCTTGTGAGTCTTGGCCGGATAAACTTTGATAGTATTTTTTACCCTCAAAATTGGCCTATTTAAAATTGATGAATATTTCATCAAACCAAGATCATATCACCCCAGTAAAGGTGACAAAATGAAACAACTGAGGTAGCTAAATTTGAAAATTTATATTGGTCTTATGGAAATTTTTTAGTACCAAAATTGGTTAAACTTACCATAACCAATTTCCAGCAGAAATGTGTGTTAACATAAATTAATTTTTGATGAATAATAATTTAATTTGAAATTATTTTAATAATTACACATCAACTCTAAGATAAAGCTACACTTAAATCAAATGATGACTCTTGAACTTTTGAAATAATTTTTTATTATTAAGTTTGAGAGAAGGAATGCAATTACAATTTAAATCAAACAATGATTTGTGCTTTTATTTCCAAATTAAGGTTATTTCTGCAATCTCTGCCCAAAACGAGATGCATCATTGATATTATTCAAAATATTTAAATGAAACTACAAATTCTAGAAATAGCTATCCCGGTAAAAATCAATTTGCTAAAATTACACGTACACATCATATTTTTATGAAAATCAAACATTTTAAATCAACCTTTGAATACTTTTGAAAAAGATGACAGTATTTTACGATATAATCTAAAATATTTATATTTTATAAGCATTTCCAGCTTCAGCTTGAATTATTTAGTAAAGAATTAATTATTGAATTTACTAATTTGCTGTGATTATTCGCAGGGGACATAACGAAGGACAAACAGGCGACTCAACAAGGTACAATAACGACTGCGAGGCAACGGACAGGGCGAGCACGAGCAGCGGCAACCCGGCGAGCAACTCGTCGGTGTACGACCGGCCGCCACTGTCGGTGGGGTCGGGCAGCGGCGACCGCGACCAGGAGTCAAACAAGGACGAGAAGGTGGTCGGCTCGAGCCAGTCGAGCGGCAACGGCTCCTCGTACGAGGGCTGCCCCGAGAGCCCCGTGTGCCGCAAGCGCGGCCGGCCGCCCTCCACCAGCCTCGTGCCCACCGACCTCAGGGTCAAGATGGAGCCCCTCCACGCCACCGGACTGAGAGGCGACGAGCTCAGTGCCGTCAGCTTCAAGGAGTTGAAGCAGCAGGTGGCCGCGGCCGCCGCCGCCGCCTCCGGCAACGACAAGGCCATGGCCGCCTCCCTCTGGAACGCCAGCACCAAACAGGCCGCCCACAAGGGCGGCAGTGTTGCAACGCCTGATGGTCAGTTTCATATTCATTCCGCTCAAATTGATGCTGAAAATCAAAATTACTATTATTTTCATTATTTCTATTTAAGCTGAAATTCTTGACTTCACTTATTATGCTCTTAAAACATTGATTTGCATATTTTATTCATAATTTTTAAACAAATACAATACATTTTTAGGCCCAATCAGATCAAGATGTTTTAAATTCTTTCAGAATTACTTTTGAAATGCCCCAGATTTTTAAATTAGAGTATGAAATAATTAACGCAAATTTAACTCCTTTCAAATATCAGAACATGCAACCTGCTTTGGTGTGATGTTGAACCGGTTGCATACTTTTTCAGTGCTTCTTTTGGTTTTTCTTTTACACAAAATTTGGTTTGTCCCAATACAGCTAGAGTCAAAGATTCAATATCTCTTTTTTAGATAACGAACTTTTCAAAGAAAGCTTGTTTAATGAAATTTAAAATAGATTATTATTTGTTACATTCTTCACTATTTAAAAACCAAATCAAAGAAAAATAATAATAATAATGGTATTATGCTCAATTATTTGAAGTTATCTTTAACATCTGCTCAAAAGCTCCTATCATTTTCTTTCTATTATCCCTTTAATCACACCTGTGATGATTATTGCTGGTATTATAGAACCTCTTTTTGCACCTTCATTTTTTTTTTATTGATGCCTCTAGAAGACATTTGAGATGAATTTGGAGCTTTCTCAAACATACTATTCTCATTTGTTACATGTTTTTTTAGTTTTTTTTTATACATCGTCACCCAAATTTGCTGTTTTTAAATTTAGAAATTTTTTATTCTCATTAATTTTGTAATAAATTGAACCAGAATGCATTTTTTTTCTTTTGGTTAGTAAATGACATAAAACACAAAAGAGATCAAATTTTGACCAAACTGGTGTTCTTGTTCCTCTTCAGGAAACTGAATTTTGTCGATTTTCCATGCTTCGGGTGAAGATATTTAAAAAAATAGACCTTCAATCTCTATTTCTAGTATATTTCTAGTATGTTAATTTACATGACTTGGGCTACCTTTTTTGTATTTGAAACTTTCATATCCATGCGTAGCCTTGATAAGAATTTTGTGTTTTTAGTTTTTCAATTACCCCCTGAAGTCATAAGTGATAGTGACCTTGATCATCTATGACCTCGAGGTCAACGGGGAAGTTGTTTGCAGTGAATTTTTGTGAAACTATCGTTCAAAAATTTTTTGTTTAAAATTGAGCAAAAATGTCAAAATTTGTAATTTCAAGTTTTATTCTGGAACATAATATCATTTTTAGAATAAGGAAAAATGAACAAATTTGGAACTTGCAATTCACCACAAACGTTTCCTTAATACGAATTTGACAAACTAAAAAGTCCTCATATTTCCTTTTAAATTAAAATAATTGAGGAATTGAAGTTTTTGTTTCTCTGATCATGAAACATGTTCACATTCAAATTCATTTGAACGCTGCAGAATAAAATGCTAATATTTGATTGCAATTTCGCAGGCAAAAAGCTGAAGTGTCCGTTCTGCGAGCGGCTGTACGGCTACGAGACGAATTTGCGCGCGCACATTCGGCAGCGCCATCAGGGAATCCGCGTGCCATGTCCATTCTGCTCGCGCACGTTCACGCGCAACAACACGGTGCGTCGACACATCGCGCGCGAACACAAGACGGAGCTCAGCATGAAGACGGCGGCCGCCGCGAGCGCCGCAGTGGCCGCGGCGGCCGCCGCCTCGGGCTGTTTCCCGCTGCCCAACCACAGCCAGTAGGCTGCGTCTCGACTTCAGGAAGAAAACACACTACTTGATATACCTCACAAGGATCTTATCAATTCACAAGAAACTTTTACATGCAGTCCCGCTCTGGCAGCAGGACCTCAAGGAACCTTCACACATAATAATTATTTACTCGGGGGCTGGAGTCACCCTCTGAGAGGTGCCGCGCCAGCCTCTGTCCAATGTTAGCGAGTGTAAGATGGACCATGAAACACACACACAAACACACTACCAAGCGCTTTTGACAGACAAAAAAGCTGCAGATCATAGCCTCGAAGGCAACAATCTCAAAATAATGCGACATGAAGTGTTTTGAATACTCTCCGCACTCACAAGCCAGAAAATTGATATATACACACACATATATTTATTTATTTCGAATGTGCCCGATTTTATAAACTTTGAAAAAGTTTTTTAGTTGCAGTATTCCATAGTTAACCGATAATTATTTTTACACTCGAAACAACTTTCCGTTCTGGAAGCAAATCAAGAATTTTACGCTGTTTGAGAGAAAAAAAATCACTTTTTTTTCTAATTTATGTTGATATCTACAAAGTATTGAATGCTCATGGATTATTTTTGTTCGCGTTTCCAAAACGTGTTGACGTGTTGCAAACACCACAAAAATACCATCCCGCTAGCCCCTCTGGTCGGACCCTCTCGAAAGAAAGTGCCGAGCACTGTGACAAACAAACAAACTTAGTTCCCCGGCCCCTGACAAAAGAAAGAAAGAAAGAAAGAAAGGTTTCGGGAACTGTAAAATGGAACTTTTATCTACCTCGTTGTAACTGCTGCTGCACATCACATGCAGTTCCTCTTGTTAGTTAGCAAAATGGAAAGAAAAAAAATACCACACAGAAATCACACACATCGCTATAACCTTGCCTATCTTATTACTGTAAAAATAAATATATTTTGCGTGTAGTTTTGCAGCCTCGCACCAGGGCTAAGAGTTCAAACGTATTGGTGTGAGAGTGCAAACGTTGAGCCCCCCTAAGTTTAGGTTGCATAAAGAGCGAGCAAGAACAATTATTAATTAATGAGTTGATTGCTGTTGGTTTCATTAACTCGGTGTGCATGCTAACTTTCGTTCTTACATTTTATCCGGGAGTAGGTTTATTTTATGTATTCGTTGTAAATAATTATTTTTCAAGTTTTTAATTAACACACGCAAAACAATTGTGGAGGAGGGCTCTTGATTCGTGTCATGGAGAGGGAAATCAATCTTGAGAGAATCAATCAAACAATATGGAATTCTTTCAAAAAGAATCAATAATTTTTAATTCGGTTTTAATTACGGCCGCAGTGCGGTTTAGTATATTTTTTGTGCTGTATCCTTTTTGCTCATATCAATCACACGGACCTAGAAGATCAAAAAATGCTTAATTTTAAAATAAGTAAAGGACTAATCGTCGTCTCAGCTGCCTATTAATGATTTAACAACACTTTTTTGAAGACTCGCCCCTTAATTGTTATATTTTTGACTAAATTCTAGTCATTTATTTAGAAAGAATGAAAAGAGAGAGCAGCTTTTAATATTCCTTGTGATTGCGTCAGATTTTGTGCCAAATCTCCTCCTTTCGTTTTGCTTGCTGCAGAATTCGGTTGCCATTCTCCTTTCCGCACTGCACACCCTCTGTCTGCATCAACTCTTTTATTTTCTCCAAGCAAACCCGTCCCTCCTGCTGGACAGGCCCGAAACCACAGACAGACGAACAGACACATAAACATCCGACGATGTCCGCAACTAGTCAGTATAAAAATGAAGAAAATCATCAAAATCACAGAATATATACCAAGCCTTTCGAGAAAATTGTATTTAATGAGCTGAAAAAATTAAAAAAATAAAATTACCATGTGAGACACCCACGCATTTGGAAAAATTGATCGTCTGAAATTAAATATGGATGCTCAATTTAAATATATATTTACAGTAGATGTGGTGTGTCCTTTACTCTTGCACTCTCTCACCGGCTAATATTTATATACAATTGCTCTTGCACTCTCTGTGTTATTTTATTCCGTTGTTGAAACATGTATGTATTTCAATAGTTTACCAAGATGGCTACTTGTTTGCCCGGAATTAGACCAGTCCCTTGATTAGTCTCTGCTGTACTCTATATTTTTCTTTTTATTTCTACCGATTTTGTGCGGCGGCCCTTCCGGAGGCGGCGGCCTCGTTCTAGGGCATTTTCTCTTATAATATCTGGTGCTGCCGCCGCCAAAGGGTCGCGCCGCCGCCTCTAGTTACAATACACATAACGAGCTTTACTTTACCAAATCAGATTTTATATACCATTAAATTTTTCTCACCATATGACAGCCTGCTTAATTTTCTTTTATTCATTTCAAAGGCAGAAAAAACACCACACTCAGGAATATATTACGGCCAAGTGATTATCTTGTTTTAATTTAATAGCTCGCTCCGTCAAAACGAAGAAAAATACATGCAAATCTCCTAGCCCGATTAAATACTTCGAGGGTGGTGTGATTTTGAATCACCGAAGAGCATCGAATGCTCCTTCAAATCACACTCGAAGGGGATGAAATTAAAAATTACTGCAGTAAATCTCACAAAGCTTCGAAAGCTGAGAATCAGAAATAATAGTATATTCATATATATTTACTACCGTATTGGTTTTTGCCGAGCAAAAAACTTACACCCAAACATTTAATGTCCCTTCAATACACACCCTTTCAAGTTGAAATGTTTTATATTAATTGATGTTAAACATATAGTTGTTTCATAATGTTCTATCTATTATTGAAAGATGATGTTTTCTAACACGTTTGTCTCTTCATATCTTTCACAATCATGTACTATACTTACTAACCCCGCCCGGAAAAAGAAAAACTGCTTGACATTGATATATCTATGTAAATCTATATACACGCAATTGATTGATTTTCTGTGTTTGTTCTTTGTATTCTTCTTCTTTTTCGCTGTATAACAATATCTCTCTCTTTCTCTCTCTCTCTCTCCTTATGGATGTGTTGACAGAAGCTGAATGTTTAAAAACTCTCACTCTTACACACACACACACACACTTGAAATAGAGGTTGGCGATACACTTACTTGGATCTAGAATTTACATAAGCGACACACACACACATGGACGTGGTATACCAGACGAAAGGACGTGAGCAAACACACACATATAAAATCCCGGGATTGAATTTTACTAAAAACGCGGAAGAAATGCATGCGAAATATTAATATAGTGTTAAGTGTTGTTAATTACTAAGTGTGATAACGTTAATCAGCATAACAGCAACAACTAGTGGGAAGGAAGGCATTTGTGCGGCAATTAAGGGACTCTTATTGCTTCCCGAAGAGCAGCAGAAAAAAATTTAAAATTAAAAAAGAAGCGCGCGGAAATCGTAGCTTTCGTCGTAGGTAATTAAATATGATTGGGAACAATTTTTTACAAAACATATATTTGTAGTGAGCGTTTGAATTGATGTCGAAATGCTGAGCAAAAAAGCATCACCGTGTTTTAACGAAATTATAGCAGGTTTGGCTTTTACGCAATTATATCGAAATAAAAAAAAAACTCACCGAGATGTGAATGATTTTGCTGCTTCGGCTCTCGCGGCTTTTATGGAGGCGGTCTTGGAAATTCGAAAGAATTGTGTTATGGACGTCGTGATATTCGTGGCTCTCTTTTCTCTTTCACCACCCCAAATCCTTCACGTTTCGGACGGAGACGATCCGGACGAGAATCTCATAAGTTGGGGGCGTAAATTTAATGTGATGGCTGTATTCTTTTGTTTTATTATCTGGTCAATATCGTGCCTACAGTAATTATGCATAAAAAATTGTGTAGCATGAATGAGAAAATATTCAAATTTGCTGGCAAAATTATAACAAGCATGGGAAAAAAACACACACACAGACGCAGGAGTCGGGCTGAGCCAGGTCGCGAGTGACTATCCTTGGATTAAGGTGAACGAACTCTCCCCCGTGGGGAGATCTTGATGGGAATGGTGAGTGTCTATTTGAAGATATTCAGGCTGTGTTAGGTCTTTAACGGACCCTTTTGGGTGAACATCGTGTATGTATTCGTGTAAGGCAGCTCTAAACGGAAAGTGTAATTTTTTAGAAAAAGGAACGAAATAATTTTTGTAACGAAACGGACTTAACGTTGACTAAAAAAAGAAAGAAAAAAAATTAGCTATTGCTCACTCACTTTGACAGACAAGACGGTGGGGAACGTAAAAAATCGCTGACCGCCTCCAATTTTACATATTTCGGTTTCATAAACCGATCGAGTCGCGCACGGAAAGAAAAGAGTCGCCTGAAAATAACAATCGGAAATTGAGACGGACCGAGGAATGCTTACTTAGATCTGCGCTAAATCTAGAGGGTAGTCTTTATGATTTAACACTCTTCGTTTTAAGTAAGAGACCTTAGCGTTTAAGAACGAAAAAATTACAGTACAACATTGAACTAACTAAGTTTAGTATAAATATGGTAAAAAACGACGCGCGATCACATGTCCGAATTCAGCAATCAAGGCAGGCCATTTTTTCACTCGTTTTTTGCATTTAAACCAAATTTCTCTCCTATCTAAACAACCACTTCATTGCTGAACTTATTCGAGGCATTCTTAACCAACTAAAATAATTTAGAGCAACATACGCGATTCGAAAAGGAACTTCACTCTTGGTTTTGAGCAATTGCGAATCAACAACCGGCCCATTTTACCAAGAGTTTTAACGTATTATATGAAAGATAAAAAAGTTTTAAGAAAAATCATACCGAGCTTTAAAAATTTCCATTCGTTTTCGACGCAATTTCGCCGGTTGCTCCCGAGAACAAAGAAATTTGCGTTTTCCGTAAATATGTACAACAAACATCCACTCTTAAGCTGACACTACTTAAAATATATCTCTCCTGCTCTCGCTATCTCTTTCTAAACAAAAGAAACAAATACCTGTGCACTCACACATTCATACAAAATAATTGAAATGCCTTGGCAATTGAAACGGCGCAACTCTTTTTGTCCAACAAGAGGAGCGCGCGCCGGTTTATTGTCTTACAAATTAACCACATTCAAAAACACTCACACACACACACAAAGTACAAAATTGGCTTTTTCCTCCTCCACCGACAGCTGCTGCGTCAAGAGTTACTTTGGAATTTTGCAAACTGACAACTAACAATAAGCCTCTCACCTCTGTCTCTCCTTTTTTTTTATTCAACGCGATTTTTGTCTTTATATTCTTGCCAACCATACTACGATACCACACCTATTGTCGCTAAACTTTGGTTCACGTGACGGTGAATTGAATTATCTCAGGTACAATGACAGTGGCATTTTTTACGATCCCCTCTCATTAATTCACTTTTTTGTATTGTCCATCAAATTTATAACTTTAAATAGAGAGTGATTTTCTCCTTTTGATGCTCAAACCGGTTTTTTTTTTTTTAAATCAATCATGCCATAAATTTTAACTTTCCTGCTTTCAAAATATCTGTAAATTACGGGTATTTAAAGACGTGTAAGTGGATAATCGGAACTTCTCCCTGAAAATCACTCCGACACACACACTTATGAGTAATGAACTAATTATTGTATTAATTGAATCGGTGCATCAACTGGGGGGCCGAACCATTCAATTCCTGCTGCAACTGCGCGAGTACAAAACAGTTTACGATGAATTGTTTATTTTTCACTCGGAATATCCCAGCAAGTGTCTTTTTATAGAGTACCTCTACGGAAAATTCCAAATTAACTCTGCGATCACACACACACAAAACTACTCCCACTCAGACACCCACACACAGAAGACATCAATTATTGATATCCAAATATAATAGTACGGAATCCAACGAACGTTTTACAAATGTAATCATTCGGATATTTTTTGCTGTACAAAAGAATTAATCCCGGTTTTTAAACGCAAAGAAATATGTAGGATTGTTGCAAAAAAAGTGTCACGCACCTTAAAAGTGAATAATACAAAAAACCAGTACTCTTTCTTGGAAAATAGAAATATATAATACAAAAAAGAAAGCGCGATTTAAATTATATTCAATGTTTCCGGTCTTTGACCCCGCGACGTTCTTCAACTTCTTTGGAATTCGTTTCTAAAATCTTCGCTGTTTGCATAATTCTCGCTGGTGTGTTTTCAACACTCAAATTCATTATTTGTGGCTCCCGAGTACATACGAAAAATACAGAGATAGGTGTTTCGTTTTGAATCGTCGTTCAGTTGCTGTATTGTAAATCGTCTAGCTGTATAATTCATCATTAGTTTTTAATTGACAAGGCCGAGAAATTCTCGTTGGCCGAAATTTAAAAAGAAATGCGAATTAAAAATGCGCGCCACCGTTTTGATGCAAATCTATACGTGTCTCCGGTTACACGTTTTATGCCTTTTTGTCATTGATAGAGATGTTTTTATAAATACGATATATATATTAAATGTATGCGTGTGACTGAATGTTGGTACATTATTACAAATGACTTTCGTTTGAGTGTCTCATAATAATATACTTTTGTGTATAAAAAATCATCCTTTTTAATATACATATAATCAACTCGCTCAAAATGATTGTTCAAATCTTAGGGGATTGAAAAAGTAAATAGAGTAACGATATAAAAAGTAGCTCAGAAAACCGGTGGAAAAAACCAACCAAAAAAAGAAAGATGTGTAAAAATGTTTGCAAGAAAAAACACAAAACTCCGAGCTAGGGTATATAAAATTACATAGCTATGATTTTAGGGTGAAGAAGCCGCCTTTAATTTAAGAATCGTACACACACACACACACACATACACACACGCGACGCGTAGGAACTTTATATAATACATTAACAGAGGAGGAAGAAAAGAAGTAATTCGTAGGCTTTATTAAAATTATCGCTAGAAGGAAGCGCTTAATGATGATGTTAAGATTAAGTAACCGTGCGAGCGAGTGTGGAAAAAAACCGAGCTGAATGTGTTGTATAAAGAAAAGAAAAAACGGTACATTAATTAAACAAACACACACATAGCGGTAATTAGTTGGTACGAGCATTAAAATTAATTGATTGATGGCGTACGAGACCTAAATGATGCTAGCTGATAGAGAGAGACGGTTTATGTACAGGAATGAAGTGAAAAAAGAAAAAAAACACACACGTGAATTTCACCTCTCCATTTTTTGATCAGCGACGATTCCAATGTCGAACCCGATCACACACACAAAACACACAACCACACGCAGTAGGAAATTTTATTAAATGATAAAAATACAAATGCGCGTCACAACGTTCACTGCCATTATCGTATGCAAATTGATGAAAAATGGATGTGGAGTTTGCTTACATAGACGACTTGTTTGTGATATTTTCAGGTCTCGTACCGCTCCTTTCTTCGTTTTTAATTCATTTTCTAATTAATTCGCTTCGATTAGAAGAAGAAGAAAAAGTTGTTCTTTCTTTTTGTAATTAAATTTAATTAATTAGTTTTATTATTTTTAGCAACTTTTGAACAAAATATTGAGAAAATTATATTCTCAGCCCCGACTTTTCCTTTCACACGCATATATATTACGTAAATTGGAAAATTTACAAACCTTTTGAGAGAGATTGATAAGAAAAAATTAAATTACACAAACACATGCTGAATGTCCGAAGATGAAAACTAATCGAGCTTAATGTGACCATGAATGTCGCCATGTTTTCTTGACTTTTATGATTATTTTAATTATGTTTTTGAGTCGATAATTTGCTCTGAACTGTACAATATTAGTTTTCTGTCTGCCCGCGGAGGCCGTGGCGCCACCCCCGCCGCCCCCACGCACCCCCGAACAATCGCGAAATTATTGCAAAAAATTAAAATTAAAATTCTGCTGGCATAGAATTCGCTAATTATAATAAAATCTTACCCAATCAGATCACTCACCAAGGCTGTGCTCTTTTAAATTTTACGCGCGGACGGTCGGCGCCGGCGGCGCCGCCCTCGGCCCCGCGGCAGACGAAACCCAACAAAATCAAAACGCAAAATAGTCAAATCCGATAATTTTCTCCAGCTCGCCTATCGGCCCTACCATATATAATTCACTTTTAACTCTTCCAAACCCCCCATTTTTAGTGCCACCTTATGCATCGGACTGAATGAATCAATCAAATATGAGCGTTTAATTATTATATTAAGTTTTTGTAACGAGAGACACAACATACGCATGTAAATGAAATAGCTACACCACCCTGACATACACACAAATTCATTCAAAAAATTGAAGACAAACAAACACTTGATAAAATGTGAAAAATTTCACTTCCCCTCCGATTTAAATTTAAATTGAATTAAAAATATATATCCTTCCAACGGGCCAAGAAACAAATTTAATTATTCAGCCCGCCGCTGTCTCCGGCCTTTAGAATTATATTTTTGTCCCAGATGAAAGGGTTGTTGGACCCGAAGGCCCGAGACATCGCGGGCAAATCCACCCACTTGTTGATCATAGCCAATGGATAGAATAAAAGAAATCGCGCGCGCGGAATCGGAAATAATTCCGGCGAGCGACCCGTTTTTATGCAAGTTGAATGGAAAATAAATTCATGACAAAAGTAATTAAAATAAAAAAAACACAACACAAAAGCGACCACTACCTCCAATAGATAACGAGTAAATAATGTAAACTGATATGACAAATGGATGATCTTGTTTTTACCGCGACAATTATAGAAGAAGAAAATTAATAAATACAGAGACAGACACACTCATTCATAAACACACTCACACACACACACACACACACACACACTATACCGGTGATAGTTAATTGATACAAGACGAAATGGGTCAGTTTTTTTATCGAATTAGGAAGACACACACACTTGCATACACTGATTGAAATATGATGATGATGATGAATTAGTTCTTTTTTCTCGTTTATTGCTGTGCGTGATACACGATGTGTAAAAATGAGATATATGAATTATAATTATATATATACATGCCGTCCCAACTCTTTTAAGTCTACATGTGTTTGGCCGACGCCTCGGTCGGCCGCGCCGCCCGGGCTTGGCCCCGGCGCCGCCCTCACGGTGGGCCCTAGGCAAGGGTCGGCGCCGGCGGCGCCGCCCTCCCCCCCTCAAGTGTGTACAGAGTGCGGCACGGCGCGCACGCTGGCGTCGCTCTTTATAGATGGGAACGTTATTAATTATTAAATATGAAAGAAGAAGAAGAAGAAAGATGAGAAGTAAACGAATCATAATAATGTAATTTGTTATTTGTAACAATGTAACAATTTGGATTTGAGGAAAACATGGTCTGTTATCAAGGTACACCCCTGCTGTTTCATTTCTTAACAAAATTATTCCTTTATCGATGCAAAATTTTTTAATTATATT
Source organism: Neocloeon triangulifer (assembly GCF_031216515.1). Classification (NCBI taxonomy): domain Eukaryota; kingdom Metazoa; phylum Arthropoda; class Insecta; order Ephemeroptera; family Baetidae; genus Neocloeon; species Neocloeon triangulifer. The sequence continues at coordinate 285,002 of NW_026775552.1, forward strand.
AATAAATACTAGCTAGTGGTTTCAAATGTATAAAAGAAAAAGTTCTATTTTAATTCAATTTAGAGTTTTCATGAAAAACCTTTTATTTAAATAGATTGAAGTTAATTAAGTTCAAATAAAATTTATTCGGAGGCAACAAAGCTCCTAAAAAACAAAATCTTTTTATATTGAGTGAACTTTCAGAAAATTTAATTACTTATTTTATTTAAATTAGCATAAAATTAGGGTTAGAAGACATCAAGACATCCTAATTTTCAGATTTCTGTTTCAATACAGCTGCAAGTCTTTAGTGAAGTTATTATGAAAGTATTAATGCTTTTGATGAAAATTGATTTAAAATCGGGTCAAAAGAGGATCAATATTTGCCAAGACCGGCGTTTCCACATGATTAAGAATTCAAGGTGGAAAGAGAAGAAATTCCTCAGCTGCTTTCCGAGCGAGTTGCAGTAAAAGCCGCTTTGCAATTTGTTCTCCCCGGCAAGAAGTTATTTACGCTGCACGGAGGCACCACTTTGCCGATGGGGCGAACGACGGGGGATTATTTTCATTACGCGCACCGTCCTCATAATGTACTTTGCCTCAGACGCTTTATGGACGTGTGCAATTTATGGCGAGTTGGAAAGTAACATTAGATGTGTTGCACAAGAAATTTATATGCGCAGAAAAAATTGGCACTGAAACGAGCAAATGACGTACGTAATTTGTTTTGGAATCTTGAAAACCAATTTTGATCAAAAATTATAATAATTTTAATTTCATCACAAAACTTTTAGAATATTCCAAATATTTTGATATATTTTTCCCAGTGTTCTATATTATATGTTCAGTAAAATAATATTAAATCGTGGCCCCTGTTAGTTAATTTTACTAAATAAACTATTGAATTACACCAACAATTATAGCAATGATAATTTTACCAACAATTATTAACAGTAAATAATTTAACTGTTTACTAAATTCCCAAAGTAAAATTGTTTTAATTTGTTCACTATTTTGTTTAATATTTAAAAATTCAGCGACAATAAATTGAGAATAGAATTTAGTTTAGATTTTTTTGTGCGTAATATTAAATAAATTTTATTAATTTTTTTATTTACATTTATTTTCAGACACATTTAATATTAAGTTATTATTAACTTAAAAAATTGTAAACAAAATTGTAAGTCTCCACTTTTTTTGCATTAATACAACTATCATTGTGTAATAATTTTAACAATAAATTATTTGAAAAATTATATTTATTAAGGATTATCACTGACAATGAATTTGTCATTTTTATTATTCTCCAGTAAGTCATTGCTTTTATTACTTATATTTAGAAGGTATTTAAGACTTTCTTAAATTTTTTTTATTTTGATTAATTTGAATGATTTTCCTTTTGAAGTATTGCCAGAAAGATTTTTGCTTCTCACATTTTAACCATTAATTTCAATGACATTCAAGAAATTTTCCCATAAAGTGCATTTGACGGGTGAAAAATTGTGTCTTTCTCTTGAAACTCGCGACGGCAAGAGGAGTTGCTAACTAAGTATCTTGTCTGTGGCTTGGGCGACATTTTCCAGCTGCGCGGATTTGCTCTTCACCCCCGCCGACGTCAATTGCAAAGTTTGCCAAGCAAAACAATCGATTTTTGAGAGTCGCAGCACAGAGAGTTGTCGTCGCGCAAATTGAACGATCGAGAGGCCGGAAATTAAAGGAAAACACCACAGCGTTAATTTCGCAACGTGCGCGGACGTTATCGCAAATTGGACCGCGCGTGTCGACGGAGTTATTATTTTGACACAACAACCGCAGCGAGATCACGCGTCATTTGAGCCAGAGGTAGACACGCATTTTGCAGGATTAGGCATAGAGTGCTCAAAATGCGGTATTGAATCCTGATAACCATTTATTCGATTAAATTTCAAATAAATCCTTCAATATTTGCAATAGCAACAAATTTCTAAATAAAAGTAATGAATCCATCAAATTAAATAATACAATTATAAAAGGATGTTATGAAATATTTAAAAACTTTATCCATTATGTTCAATTGAAGAAGCGTTAAAATTTTACTTTATTTTATTTTTAGTGATTTTTTTTAAATTTGAATTTTACTCTTTTTATTTACAATTTACTTTAGTGCATTTCGTCAATTATTTTAAGTGGTTCGGCAAGTCGCTGGTCACGTGTGGCACGCGGGTTGCATAAGGCCAGATCGATTCGGCCCTGTGCGTCATTAATGTACGTTGAGGCGAGGACCAGCATCAGGGCGCGAGTATTGACTGTCGGCGCCGCAAACTCGTAAATTTTAAAAACACTAATAAACGACTGGAATTCCCGCAATTCGTTCTGACCCGTCTGATTTTTATCGCCCGATTATAATTTTTTCGTTTGAACCCTTTGCTTCCCTTTCGTTCGGAGCGTGCATAATTGGAAATGCGGTTTTATTAGGTACCGAGGTGGCCTATGCTTTGCGGGTTGAGCCGCACACGCAGCCTCGGAAAGCTAATTAGAGACGAGCTGAATAACAGGTGTGTGAGTTTTCGACCTTGACCCCAAGGGTGTAGATCGGAATCAAGAGATTTATATTTTCGGCGAGACAGGCAACCTTGATTTGCCCACAAACCTGAAATAATAATAATAATTATTAATATTTGAGGTTTTTTATGGTTTGTTATAAACAAATTTAAAAAAAAACAGTGGAATTTATTTACTTGTGTCAAAATGTAAAATCAAGTTAAGAGAGAGAGAGAGAGAGTCAAAAGGTGGTTTCCAGTTATATTCATAATCCGAAATCCCTTTTCCATAAAAATCTACTTTATCTCATGTAATTTATGTTAAAAAAAAATGATTCGTTTGAAGAGAGCTTGTTTTTTCTCTCTCGTATAATGCGAGTTCAATATAATTTTTGAACGCGTTAATGTTGCATTTGGGTAATTTTTTATTAATAAAGAAACTCTGTAATTGAAATCTAATTATTAGTCTTAAATCATAATTTATTTTATTGTTAATATTTCTTTTGAATTACTGATTATATGCGTTTTAAGATTGTCCTCCACTGGAAATATGAAACAACGAAATATTCAACCCAGGCGCGCTAGGTAAGAAATCGTCCGCAAAATAAATTTAAATATTTAATGCTTGTTTTCAAAGCATTTGAGCACAATTTAAAATTGAGAATGAAATCAATGTTTAGGCTTCATACATGGGAGCTTTTGCTGATTGTTACAATTTATATTTGGCAATATATTAATTTCCCCCGAATTTACAACATTAATAGTTTATTTAGTTTCAGAATCAAAGAGTTCAAATTCAAAATAAGTGTTTGGAGAATTTTGTGCAACGCATTTGACCGCCGAACCATCTATTTTTTTTTTTAAAAATTCAATTTTTCGATGCTGCAGGAAACAGCAAAAGCTTTTTAATAAGTAAAATCGCAAACGGATGGCAAACAGCAAGCTGGCTGGCATCACATACTTTTTTCAGTTGTACGGGCCGGTACTTTGAAATGCCTCCGAGGGCAAAATTTCTGCTCTTATTCCTACTGGTCGCCACTCAAGTTCTACAACACAGCGTAAGCAATAATATAATTTTTTTTTGTAATTCTCTAAAAATTTCTAAACCAATCACAGGGCGCGGAAAAGCAAGTCATAAAATACGGTGATTGAAAATAAATATTTAATTTACGGCTCTTTTTATTGCAAACTTTGGTGTTAAAGGAAGAAGAACTGTTATAAAAATTATCACCGGCAAACGATTGCACATCATTAGATGCTGCGGCTTAGTAAAGTGTTCTGATGCTTTTGGTCAGGCCAAGACTCCCTCCAAGAGTGGGCAGAACACTCCAGTTAGTTTCCGTTAAAAAATGGTTAAATTTCAAATAAAGACTGGTTTTTAGATAGTGCTGCAAGATAATTCGACCCTGGGTCCTCGTGGAACAGCAATTACGACTTTGGGAGAATTATTGAGCACGCAAAATGACTTTTCTGCTGTCGAAACATCTGATTTTTTTTCACTCCCAGAATCGACAAATGGTGACATGCCAAGTTCTACCACCAAGGACACGGGGGTAAATTTTGAAAATAACAATTTTAAATTTAAAAAAAAAAAATCATGTATATTTTGATCAAAGATCCGCAGCTTTTCGGCAGCCTCAAAAATGCCTGAATTCAACAATAACCCAGAAACTCTGCAAAGTTCTATCATCACAGACACAGACACGGAGGTAAGTTTTGGAAAATAAATTTATTTTCAAATGTAAGAAACGGATCATGTTTATTTTAATCACAGATTCCGGAAATTTTGGCAACCACTGAAATTCCCGAATTTGTCCCCTTTGCAAAACCGTCCGTTGATTTGGGTACAAAAACTTCGGAACTTAACAATCCATCAGAAAGTATCACTGAAACAAGAACTTCCACCATTATATCGAACACCCCAACAATGGAATCGACAAAATTTGACACTCGGACGGAAATTATTTCTGGAACAACAATTTTAACCTCATTGAACACTCTGCAGTCAAGCATCTCGCCGGAATCTATAAACACGACAAAATTAATCACAACTCTAACCACAAATTTATCAAAAGTTTCAACCACGACAGCAACTGAAAAACCTTCAACCAATATGGTTACAACAACAACAACCATGGTCACCACCATTGACGTACACCACGAGTCCCCGTTTCCAATTTCCTCTCTAATGATTCACGAATTTGCAGCCAGCGCTGTTTGGAGAATGTAAAAGAGAAACAAACGCTGCTGTTAACGTAAAAATTCACATTTTCCCTTAAAAACAACATCGTTACGTAAATTTATTTCAGCCAGCCTTCTTTTTAACCAATGGAGAACTAAAGGGTTATATAAATTTTTCAAAATACGCGCGTTTCTTATTATCACTTAAAACAATTCCTTTAGATCCGGACGTGCACGGTTTCTGGCTGAACGCGTGCGGCCAGACCTTTTTGCTTGGAAAATCACTGGTCCATAACAATTCTGAATTTTATTTTCATAAAAATGAATTAATTTTTAGGGCTCTTGGTACGAAAACTCGGATAAATGTTTCAGCCTGAAAATGCAGCCTTTCGCCTTGGAGAGCAAAGAGAAGCTCGACTGCATGAAAATTCAAGGTCTTGGTAAAATTCCTGGTCAAAAGACTAAATAAATTTTAAAAAAGCCAAGGGATGGAAATTCAACATGAATTACTGGACGGGCGGAGCCAAGTACCTGGCGAGCGGCGCCTTTGGTTGGTGCTCGGCGAACGGTTCCAAACCCTGGCAGGACGTTCTGCCCCTGGTCAACCTGGACAAGGAAAAAAACTGCGTCCAGATGCAAATCAACAAGACAAGTGGCTCCATTTCGATCAGCGGCAGGCGGTGCTCGGACAAAACTATTTTCGCGTGCCAGGTTTAAAATATTGCATTTTTTTTTTAAATTGAAATAATTTTAAATCAGGGCCCGCCGACGAAAGGTCCCAAATGCACTAGTCCTGTTTGCCCAAGTTTCACCTGCGAGAGAGACGTATCAAGTTTTTAATTATGAAAATAAACATTATTTTACTTTAACTCACACAGCCATTGCTTTTCACCTCATCTGCTGGAGAAGCATCAATGATCCTGAAAAGTAAATTTTTGTGAAAGATGTTTTCATTAATTTTCTTTCATAAAATGTGATATATTTAAGATCATACTGTTCACGGAAAATGGTTCACGGTCAAACTGCGTAATTACCTCTTCAGTTTCGAAAAAGACACTAGAACTGTGAAAATGATCATTAATATCGAAATAAGAAGATAATATTTTTCTTTTGCAGAACTTTGGAGCGATGAAGGCCTGCTGTGCCCTGGGCATGACTCTGCTGAGTTTAGATGAGAAATACAAGTATGACGCTTTGGCCAGCATCAGCAAAACTGTCGAAATGAACAAAGGCACGCTGCAAAATTTTTTGTCAATTCTTACATCAATATAATTTGTATTGCACAATCATGGGCAAATTGAATGAACACTTTTTCATTTTCAAAAACTAATATAAATTAAGACGTTAAACATTGCTACGTTAAATAGAGTGCCTAAAGAAATTTAATTAATTAAAATAAAATGAAAAAATAAGATAGCATTGTAAAATTCAAATAGAGCTGCAAAATTTGACCTTCTGGACTTCTGGTTCGGACGGGGGCTGCGAGTCTGTATTCGGATTTTGTTCGGCCAAACGGTTGTTCCGGGGCGAGGCAAAGTGGCTGCCGGGACAGCCGGACAACGTCAAAGGAAAGGAGAACCACGTGGCCGTCCACATTTGGCGTCAAAGGGGACAAGTGCGTCTTGCCGATTACGACGGAATGAAAAGATTCAGATACATCTGCGAGGTTTTATTTTTCAATTTTGAACGATTTTTTCAAAAGCAATCTAATTTTGATTATAAATTTAGCAAAGACGAAATCCGCAGTCAAAGAATGGGAAGCAGGCAATTATTGATGAATGCTCGATTATTTACAACGTTACTTCAAGTGATATTTAATTAATTGCACTGCAATAGTAATAAATGTCTTTAATTTCAGCCGAAATTGATTTACTTCAGAATGCGACGATATTGGATTTGCGAATGAAAGTGTGTTTTTTTTTTATATGTAATAAGAAATTAAATATTTTTTTAGTGTTTTTTGCAGTGTGTTGGAGACGCTGTGGGCCTGGTAAAATTTACAAATGTAATAATAATTTTTTTGTATTTTTGATGTGGAAAAAGCTGGTTGATGGGAAGTTTGTGCCGAGCGAGGTGTTCGCGATGTTCGAAAGTATAAATATGCAAAATGCGAACGAGCTGATGAAAAATATGGCCATCATGGACGAGTGCAACAACAAAACTTGTAATTTTTTTTATAAATTTCAAGTTTAATAATAATAAAAATGGAAGATGGAATGGACGAGTGCGACAAGGCGTATCAATTGACCAAGTGCGCCAGGGACAAGGCGCCGGCGGTTTTTGACCAAATGATCAAGAATCTGGACAATCTAGCGTCAGATGTTATTGATCGAACAATAATTACTTTTTTCATTTAATTTAATCCATAAAATTTACAGAGTTTTGAATTGTCGTCCAGGTCGTCCGCATGTGTATATTGTAACGCTAACGTAAGAAATTTATAGTCATTAATTTTTATATCAAGCAGTGAATTCGAATTAGATTATGGCAAAGAAGAATTTAACGTCATTAAATGCGACTATGAGTACGTGATTCGTAATTAAAGTGAAACAAAATTGAAGGAGTAATTTTTAAAAATAGATCCGTCGAGTTATATTGAGTACATCAATAGGACGTACCTTATCAAATGCAGCGATTCAAAGATGTATATCATTATGTTGATTTCTGTAAAGCAAACATCATTATTATCGACCCCAATAAATAATTTTGTCGGCAGAAATTGACTTACGATCAATCTGTGAAAAAATGTTGCGAAATTGGAATGCGGTTGTTGTCGCCCTTGAATTACGCCAAAGCTTTAAAATGCATCAATAGCACCTTGCGTAGGTTCTTTTTTAAAATTAATTTTTAATAAAATCGCTGATGGAAAAATTCCAACAAAGCTGCGAAAACTGCCCATTTACCACAGGCTCCAGCGATCACAAATGGTTTGATGGTGGACGTGACGAGTGGACTCAGCTTTGACTGTGAAAGCCAAACATCTTATTTCCCGCAAAACCTGAGCCTGAGTCACACACCAGGATATAATCCTAACCAATTCTCCAGCGCTGGACCGCTCGCCACTCATTTTTATTATGACAGTGTCAGTAGTCAATTTAAATATGACCCCTATTCATTGACTGCTGCCGATTATTCCATGTGTGAGTTTTTTTGAAAGCTCACAGACATTAAAAAATTAAAAGTCAATTTTCTTTGAAATTTTTTTGTAATCGATTTAAAAGATGAAATAAAAATATGAATTTATTAACATGATTTATTTTGTGTTTTAATTAAAAATAAAACTATTTAATTAACTTTCAAAGGAAATAGTGCTCAATTTAATGCACAATAATCAATAATCTATCAAATTGTATCCATTCAAAACATTTAAGTTTATAAGACTTTTTAAAATGTTATCAGATTTTATTTAAGACCTCAACATCAAGGATCCTTCACACTTCCAAGCACCGAACAATGATAAATTCAAACAAAATATTATGCAGACCATTTGACAGCCGCACCATCTCTTCTGTTAAAATTCCATTTTCGCTGCCGCAGGAAACAGAAAAATTTTTTATTAGTAAAATGTCAAACGGATGAAAAACAACAAGCTGGCCACGCACACACGCTATCCGGTTGTAAGGGGGCTTAGCTCAGCAAATTCACACTTTGAAATGCCTCTCGGGGCAAAATTTCTGCTCTTTTTTCTTCTGGCCGCCATTCAAGTTCACCAAGACAACGTAAGCTATTAAATAGATTTTAATTGTCTTCATAACATTCTGAACCGATCACAGGGTGCGGATAATCAAAAAATAAAACATGGTGATTGGAAGTTAAAAGTAATAAATTCACGTCTCCATTTATTAAAAACTTTGGTGGTTATAGAAAGACGAGCTACTTTTAAAAGAAAAACCGGAAATCGCCCGCAGATCATCAAGTGCTGTGGCTTAAAAAAGTGTTCTGTCGCAATTGCTCAGGCCAAGACTCGCTCCAAGATCACTCAAGTTCATTTCTATTAAAAATTTGCTTTATTTCCAATAAATATTGATTTTTAGATATTGGGCGATAACTCGACCCATAGTTTTCGTGGAACAAAAGCAACAATAATTACGAATTTGGGAGAAATATTGAGCACGCAGACTGATTTTTCTGTCAAAACTTCTGATTTTCTGATTTCGACAAAATCGAACAATGGTGACATAATGCCGCTGTTAACGTAGGAATTCACGTTCCACTTGAAAAAATATGTTGCCTTATCATTTAATTTCAGCGATCTCTCTTTTTAACCAATGGAGAACTATCGGGTGATTGATTACATTTAAAAGATAAAAACTTTGCTTTTTCACTATTTAAATTTATGCAGATCCGGACGTACACGGTTTCTGGCTGAACGCGTGCGGCCAAACTCTTCTGCTAGGGAAATCACTGGTCTAGACCAATTCTGATTTTTTATTTCAAATGATGACCAAATTTTAAGGGCACTTGGCACGAAAACTCGGACAAATGTTTCAGCCTGAAAATGCAGCCTTTTGCCTTTGAGAGCAAAGCAAAGCTCGAGTGCATGAAAACGGAAGGTTGTTCTCAATAAAATATCTGCTTTGAAATAAAAACAAAATTTAAAAAAAGCCAACGGATGGAAATTCAACATGAATTACTGGACGGGCGGCGCCAAGGACCTGGCAAGCGGCGCCTTCGGTTGGTGCTCGGCCAACGGTTCCGCGCCCTGGCAGGACGTCCTGCCCCTGGCCAACCTGGCAAAAGACAAAAACTGCGTCCAGATGCAAATAAATAAAACGAGTGGCTCCGTTTCGATCAGCGACAGGCGGTGCTCGGACAAAACTATTTTTGCTTGCCAGGTTTAAATAATTGAGATTTTTTTATCACAATTAAAATATTATTTGAAATCAGGGACCGCCGACGAAAGGTCCCACGTGCACCAGTCCTGTTTGCCCAAATGTCACCTGCAAGAGAGACGTATCAAGTTTTTATTTTGTATTGGAAATTTTGTAATGTAAACTCGCGCATAGCCACTGCTTTTCGCCTATTTCGCTGTAGACAAATCAATGATACTCAAAAGTGAATTTTCGTAGAAACTGTTTGTTGTATTTTTTTTATTCATTTTATGGTAAATTGAAGATTATTCTCTTCATGGAAAATGGTTCTTGGTCAAACTGCGTAACTACCTCATCAGTTTCGAAAATGACTCAAGAACGGTAAAAATATTCATTAATTTCGAATTCAAATGTTGAAATTTTTTATTTTGCAGTACTTGGAAGCGACAAAGGCCTGCTGTGCCCTGGGCATGTCTCTGCTGAGTTTAGACGGGCAGTACAAGTACGACGCTTTGGCCAGCATCAGCAACACCACCGACGATATGAATAAAGGCACGCAAATTACATAATACGTTTAAATATTAAATTTTTATGAAGATATTTGAAAGTTGGAAACGGTTTTTTGAAAAATTGAGCGTCATAAAAACAAATTTCAAATGATCTTGAAAATTTGCACTGCTATTACCTAATTAGTGGTGGTTTCAAGATGAGATCGTTTTTAAAATGATCAAAAATATTGAAAACAAAAGAAGGATGGAAAAATCCAAAATAAGGCTTAAAAGAAAATAAAATGTTTCCTTTCAAAATTTAGAGCTGCAAAATTTGACCTTCTGGACTTCTGGTTCTGACGAGGGCTGCGAGTCTGTTTTTGGATTTTGTTCGGCCAAACGATTGTTCCGGGACGAGGCCCAGTGGCTGCCGGGACAGCCGGACAACGCCGGAAGAAAGGAGAACCACGTGGCCGTCCACATTTGGCGCCAGAAGGGACAAGTGCTTCTTGCCGACTACGACGGAATAAAAAAGTTCAGATACGTCTGCGAGGTTTTTTTTTCAATTTTGAACGATTTTTTCAAAAGAAATCTAATTTTGATAATAAATTCAGCAAAGACGGAACCCGCTGTCAAAGAATGGAAAGCAGGCGATCATTGATGAATGTTCGCTCATTTACAACGTCAATTCAAGTGATATTCATGAATTTTTAAAGCAATTGTTATGAATTGGTGTAATTTATAGCCGAAATCGATTTACTACAGAATGCGACCAAATTGGATTTGCGGATGAAAGTGAGCTTTCTTACAAGTCCATCGTTGAAAAGAAAAATCAAATTATTTTTTTTAGTGTTTTTTACAATGTGTTGGAGACGCTGTCGGCCTGGTACAATTTTCACGCGCATAATTATGATTTTTATTATTCAAATTATTTTTGGGGGAAAAGCTGGTTGGTGGGAAGTTTGTGGCGAGCGAGGTGTTTGCAATGCTTGAGAGAATAAATATGCAAACCGCAGACAGGCTGATGAAAAGCATGGCCATCGTGGGCGAGTGCAACAACAAGACCTGTAATTTTTTTTTAATAATTGGGAAAAAAGAGTTTAATAAAAACTTGAAAGATGGAATGAACGAGTGCGACAAGGCGTACTGGTTGACCAGGTGCGCCAGGGACAAGGCGCCGATGATTTTCGAGCAAATGATCAAGGAACTTGATAACCTAACTTCGGATGTGATCAATAAGAAATTTTTTGTAATTTTGTGATCCATTCAGTTTGCAGAGTTTAGAAGTTTCAACCAAGTCTTCAGGATGCGAAAATTGTAGTGTTGATGTAGGAAATAATGAAATTCATATTTTTTTTTTAAAAATAACAACTAATTTGCGTGGTATGGATAAAGATGGAGGCAAAGAAGAACTTAACCCTCTTAAATATAAGTGAGTACTTAATTAATTTAAAAGGAAATGTAACTAATTAAAAACTAGACGCGTCGAGTTGCATCGACTACATCAACAGGACGTACCTCTGCAAATGTAGCGGTTTAAAGATGTACGCCATTTTTTTCAGGGATAATTTTGTAAGTCAAATTTCATTGAACTCAAGCATAATTTAAATTTTAAACTCTCTGGACAAATCTATGAAAATAAACTAATTTTGTGGACAGACTTTTTCTTACCCTGGTTCGGTTAAGAAATGCTGCGAGTTTGGAATGCGGCTGTTGTCACCATTGAATTACGTCAAAGCTGTAGAATGCATTAGTGTCCTGCGTATGTTCTTGTTTTAAAAATAAATATCGAATCTCTGATGGAAAACTTTTACTTCCACACCGAAGTCGCAAACGCATCCTACCTTCCAGGAATTTGGGCGGTCACCAATGGGATGGTGGTGGACGTGACGAGTGGGTTCAGTTTTGACTGCGAGAGCCAGACATCTTTTTTCCCGCAAAAATTGATCCCGAGTCTTGAACAAAAAATAATAAGCCCGAACAAGGCCTTCGACGGTGGGCCGCTGGCCTTTTATTTGTCTCATTTTACTAACCGGCCAGAATTTTCACCCATTTCAGTGAATACTAGAAATTCTTTCATATGCGAGACATTTTGAACGTAGAGTTGCTTATGCACTTCACAAAATAAAAATTGTAGAAAGAAATGATAAAAATTTTAAAATTAATTATTTATGAAAATAGTATGATTGAGCAATAAATTTTTTAATATGGGAAAATCATGCGAAATTTCATTATCAAAGTAATAAATCAAGCTTATATTAAAATAATTGAAGCATAATATTATATGTACTGAATCTCCGACACATGATTTTTTGCACTGCTGTCTTCAAATAATGATAACTGTAGTGGGAAGTAGTCTATGGGACTTGGTGCTTGGATATGAATGATAATTTATTAAGTAAGCTCCATTCACATTATTAAGCCAACAATCATCATAAATTAAATATTTACATTTTTTAGCACTGTGAATTTCCCTCTATTGATAGCTGAATGGTAAAAATATATATTTTAAATGTTACACAGAACTATTTAAAGCATAATTTATAATTTGACACCTATGAATGTTAGTTTCAGAAGATTTTACACTAAATTCAAAAGATCATTCAAATATCTGCTGCTTTTAATCTTTTGAACATTTTGAGGACTAATTTTTTTTTTATTAAATATTGAATAAATTAGTCAAGAATATGTACAAGAATAATTATTTACCAGTCACAAATTTTAATTTTGAGAGCTATCTTTTATTTCCATCTTCTGTCGATTATGTTCATTATAAAATAACAATCTATAATGATGTAAATATACAGTATATGGAAAATTTTGCCGGAAGAAACACGAAGTGAAATATATTCCCCATTTCAAATTCTAATAACCTAATTATCAAAAATTACCCTTTATTGTATAAAATAGCAATCTAATTAATACATTCTGCCGCAGTGCAAATGCCATGCAAGAGAATTGAACATTTTAGGAACGTATATTTGATGGCCAAACTATGCATGATCCTATCTATTGAATTTCATTTTTTGATGCCGCAGCGCAGGAAACGACCACGGGCTCTATTATAGTTTTTACTCACAAAACTCGAACGGATGGAAAAAGAAGCTGACAACGCATTTTGGTTGCTCCGGCGTTTCAGCAAAATTAGTGCATAAAATGCCTCTGTTCGCAAAATTACTGCTCTTAATCCTTCTCGTCGCCGTCCAAGTTCACCAAGACAACGTAAGCAAGTAGAAAATTTTAATTTCTCTGTAAAATCCGGATCCGATTTCAGAGTGCAATAGAAAGGCGAGCATTTAGTAAAAAAAACGCAGGGAAACGTCCGCAGATAATCAAATGCTGTGGCTTAAAAAGGTGTTCTGTTGCAATTGGTCAGGCCAAGACTCGCTCCAAGAACACTCAGGTTCATATCTTAAAGAAATTTTCTTCATTTTGAATAATTAAGTTTAATAATTGAATAATTTATTATTATTTTTAGATAATGGGAGCTAATTCGACGACAAGAAGTCGTGAAACTAGTACAACAATTACTTCTTTGGGGGAATTAACGAGCACGCAGACTGACATTTCTGACAAAACTTCTGATTTTCTGAATTCACCGCTATCGACAAAGGGTGACATGCAAACTTCTAATACAATAGACGCACAGGTAAATTTTTGAAAATATTATTTTTAAATTATTTAATATGAATCATGTTTATTTTGATCAAAGATCCCCGAAATTTCGACAACCTCAGAAATTCCTGAATTGGTTCCAACCGCAAAACCGTCCGCTGATATGGAAACAACAACTTCATCATTTGTCGCAACATCAGAACCTAACATTGGGACAGAAACTATCACTGAAACGAGAATTCCTCCTAAATTGAGCACCCAGTTATCTGAATCTTCGGACACAACCTTGAAAGCAGACTCAACGCTAATCACAGATTCATCAGCACTGACAACACTTTCAACTACGAAAGCAATTGAAAAAACTTCAACCAAAATGGCCACAACAACAACAACCATCGACGTGCGTCACGAGTCCTATTTTCAACTTCCTCTCTAATGTTTCACGATTTTTCAGCCAGCACTGGTAGGAAAATGCAAAACGGAAACAAATGCCGCTGTTAACGTACGAATTCTTGTTCCTCTTTGAAAACTATATCATTACATATTTTATTTCAGCGATCATTATTTTTAACCAATGGCGAACTTGCGGGTTAAATAAAATCGTACAGTATGATCTCAGTTTAAAAAATTAAATTGAAATCCCTATAGATCCAGACTTGCACGGTTTCTGGTTGAACGCGTGCGGCCAAACTTTTTTGTTAGGAAAAGCTCTGGTTCCAATTCATTTTTTTCTTTCTTTGCTTTCATAAAATTGAATGTAAAATTCTAAGGGCACTTGGCACGAAAATTCAGACAAATGTTTCAGCCTCAAAATGCAGCCTTTCGGCATTGAGAGCAGAGAGAAACTCGAGTGCATGAAAACTCAAGGTTTATCTTTGAAACCACTGATAATGAATAAAAAAAATAATAATTATATAAAAGCCAAGGGCTGGAAGTTCAACATGAATTACTGGACGGGCGGCGCGAGGGACCTGACGAGCGGCACCTTCGGTTGGTGCTCAGCACACGGCCCTACGCCCTGGCAGGATGTCCTGCCTCTGGTCAACCTCAACAAGGACAAGAACTGTGTCCAGATGCAAATCAACAAAACGAGCGGCTCCGTTTCAATCAGCGAAAGGCGGTGCTCGGACAAAACCATTTACGCTTGCCAGGTTTTAAAATGAAATTCTGTACTTTTTTAGCTAAATATTGAACTGAATTAAAATCAGGGACCGCCGACGAAGGGTCCCAAATGCACCAGTCCTGTTTGCCCAAATGTCACCTGCCAGAGAGACGTAAATTTTTTATTGTTTTTAATTTTAAAAATAAATCAATTATAAAACCCGCGTTTCAGCCCCAGCTTTTCACCACATCTCCTGGAGACAAATCAACTATCCTAAAAAGTAGATTTTGCGTGGAAACTGATTGACGCATTGTTATTTTATGTTACGTAACATTAAAGATCATTCTCTTCACGGGAAATGGTTTTTGCACAAACTGCGGAACTACCTCTTCAGTTTTGAAAATGACACAAGAACGGTAAAAATATTCATTAATTTCGAATTCAAATGTTGAAATTTTTTATTTTGCAGTACTTGGAAGCGACTAAGGCCTGCTGTGCCCTGGGCATGTCTCTGCTGAGTTTAGATGGGCAGCACAAGTACGACGCTATGGCCATAATTAGCAACACGACCGAAATGATCAAAGGCACTGAGTAAAATTATGTTAATTTAATTTGATTTTGAGCGCAAATATTTGAAACAGTTTATTGTCATTGAAAGTTAAAAATATTTTCAATGGATCTTAAAATTCACTCTATTATAAATTCAACAAATTAAGAGAGAGTTTTCAAATTGATGTTTTAAAATAAAGACAAGAATCGTCACAATGGATTATGGATATAAACTCCAAATTAAGGCTTAAAAGAAAATAAAATGTTTCCTTTTAAAATTTAGAGCTTCAAAATTTGACCTTCTGGACTTCTGGTTCTGACGAGGGCTGCGAGTCGGTTTTCGGATTTTGTTCGGCCAAAAGGTTGTTCCGGGGCGAGGAAAAGTGGTTGCCGGGACAGCCGGACAACGCCGGAAGAAAGGAGAACCACGTGGCCGTTCACATTTGGCGCCAGAAGGGACAAGTGCTTCTTGCCGACTACGACGGAATAAAAAAGTTCAGATACGTCTGCGAGGTTTTATTTTTCAATTTTGAACGATTTTTTCAAAAGAAATCTAATTTTGATAATAAATTCAGCAAAGACGGAACCCGCTGTCAAAGAATGGAAAGCAGGCGATCATTGATGAATGTTCGCTCATTTACAACGTCAATTCAAGTGATTTTCATGAATTTTTAATGCAATTGATATGAATTGGTGTAAATTTATAGCCGAAATCGATTTACTACAGAATGCGACAAAATTGGATTTGCGGATGAAAGTGAGAGTTCTTATTAATTAATATGAAAAATATTGTGAATTAATATTTTTAGTGCTTTTTGCAATGTGTTGGGGACGCTGTCGGACTGGTACAATTCCTATAGATATTATTTTTTTTTAGCTATTTTTTGGGAAAAAAGCTGGTTGGTGGGAAGTTTGTGGCGAGCGAGGTGTTCGCAATGCTCGAGAGTATGAATTTTCAAAACGCGGCCGACCTGATGAAAAATATGGCCATCATGGACGAGTGCAACAACAAAACTTGTAATTTTTTTTATAAATTTCAAGTTTAATAATAATAAAAATTGAAGATGGAATGGACGAGTGCGACAAGGCGTATCAATTGACCAAGTGCGCCAGGGACAAGGCGCCGGCGGTTTTCGACCAAATGATCACAAACCTGGACAATCTTACGTCAGATGTGATCAATCGCAAAATAATCTGTACTTGTTTTTCTTTGAATAAATCAATTTACAGAGTTTGGAAGTGTCGTCCCGGTCATCTGGTTGCGTTTATTGCAATGTTGATGTATGAAATTAGTGATTTTTTTTTAATCAACAACCTATAAGCACGATTTGAATCAGATGGCGGCGAGGAGCAATTTATCTTTGATTAATATTACAATGAGTATTAAGTTCATTGAAAGAAACTAAAACTGCAAATTCAAATTTTGAAAAACTTTAGACGCGTCGAGTTGCATGGGCTTCACCAACGGGACGCAAATTTGCAAATGCAGCGACTCAAAGATGTATATTATTTTTTTCTCGAATTATTTTGTAAGTGAAACTAACAAATATGCATTGTTTGTCAATTAAAAAGTTCTTTTTTAACAGACATTTCCTTACGTTGAAGCGGTGAAAAAATGTTGCGAGTATGGAATGCGGTTGGTTTCGCCGTTGAATTACGCCAAAGCTATGAATTGTATTAGAGTCTTGCGTATGTTCTTTTTTTAAATAAATTTTGAGTAAAATGTCTGATGAAAAAATTCCACTGAAGTTGCAAACGGAAACTATGGACCACGTTGTTGGGCGGTCACCAATGCGATGTTGGTGGACGTGACCAGTGGACTCAGCTTCGACTGCGAAAGCCAAACGTCTTTTTTCCCGCAAAAATTAAACCCGAGTCAGAAACAAATGTTTGATCCGAACAAAGCCTACGACGGTGGACCGCTCGCCGTTTTTTTGTCTCATTACAGTGGACGGCCGGAATTTTCCCCCGCTTCAGTGAATGATATCAACCCTTTCATATGTGAGGCATTTTGAATTTTGAGTTTGTGCACAAGGAAAATAAATTGTTTGAAATTATTAAATAATTTTGAATAACTCTCAAGAGATTTCCAGCTGCTCTGATTACTGGATAAAAAAAAAATCCTCGGAACACTTTTGCTTCCAAATAATAATTTGCCGGCACAAATTAATTCCTTCACAGAAGAATTGACATGAGATTGGTTCAGCACTGAATTGCGAAACATTGTCTAAAATTACAGCCTTGCAAATGAACGCTGCGCAAATACCAGGGATAGAATTTTTATGAAAATCATTTGTCGATAGCAGCTCAGCAATCGGCGGGGTTTGCCAGGCGCAAATAACGAGGATAAATTATTCAAACAGACCGAATGATCTCGCTGCATAGATATTTTTAATTAATCGCTCTGGTGAAATTCTCTCTTTTCCAGCCGCTCTTGAAAGCTGAAGGGAACTTTACGCCTAGCGAAATTCAACAATGAGAGTTGTTAATTGGCACGGCTGCCTTTTGTTCCAGCATCCATCGCACTACTTCGCCGTCCTCTATGAATAATTGTCCGCTTGGCTGCAACATTGATATGCACAAAATGAGAGCGTTGCTCGCGCTCTCTCGTTGTCGGTCTGATGAACGAGAATTATTGTTCAACACGGATAAAATAATGGAGGGTCTTCGAGTCTGATTGGTGAATAGAATGTACAAATGAATTGTTTTAATACAAAT
This sequence comes from Neocloeon triangulifer, assembly GCF_031216515.1. Taxonomy (NCBI): domain Eukaryota; kingdom Metazoa; phylum Arthropoda; class Insecta; order Ephemeroptera; family Baetidae; genus Neocloeon; species Neocloeon triangulifer. The sequence goes on from NW_026775552.1 coordinate 302,964, forward strand.
TAGTTTTCGGTACATGATAAAATAAATTCAATCAAAATTTCATTCAAGTGATTGATATTATTAAACAAGTTTATTTACCTTTTTGGCTTGGATTTTATTCCTAATTAATTTACGAATTGTAGACTATAGATAAAATGATTGGGAAAAATTCATGATTTGATGAAGATTTTGATTAAAATTTCTATTATCTTTGTTTTTTACTGAAATTATATGAATTTGAATTAATTTAAAACTGAAAAAAACAAACACGTACTTTGAAAATATTAATTGATTTATATTTTCTATGGACTTAACATACGGATTCTTGCACTGCTGTTCATAAAATTTTAGTTTTTAAATAATTCAAAAATTTATTTGCTCATGATTGAAATTAAAAAATTAAACTAATTTATTAATCATCAGGCAATACCTTTACGAAACATATTGAAAAGAGAGTCAAATCTGCAATCTTTGCAATCTTGAAACTAAACTCACTAGCAAAATCGTCAATTTCAGCAGGAATTAAGCTATTCAACTTGGCTATAGCACCAATAGCTAGTTATGGAATCGAGGCTATTTGGCCATTTTTAAGCCAAAATGACCTTATTAAACTTGAGACTGTTAAATCAAGATTTTTGAAAAAGCTTATGTGTCTTTCCAAATATACAAAATCGAGATATGCATATGAATTAGCATGTACAAATTTACTCATTATTGATCTCTGTAATACATTCTCGTTAACTAAAACGACTGAATACGAGAATTTCCTAAATGTAAAAAATGTTACAAATGCAGAAATCGACCCACAATTTTACAACACTCCTGCAATGACTGAAAATAAATGGAAAGAGACTAACTTTAAAGATCGGCACCTTTTTACGAGGTATGCTTGCCATGGTTTTCATCATTTGTTATGTGAAAATAAAGATTACCACTGTGCAGCAAACAAAAACTGTAAATGTATAAAATGTGGTGAACAAATTGGAATGTATCACCTATTCGAATGTAAAAAGAGTGACTTAACACTAACTAAAGCAGCTTCTACGAAAGTTTAGTGCAATTACTACCTCTTCAGTTTGCACTATTATTATATGCATAAACAATTAATATTCATATATGTGTCTGTATACCGTTGGTATTTAATAAAAAGAATTAAAATTAATCAAATGAAGAAAATATTCAAAATGATTCAAAATATAGTTAGTAAATACAAAAATTTACGTTCTAAATAATAATTAAATTACAAATTTAATTATAAAATGTAATAGAGTTGGTTTAATCAAGCTGCCTTTTGGTGAATAATTTTCCTAATTTAATTTTGGAGGGTGGTCTATGTGGCAACTTTCGCCCGCCTCTCCGACTCTATTAGCAGTCGCTTTGTCGATGGGGCCAATTTGAATTTTATCTGTGGCTGCCGATCGTCGCCGCCTGATCGATACATTAGCGGCAAGAATAATAAATCTGGAGACGGTGCCGGGGCTTCTCGCAGCCGCAGGTGGCGCTCGCACGCCCCCTTGCCTCGGCCGACCGCGGTCAGTGCATTTTCATTATTCACCGCGAGCACCGACTTTTCCATTAACTCCACTGATTGGTCCGACTTTTGTTGTTGTTCTCGGCAAGCATTTCGACTAAAAGTAGTTCAGCTCCGGATCGACTTTCTCAACTTGTCAATTAAAGGTAAGATTGATTCTCTTCAGCTTCAATTCGAATGTATTTTTGAGATTTTGCTTGAAATCATTCAGTCGGGGTGTCGAACCAGAGCGATTTTTGGTGAAGCCTGACAAATGACAATTGGCATTGGCCAGACTGAGGCTATACAAATAACGAGTGGCTGGGTTTTTCACTCATTCGAGTTTTTTGTCACTCCAAGTGAGAAACTGACATTATGCGGTCTTCAGTTGCAAAACTCCCATTTGTTTCTGAGCAGAAATTGCCCTTGAGTGAATGATTTATTATTTCAAAAGCTTGGCAGAAAGCCAAAAATTAATAGGAATTGATCTGAAATTAAAAAAGAGTCATTTTACGATTTTTGTTACATTTTGTAACTTTTTCGCAGAAAGCATAATTAATGTTATTTTAAAATAAAACTCGAATTTGATTATATAATATTATTATGACAAATAAAATTTGTCCAGAAGCAAAAGATAAAATTTTCACCGATTGTGTTAATAAATTCTTAACTAAAAGACAAAACGTAAGCCACTTCCAGAATCTTTATGGCCATCAAAAATATTTTGTGTCTTTGGAAAATGTGATATATTTAATAAAATATTGTAACAATTTAATAATAAAAATGATAATTTAATAAAAATGTGCAAAGAGGTTTTATTTCTATTTTTGAATAAATATTTTTCCAATTAGAAAGTAAACATTACATTATTTCCTTACTTTGTGTACTAAATTTGAAAAATAAGGATGTCATTTTCTTTCAATTTCAATCAATTTGATTTATCTTTGAAATTTAAAACCACCTGTTACTTCTGGATTAAGTTTAAAAAACATATAACACTTTAGTCGTATAATTATATTTTTATGGAAAGTGATCGATTTCATTTCGTTCCAATCATCCTTGCTTGTTTTTGCTCTTCGCCGCCGAGCACACATTTTCTGATCACCGCGAAGAATGGAGCTTTTCTCGCCAGTTGATATTCCTTGAAGAAGGACGTGCGTCCCCGGCGGCGGGCAACGTTTAATTAAAATTTGTGAATGGGAAAACGACCGCGGTGCGAATAAGAGAGAGAGCCTCGTCGTTTGTGATTTACGAGATGGAACCTTGCCTAGCTGCTTTTACGGCGCTTTTTTACTGTCTGCGCGCGCCATGTGCATTCCTAGATGCGAACCAATTTAGGGTCCAAAGTGCCGAGCTAGACCGAAATAAACTCCCCTTCACTGCCCTAGCCGAGATAAATCAAACGCGTTTTCTCATCTTCCGCATTTATTCAGCACCGATCATTTCACTTTTCCTGTTTTTATTTTTTGTTTGGTTCAGCTTTTACGATGTCGCACAAACTCGTAGATATTGAATCGAAAAATATAATATTATTTGATATTTTCCTCGTTCCTTCCTCGAACGGAAAAATTGTGTTTATTCCTCTTTTATTAATACATATTGTGAATAGACATTGCTCATTTGACTGAAATAAACTTGCATTTGGTGTTTTTTTTCTCTAAATATTCATATGTAATTGGAAGTGAAGAACTTGGGCTTTTTACTCGTTGCATTAAAATTGTTGAATAAAGTTATTCACATCCATGATCATCTTCTCGAGTGTCAATTTCTTCAAACTATTTAATTAATTGTTATAATTTTTTTTTAGGAGTATTTCATTTTTCTTTAAATATAGTCATTATTATTTTAATTTTTTTACCAAATTTTTTTTAATTTTAATTAACTTTTGAATATTTTTATAATATTTTCATTTACCACTGACTTTCATATTTCATATCTTAATTTGATCTCTATTCGTACTTCATAATTTTTATAACACTTTTTTTAAATTTTAAATAAATTTTTGCTCACTTTCAAGGCCCATATAGTTGATTGTTGCTTAAGGCCTGTGCTTGTAATTGTTCCTATTGCTTGAAATTTTCCTCCACTCGCACACAATACATGAAATTTCGATGCACTTTTTTCACAACACGTACCCCGCGGCTGCAGAGAGAACATGATTGAATCATAAGCGACCCCCGTCTGGTCAGACCTAATGGCCATCAAATAGCCGTCGGGCTAATAGGCAGTCATTGCACCACAAGGCCCACGCAATCCCCTCCGATGAACGTCCACTGCGGCTTTCCAAGTTCACCATCGGAACCCTAAAATCTCGTCTCTTCCTTTTCCCACTCTTAATTTCATCTCTGAAATTTGAAGTTGATAACATTGCTCTGCGTATATTTGAAATATTTGCAGATTATTTTATACTTTGTACCCTGATTGAGAAGACTGAATTATTAACTTTTATATTCTAGCGATGAGATTTTAATAGGAGCCAACAGGCGGAGGCAAAAAAAATAGTGGCAAAATATTAGTGTACTTAATAAACAAGACAAATCTATATCAAATTCAATACTGCACTTATTCCATAAAATATGTTTCTGAGAAATTTTGAAGAATAAAGGCGCAATAGGTGCATGAAATATCATATATATTTTTTAAAAAAATATTTACTTCTCCTATTAAGTTTTTATTTTTAGCTCTTTTGATCAAATTTACCAGCAATATGAATCTGAAATTACTACCAAAGTACAAAATTTGATATCATTTGCGCCATCCTTGAAATGGTTTTGTAGACTCCAAATTTATGTGGTAGAATTTTGGTTAACGTTGATGCGCACTTTTCCAAGATTGAGAGAAATTTTATACGTTTTTTTGTTACACTGTTTAGTTTACAGTTATCTTTCGTCTTTAGATAGTGGAGTTCAAAATTTGGTTTGTTTGAGTTTGAAACATTTTAATAGTTATATATTTAATGGGATTAATAGGTAAATATATTTTTAAAATAACAATTGATCCTAAAAAGACACACTTACACTTCTAAATTAAGAATTAGAAAAAGTAATACTTTGTAAATAAAAAGCATTTCCAAGCTAACAATCTTGATCTAATTAATTAAATATTATATTCATAATTATATAATTGTTCCTAAAAATAAACATAACGTATATTATTTCCTAAATTGGTTAAATGTTAAATGTAAAGTTGATGGAAACATCTTTTGAATGATTGCATTATTTCAAAAACAATTTTCACCTTAGCTAGACCAGCTTGGAAATGTTCAATAATTATACTCAATAACATGATCATTGATGTATATTGCATTATTTAGTAACATAAAAAATTTAAACGAAAAATTACAGTCTATAAAACTGTTGTCGGTAAAATTATAACTTTTGTTACATTTTACTCAAAACAATTAAACGAAAGCGGTTATTTGGAATGTTCATTAAATTTTTTTAAACCCATACTGGTTTTATAAAAGAACTTATAAATTTAAGACAAACAAAGTTATTTTTCATTGATTATGAATAATTATTAATTAATAATTTAACTCTTTGCGGTGTGCGGTGTTAATTTTCATTGATTATGATTAATTAATAATTTAACTTTCAGGGGTAAATAATCCAAAGGCAGGGATAACAGTTTTGAGTGCAGCTCCATTATTAAGTGAGAAGCTGGATGTCGTTGCAAATTAAAGTCGCCTCCGCCGGCTCTTTCTTTCTCTCATTGTGCGACTTTCTTTCTTTCTTTCCATTTCCATCGGGCGGCGCATCTTGCATCGCGTTGCACGACAATCGCAGTCTCACTCAGTCGGCGAACACAAAAGGAACAGACGCATCCGAGTGATTTCCCCAAAGTGCACTTTTCCGAGGGAAACGAACCGCCTCTGCGTGCACCCACTTAGCTCTCTTCTGAATTATGCAACGATCCGCGAAAACTTTCTGGCTGCAACGCGCCACCAAAGAACCACAAGTTTACTTTCACAAGGGGCGGAGTTAATATTGAGCATTTTTATTTGAACAGTAGCAACGAAAATAAATAATATAAATCGGGTCAAAATTTTGAATTAATTATTTACCTCAAAGGTAAAAGAAAAAAAATTTATAAATATAACATAAGAAGTTGAAAAACACTCAAAGTTTTTGTTTAATTTTAAGATTATTTTAACAGTTTGATGAAATACCCTGCAAATGCATAAACACATTGAATAAATATATTAATACTATAGAATAATAGCATTTGTCAGTCCAGCCGCATCTGTGCTAAGTTACATAAATTTTGGAGATGAAGAAATCAGGCTTATCCTCGTTTTAAAAATTGTTTTTATTCAAAAATGAATGTTCCGATTTCTTCATTTTTCCATGATCATATCCTGAGTGTCAACTTCTTGAAACAAATACAAAAATTATATTTACTAAAATTATGCTTAACGTGAAAATAACTCTGAAAATAAGTCAGCCAAGCTCATCTCTACAGCCACGTCACTCAAATGGTGCATTTCCAGATCCATTTGATAAAAAAATCAATCTGCTCTTTGCTCTTTGTGAAATGTGTGGTGCAAAAGAGCGTGAGCGCCGCTCCGTACAAAGCCATTGAACACGCTCGTTGCTAAGGGCCATGCGTTTTCCCAGTTGAGGTTTTCGAGTTCTTCTTGTCGCTGAAGGGGGTGGTTTTGTGCGGCGTGTTTTTTTCCGATGCAGCTCATTAGAGTAATCAATAATTATCAAGGAGAAAAATGCGTGTCAAATTAAGTTGAAATACAAAATCTGAAGTTAAAAAGAGACACAATTATAAAGGGAATTATTTTTTGTGTATTACATCAAAAAATATAATTAACTGATCAAGCTGCGCACATTGATGGGAATTTGAAACAATTGACAAATAGTTTCATGCAGGTATTTCTTAAATCTTGTTTGTGATTTAATTATAATAAAAAATATATGTAATTTTTTAATAAAAATTAAAAATCTTGATTATTTTGAGAAATGAATGAGATTTACATCATTATTGGAACATGACTTCTTGCAATTGATGTTTGAGCCACTCTATAAAATTGATCAGAAGACACTCTTCTAAATTATAAGCGAAATATTCAGCGTGAAAATATAAACATTGAGTGGTTCATATTTGCATAAATTATGAATTAGTAATAATGGTATATATTGACTGCCTTCCCTCCACGTTCGCTAGTTTCCTTAGAAGCTCTTGGAAATAACCACGTCTTTTTCTGCTCAATTGATTTCTTTTTCTGAAATGGAAGTTGTGGAAAAGTGCACACGGATGGTCGGTTTCTTCAAGTCGAAATCTACCGGAAAAATTGAAAAGTTCTATGAATATTTCTGGAATATTTTATTTTTCGTGGCGTTTGTATTTGCCTTTCACAGCATATCGGGATTTTTCAAAAATCAGCACATTGTTTTTGTCATTTCCAACACCAACGCGATTATCATGGACGTCAGACTGTGCACGTCCACTTTATTCTTTGTCTTGAGAAAGAAAAAACTCCTCCAGCTGCTCGAGCAAGCTGATCAGATTCACGAATGGGGCCAGAATTTGCTGATCAAAACCAAGCTGGAAACCAAGAGTAGGGAGTTTTCGAAAAACCGAGACTTGCTGTGCATTTTCTTGCTGCCGTTGTGCACCGGAATCGTCGGTTTCACCTCTGCATTTGCGTTTCCAATGATCTACCATCAGTACCAAAAGAATCAGACCAACTCGGTCTCAAATTCAACCGAAATTGATTCTCCACAGAAATTCTTCGCTGAAAATAAATTTCTAATATCTATATTTTCGGCCATTTTCCTATTAATTTTGGCCATGGCTCTCATCGCGATTTTCCTTTTGCGAGTCAGATGTTTGGACATGCAAGCGGTCACTTTGTATTGGCGCGTCATTCGCGAAATTAAAGTTTTGGAACAGAGCCTGGTGGAAATTTTCAAGGAAAAGGACAGGTTATTTTTCCAAAAGGTCAACTTCACCAACTGGATTCTTTTCAAGAACAAATTGGTCAAGTATATATTAAACAAAATCCATTATTTTTTAATAGTTACACGATTTTTTAACATTAGATTTATGGCCGAGGTCAACAAATTTTTATCACCTTTCATAATATCATTGATCGTCCTGGACGCCTTCATCATTTGCTACACCTCCTACATAATCGCAAAAGTAATTAAAAAATAACATTTAATCAAATTTTCCGACAAATATATTTGTGCAGAGTTTTGGAGTTGGCCAGCAGGCTTTGTATTCTTTGGGAAGCATATTTGCGATCGCCGTCGTCGACTGCTTTTTGCTCTGCCACGTCGGGCAAATTTTGCAAAACCAAGTGGGTGGAAAATGATGTTTGCTATCGCGGAGTTGAAAAATATTATCGGTTTCAGGCGTCGGCCTTGCGCGACGAGATTTGCAGGGTGATGGCGAGCGAGAACATCGGCACCGCTCTGCACTTTGCGGCTATCGATTGCGGCAACACCTTCGTGGCCAAGGGAGGCGCGTTTTTTCATCTGTCGCTTGGCTTCTTCACTAATCTCATGGGCACCGTTCTCACTTACTTCGTCGTCCTCGTCCAATTCAAGGACTGATTTGTATTTTCACAGTCATAAATAAATTGCGGCCAATAACTGAGTGTTTCAGCAATTTTCATATCTTAATAATTTACCCATCGAGAAAAAGCCGAATTTAAATTCAAATCGCACCATGAATCAACCCTCGATCGTGAACTTCTGCTAATAATTTGTAGTTGATTTTTTATTGCATGTCAACATTTACAAGCATATTGTTAAATAAATCATTTAATTTCCTATTGAGAGTCAATATAGTAATATAAATAATTATAATATTTCATATATAAATTTTAGATAAAAATGAATTATTTAAAAAATAGATGGAAATTAATTAAGTGATCTAAATATTAATACAACCTATTTTTTACATTAGCTAAATTGATGTAACGAAATATTCAAATGAATTAAATCTTTTTGCCCCGCGTTTTTAATACGCTTAAAATGAAAATGAACTCTTATCAAACACTGCCCTAAATTTGTTTGGAAAATTAAAAAATGTTTCAAACAGAAAACTATACCTTTGCTTTTTTCCAAATACTTTGTGCTTTCCCGTCAAACCATTAAATTTGATGAATCCTCGATATATTCAATAAAACGATTTGACGTCATATATGCTTCACCATAATATTTGATATTACGAAAGCAATTACTTTAATGGCATTTGGGATTGATGAAATTTAACCGAACACTTTTCACTCAATAAATATTCCTCTGCAGAATGAATCCAATTCTGGCTCGTTTGCCCCTCAATGTGCGCCAGATTTTGAAAATCAACCAATTTTTTGGCTTCAACGTTGAAATCGAGAGAAATTTATTGAAAAACAAACTTCTAAAATTATACGAACTTCTTTGTCTCCTGCTGCCTGCCCTGCCACTACTCAATGCGACGTATTCAGGGTATACGTACTCCGCCGGCCAAAAATTTTCCACAACTTTCGAAACCATTGTAAATTTTGGCTCATTTCATTCATTATTTTCAATTAGCAAGTTTCAGTCGCCAGCGTCGTATGGATTTTTACGGAAAAAAAAACAGTTCCAGTTTGATTGGCTGCCTCCCAATTTTTTCATCAAAGAACCTTTTGGTTTTACACCGTTGCTCCGATAATCTTGGCTGGAGTGTTTTATTCGGTCAATCCTGAAAAATGGGCAGTTATTCGTTCCATGACGTGCTTTTCAGCAGAACGGCTCCGTCACTGGCGGAGTTTCTGTTGGTTTGCAAGAAATACGCTCAAAACGCTATTATCTTTTTCTTAATTAATGCAATTAAAGAGCTTGCGTTGAATTTTGCAAGCTAATTTGCAGTATGTTGGGCCTTTAAAAATGCATCCAAGGTGCTCCTTAAGCCAGTGGATAGTTTGCCAACAGGATCTATCAAAGTAATTTCTCAATGTTAAACGTAATTTATTAAAAATTTAAACATGCACAGCTTTGTTGAGCAAGTAAATAACGCATTAGCGACTTACCTCTTCATCATCATTCTTTGCATGATGACCTTTATTCTTGCAACGGTAAGTTTGATTTAAAATTATTTAAATCAGTTTAAAAAATTATCTAATCTTTACATTGATCTGGTGTCAAATCCTTGAAGTGGCGTTGTACTTGCCCTACATTTTTCTTTTCACGGCCGAGACTATTTTATTCTTATATGCAGGCCACACAGTCCAGAGAGAAGTAAAATTAAACTCTCCAAAATTAAAACTTAAATTTTATTCCCCATTGTTGCAGTGCAATTGCTTGATCAATGAACAATTGGAGTCCAGAGCAGCATTGGCAATTCGTTGCAGGCCGTGGCCATTCACTGCAAAAAAAAAAACACTGGAAATACGATGCGGACCGTTCTTTGAACTTTCAATGAGAAGCTTGACTTCATTGTTTAGCTTTGTCGCCACTTACATTGTCGTTCTTTTACAGTACAGAAAATAGCGACTTTGCTGCTTTTAATTGTTAGAGAGATTGTAATTAATTAAATTGGAATAAAACACAATTATTAAAAAGCTTCAACTTAATTGTGCTGAAAAGCGTTTCCAAAGTTCTTTTTTCATGAATTTGTGGCCACTGAATTTTTATATTGTTGCGGAATTTGTGTAAAAAAAATTATGGAAGATTTTTTGCAAGAGAATAATTATAATGAAATGGCACCTCTTTATTAAATTTGCCAAGTCTGCTCGAATAACGAAGGCCGCAACGTGGGTGAATCAACGCGTATATAATAAGCCGGCACCTTCATCCCGAGCGGAATTATCCGCGGCGGCGAGAGCGGCTCAAAAAGCGCTGAGGAGAGGATAAAAAAATAACGAAACTTGACAGGGGTAGGTGTTGTGCGGTGTCATGTAGACATTTGCGAGGCTCACAACAACACACAGAGCAGCAAGAGGGGCGTCACTTCACCCGGCAGCATCCTCATTATCTCGCACCCCTTTCTCTCAAAAACGACCCTGGGGCTCCCGAATTTGACCGAGGTCAGGGTGGTCAAGCGAGAGTAGAGCTTATTTCATCAAATCGAGGGTGCGAAACTTGGTCCGGAGAGGAATTTAAACAAAAAAAAAATGGTCTCGGGCCTTTTGGTAGCCAAAGTTTCTGGGGGCTGCTTTGACTCGGGGCGGCGATATAGAGAGGGCGCATGCAGGCCTGGTTTGCCCGGCTGCCGCTGCTGCTGGTGAGGGTGAGCGAGCGGGCTCAGCTGCAGCCACCCCTCAGTCGGCGACTTGGAGCGGCCCCGAGCAGCCGAGAGACCACCCTAGCTTTCCTGCTCAGGTACGCGCAGCCACAAGTGGTTTGCTCTTGGTGTTGCACCCCCGGCAGCGGAACGTGCCTCCACCGCACGCACCCTCCACCCCCGGGGGCGGCCTCACAGCCGCCCCCCCCACACTCCCTCTCACAAAAATAAAAAGCAAATTGTGTACGTGTATTTGTGTCTCTTTTGTACAATTCTTTCTTCCTTTCCCTTGTCTTGTAATCTTCAGCAGAAAACAGGGTAGTAGAATAGATTCTCTTCTATAGTTGGTGTTAAATGTCATAAGTGTAAATATACAAAAATATAGAGATTGTTAGACTGGCACTGTCATCTTATTGTATTTATTTTAATTTGTTTGAGGAACTCGGCATTTGATGAAATGATCGTGAAATTGAAGAAAACAAGCTTTTTCCTTGTTGAAATTTTTTTATTATTATTTAAAAAATAAAAGATAAATCAAATAGGAGAAAGCCCGTTTTCTGCACTTCCATTTTTATTTAATGTTCATTTTTGCGTCGCGTAATAATTGTAATTTTTTTACTAACGTTCACCATGCGATTCCCAGCGGCCCACGTCTTCTTTTATTCTCTCATGATACGGCCGAATTATTTTTAATACTCTCAACCGATGTAATGTAATTTATGTAAAAGTGAAAGGTCACGTTTGTTTCTCCTGCTGGCAATAAATTCGGTATTGAACAATACACAAGGCATGACCGACGTCACAAATTTGGCTTTTCCCAACAACGCCTGCCGGTTCCGGGAATAACTAATCCGGGTCAATTAGACAAATTGGGAGAGCGAAAAACGACCATGGGCATTGAATTTGGTTTGGATTAAAAAAAGAGCAATTTGATTCCGCACGTTTTGCAAATTTTCCGCTTTTCCGTTTGGCCTCAAAACCTAGCTGGAATTGAGATATCGGGTTCGCTTTGATGTTTTGATAAACGCGGCGGCACAGCAATGACCAGTTTATTTTGGTAAACGCGCCTCTCAAAGTTTGGCCAATATTATGTGGAATTCACCTCATATAGAGAGGTTAAGAGCGACCACTTCAAGTTGTATACAAAACGCAAGAATGTTAATTTGTGCTTGAGTCCAGCTTATCACCAGAGAAGCAAAGTTTGCATGAAATCTCTTTCGTTTCAACATTGGCAGAAAGAAGAAATATTTGTTAACTGTGAAAGTTTCCTTTAATCGAATCTCAAAGTTTTGAAATTTCTGAAAAATCTACAAGTTTTAATTTAAAATTAAATGAAATTTTACAAAATTAAAAAAAGAAATAATGAATAAAGAAATTTATGTGAATATATTAAAATTTTTTACTACTTCAGTAAATTTTACAGTTAAATGTGAGCTTAAAGAAAAAGTAATTGCAGTGAATATTTAATTTCAATTAAAATGAAATTTTAACCTTCTCACAAAGGTTGAAAAGCACCTCCTGAAAGCACAATTTTCCCCCTCCGCCTATGGAGTTTTAAATTTCAAAGTTGCCTAATGCCGGAGGATGCGTGCGACTTTTAATTTGAGTCTTGCAAAGTGGATGATGTCATAAAGGAGATTAGGTCGATGAATATTTCACGAGATCGATCTGCAGAGCAAACACTCGGCCGCGTCTCTCCCTCGCACGTAGACACACACACACGGCCTCTTTTGTCGGCAGCCCCTTGAGCTAGGGAGCGGAAAACGCTTTGCTTTGCTCACCTGACGAGAGACGGGGTTAATTTAATGTTTGATTGTACAATATTGACATAGCTCGGCTTGATTGCCAATTTAATGGCCTGCATATTCCTCCGCTGCGCGCATCGATTTCGCCCAAAACCGAATAAGGAAAATTACTTTACGGTCTTCCAGAACATAACGATTATTATTGAACACAGCAGCAGAAAAACTTATAAGAGTTTTAGGGCCTCGTAAAAATATAACAGCGCAGTAAAAAATGTATGCTGGAATGATCTCGGCGAGGGAAAAACGAACGCACACAAGCTGGTAGGGAATTTTATCGCCAGATCTTAACGGTCTCCTTTTATGGAAGGGAATTATTAACTGCGTGCATAAAATTTTCAAATTATGAAACACGTTGAGGGGTTGATAATTTTAACATTAATTTTTATTTATACGGAGTTACAATTAATATCTTTTTTAGGGGAATGTAACGAATTAAATTAATTATTTTGTTACAAAAAAATTATTAATATTTCACCTGAAAAATTAATATTAGAGATTTAGGAAGTTTTGAACTTCATAATTATAAAATTTTTTATTTCTTAATGAGGAATCCAAAACGACTGGCCTTTCATTTGAGTTTTTTTCTATTTACTTTCGCTTTTAAAAAAAAATAGATTCAAGGTACAAATCGTGAGCAAATTTAAGAGATTTATTTTACCTTTCTTTGCCATGGATTAATTAATTCCTAGATTTCAGAATTAATTTTATTTATTTAAAAATTCTTTAGCAAAATTAATTACAATTAATATTTTCCTGAAATCTCTCTCCTTTCTGGATAAATTTCACTGAAAAAAAGAGCTCACTCATTCAAGCAAAAATTAGAGCGCGAGTGCAGGATGAACGAAAAAAGTAAAGCAAAATAAACCAAACAAACCTTACATTTGCAGCGCGCCGAATCGTGAGATCTATAACTGACTAATCGGCGGTCGTCGCTTCATTGCCCCTAAAAGTGTAAATCTTACAAGAAATCTGAGTTCAATTTACTTATTTCATTTTGTTAACTTTGACGAGTTGGATCTCGTTGCCGCCTTTCTCATTGAAAAAGTGATAATTGCATCTCAGACCATATGATCACTGACCAGTATCAGCTGGAGTTTCATCATGCATAGTAGTCTTTGTTGGACGTGCCGATTTTGGCCGACAATCGTCATCAAAACGGCCGAGGCGACAAAGCAGATTAACAAGGTTTGTTTAATTCATTAGCTTTTGCTTTTTGGTTTTTCTTGCACTCGCGTTCCAATCGACGCAATTTTAAGTTGGAATGTCTTTTTTAATTGTAATTGCATTATCCTTCTTCTTCTAAAAACTATTACAATATTACAATTAATAAAATGTAAGTCAGTTATTGAATTGAATTCCGTAATGATTACCAAAGACTTTATCAATCAAGGTTAGAGATTCGTAGATTACGAAAGTTCTTTGGAACAACCCAATTAAAGGAAATATGCCAAATGAAATGAAGTGACTTTGAGTGAAATGAACTCGATAAATGGGTCCTAAAGACACCTTGCTTTCCCGGAAAATCTTGTGTGTAAGCGAGTAATCAATTTGAGAAATAATAAAAGTGCAGATGTGACGTCGAAAAGGACGCTTCGAGCCGGCGTGAAAAGTATTTGCATCACCATTACTTCACCTATATATCCGGCCGACCGATGCACCGTCTCTTCCAATAATTCTTTTGTTCCTTACTAATGACTTGTCACCAGCAAACGCACACACTCATGCCTGCATTCCTCGCGTTCCCCAATTTCAAAAAGTACTTTCCCGTGGGAATTTTGAAATAATTTTGACATATTTGAAATCTACATAAAAAGATGAGATTGGCGCAGTTTGAATCGTAATTCTACGACAGTTAGAAGTGAAAGTAGTTCTGGTACAAATAATTTTTATTCAAAGTTTTTATATCATTTCGATCTGTTCTGATCATGATTATAAAACTTTGAATAATTTTTATCATCAATATTCAATTTCTTTCATAATACATGATAATTGATTATTTTATATTGATAGAATTCTCATTTTCTCATACTCGGCCAAATTGACACGCGCCGCTGTTTCGCCGCGCGCGCACAGACTTTTGCGCGAATGCAAATGTTTTTTAGAACGCGTTAATCTAAAGAATTCAAAATTTCACCGTTGGTAGGTAATGATGTAAAGTATGTTTTGATGTGCTAATCTTTAATAAGTCTTAATTATGAGCGGAGTAATTAACGTTTCCGCGAGAAATTTGTTCTGGCTATTTAAAAAATGAAGGAAATTTTTTAAAAATATTAAAATAAAGAGAAAAATGTTGCCAATTAAATTTCCTACAAATTCTCTCATAGATCTGATGACGTCAGAATTTTTATTGCTTATGTACAGAAGACTTAAAGTCAAAAAATAATTTTTTTACTTATAACAAAATTTTTTTAATTTTTTTCAAGATAGCCAATCGATTGGAAATTTAATTTTCAGCCTAGAACTCGAATTTCATCAAAAAATATTCAGCCGTTTTGAAATAAGAAAAAATTATTTAACGACTCCTCAATCTGCTGAAGAAGAGGAGTAGTGGCATTGGCGCGCTCTTTGGAAAGAGAGATGCAATTTCAAAACGGCTGAATATTTTTTGATGAAATTCGAGTTCTAGGCTGACAATTAAATTTCCAATCGATTGGCTATCTTGAAAAAAATTAAAAAAATTTTGTTATAAGTAAAAAAATTATTTTTTGACTTTAAGTCTTCTGTACATAAGCAATAAAAATTCTGACGTCATCAGATCTATGAGAGAATTTGTAGGAAATTTAATTGGCAACATTTTTCTCTTTATTTTAATATTTTTAAAAAATTTCCTTCATTTTTTAAATAGCCAGAACAAATTTCTCGCGGAAACGTTAATTACTCCGCTCATAATTAAGACTTATTAAAGATTAGCACATCAAAACATACTTTACATCATTACCTACCAACGGTGAAATTTTGAATTCTTTAGATTAACGCGTTCTAAAAAACATTTGCATTCGCGCAAAAGTCTGTGCGCGCGCGGCGAAACAGCGGCGCGTGTCAATTTGGCCGAGTATGAGAAAATGAGAATTCTATCAATATAAAATAATCAATTATCATGTATTATGAAAGAAATTGAATATTGATGATAAAAATTATTCAAAGTTTTATAATCATGATCAGAACAGATCGAAATGATATAAAAACTTTGAATAAAAATTATTTGTACCAGAACTACTTTCACTTCTAACTGTCGTAGAATTACGATTCAAACTGCGCCAATCTCATCTTTTTATGTAGATTTCAAATATGTCAAAATTATTTCAAAATTCCCACGGGAAAGTACTTTTTGAAATTGGGGAACGCGAGGAATGCAGGCATGAGTGTGTGCGTTTGCTGGTGACAAGTCATTAGTAAGGAACAAAAGAATTATTGGAAGAGACGGTGCATCGGTCGGCCGGATATATAGGTGAAGTAATGGTGATGCAAATACTTTTCACGCCGGCTCGAAGCGTCCTTTTCGACGTCACATCTGCACTTTTATTATTTCTCAAATTGATTACTCGCTTACACACAAGATTTTCCGGGAAAGCAAGGTGTCTTTAGGACCCATTTATCGAGTTCTTTTCACTCAAAGTCACTTCATTTCATTTGGCATATTTCCTTTAATTAGGGTGAGACAGGCGCATTGTGTTCGTCGCTCATTATTGCCAGGAGGAGGAGTCGGGCTGAGTTTAACTCTCGTCACCCCTTTGCGTAATTCTGCAGCTGGCGAGGCACACAAATGGCAGACACGGAGCTTTGCAACATATTATAACATACGTGAGATGAGCCGCAGATTCATATTTATTAGGAAAGTTTTGATGAGAGACGACGAAAGTTTCATGCCTAACAAGGAAATGATGTCGCAGAGAAATTTCGCGGTTAAGGAGAGAAATATTTTTCAAAAGCAAACAAATTTTCGACTCTGCCGTAAATAAAGTTGCTGTGACGGATGCAATCTATCTTGAATTAGGTGCGGCTCTCGAGGAACGTTTGCGGAGGCCCCGACGGAAACATTCGCGGGCCTCTTCACCATTTCAATTCGGATGGAATTGCAAATTGGCCCACTTCAACTTGTCTCTCAAAACAAGTTTCCCTCGGCCTCTGTATTTCCATATAATATATTCCGCAGGATAGACTTGCAATGCAAAAGTAATTCTTAAATGCTCTAAGATGTCTTTTTCTTCACGAAAAAATACAGCGAATTCTAAAGTTAATTAATTTTTGCACTTTAATAACACTATTAGAAAGGTTTAATAATTTAAAAAGTTACTTTATGTTCAGAAATAATAATAAATAAAAAATAGTTTATCTTTATGTTTTGAAATATTATTTAAAAAATAATATATAATATTTAACGTTTGAAAAACTGATCAATTGTAATAAATTAGAAATGAATAATTTACATTTTTTGTTAGTTTTTAATAACATTTACTATAATGAGAGGTTTTTATATATATTATACAACATTTCCATTTGCAATTTGAAAAAAAAAAACACTAAAATATGCTTTTGCTAAACCTTAAACAAAATATGGTTTTTACAAGAAATAATAAATGTTTATAAAACTCAAAAATAAAAATATGTCAGAGCAGTTTATCCACAATGGATGATGGAGGGAAAAAGTAAATTGGTCTGTAAACAGCTCTCGGAGCACGTAAAAGGACGATTTGCGCTTTGGGCTTGTTAGAAAAGAAAATAACTGTGTCGTGAGTTGTGCAAGCAACGTAATTTTCCTCTCGGGTGCAAGTCACGCGTGAATTTGCACAAATGGAGGCTAAAAAAAGTGTCAACACAAACTCGCAATTCGATCTCTTACTTTTGTGCGTCGTTGAAAGAGAAAATTTGTCGCAAAACTTTTCTTCTTGAGAGGAAACACCTGCGCTGCGGCGTTAAATAAATAAGGCGAAAAGGTGGAAAACAAAAATATACGAAAATAGCCCGTGGCAGCTGCAGCATTGATTTCTTGTTGTTTCTGGTCATCGCGTTTCGCTCTATCTCTCTCATCCACGCCTCCCTCAAATCGATCCAACCTCGCCATTCCAATTTTACGCACTCATTCGCACTTGTCTGCGCCGTCGGTAATTGCAATTCTCCGAATTGTTCTCCCTTCCCACCTGACATTGGAATTCTTTCTTTGTTGCAAAATATGCATGTATTTGGAAAAGTTGACAAATAATCTTAATGAAGCTTTTTTACAAAAATAAAGATTTATGACACTAAAAACCGTCAAAAACTCAGAAACAAAATAAGCCAAGTTACATATTCAATTTCTTAAAATTTCTTTCATTTGTCTCTGCTCAATGACTAAAATTCTTCTTGACGCTCGCAAAAATGAAATAAGAATGAGTGCGTCATTTAATTTATTTCTTATGGCGAATTGTTTTTATCAAAAATTTAAAACTCCGCACACGTGAGTAGAAATAATACAGTTTAAAAAAAAAATAACTTAGTGCCAACTTTTTCTTATATAAAATACTTAATATGATCCTACAGGTGGTGAGCAAACGTTGGAAAAGTTGATTGAATTAAGATAACATGCGCAAAAGGGCCTCGGAGCTAAATGTTTTGGTTTTACAATTAGTAGCGCATTTTTTTGCCCGCGCTCGAATCAGAGGAATGCAGCCTTGGCGGGCAGAAGCGCGAGAGGGGCCGACACGGCAAACCAAATATGATGTAAATAATGTGAAATAAATTTTAAAACGCGGTTTATCCTACCTTGGCGATAGTCCCTGGTCCGTTTGAGGTCCTCGGCAGGTCGGCCAAGTCCTCCGTCGGCTCAAATTCGGCGAAATACGGGCGACTTTCGTTGCAAGAGCCAGGAATGAACACTTTCGCTCCGCCGGCTGCTGTTGCTTGGGTTGGAAGACGACGAAGACGAGAGCGAACAAGTCAGGACGCGACACGTGTCTCATGCCTGTCCTGACTTGTTCGCTCTCGTCTTTGAGGCCTTTGAGCATCAAGCAGCAGCAGCAGCAGCAGCAGGATGGAGGAGGCCACGGAGGGAGGGAAAGTGCATTTTTCGTGCAGTGCTCGGATCAACCGCGGTGGTGCCGCGGTAACGAAACTCGCCCGTCTTTCGCCGAATTTGAGCCGACGGAGGACTTGGCCGACCTGCCGAGGACCTCAAACTGACCAAGGACCATCGCCGCGTCCCCAAGGTAGGGTAAAAACCGCTTATCTATAAGGTTATTTAACATTCGCCAGGCTCAATTATTTGATTTGCCGTTTCTCGCGCTTCTGCCCGCCGAGGCTGCATTCCTCCGATTTAAGCGCGGGCAAATTTGACCAAATGCGCTACAAAATTTACCATACAAAATTTGACTCGGGGACGGAAGAAATTTGCAGAGTTTTCTTTACTTTTTTCTTTGTCCACGTGAGGGTATTTTACGGAAGCCCTCAAAATTATCCAAAAAGAAATTTAATAAAAATGATAGTATTAAATATCATTCCCCTCCCCAACTGGTATCCCGATATGATTTTTAATTATATATACTTCCGTTTTTGTTATAAGAGTTGAATTCGTCAGGAATTTTTATGATAAATTTTTCCTATAACATAAATTCTGCCTAATTTGTTAAGGAACAACTTTCGAAATTTCCAAAGTTTTTGAGCAAACTTGCTCAAATCCCAATTAGCTTTGAAAAGTGAGTGAAACAGTTTAATTTGATTTCACGAAGATGACGCAAAGCGAGCGCGGTCGCTGTTCGGCAACTTGCTAATTAAATTAATTCTCAGGCACATTATGATAATTAGCTTGAGCGCCTTTGCGCTTTTGTTTGAGACAAAACAAACTCTGCACATGGAAGGAAACGTTCTTTGCTCGCAAAAGTGACGCGTCCCGGGAAATGATTAAAGGACGTCGCAGCCACGGCAAATGCTGCTTAACTCTAATTACAAGCTGCTTTATTTCTACTGCGTAAGTCGAGCACGCTTAAACGCGGCCGGAAATAAATTTAATATGCTTTCGAGCTGCGTCTCAAAAGCAACTAGGCCAATTGGGTTTTGAGTAAACAACTGAAGTTCACGTTCAATTTAAGAGTTAATTTTTTATTTAAACATTAAAAAGTGGAAAAATGAATAAAAATTATCTCACAATTAAAAATACGAAAGAATTTACTTAAAAAATAGAAGTTTATAAAAGTAATAATAAGTCCCAAAATAAGTTGTCAGCTTTAACTGTTTTTCCCAATTTCAGATCTTCTTTTTGTCCTCCGCCTGAAAATGCATAATTCGTGTTGAGAAACAAACACACAGATTTATTCAGGTGGGGATTGCGATTCAAAACGTGGCCCGCGGTACGAATTTCTGAGCACCGAGGCAGCCCCTGGGGCGGAAAAGTTGGTCTCGTTGTGTGCGAGCGAGCGAGCGAGCGAGGCAGCCCTTGGGGCGCAGGGGAAATCTGTGCGGATGGACACGGAAAAAGTCGACCTTTTCCAGCAGTTGCGACACGCGTGGATGTGTGCGTGTGACACACTCGCGCGCAGCAGTGACCCCGCGCACCTGCCCACACCGCGGCCCTTACTCTTGATTCTTCTTCCCTTTGGTGCCGCTCACGCCGACCCAGCTCCTCTTCCACTCAAAATTCTCCTTTTAAAGGTATAAAATTTAATTACACAAGTATTTACATATTCGTAGAAGCACTAAAAATAATTAATTCCCTTATTTTTAATCAAATTAATCATAAAATGTCAAAATTGGTTGCATATTAAATTCTAACTCACAATGAGAGATTAGTCTTTTTTCATTTTATTAATATTCAATATTTGCAATGAAAATTTTCTTGCAATTTATCGCTGGCATTGTGAGTGAAAATCTGTTTAATGGGAAAGTTGCCTTGAGCCTCTCACGTGACATATTTTATAACTCGATATTGATTGATTTATTGATTGCGGCGGCGATACAGCTTTCAAGACTTTGGTCGTGAACTCAATTTCACTAAATCAAGATACCGTGAACACCGAGCACGTTGAATAATTTCTAACTTACAAACGACGACGACAAAGTTTATCAGACACCCAACATTTGAGTACACTGAAAATGAGAATAATGGTCTATGAAATGTTTTGATTTATATGAAACAGTAAATAATATAGTGTATTTGTATAATCTTAATTTCAACTGAATTGTAAGTTGAATTTAAATAAAACATATAAATGCAGATTTGCTTGAAAACAGGAAAAGGTGGAACTATCAGGATTCGAGTTAATTGAAAACTCTTTTTTTCGCTTGTTTTTTTTATTTATGTTTATTCGTACCATTGCTAATTAATTGAAATCATTTATGAATATGAAAAAGTGTATTAATCAAATATTCCATTTTATGATATTTTTATATGAATTTTATTTTTCAAATATTAATCAGCACAAATCTTTGCTTGAAATTGCACAATTCTTTAAAATGATCTCTATAATGATGCATTTTATTCGTGGTTGTTAAAATAATAATAACTGAATTATAAATGGATAATTCGTTTATAAATTGATCTACTAAGAAGATCAGTAAATTGATTATATTTATTTACAAAACTAAAAATAAATGAATATTACAAATAAATATTTATTGTCATTTTTTAATATAAAAATAAACTAAGTTTATTTCTTTCAAGAATTAGAATTAACCTTAAGAAAGTTAAATCTTTGCATGGAATTTAGTTGCGCTCTCCATCTTGAGTTGCAAATCGTCCAAATCGAGTTTATTGATCTGATCTATCACGAAAAGCGATCCATCCAAATGTTAATACAAAATTATACAGTTGAATGTCATTAAGAGAAATGATAAGAATTGTGCAGTAAACCTTTTTTTATGTACCATACGAAATAACAATAAATTCAAAATTATGAATTATAATTATTGACAAATTACTTCCCCCAAAGACTTGTTAATGGGAAATTTTAGTTTAAAAATTATATCCAAAAATTTAAATTATAAACGCAAATACAAATGCACGGGCCAAGTGGGCTTTCAGAGAGTTAGTTCTCCATTTTTCAACAGAAAAGCTCTTAAAAGTCAAATGCAGAGCCAGAGCCGCTTTTAAGCCGGCTGTCGCGCAAATCGACTTTTTGACGACGTCATCACAAAATGCGCTTACCAGAGAGGGAAAGCAGGCGAAACTCCGATAAATATAACGTACGCACACCCGGAGCGCGAAATTGGAGTTGCAAAAAACGGGACAGTGATTGAAATTCGGCTGCAGATGCGCCGAGTCCAATTTAAGTTTTGGAAAAGTGTTGTTCTGGGTGCACCGAGGGAAATAATGATTTTTGTCAGATGGGCGAAATTTGCATGCGGTCGAGCGACCTGTTGGCGAAAGAGCAGTAAATGGCCTCATTTGCATGCAGCCGGAATGGAAGCCTCAAATGCCAACACATTTGCGTCTCTCGCAGCGAGGCTGCGCTTCTTGCTGCTCATTCAATTTCGCCTGAAAGAGACGCGGTCTTTTGTGGGGCGAAAAACGAATTCCATGGATTACCCTAACCGCATTATTCTTTGAAAGAGTTTCAATCTCGCCGAATTTGCATCGTTCAAATGTGTGAAATGGCACGCTAATGAATAGAGTTTAAGCGGAAGGGACCAAAATTAGAATTTTTTTGGTGAATATATTGGGGCTCACCATTAGTTGCGGTGCCTCTTTGTGAATCAATCTTTCTGATAAACTGGTAAAAAGGGTCAATTTTCTTATTGAAAGAAAAAAAATTAAACAAATTAACAATAAATAATTACTGTTGGTGTGAAAAAAAAATCAAATTCAAGCATAAATCAGTGATATTTTTTAATTCATTCTTCAATATTAAAAAAAAAATTGAAATTTAACTATAGAAGCTTAATCATCTCTTTCATGCTAAGTATGACTCAATCAACGCATCAATCAGAAGACGGATACAATTCAAACACATCATTTCAAGTATTAATTTATGTATTTAATGGCGATTGAATGAAAGTTAGAGAATCAACTTATTTATATTAATTCAATACATAAAACTATTGAAGTTAATTTTAAATTTCATTGATATCTTTTAAATTTATTAATATTAAATATATTTTTATACCTATTTGTTTCATAAATTTGCATATTAGAATAACGATCGTCTCTGTAAATACTTATTAAAGTATTTAATTACCTTTTAAATCATATTTATACGGCAGCTTTTCAACTTATTTGGAAATATTTAGAAGTCGTCATAAGACTAATTACATGAACTCTTTTCCAGTAGTTTTGTATATCAACTATTAACTAAAAAAATAAATTATAAAAATGGGTAAATAATTAATATCCAGAAGAAATTGGAATTTTTTAAATGAAGCTTAAGGTTGCTTGGCAAATTGATGAGTCACAGAAAATATTGTTTCTCTTTGTTGTAGAAATTTTTTTTACTTCCTCTTCTTCAAGAATTTATTCGTGATGTTTGGATTAAAAGTAGGTTTTTCCTCTTAACGTTATTTGAGCTCATTGTTTTGTTTATAGGTAGTTTCTCTACGAAACGATACGCACGATTACTATCAAGTAATAGCCGGCTTAAAATTCAAAAACATTTTTCTCATTCTTCTAGAAAAACTCGTTGTGTGTTTTTTTTTTGTTCTCAAGAGTTTACAAGGGTAAAGTAGAGGTAGCAACAACCTTCTTGTTGCTTTTCCATTATTTTTCTCTGTGCTGCACGCGAATCCGCCATCCATCGAGTCGCAGTAAATGCCCAATTTTCTGATTGTAATCTATAATGCACAAGGCAAGCAAATCGGTCGCCATTTTCCCCTCGATTGTATAGAAATCTGTGAATGGCGAGGCCAACCATTAGTCTCTCGCTCATTTTGCATTCGTCGCTGAATACTAAGCATTACTTATGCCCAAGTAAGGCGCTTACTCTGCAAATGCCTTCATTGGCACTGCAATATCGATCCGCGAGAATTCTTTCCACGCTTTTTGCGCTCACTCCAAACTTTTCCTCGCTCGCTCTCTCATCAAAAATTGACGGCTACATTTATAAGTTTATAACATAGAAAAGTTTTGAGGAAAACTGACAGCATGAGAACGACGCGCGGGCCAGCACAATTTTTCACAAAGCGAAACCCGGCTGGCTTAATTAATTTGCGGGAAACTCAACTTTCCTTTGATGTTTTGAGCGAGAGAAGCTAGGACTAAAAATCGATGGAACAAAGTTAGGCAGGCTGCAAAAGACCAGCACTTCGTCCTCAACTAGACAGTTAAAAAGAAATTAGTAAAAAATTATTAATATTTATTTATTAATAAAAAATCAAATTAATACCGCAGGTAAATTTATTCAAAAATCGATTTTGAAGATTTCTGAAACTTTGTGGGCATTTCCATGAGTAGAATCAGGGCCTTTGGAGGAATTGCTTTAGTTTTTTTCGTTAAAAGGAAAAAATTGTTTCCTTTCACCTTTTTTTTTCAGGAGCCATTTGAAAGAAAACAGAAAATTAATCTTTTCTAAAATTTACATAATAAATGTTGAATTACACGAGCAACATTCATTCTTATACCTGCAGACAAATCAAAAGGGGCCGCAATCACCAAAATTGGACTTTTTCACTAAAAAAACATTAAATCGCTTAAACGTGACCGTGACATTTGACCTACAGCTTTAATTTCAATAGAAAAGTTGTTCGGCTTTTTATAAAAAGTACGTCAAATGGTGAAATTTTATTCACAGTTGCAGAGCAATACACGTTTTATGTTTGTTTTCAAATTTATAAAAAAAAAACATTAAAGTGAAAATTTTGGTACATTCGTTTTTAAAATCTTTCAAACATTTATGTGAAACTTTCCGAAACAAATTCCTACTCATGGAAATGCTCTTTTTATATTTTGGCGAACAGGTTTGAAATTTTAAATGAAAAGATCCTTATAATTTTCATTTTAGAAATTCTCAATTAAAAACAAAAAGAGGTCCAACTTTGTACGACTCTTAAAAATTAAATGGAACCATTACGGACACTTTCTTTGTGGAGTGAAATCGCCTGCGGTTAAAATGCATCAGCGGCCTTTCGACAAGTTTATCTGCAGAGCTGGGCAGTAAAACTTGGGCTCTGCTGAAGTAATTTCACGATCCGGTGTCGTTAAATTGCATGCAGTGCTTTTTCCCGCCGCTGATTTCTTTTGTTCGCCGCCAACAAAGGGAAGTAGAACAACTGCGCGTCCATTCGACATCCCGCACTCTCCTTTTTTCAAAAAGTTCCGCTCGCGTTTCTTTTTTTAATTAATCAAGTCTTCTTCTCTGCGCACGGGATTCTTCCTTTTTTTTTTCCCACCTGCCTGCGTGTGCTTGTACATTTATGTATCTTTCGCCCTCGCAGCAAGTTGTTTTTCTTCTTTTCACCCCCGCTCGAGGCGTGGAATTAAAATAACGAAGCACTTGAAAACGGTCTTCATTATTCCAGAAAGATATACGAACCTATCTAACCGAAATTTCTCTCTTTGCCGCAAAAGGCCTTGCCAGTCTTGAGCACATTCCAGGCTAACTTCGGCACCAAAGGTTTTTCCACGCCCTCTCTCGAGTTTATTTTGGAGTGGCCGAGCAAAACATTGTTTTATTAACAAGGACGGTACAGACAGGCTTTTTATATTACAGTGGAATTTCCGCTGAAATGCCGTGAGCGTGCTCCAGATTAATTTAACAAGTTAATTTCGTACCATGTTCCACGTTCTCTCCACATGCTGAGATTTTTTTATTTATAAGTGTTTTTAAGGCTATAATTTTTATTGTGATTTTAATATACAAAATTTATTTACTTTTTTTCCTTATTAAATTTAAAAGTTAATTTTTTGTTATTTTTTTATTATTTAAAAATCATTGTTTTTAGTAAATCTAAATTTTTTTAACAACTTAAAATTAAAATAATATTATAATTATTTAATATTATGTATTTCAATCAATGGTTTCAAAACATACAAATCTTGAGGATGCAACAATGTGACTGATTGAATTATATGAGTGTTTTTACAAAATATTATCATCGCAGGAAATGTTTGTCGATGGGAATTTAAGCAATAAAAGGATCATCAGCAATGAAATCATATATATTAATCAGTTTCTTTGTTTGAAGAAGTTGACACTCAAGGAGATGATCATGGAAATTAATGAATCGGGCTTTTTCCATTTATCAGTTTCATATTTACTTTTCTGGCTTTGCCAATTAAATTAAATAGGTCAATTTCAATCCATCAAAAAGCAAAGCCTGAACGTCACGAAAAAGCTGTTAAATATTTTATTGCCAATTGTAAACGCGCAGAACCCCTCAAGTTTTCAAAATATTTGCAACTTCCTCTATAAAACTTCAAGATCCGAAAAGTCCCGAACTCATCAAAAACTAGTCAGAACTCTTTATTGCGTCTTTGTTTGTAGCCCGAGCAGAGGGAGAGTTTGCGTGTAATCAAACACCGAGTTTCTCTCTCTAGAGCGATGGAAGAGGGAAAAAGAAATCTCACAAGGTGTGCTGCGAAAGCTTAACTCAATTTTCACTCCCTTTCGCCGGAGAAATAAAACTAGTTGAGCTCGATAGAGAGGAAAAGTTTGAGAGCAAAAAATAACCAGACAGTCTGGCTTGGGTTTCATTGAGGAGGATTGTTTTTGTCTGAAATTAATCACCGCGATCAATTTGGTAATGCAACCGGCACGACACGCGAGTGGGCCGGATTGCGGACACGCCAATTTTGCAGGCGCTCTCTCGAGTGCTTCAATCGTTTTTCGCGCCCGGCCGGAGCCGCCGGGATTTCGGCTCGGGGAATTGATTGTGCACGGAAGGTGGGTGGGTTTTTGTGCAATTGGATCGTCTCATGAAATACGTATGTTTTTTTAGTTTTTTTGCCCATCCCGCCTCTAAACTTTGCGCGGCAAGCGAAATGTAATTTTAATGTGCCCGTCGATGAAATATTGGATACTTTTTTGACGTCAGACCGCTATTCGCTCTCGCACGGTATTGAATAAAGAATGTTTTGGTAATTGACAAAAAAGGAGATGAATCATCTTTTTGTTGAGGCTTGGAAAAATGTACATACAAAATCGACATTGAATTGAATATTCAGTACATGCAATAAATTGAAATGTAGCGTTTATTTTTTTGGTCGAGACAAGGAAAATAGTGTTTTATCTTTATCGGTCTTTATTGTGTTTGTTTTATATATTTTTCTATTTATCTTTTCGCTTTTTTTACTGAAGTTGCTAAACAGAATAATATTCTGAGAATATTTTTTCAGAGCCCGTTTTCTTCCCCTCCAAAAGAATATTGATTAAAAGTCTCACAAACTTTCAATATTTTATTAAAAACAATGTCGAAACTAGTTTATTTTTTCATAAATGTTTTACTTTGAGAGTGTAAAATTATGTGATTTTTTTTAATTAGTCTCAGCATAAGAGGGATTATAATTGTATATATTTTTTTGTTTATTGTGTTGCAGAAAGTGTGATGCCGTGAGACAGGACACGCGAGGTCAGCTTCAGAATGGGCACCGTGGTGTCTCTGCCGGAGACGGCCCGCAAAGTGCTGCTCTGTTCTGAAGCCCCGATGCCGCCCAACGGCCCCCAGGAGGGCTTCGCGGGGGCCACCAACCGCTTCATGCAAGCATTCAGCCCGGCCCGCGCGAAGAGACAAGGTAAACAATTTTTAATTTATATTTATATCATTTGTATTTTTTGTTATTTATTTATTTATTTAATTATTTACCGTAATTTCGATTAAATTCATTAAATAATTGCAAATATTTTGACTTATGAATCGTTATGAATTTTATATTATTTATAATGCGTTTAGTAGCAAGGAATTTAATAACTGAAGAAGAATTTAAAAAAATTGATTCTAAAATAAAATAATATATTTTATACTTTGTATTTTATTGATAAATTACATGTATCAATATAAATCTATGGCGCGAATCGATGTCTGCAATTTTGTGAATTAAATTTTAATAATTAGTCAATTTTAAGAACTCTATGAAGAAAATCTGAATTTTTTATAATAATATTCTGTGAGTGAGAACATTCAGCACAATTTGAATTAATTATCCATTTAAAGGAAATATTTTTTTAAAAACTGAGGCTTAAAATCATTAAGATCATGCAGCTGTTTGCTTTTACCAAATCATTAATATTTCACCAGCGTTTGGAATGAAGTAAAATTAATGAGTTTCAATACTTTGAAGCTAATTAGTAAAGCGTCTTGGGGCGCTGGCAAGATAATTTGTACGTCTGCGCTTGACAGAAGCGAAGTGTCATTTGCAGGCTGAAATTTGTGCTCGCAGCATTTTGCGCCAAATCGAACAATTCGAGCATCCAAGATATTAATTTACGGCGGGAGCGAGGCTTGCATGGGCGAGTAAATATAGATCCGTCAACACCTGCGGGCAAATATTTGCGCCAGTCGTCGACAATTAATTATGGCGGTCCAAAATTTCGGGTTGCGGTTGAAGCAAGGCCGATTCGCAAAGCAACCAAATTACTCAAGCGAAACGTTCTCCGGGATCGAGATTTCATTTGCACGGCCCCGACTCAGCCTCAGCAGCCAATTATACTCGCCGTCCTTGTTAGCGAAATATAATGAGCCGCCCCACGCAAGAACACAAAATACAAGACACACACACATTTCTCCCTTTGTACACACACACGCGCGGGATAAATAAAGTCATGTTGCGCAGCCGAGCGGAAAAGTCCCAAGACGCACAATAACGGCTCAAAGAAAAAACCCACGAGGTTTTATTTTTGCAACTTCTGTAAATCTTATTTCAGAGGCTTGAGTACTTTGCAAGCAAAATAATGACGTTTTCTGCTTTTCTTGTTTGAAATAACAATCTGCAAAGGCCGAAGAATTTCACGTTGATTTTAAAATTTTGAATTCATTTTAGAATTTAACTGTTGAGAAATTTTTGATTGAAATTGTTTAAACGAAACATTGAAAGCTTTGAAAAAAATGTTTTAGAAATACCTGAAAAAATGTGAAAAGTAATTAATGTCTTTATTTTTCTCAAAAATATATAGAAATATCACAATGAATTATGTCTGCGAAACAATTTTGGACCCTAGCAAACCCAACGACAATGCCGAATTTAGATTAATTCAAACAACTCTGGAAATATTTTTTTTTATAACTATAGGACATTATAAATTATATTCGTATGTATAACTCTATACTTTCAATTTTTTTTAAACATGATATTAATATTTGCTTACTTTTATATCTAGCCTAATATTTTCTTTAAAAAATGTTTAATTTTATTTTATTTACCAAATTAATTTTAAGCATATTTAATTTATGTAATAGTAATTTAAATTTTACAAAAATAGTTTCTAAATAATTAGATTAATTGCCCAGCTATGCAGCTCGTAAGGTAAAATAGGTAAATTAATTAAACATGTGAAGAAGTTTGAGATTTGCATTATGTTAGTATCCATTGGTTTCATTGTCAGATAATTTCTGGTAGCAATGACAATTTTAATTACAGACCTATATAAAGAAATTAAAACCGTATTTCTTTCATTAACACCAGTTAATACAACATAAAAGTAATGGTGAAACGTAGGAATTTAAATGAATAATATTTAAAATAACAATTTATATTATTAATTATCAAATTTTAATAATTAAAATGAAATAAAATACATTTATAAATGTTTAAAAATGCACTTAGTTAACTTATATTTGGGTTTTTATTATACTTATTTAAAAGTTTAATTTGAGACAAAATCATCGATTTTATCAGATATCAAATAAAAATATATAAAAATAACACACTTCATTGCAAAAAGATTTTCAACACCTTTGCTTACTTAGTTATTTTCTCGTATATTTTACTAAAAATCACAATTTCTCTCTCAAGATTAATGTGTTTCTGTCAAAGTGAAACAAATTTCAATATGTTTTGACAAAATTAATTTATTCTGTAAATTAGATATGAAATTCAGACCGTCGTCACTGCAATATTGACACTTTGAAGTGCTTTTCAATTTAGTCCAAGACACTGTAACTTTCCCTCTCTGGTCTGTCACCGCACAAAGGCCCAGGTGCAAAGAAGGGTTAAGTCTGACGAGTGAGATTATTATTTGTCCGGGGGCGCCATAAATCATACTTTGCAGCCGAAATTGGCTCTCGCGGCGGCGGCTGATTGTGCGCGAAACGACCCGGTTGACAGGTGCATGACAGGGGGGTTGGTTGGGGTTGGTTGGTTGGTGCCATCTTCGTCGTTTCTCACCAAGTGTTTTGTGTGTCCAAAGGGGGCGCGTGCGCGGCCGAGGGGCCTCCGACGGTGACGTCACCAAGGCAACAACAAGCGGCGGGCTGGCTCAGTAGCGGCGTGTCTCCCCAGCAGAGCACGCAGGGTGCGTGTAACCCTGACAACAACATGCAGGACTCATCTGAGGACGCCCAAGGTAAGTGCAAGCAAATTTTATTTATTTTATTTCGCGCCGAAATGACACGTTGCTCGAAACGCGAATTATTTTATAAAAAGATTGATCATGAAATAAACACTTGCGGGAAAATAATGCTCAATGAATTTAATATTTGGTATTAATAGGAAAGCAAAAAGGATAATAACAAGAAGGCACTTTTTAAAATATTTTGCTGAAACATTAATTTTCGAATTCCGCATTTATATTTTTTTAAGTCAGTATTTACTGTATTATTCCCTTGAAAAAGAAAACGCGCAAATTAATGTAAATATTTTTTTTTTTTAATATTGATAATTAATTTGAATACTAGCGAAATATTATAAACTATTTTAAAATTCAAAATATTCAATAATTTTTACGTTTAAAATTTTAATATGAATTATAATGAAGTGTAATGAAGAGAAATTTAAACTATTTGACAAAAACATGTACACTATCATCATGTTATGAAGAAGTTATGAGGAAAATTAGTGTCTGTAGGTGAAATGTTTTCAAGGCAGTCGCGTGTAGGTTAAACTCGCAAGTAAGTGTCAAGTTAAACAAACTGCACGTTTATAGCATTCCAAGGCTTCCGTCATTGAAGTCGAGCTTGGCCTTGCTAATGCAACAAGAGATTTGATTTTGCAAATTCGCCTCTTTTCATCAAGGCTATTCCTTTTTTTACTTAAACAATTGTTTGAAAATTGGATTAATCGGTTTTTAAAAGATAAAGCGAAGGAAATAAGCCGCAGGACTGCCGCGGAGCTAATTGGCTCTCATTAAGTATTTAATCATTATCGCCGGAGAATGCAAATTGTGCCGTGTCGGAATATGAAAGAGCGCTGCATTAATTTCCAGCTGCTCTAATTTCGCGAGTAAAAAGTTTTAATAAAAAGCTGGAAGAATATTAATGAACGTCCAACGAGAAGCATAATTAGTCAAAATGGAAACGGTTTGTTATTAATTTGTAACTTCATCCGTGCAAAAAAATCAATGCTTTTTTATCGAGATTAAAAAAAAAATTGAAGGTTAAAAGAATTTAATTTTCCACAAAATCACTTCAAAATTATAGCTTGCGTTTGTGAAACTTTTGATAAATAAAATCATAGAATTTTGTTAGATGCCAAGTTTGGTCAAATTCTTAAATGAATCTGCATAATTCATCCTGAAGATTAAATTTACATAACCTTCTAAAATATTCAAATATTAATTTTTCACACAAAATGTAATTGAAAATCTTCAAAGGACAGACATATCAAGAAACTCATTTCCTCCTCTTTTCCATTCGAAACCTTTTCCTTTTCTTTCCGCTTTAGAAGGAAAATCCCCGCTGCGTCGCCGTGTGAGGTCCCAAAAGTCGAAACGGCGACATTATTTCCCTTTAGCCAGAACAAAACTCAAATATTTGCATTGTCAAGCGCGGCGCGTGCCCCGAACGGAAGAAGCGAAAGTCGAGGAGGAAAAGCATTTTTCCAATTTCGCTGCCGCCGCCGCCGTGAATGGCGATCGAGAGAGGCCATAAAAGGATCTTTCTTTTTCTCGTCATTGACACCGCAACCTAGTGTGCCATATTTACGGCGGCGGCCGGCGTCATTTCACGCCCGCTTGGTGTTTATCCTCGCATGTGTGTGACCTGTTTGCGGAATCGCGATTTGCCGCACATCGCATTTAATTACTTACCACACGATTTACTAGTCAAATATATCTCAAACATTAAATTATTCAATGGCAAAAAATAATAAATAGCAGAGAAAAAATTAATTTTAATTACTTTAAAAATTTACTGATTCATTAATATTAATGTATTTAATTTATTTTCAAAATATAATTAAAAATAATTCCAACTCTGCAAATAAATTGAATTTACTTTTATTTTCATAATTTAAAACAATTAATTGATTGTTGCTGCAATGAAACTATAAATGTTTTGTTAAAAGTTAATCAAATTTATAATTCTATGTTGCTTTGAATAAAAAAATAACAGTTCTTTTATCGGCTTAGAGTAATATTGTTTTATCAGAAAGATACAATATTGCTTTTACAAAAAAATGTATTTAAAACAATATTTGGCTCAATGATCCCATCAAGGATGTGCCGTTTTGAATTAATACAAATCAATAAATATCCAAACTCAATTAATATGTTTGGACTATGTTCATAAAGATTGCCTGATTTTGAAGTCAACTTTAGATTTAATTTATTTTCAATAAAATAAATAACTGGTTTCTATAAAAACATTCCATTTCCTACAAAAAACTTGTCCACGTTAACAGAAAAGTTTGTGTGTTTTTCTCATTGTTGGAAAAAAACTATTGAGGAAAAAAACCTGCAAATTTTGGACGCGGATGTGAGTTGCTGCGACGCTTGCATGGCCGCCCTCAATCCCATTGTGTGCAATCAATCCCGTTCCAAATAAATAAAGTTTGGATTCCCACCGCGGGGAAGAGTCCCCCGCTTTTATTTATTTATACACTCCGCTCGAGTTTCATGCACATTTTAATTAAAATCGCGAATGTAAACGAAACAACAGCGAAAGCCATCAAGGGGATTGCAGAAAGATGTTGTGTGTCTGTGGAGGTGGAAAAGTTTTTCAATGGCGGGCAAAAAAGATGGAGATGAAACACGGTTCTTCGGGGAGAGCGAGCGACGGACTTTTGTGAGATTCGGACTTAAAAACTCTTCGGATCGCGCGGGATTTGCGCACTCGATCGGAAGTAATGTCTCTTTTGATTAAGCCCGGCAGGCGGAGGAACTTGCTTAATTGCGCGCAGTTCGGGGCCTAATTTTCGACTAACTTGGATTTAGTATAACGCTTGAGATGAGATTAATTATATCGCAGAGCCTAGACCCAACCATTTGATTTTCCCTCAGGACAAATGTCAAAAACACTCTACTGAAAAGGAAAAAAACAAAAGCTTTTAGGTGGAAAATCTCTGCTGAAATTATAAAATTAATAATTACATATTTTTATTTAATTAGTTCTCTTATTATTTCCAACGTTGGAATTTTCAGTAGTAAAATAGCTTTGGATAAAAATCATAACTTGTATTTCAAAAGTATTCTATAAAAAGAAACTTATTGTGGATTCAGAAAGTGCTTGGAAAACAAAATGTCTCAATTTGAACTTGTCTGGAAATCTTAAATTTTCCAACACAATTATAATTTTACCATTTCATAAACTTGATTTGTTATATAAATTGACACATTTTTAGCTCTCCTTTATCACCTAAGCAAGCCTAGTGAAGGTTGCCACTGCGAATTACTCAGATAATGGTTCTAATGAGGTTGTCGATTACGCGTAGATCAACTTGCTAATTGACTTTTCCACCGTTCGAGCAGCGCTAGCCGCACAAGGAAAATATACATAGTAGTTTGTTGCGATGCATTGCCAGCATATTAGGCTAATCCAGCGCAGTCGGCAACCCGCATTACACCCGCTGCAAACGCACGTTCACCTTTGGCCGGCGCTAAATTAATCATCGCAGCGTGTGCGGTTTAATCGGCCCTTTGAAGTTTCCAGTTTCATTACGGCTCCGATCGATGCATTCATTTTTTATTTTCAATTTGCCGCCAAGTTTGCTAATCCGACTTAAAAGTTGCTTCTTCTCTCTTTATGGAAACAAAAATTCATCCGGGTGACGCAGGCGCGAGAAAAATTAATTGCGTTTCCAGGCGGCTGCGAGAGGCGAAATTGGAATTCTTGGCCTGCCGAGCCAGAATTCCCCACCAACGAACAATCGCCCTCCAATAAAGGCCTGCCAATTGAGCACCATCATATTTCATCCGGTGTCGCGTCGCGCGCCTCTTCTCCTCAGAGAGGAACTTTTGAAGCGAGTTTAATTGATTGGACCACACGTGCGAAAGTAGTTTTCTAGCGCGACAGGTGGAGGTGATTAGCGTGCAGATGGAGTAAAGTTTTGATCGCGCATCTATAAATAAAGCGACAGGTGGGGTGACCTCCTAGGTTATAATAAATTGATTCCGTGTAACGTTAAAATTGTGTTTTGAAAATAAATTTTTATTTTGCTAAAAGTTCAAACTAATTGATAATTTTGCAGCTTTAATTTGTCCTCAATCACTTCAAGATACGTTAATTCACCTAATATTATTTTTTTTATCTTAAATCTATCTGAAATCACAATTTTATTTAAATCCTCATCCCCAATTTTAAGTAATCTGTAATTTGGTTGATAAACCGCATTTAAAGTGAATTGTTATGATTCTTGTCACCTACTTTTCATCCTATGTAAAAGCAAACTTGTTTTTGATCTATTACTGAATTATGTGAGTACCTTGCTAAAATTTGCATAATTTTCCCAAGGATTTTGGCAAAAATTAAATTGTTGATAAAAACTTACAGAGATAACCTATCTCGTTCTTGATTTGATGAATCAGAGAGAAACGTTCGCAGATGAAATTAATAGGAAATATAATATTTTTTTTTAATTTCAGACTTTTCGCGAAAGATATTTTCCCAAAATGTTTCAGCTTCAGAGACTGTTATTTCGGCCCAGGCAGTCTCAAGATATTTAATTATTGGCCAAATATGACACTTGCATCCTTCATTCAATATTTTTTTGGTTTTTTGTTGTATAATTCGGTTAATTCATTATTTGCAAGTCATTCTAAACTTTATTTGATTACGCCTAATCATGAGGGAAAAACAACTACCACATTATTTATCGGCAAAGTGATAAAGTCCACAGTCCGTGCTGTTTTGAGACAAAAAATATTGTTGGTAAAAAGTTGAATTTTGGCGACATTAGCCTTGATAATGCGCGCATGCATGCGTGGCACCATATTGTGTTCGGGACACAGACTGGGTGCACTCGGGCGAGAGTTTGTAACCCGATGTCATCAGAAAATGCTCAGAGCTTCGGGGAATTTGCATAAAATGTTCGCGACGCATCGTCGGGCACGCAAAAAACCGCCGCACGCACTGATGGCCATTTTGCGGCGGCCACGTCGGCAATCAATCATTGCGCAAACCGTGCGTGTCCGTTACAACAAAAACGATCGAACACGCGCGCGAATTTCCCTAAAACACCGACGGGCACAATTCAATCAGTCTGTTGATCAAATAAAACTTGATGAATGTTTCATTGTTTGATTTCGGTGGACGAGAGATGGGGCGAAAAACGATTTTGCTCATATTGACAATTTATTCGAGGTAGTAATTTCAAACATTTGTGATTTATTGACTTGTGAAATATGAACCAGATTCAATTAAAATGATTGATGCAGAGCTGCAAATTTAATAATTATTTTTATTTTGATTTATTCAATCAAAACTTGTGTTTCAATTATTAAAAAAAAAATCTTATTCCTTTTTATTGTAATTTTAATTAATCTCGTTTTAATCAAAAGATATCCGTGATTTTTCAATGATTTATGTTTCACAAGCATTTTTTAATTTATTAAAATTAAGGTTCAAATATTTTTATACAATTTGTAGCAATATTTTTTCAGCTGCGGTGATTAATTACCGGCTTAAAAGCTTCTAGTCGAGCACGATTTATCATGAATCACAAAGCATCCGCCGCTGCAAACAACAGTCCCTTTTAATCTAAAACTTGGTCGTACGTCAAAACGCTGTAAAAAACGAGCGGCCGCCTCACTTTTGACGGCGCCACGTCCATAAAATTGGCCGTCCCTGTGATGAATGGACGCGCACAATCCATTAGCCCCCGATTTATCGTTGAAAAGTTGCTGCGCGCCGAATAATTAGCCAAACTTTTATTAGCAGGTGCGGAAAAAGTTTCTCGGTGACAACTGTTGCTGTTCGCAAAACTTTTGGCCCGCCGGATTTGGAAAACAAATCGCGCAGAACAGCTTTTCCTTTTGCACCGCTGGGGACAAAGTTGCGGAACCGAAATAGCCGCCACCATATTGTTGCGAGTTTTTAATGAGGTGCGTCAGTTTTATCCTTTCCTTTTGAATAAAAAGAAATAAGCGAGTGCGAGGTTCCTCGGAAAACAAAAAGGACATTTCGCAACTCCTTCTTTTGACACTGGACAAGGAGAAATCCGCAAATACAAATACCTTAATGAGATCAAATTCATTAAAAGACATCGTCATGATTATTTATTTAAAAAAAAGTAGAGATGTATTCCAACGATTATATATAATTTTATGAGTTAAAAAATTTAAACCATATAATTTGTAAAATAATTTTTTTAATTAAATTAATGTTCTAATTTGAAAACTATTTTGGTCATTAAAATTGGTGTGATCACGGTTTTAAGCCAGTTCATTCTAATTTCGCTCGGTTTTTGGCCTGATCATTCTTTTATATTTTGGAAGTTTACTCTGAAAAAGAGAAAAACTAAACAAAATTAAAACAATTGAAACCCTCAAATTATAATAAACTGAAATTAGTTCTTCTTTTTTTGTTTCAAAATAACAGAATAAATTAACCTTTGCTTCAGAATGAAATGAATTTAAAAATAAAATAAATCTTCTTTTAATATCAGAGATTTGGAACAAAATTCTTTTTTTAATTGTTTTCCTTCAATTTTTTTAACCTAAAAAATGCAGGATGTCTTTTCTCAAAGTTATGGGAGAATCCAAAAGTGCACAAACGGAATATCCATCTTGACAGGACTCTCTGTTACCAAACAGCCGAAAACAAACATCCGTGCGAATCCCGCCATCTGGCTGCATTATTTATCCTTTCCTCCCTCCCCGGGCGGACGAAACTCCAAAGACGCCCCAATTCGGAAATCCTCCTCCTTGAGAACGACGGTTTTCGCAACCGATTAAAGCAAATTTAAAAAAAAAAATGCGTGACCTTTTGCATTGTTGAGCACGCAGCAATCGAATTGCTCTCAATCTCGAGTGGGATATTCGCCTGCAAGGGCACACACGCCATGTGCAAACACACAAGGGCTTGCTCGGCTGCATCAGCATTATTCGTCTCTTTATCGCCGCCGAGAGACTCTTTCCTCAAAACCGTTGAGCGTGCATTTACTATTTATCGCTCGACTTTCGATGAAATGGTTCCAATTGTGGAGGAAAAAATATTGAAAAACTTAATTTCATTCAGTATCAACTTCAGTTACTTTTAAAAAAATGTTTTCTTACAATTTTAACTTTTGAAGTAAATATTTTAAAAGTCACTGATATGTTGTAAACCTCTTTTGTTTTTATTTATTATACTTCAGTTTAGTTATTTTCAGCTATTTTTATTCATATTTGATCAAATGCAAAAAGATTTATCAATTTTTTGCTGACAGCTCAAAATAAAGAACATCCTGTCATTTGAAGTCAAATTTCCAGCCTCTGAGACTCACAAAGCTTTTAGGGAAATGGTCAGATTGTTTCAAAATGTAAAAATAATTTATGGAAATGACCGTGGCCACAAAGTCCTGAAATAAGTGGATTTATTGAGATACTTATTTCTTAGGAATATTTTACGAGATTAGAAAATTAAAATTTTTCATTGGTTTGTTGATTTTAACAATTTCGCTAAATTTGATTTCGTAAAATAATTCCTTGATGTAGACAGAACCAAAGGAGTACGTCGAAATAGTGTTTCCATTGCTGTAATTCCAATATGAACAATGCAACAATTATTTAAAACAATTATTTGAGCTTTCAAATATTTTGTATTTTGAAAGCAACGCCAAACAAAGCTTATAATAATCTTATAAGACCAGTATAATTAGTTAATTAATTAAATATTATTAAAAGTAAGAAATCAAATAATAAGTTTTAAATATATTTATAATAATTGAAATTTTAACCAAAATATTAAATTAAAACTCTATACTG
Organism: Neocloeon triangulifer; assembly: GCF_031216515.1. NCBI lineage: Eukaryota > Metazoa > Arthropoda > Insecta > Ephemeroptera > Baetidae > Neocloeon > Neocloeon triangulifer. The sequence continues at coordinate 340,631 of NW_026775552.1, forward strand.
GTAAATCGTAATTTGAATAATGTGGATTTGTGATGATGTCTGTTAAATGTTTTTTTACTGTGTATTTTAAATATGTATGCTACTTTTTTTAAGAACCGTAGATTTATAGAATGAATTTTGGAGATTAAACGAACCGCTGGCCAGCGACGGTGTATAATCGGCTTTGAGTTTTGAGTCAACAAAGGCGGTGGATTTGTGCTTAATAATGCATGCATGTGATGCTCCGTGACTGGATTAATTGTCACCAGTTTGCGTCATTCAAAAGCGATTTCGCTGCGCCGCGGCTCCGGAAACCTAAATAAAAAAACATGCGTCGTCCTCCTGAGACTTAAATAGCGTGGGTCGATCAATCGCTCGAGTGGCGGTGCGAAATGAATTGGCAGATTTATCCGACCGGCAGAGACGCATTTTACGCTGATCAATAACCGTCAAGTTCCAAAACACATCAAATCAGGCACTTTTTCCAGTCAATCGTCTTTTTTGCAGATAGAATCTTGCGTTTTTCCTGTAAGATCAAAAGGGACATATTTTTGTGTGTGGAAAATTTTTAACTTTTTATAAATATGTAACCAAATAGGTTCAGGGTTTGTTAAAACAAAACGTCAAATATATCAAATTTCCATCTTAATTGACTAGTTTTTTCTTTCTAAAAATAATGACTTCTCAAAAAGAAATTAATTATCGGAATTTATTAGTTCATTATTTTTTACTCTGTGAAAATTTTTCAAATAAGAAGTATTTAAATATATTATATTTATACTGGTCAATATTATTTCAGTCTGATGTTTAAAAGATTATTTGCAAATAAAGTCTCCAAAAAGTGTATTATTATTTGGAAGTAAATCTGAAGACTGTCAATTTCTGATGTATGTGAGCCGAAGCGGAAAATGTGAGAATAGAGTGACGCACGACGGAAGGATCCCCTGAAGGACCCACCTGCCCACAAGCGCAATATCAGCCTGGCTTGTTTGGCGTCGGCACGCAAAAACTGAATGAAAAATATCGATTGGCGTCGTCGGTCGAGGAGTCTATTTAGCAATTTGGCCGTGGGCGGACGGCGAGTTATGCAACGCGCCGATCGGCGGCGTCCCGCGGGTTGCCGAACCCGAGACGCTGAAAGGGGAGACGAGCAGGAATTCGGCCTCACTCGGTGCAATAAGGACGCACAGATAGGCAGGCAAGGAAGGGTTCTTGACAATGGAGGGATAAAGTGGCTGCGCTCGCCATTATCGTGCAGCGCGTCCTATTTTCCGCTCTTGTCGCGCGATTCAGCGCTGACGAAGTGATGGATGGATGGATGCGCGGTTTGTGCACTTCCACCCGCACACTCCGTCAGGGTTTGTCCTTATCCGATGCACAACCCAACCCGCATACATGTGCTGTTATTTATTCGGCCAGACACCGCGCTCCGCTGCCCAGATTAAAGGCCCATCCACTCGCTCTCCAGTTGTGTTGGATTACAAAGATAATGCCCTCTCCACATTGCGATTTTCCTTTCCTGCATTAATTCTTGCCTGGGATTTCGAAACGTGCAGCGTGTTTGTTTTTGCGATTCTCTTCTGTAATGAAATTTGGTCAGGATTTTGGTAGGAAGATCAATGTACAGACTAGGGCAAGAACTCCAAGATTTTATTAATTAATTTTTCTTTGTAAAATCGAATTCCATCAGCCAGTCTTGTAATTCCATCCAACGCAACCCTCAGTTAACCGGGCTGGTAATTACACACAAAATGCTAATTTATTAGGGTAGGTGTGGTGTGCGCCCTCGAGCAGCAGATGCCTCGCAGGGAGGAGGCCGAAAATTTGTCACTGGCGCATTAAAATTCATGAAAGATTAATCAAAGTCCGGCGGCGGCGAGCGAACGAGCCAGAAATAAATCCGGCCAGAGGGCGAAGCCGCAAACCTGCTGCGAAAACCACAAAAGAAGGCGCTTGACGGTCTTCTGGCCCGATTTTATTTTCTCCAATCCCGCGGCCTGGAATCGAACAAATATCGCGAGAAATGGGCCGAAAAGAAGAAGAAGAGCCGCTCTCGAGGTTGCGTCACAGTCCGAACAAGAATAATGGGGGTGACGACGACTGCACTGCCTTATTATTTCTCGGCGCGCAGTAATAACAAGTGCTTAGTCGAGTATTACTCGACCTTCTTTCTTGTGCTCCGGCACACGCGACACACTCGTCCGCGCCCCTCGCACAAAATTAGGACCGGCTCCGACCCTCTCTGGAATTAGGTGCGCCTCCAAAAATAGAGCGACAGAGAGGACGCGTTTTTATCCCTCGCCTGAGGGGATGCAACTTCAAAGGTGCTGGAAATGGTTCCACTTTTGGCCACACTGCAGTAACGAGCTCGGATTGAGTTGGTCCGGAATAATATGTAATTAAAAAAGGAGATAAGAAAGGTTTTATTTATTTCATCAAGATTATTGAGGGAGTCGAGGCTGACATCGGCCGGTGTGCACGCGTGTGTCGGGAGCTCCAGCTTAATCGAGAAAAAAGGGTAGTTTTTGCCCACTCCCGACCTGCACACTCGGCACAGGGTACCGTGGATATCCTAGCAGCGCCCGGGGGCGGCCAGGCGCGTGCCCTGCCCTGCGGGGGTGGGTAAACGGTCTGAGGTACGTTAGAGGGTCCGACGGGCGCTGCTCAGCGGAGACTCACCTTTCCCCCGTGTGAAAAGTTTCCACTTTGTTGTCCGACAGTGCTCCGGTCTCGTGTGTGTGAAACATGGTAGCGGGCAAGGGAGTGGTGCTCGCCCTTTTTCTCGTCGCCCTTTTCCCGCTGCCAAAGGACGCTTTGCAGAAGAACCGCCAAGGTTATCGAGGGCAGTATGGTGTGTTCACGGTACGTTTCACATATCTCGAGACCATTGAAAAAAGTAGTGTGACATGTTGGTGCGCTGTCGGCAACTGTGCACCGTCAAAATGCACGAGCTGGAGAACGGTTTTGTTTGTGCGTGTGCTTGCACCCAGCACCGCTCGACGCAGGAATCGCAGGTATGCCCGGCATCGGCTCGACCTTTGGTCGCGTTTGCTGCTGCTCATCGCCCTCGCCGGTGACATTGAACTCAACCCGGGCCCCTGCGTGCTCTGCGACCGCGATGGCAGGAAGAATCAAATCAGGATAAAATGCGGTGAGTGTAAAAAGTTTTATCACTCGAGTTGTATGCGCTGGAGCCAAAAGGAGATAAAAAAGTTCAGGGGCAACGAAGATTTCGTCTGCTGGTCCTGCTCCCTGCCAAATTTCTCCGACTCGTTCATTAGCGCAGATACTCCTCCATCGAGTCCCCCTGCCGGCCAAAAATCCTCGTCTCGCAATAAAAATCGCACCTTCTACCGACTTTATTCGTTTAATGCTCGCTCTCTCTGCAATCGAAAAAGGCGCGCGGATATTCTCGCGGCAATTGACACAGTCGACGCAGATCTTGTTTGCATAAATGAGACCTGGTTGTCTCCCGACGTTGGAGACAACGAAATTATGCCGTCAGATTACGTTGTTTTTCGTAATGATAGGAGAAGTGGTCGCCGTGCTGCCGGCGGAACCCTTATTGCCGCGCGCCCCGAGTTGCACCCCCGCCGCCTCCAACACCTTGAGGCAGGCGCGGAAGTAGTCTGGCTGGAAGTAAACTTGGACAAATTAAAAATCTTGGTCGGCTCTGCATACAGAAGGCCAAACGCGACCGCTGCATACAATGACGAGTTAATAAAATCACTCGAACGGGTTGCTGAAGTAAAGCACGACTTTGACAGCGTCATTCTCACGGGCGATTTTAATCTGGACGTTAATTGGATGCATGACCCGCCAGTCGCCGGCCTCGCACCCGCAGCAGAGTTTTTGGATATTTTTGACGACCTCTCATTGACACAATATATTAAAGACGCAACCCGCACAACAGACTCCACATCAAAAATTCTTGACCTCGCCCTTTGTGACGCTGAGGGGTTAATTGCAAGGGCGGAAGTCACCCCTGGTGTGAGTGACCATGATGCAATTGTGCTTGAGTTAACTGTTCGGCGAGAAAAGCCCCGACGCGCCCGCCGAGAATATTTTGACTTTAAAAAAGTGGATTGGAATGAGCTTGGAGTGGAACTTTTCAGAAAATTGGAAAATCTGGAATTTAATTTCTGCTCAGTGAGTAAAGCTTGGGAGAAATGGCAGCAAATGTTTTTTGTTACCCTCGCCGAAATCGTTCCAAAGAAAATTGTCCGCCCGAAGAAACGAAAATGCGCACCATGGCTCACAAAAGAGGTCAGCTCGCTTATGAGCAAACGAGACAAAATGTATGCAGCCTGGCGAAAAACAAAATCAGCTTTCTCACGTCTCGAGTTTGAAAAAGCGAGAAAATCTGTGCAGAAGGCAGTTCGACTGGCACGCGATAAGTGGATGTGGGATCTGGGCCGTGGACCAGGCGGAAATAAATTTTTCTGGAACTACGTGAAGGAGAAGAGTAAAGTTTCGCCTGCAGCCGCAGTGTTTGACATTGGCGGCGAGAAAGTGTCGAAGCCCGAGTTAGTCGCCTCCGCGTTCAGCCGTGCGTTTCTCAAGAATTTCAATACTGTGCAAAACTATTTCCCATTCGTGCGCCGATCACCTGCCAGCGCGGCGGCCCCAGTGTTAAGTGATTTCTCTGTTAGCGCAGCGAGTGTGTGCTCCCATCTGCGGCAAATAAAAACAAATGCAGCGACCGGCCCCGATAACGTGCCCGCGATTGTGCTGAATAAGTGTGCCGCCTCACTCGCCCCCAGCCTCGCTCGAATTTTCAATCTTTCCCTTCGGCAGGGTGCACTTCCAGAGGGGTGGAAAACGGCCGCAGTCACTCCTATTTTTAAGAGTGGGAAAAAGTGCTGCCTGGACAATTATCGCCCCATAAGTGTAACTTCATTAGTCGGAAAAATATTAGAAAGGTGCGTGCGAGACAGGGTTGAAAATTTTATAAACGAGAGCAAAATTATTCCCGACTGCCAACATGGGTTCAGGCAAAAAAGGTCATGCACCACACTTTTGTGCAAGACCTTTGACAGTTGGGCCTGCAGGCTGGACGAAAGAAGCGGGACGCACGTCCACGCCATCTTCTTGGACTGGGCCAAAGCCTTCGACCGCGTCCCGCATGACCGTCTGCTGTCAAAACTCGCCCACTATGGCGTCGGCGGCAACCTCCTAAATTGGCTGAAAAGTTTTTTGACCGACCGCAGCCAGTTCGTCGTGTATGGAGGAGCAAAATCAGAACCTGAAAGCGTCCTGTCCGGAGTCATCCAGGGCAGCGTCCTGGGGCCGCTGCTGTTCAACATCTACGTCGCCGACCTGCCCGCCAACATTGACTCTGAATTAGTACAGTACGCGGACGACGCCACCCTCTGGCGCGAAATTCAGAACCTCTCGGACGTCGCCATGCTGCAGGCCGACCTGGACAGTGTCCGGGCGTGGTGCGACAACAACGGCATGTCCCTGAACCCGGCCAAGTGCCACGTGATGGACGTGACGCGTGCCCGGACACATCGGCACGACGTCTACAAAATCGGCGCCTCCACCCTCGAGTACGTCACCGACGAGCGCCTCCTCGGCGTCCAAGTGTCCAAAGACCTGCGGTGGAGCAAACACACGGACATCGCGCGCGGCAAAGCAGCAAAGGTGCTCTCGTTCGCGGCGCGCAATCTGCACGGCTGCACGCCGCGCGTGAAAAAGTTGGCCTACCAGACGATGGTGAAACCTCTCCTGTTCTACGGCACCCCCGCGTGGCACCCCTCCATCGATATTAACATCAACAAATTCGAGCGAGTTCAAAAAAGAGCCCTCAGGTTTGTGTACGGGCGGCACATCCCTGACGCGGCCGAACACGGGTTGCTGTCGGTGCAGCAGCAGCTTAAGTTTAATGACTTGATGTTTTTCAAGAAATGCACCAGTGGCGAGACTGACATGGACGCAAAGGCGAGAATCACCACCGGCCGAGTGATGAGAAATAGTGGCGGCGAGCACCGTTTAATTCTCCCAAAAGTGCGCACAGAGCTCGGTCGACAAAGTTTTTCTTTCCGAGTCGCGGATCAGTGGAATTCCCTGCCTTCTGCGTTAAAAAATTGTACGGTTCCTGAGTTTAAAATTGCATGCAAAATATATGTAACCCTTTGAATTTTCCTTTTTTTTCCCACTTACGGCTCCAGTTCGGCGAGTAGGTTTAAGTTGGAAACACTTTTGCTTCCAAATTGAGCCTATGAGTTTTAGTAAGCTGTTTACTAGAGCTGGCTGCCAATTCTCTCCCAATGTGATTTTTTTTAATTTTCTGTTTGACTTGTTGCGAGAGAATAAATGAAATGAAATGAAGATTAAATGTGGAAACAAGAGCAAAATTTCGCATAAAATTAAAGAAAGGTCCGCTTGGAAAATTTGTTTTCTCATGATTTGGAACCCAAAATAGGCGCGGAATGTTATCTAAAACTTTCAAGTATAACAAAGATGGTGAAAAATTCAAGACAATGACGAAAACATTTTTCAGATATTTGCATGAGAAACTTTCCAAAACTTTATTTTTCCTAACTTGAATTTATATCTTCACTGCGTGAGTGCCAACTTTGCTCGTGCCAAAGGAAAAGTTGCACCTTAAAATATGCCCAAACTAAGGCCAAGGGTGGAACAAAGAAAATTGAAAACGGCAGCCGCCAACTTTTAAAAGCTAGACCGAGTTATTCGCGGAAAAGACACGCAGCCACCCGCAGAGCAGTAATCTGTTCATTACGAGTGCGGCAGGCAGGGATGTTTCCGTGAAATATTTCCGAGTCTCTCTCGATTCCGAGGGCGGCTTAGGTTGGCAGAACAGCAGACATTTCGCACAGGGCTTTTGAAACCCGAGTCTTTGCAAAAACCACCGCCAGGGTTGCGAGCGCACTTAAATAAAATAGCCTGCGCGTGCTGCTCTGGTAATTACTTTTTTAATTTTAAACACACTCGTCTTTGTTCGTTTCGCAATGAAAAGCGGCATTTTCTACTCAGCCGCGGCGGCTCTTTTGTTGCCGCCAAACAATGTGTATATATAAATTATTTTCGCGCGAACAAAGCGGCCTCAAAAGAAGACGAGGAGGCCCAAAATAAAACCTGCAAAGCATAACTTCATTACAGCACACGCCACCGGCGTGAGTGGCGTAGTGGTTTGAGTGTTAGGCTACCAATACGAAGGTACAGAGTTCAATACTTTGACGTTTTTAGCGCGTCAAAAAGTGCTCTGTATCGTCACTCATGTTCGGGAGGTGTCGCAGGACGCCGAACTTGCCTGCTCGAGGTTTGTGCCGTTTCCTCGAGTTGTTGGAATTCCTGCACCAAATGGGGGCATTTCATAAAGTCCAGCGGCACCTGGCTAATTTGGTAGGCTTTCCAGCCGATAAGCACCGAATGGAGCTTGGCAGGATCATAGTCTATCCAAATGAATCACAAAAAAAAAAACTCCATCATTATCAGAGAAATTCCTTCTGCTCGCCCGCATAATTATTCCCCCCGCACTCGCCGCCAAATTTATTTCTTTGCTTATTTACTTGATCATGATGGAAAACTTGAAAAATTTGGCTTTTTTTTAGGTTTTCAGCTGCGAGGATAATTAAAAGAAAATAAAATTTAAAAGTATAATATGAAATTTTGTAAGATTATATTCCAATAGATTATGCCTAAATTCATGGAATTTGTCTGCGTAAAGCCTGCTTTTTCTGGAAAAAGTTGAAAAAGTCGGTTACTTATTTCATCTGTTTTATTCGTTTAGTCAGAAAATAAAGATATATATTCGATTTAAGATTGATGTCAATGTCAAAAGTTGATTGAATAAAATCACTGCAGATTTTGAGAGTTTTTTGTTTAATATTTCATAACTCAAACAGTCAATTTTTTGCGATGAGAACTTTTGAGGATTTAACGAAGCTCAAAACTTTTCTAATTTGTTGCAAATTCCTTTCACGGTTCTTCTAAAGTCTCCCTTCATCACTATGCCTTTGAAGGTAAAAAATAGAAAATTCAATCTGACACCTGACTAGGCAAATTGCTATCTTTTTCAGCTCACTCTGAGCCTAATTGTGAATGAGGAGGAAAGCGTTGTTGTTGATAAATAATTCAACTCATTTCGGACCTTTTGGTCTTTGGTTAGCTCGTTATAGAGGTGGAAAAGTCGCGGAAAATATGCAGGTGTAATCTCACGTGAGAAGTCTAACACGTTCGCGTGAATATTTTACTGCGGACGGTCTGAATTATTCGGCAGGGCCCTCAAATATTTATTGGCGGATGCGCACATTAGGCCCTTCTGACGTCACGTGGTGCCGCTTTTTCCAAGTTAAATTGAGCAAGAGCGGCAGAGACCGGTGGTTCGCTGGAACTAATAAAGGATAAAGTCGTTAGTTTGCTCCCCTGCCGCCCCCTCCCGCCAAATTGGATAACTTTGTGCGTCGACGAACAAACCACCTGCTGCGTTCTGATGCGTCTATTTCCAGTATCAAACAATTTCTATTTGTATAGACAAATTTATTATTCACATCGTGTGTAAATTTATAGGAGAAAAATGCAAGACTTTAATTTAAAAGTCATACGAACAGCTTCAGACAAATTTGATTCATTTTTTACGACATTCTCGTCAAAATGATACAATCAGATTAAATTTTTTTTGCATTCACAATCTTTATTTACAATTGTGTGATAACTTTCATTTTCATTCCTAAAATTTTTGCTGTCGGCGGTGCAGAGAGACCCTTTTTAACTTTTCCGACAGCTGCTGTTTTGGGCGAAAGGGAAATATGGCGCCCGCCCACCCGCCTGCTCCGGAGATAATTGACTCTTGAGTGGATTCGCGCTGCAGATCCGACACAAAATCTACTTTGCGCTCTCTCCAGACTTTCGTCCCGCCAGCTGGATTGGATTTTGTTATTTGTGCGAGGCGGATTAGCTTCTTCAACTTCTAATCTTCCTACTTTTAACAAGCCAATTTAAACAAAAACATTCATTAATAATGATAATCTAATTAAAACTTTCCCGATTGGAGCTCTAGTAACTGTAAAATCTAAATATTTCTGATCAATCAAAGTGAATAAAGATTCTGAAAATTCCATAAACTTGCTTAATTTCTTTTTGGTGACAAAAATCCAGTTTAAAAAAAAATGCATTATTCATTATCTAAATATTTTAGTCAACATCTTTAATGAATGATTTTGCTTTTTAATAAGTGTTCAGACCTTTTGCGAATAGAAAAGTCTCATTCTTGAAGCAAAACTAATTGCGTTAATTGGCCGGAGCTATTTAAGTGATTGGTTCCGGTGACAAATGAAGAGAGTCTCTTTGTCATGCTCGTCGCTCGGCCGAGCACCTGCCTTTGTGCTCGAGTACCTTCCTCCTAATATATCCGGCCCTCCAGTGTGTGTCTTTCTTTCTAAAGCGAAAAGAAATCTTCAGCTCTCGGTGCTGATCCTGGCAAATCCGCCAAAGGAAAATCCATACGCGGCCCCATTTCGCCGCCGATCACTTCACGCAGCGCCTTGAGAAATGCGTGAAGGCTGCTTTTATGAAGGCTCAAATGGGCAGCCGCGGCACACACTTGGCCGCAGCCCCACGGCTTTGCACGTTTATGGAGCACTTTTATTCCTGCCAGACGCGCACCTGCCAACCTACTTTACACGTCCGATGGACCGTCTTCATTTTTACGGAGGTGTTTTATGCACTTTCAGTCTAGGATTTTTAGGTGATGCACAAGCCAATGATCTACAGTGAAAGATTGTGGTAATTTTTGCACTTGTTTATCATTAGAGATTAGTAAATCCGGCTGCTTTCATGATGTAAAAATACTACAATTAAAAAAAAAAAACACTTTTGAGCCGAGTATTTAATTACTTACAATTTGAAATTTTATACTTAACAGATTAGTAAATTATATTTTTAGTAATAATACATTTATTAAAATAAAATTTTATATTAATGGGATAAATATAATAAAATTTCCTCCCGCTTGAAAGTGCTAAATCTTTAGAGCCGAATAAAATTTGTCCCGCCACTATCCTCCCGGGACTTAAGTCCTCCGGGGGGGGGGGGGGGATCTCCCGGAATATTTTTTGCCATGAAGTACTTTGTGTTAATAAAAAAAGAAAATCTCTGTAAAATAGTTTGAAAAAAGCATTTTGACGAGCATGAGTTTCCCTTAGTAATTTCCTCTCTGCGCGAGTTATTTCAATTAGTGCAACTATTCCAATCAGCAGTTTGTTTGAACTCAATCAACGTTGCGCACGTGCATATGGTGCACATTGTGTGGTCCGAATCAATAATCAAGAGACGTGTGCATGCCATTTGCCGTTTTATCGGCTGCAGCTCCAATCGCTCTCGATGTGGTACCAGAGCTGAAAGCGAGGTTATAAATTTGCCGTCGGCAGTACGGATTAAATTGGCTAATTAGGTTCCTCTCAGGTTTCTCTCAAGTTGGCAAAAACGACAGCAGGCGTGTAATTGAAAAGCGAGATAATTATTGCCGCAGTTAATTGGCGGGCTCAACATTTGTTCTATACAAACGAGATGCTCAACGCAGTTTGTTTTGCCGCAGTCACCGCGCAGGACACAATACAAACGCAGTCATGCGGGCCGAACGCGTTTCACCTGCTCGCCGCTTTATTAGTATTTGGTCGGCGGGGAATACAATTGAACAGAATTTGCAATTTATTTATCGAACTACTTCTTTAATATTCCATTTAAAGCTTTTGAGGAAATTAGTACCCAATTTTCTGACATTTTAAAGGACGAGCTGGTGGTGAAAGTAGACTGGAGCCGTCTCGGTGCTTCTTCTCTTTATTTGCACTGCAAGACCAGAAGCAAGTTGATTATTTTCCTCGGTTCAACAATGAAGCCTGAGTGACTTCAAAGGCCGCGTCACTTTGATCCCCGGCCATGTTGCTGCATTGTGTGTTTTTCTCCTGACCGAGACTTCTTGCTTCAATGAAAATTCTTATTCAGTCTCCGCGGTAGCATTTCGGTATCGACTCGGGTACAGACTTTCCCCAGTAAACTGTCTATTATTCTTACTGCTGCTTTTTTCGCAAACTTACAGTAATGTTCATTTTAGTTGCTCTATTATATTGTTAAGGCCAATTCAAAAATAATGTATTACTTTTACCTTTAGATTTAATTTGTTATTATTGAATATAATATTTAATTTCTTTAATTTTGTTGAAAAATATATTGATTGATTAAATTTGTTACTATTGATACAAAGCTAATGATCTAATGAGACAAAGTAAATAATATAAAATGTATAATCAATTATATGATTATAAAATTATAATTACATTTCCATTACGTGCAATTATACGAGATGATTCATTCAATGCTATTAATTTTTGCTTCCGTTTAATAATTCTATGTTTTTACCATATTACAAATAAATACAATTAAAGGATGTATTTTAGGCACTTCAGCGATAACTGATTGGCCTAGTCTAATGATAATATAAAAAAATTATCAGATGATCAAAGAGGAAAAGGTGCAGATTTTATCGGTCCTTCCTGAAATAAAATAGAGGATAAAGTCTTTAAAAATAATGAATGCTTGTCCCATCTGAAGAAGAAGTCGTTCTTGAAGCACTTGATAAATGGTTCATCGAATTTGTCGCGATTATTCGGCTGGATTGAAGTTCGCCCACGCGCGAGCCAATAAAAGGGGTGATTGAGTCGGGCCTCAGCAGATGGTGCCAGAATCCTGCTTTTTCCGACTTTCCCGTACTCGGAAAAGCTGCGACTAATTCCCAGGCTGATCGTGAAAACTGCCAGCTTTGGCACCTCGGAGAATTAAGTGACACTTTGTTAGTCGCGAGCAGGTCTTCTTTCCCCGAAGGACTACGGCAAAAAATTGGACCGAACACTGTCGGAGCCAAGGGAGCGGAATTAAATGCCTGCGTCATTCAAATAATACAAAAAACCGGCACGCGCGTGTGAATTATTTCGGCCATGTTTCACTTTCTCTCGCTTCAAAAGCTCTCTGCGTTTGTTTTTGCAAATAAAGCAGCGGCAAATTAGTGGGCTCCGTTTTTCCGCGAATATTCCGCCCACCAGCAGCCTTCCCTCTCAAACACGCAGAGGTTTTAAATTAACAATAACTAACGAGCCCTGCAGGTTTTTTGTATATGCAAACAAGAAAACACGAGCAAAGGGGTAGTGTGAGGATTTTCATTACGCAAAAGAACCGAAGCATAAAATGAAATATTTTTATGTATGTTTGCTTGAGATATATTTTTTATTCTTTTTGTTGTTTTGTTCAAAAGTTGAAATGAAATTTTACACGAAAATTTTAAGATTTTGAGAAAGAAAGAAAATACCCAATAAAAAATGCTTAAACTTTTTAATTAATTGCAAAGAATTTTAATAAATCACCCACATAATTGAATTATGAAATCAAGACTTATTCGTCAGAATCTCTTATTTAGAGTAATTGAATAAAATTACTTCATTTATATGCATATATTTCAAGGATCACTTAAAAATTTATTGGTCTATTTTAAAATTTGCCTGGCAAAATTTTACAAAGCAAAAGAAATTAGATCAGACCTTTTCCTCAAAGGGAAATTGCTCCATTGTTATACTTTTCCCTGAAATTCACGCAGGCACACCTCGAAAATAGTTCACAAGAAAATCAGTGTTGGGCACAAAGCCAAGTTGCCGGGCCACGTTTGCCTGCGCGCGGATTATATTTCACAAATCGAGCGGCTGCTTTTGTGATGGGGAGGAACAAGATGGGCACTTGCGGGGTTGCAGGCACCCTTTGGAGCCTGTAAAGCGGCCCGCAACTAATTGTGCGCGCAAGTTGAACGCGCGCCGGGCAATAGAAAGAGCTGAACATCTCTCCACTTTGAGTGCTTCTCTTTTGAATGGAAAGCGAATTCGCAACAGCAGCTCAGACGCGCAAATTGCTCTCTGATAATTCCGTCTCCGCAGGTTGAATTTTCCAGCATTTTACCACGAAAAGGATGAAAAAACGAGCTTTAAAAAGGTTGCTTATAAAGTTCTGATGTTAAAAGAAGTAAAATTAATTGTTTTGTTTAATAAACAAAAATAACAATTATTGATTATTTATGTTGCATTTAAATTTTTAAACTTTAAACGAAATTTTATAGGTATGAAAAGATTATAATTAAAATTATTTTTTTTGTTTTTTAGTATTAAAGTTATTTTAATATGTACTACAGACACAGACATTAAATTAGTGTATTTTTCGAATATCACTAATTTTTTATTAGTTATTCATTCCAAACAAGGAACATTATTAGCTTAACTCAACAATTATTAATCGCCATTTTTCTCGGCCTACCAATTTGAATATTAATTTTAACAAAAATAATCTATATCTTGCGCCAAAATCAATATTTTTGGCGCAATGTGTAACAATTTGCCAATATTTTGATGAAAGGCATTAAATTTTAGCAGTGGCGCGTTAACTTTTGTGCCAAAGTGTGCAGAGTCTGCCCGTTTTGATAAACTTATTAACTATCCCGCCGGCACGCACATTAATTTATTATCCCGCCCAAGTCCGGCAGGTTGCGTCCATTAAATTTGCAGGCGCGCCAGAATTCACCGATGTGTTTGCAATGCAAATGCGCGCGTCAGCCGAGTGAACGATAATCGACAACATAGAGCCGATGAATTTTGAATGAGCCGACGCGCACGCACACCCCTTTCGAAATTCCATTAATTTCGAAACAAACACACAGGCTCTCAATGAAAACATTAAGAGGAGGTTCCTCTGGCATTTTCATGTTTGCGGCGATAATTGCAAACATACGCCTCTGGAGAGGGCGATTGAATTATCAGCAAAGCTCCAAACACGCCACACGGGCGAGCATAATCTTTTTTTATATCCGTAAACCATAAAATGTTCAGATGTGACTCGCCATATCTGATAAAATCATATATTTATTACTTTAATTTCTTAGCAATTAAGGTGATTCTTTTACTGGGCTTTGGCAACAAACTGGATTAAAAATTGGTTCCATCAAAATAAAGGTAATTGAGATATTTTTACATTCTCATTCATATTTTGATGAAAATGAAATATTTCGTCTATGTGAAGTTTTTTTATTTTTCAATTCGTTGTAAACTTAAAAATTGGACTAAAAAATTTGATAAACAGTTTTTATTTTACATTAAAACTGAACAACTTTTAACAGGCGAGAGAGGGTTTTGTTTTAAATTATAACGTGAAATTTGATCGTCGGTGCAAGAAGAAAATGTCACCTCAGAGCCCAGCAGTTCCGCCATTAATTTAAAGCTCAAGTTGCTTAACCGCGACCCGGCCGGCGGTTTGGCTTTGCAACTTCGGGGGCGGCCGCACGCGGTGTTTGCCCATCACATTATTACCCTCGCTTTACTGACAGCAAAGCGACCGGCAAAGATAATATTTAGGCGCGCGCGCGCCTGAAATAGAACTTTTGCTGCTCGCGTCTCTCGATTTTCCATTCACCTCGCTCGGCTCGGGGCTGCAATTGAAATTTATGACCGTATTTGTCTGCAGGTTTAATTATTTGATGGATCAAGAAGTCGCCTGGTACGTGTGTGTGTTTGTCCGAGCTCAGAAACGAGACCGTGTTTGTCCAGATGAATTCGGTGGAAAAGGCGCCTTGTTTGTTCAAATAGAGAGAGAAAAGGACAACGCTGCACGCAAACACATTCATTTCGGCAAAACCTTTTCGCAGTTTGCTCAAATCTCTCTAAATTACCTTTAACCTATAAAATTTCTTTCAATTTAACATCATAAAATTAATATTCAAGAGAGTAAAAATATTAAAATATTCAAACAATTGAAATTATTATCTTATTATTATTTTCTTTTATTAAGTAGAAGTTCACGATTGAGAGTTGATTCGTGGTGATTTTAATTTAATATTTGGCTTTCCCTCGATGGGTTTATGTGAGTTTTTTTATTGTTGAAGGATAAAGATCAGGATATTGTTTTTTCTTAAACAATAAAAAAACTCACAGAAACCCATCGAGGAAAGCCGAATTTTAAATCACAATAGTAATTTTTTCTCTCGTGTAATTTTCATTAACAATGTATTTTTTTGTTTTCAAAATAATCTCATAATAACACAATATGTTTAACAGACTTTTTTTTAAGCCGATGTCTAAATATTCAAAGAACGCACTCATGTCTTCAGTTAAATTATGCAGGGATGGAAAAGAAACTCCAGAGCCTTTTTCCAAGTGAAATGAGAATCAGCCAGTGGCGTGTGTGTTTGAAGAGATGCTGCATTAGTTATTTATGTCCCTAGCTTTCCTGTACATTTTCAACTGATTGAATTTTTCCCTTCCTTGCTTTAATTTGACTGAGACTGAGCGACGGTCTGCCCCCCATGCATTTTAATGCGTCACCTCGTTTCCGCTTCCTCAGAGAAATTTGAATTTTACAAAATCAAAACCATGGTAAAAAACGCCTGAAAATAATTTTTAATTAATTTCTTGTTGGGAATTGACTGAAATTAATGAATTGAATAAATGTATAAATTATAAAATTTTCCATTTCCACCCCACGTCTGACATTTAGATTGATATTTGAAATAGTTTATTATTAATGAAAGAGTGAAATTATGAAATTTAAAGAGAAAATAAACAAAGTAATTTAAGAGAATTCCGATATTTAAAACCAGTTTGAAAATTATAAAGCATTCATTGTGATTATTATGGCATCATTTTTGTAACAAGAAATTATTTATACTATGTTGACATTTTGTAAGCAAAGCAGACCGAATCTGCATAAGGCGTTTTAAAATTAAAAGACGCTGACAAAATAATTTGGTCAACAGACGACCTTGCTAATTAGCATTCATGAGTGTGTGAGCCGCGAAAAAAGAAGCGCGGCGCGTTGCCCAACGTTAGAAAGCCGCGGCGGTTGATCAAAAATGCGCATACCAAATTGGGCAGGACTTTTTTTATTTTAACGCAGTGTCATTTGCGGCCAAAAGCCCAATTTGGCGGTCGAGCGAGCCAACAACGCATACAAATTACACCGGCAATAAAAATAAAATAACATTTATGCATGATTAATGACGCGACGAGAGATCGAGCACGTGTGTACGAGGGTGGGGGAGGGGCCAGAGCACCCCTCCCGTGCGCCCTTCTTTGCTAGGACTGCGTTAGTTGCATGGAGCCCTCCTGAGCCACCGCACAGAGCTGGTCCTTCCTCTCAAGTTCGCGCGCGATTCAAATTGGTTTAATCGGCTTAAATGCAGGATCAGAAGCAGAAGACGCTGTGCAAACGGCAGAGCGCGTGCACCATCCAGATCGACGGCGCCACCTACACCATCGGTGAGACTCGATTTCTTCTTATTAATCAGGATTAGCGCCGGCAAAATCGTTTAGCGCGCGCTTTGTTGATGTTTATTTTCCGGGCGGAATTTCATCAAGCCCAAAAGTAAAACGACGATAAGATAAAACAAAAGGCAATCGCATCTACACAGTCACGCGCACGTATAGATTCTCTGGATTTATTTGTTGCAGAGAAAAAAGGGCGAAATCTAAAATTAATTAATATCCATGCAAAGATCTTATTTGTTTTCATTATTAAATTTTTTTATCATTAGAGAGGATCAATATTAAAGAAAGTAAATAAATTCAAATATCTGTACATAGAATAATATTATGAAACAACTTGCCAAGCTGAATGAATCGAATGAATATGAAATTTTATTAATTTTTAAAAATGCTTCAATTAAACTCCTATTAAAGAATAACAATCATGATAAATTTAGGAAAAACCCAACTATTCTTTCAATTCATTTGGGTGTTTGGCTGAATTAAGGAATTTACAATGAAATTAAATCGTCTCAACCTTATCCCATAAGATCAACGTAAATTTGCGATGTCGTCTGACCTATTTATTTTATTTTTCCATCCTACTTACGAAAGTGATTTGGTCAAATTTTTATCAATTTTGGTCGGGAAAATTTAGATTAAAACATTATTTTAGAAAATTTCCATAGAAACAATGTTAAAAAAATCAAAAGCAAAATGGCAATTTTGACTCGGGAAGTAAATTCAGCAGAAATTTGTGTATAAAAATAGAGACTGATTGCAAGCTCGCGACATTGGTTTTCTTTCTTGAAAGAAATGCAGCTTTTAGAGCCAAAACAGTTATCAAGAGATGCACCAAAGTGTTTTCTGGCTCGAGATGTGGGTTAACGTTCAAATGAAGATATTCGCAATTGCACGAGATGTGTTTGTTGGACGCCATTTGAAATTACTGCGGTCGTAAAACTCTTTTTATATTAAAACCGAGATCTCCTTTGCTAGAGAAAAATCTCTTTCACCGCTCCGAGCTAAAGCAGTTGTCAAAAAAGGAAAAAGCATGTAATCTGGCACCATATTTATTGAACGGGAAACATTTTTCGCCGTCTCTCGCTTTTTTATATCGAGCGGACTTGAGCAATAAATGCGAATTGAAGACGGTGTATGTTTTTATTGAGCGACGAAATAAAAACAACTTCCTCTTCTTCCGCCATAAATTATTCGCGCAACCGAAACTTTCATTCAAAGTCAAACAAGTTCCGAAAAAAGAATCCAAATCAAAATATATAAATGCCGAGAGGTTCTTTGAAAGGAATGAAATTCACGCACGCATGTGTATAAAAAGAATTTCCCATAAATACTTTCACAGCACGCGCTTGGTACGAAAAACAGCGCCCGGTTTTTCTTTATCTCAGCATTTACAATTCAAAAGAGTTCCTCTCATACATATTCAATCATTTGCATTCTATCGCCTCGTCGCTCCTCCTCATCAAAAGAAGGAAAGAAGGTTGCATACACCTGCATCGCCCCCGAAATATTTTACGACGCAATTTCGCGCAGTTTATCTGCCAACGACACGCGCAATAAAATATTTTGTTGCCACAGCCGACCGCCGGGCGTGCGTCAAATAAAAATAAACCCGCGGCAAACGTGCAAAATATGTTTGAACTCGCCGATCATTCGCTAGCTTTGGTTTTAAGCGAAATTTTACTGCTTTTATGATGAAAAAACGGAAAAAAAAATGAGAAAATTAATTTTTTTTCTTTATATGCGTCACTACAAAAAAATTTAAAAAAAATTTCTTTTATTTTTGCTATTAAGGAATATTAAATTGTTTTTGCATAAATTTTTAGGAAGTGTAATAAATTTAAAATTAGTTTTTCGACAGCCATGTTTTTTTGTTTCTGCCCGCTATGAATTTTATAATATTTGATGAATTTAATTATGCCTAAAATTTGTTTCTAAATCATTTTTGCTTATTTGCGAAATCTCGTTTGAACTGTCTTTTCAACCTAGTGTTTTAAATTATTACAATTTCCAAGAATCTTGCATCTCGAGTTGTTTGTGTTTTAACTTTGAATTAAGCCAAAGAGTGACGTTGTGAAAATTCCCAAGCGTACACACACTTGACTTGAGTCGCAATAAATTTCACCGAGCGTGTGTGGCAAACTTGCTGAGCTAATAATCTGCACACGCCGCGTTGCTCGCCACACTTAAAATTTACCGCCGGAGAGTGACAGGGCATTTTGTAAGCTTTGAGACGCTTTTTGAATTTCGCCACACGCGGAGGAAATAAATTGTAACAAGGCGTCGAGTGACACTTCTTCTCTTTTACGAGATATATATTCGGAGCCGCTTTTTATCCCCTAAGTGAAATATGATTTGGCCGCGGCTCTCTCAGCGCACAAAAGTGCTCGCCAGCCCCATTCATCACAATGAAATCGCCGAGAGCAGAGCTTTTTGCCGCAGCTCGTCTTTCGCATCCGAGCAATCCGTGCCAAAATATAGAATATGCGAGCAGAACATCGTGTAAAACATGCAAAGGTGCAAATCAAATGCAGCAATCTTATAAATAAATTATTGGCATCAAAAAATTTTTTAGTTATTTTTTCAATTAATTTTATTTATTTTTGTATACATTTTAATATTTTAATGAATTAATTTTTTTTAATTATTTCCTGCTCAAATAGATTGAATTAACTTAACATCTCTAAAATCAAGAGCGAATTTAAAACAAACATCTAAATAAATAAAAAATTTTAGATGTTGTGAACAGTTTCATTGAATAATAATATGTATTCCTGATTAAATTCTTATTTTGGCTTTTTCCAAACAATTTTATATGTAAAATGTTCAAATTTTAACTCTTTAAATTTTAAAATTTTGCAACGATTTAAATTTCAAACAACCTGTTTTTTTTATAAGAAATTTATTTGCTCATGCTGTGATCAGAGAACAAAGCTCATCAAGAAAAATATAATTTAATATCATTTTATATTATCTATTTTAAAATCATTAAATCAAAACAAAATATGTAAATTAAAAGAAATGTTTAATATAAATTCAACATTTTTGAGCTGTTTCAAAATATCTCCAGTGCAGTTTAATAAGCTTGAAGTTTGAGCCAGTTTGGCAGATGGTCCCGGAAATTTTCAATTCGCCTCAGCACCCGCTTCCGCCACCCCGTCAAACAGCAGGCAAATCTCGGCCTTGCTCGTCGCCTGCACCAGACGCTCTCTCGCTTGACTGAATAAATTGGGTGAGAGAGAGGGTCATGCATGTGTATGTAGATTCGGCATCAACGTGTACGTGCGGCGGTTCGTTCCGTCAGCACCACAAAACATACAAGATCCTCAAAAGTTGGGTGAATAAATAAACATTTATATTAATTTTGCTGTGGATTAAAAAAGTCCCAAGAGGTTGAAATGAAAATTCCTTAGCACATGAGAAAGAAAGATGGGCAAATCATCAATCGCTTTCACTTCTGCAGTCTGGAAGCGAGGAATTTAATTTCGCACAGGCACCGTGACGTCATCGGCACCCAAGAGAGGTGACGCTGGAAGTTGAGAGAGATCCGGCGGCAGAGTTGAATAGATAAGGTTGCGGAGCATAACTTTGTTCAAGCTCAAGTTTGGACAATGAAGTGAGCAGAATTGCAGACAATTATTTAGTTTTCAATTAAAACGATCGATTGCATTCGAGTATTGTTAATAAGGCTTATGAGTATGTATGTTTGATATTATATTTCAGTTGTCGCACTTTTTAAAAGTTATATTGAGTAAGATTTTGTTAAAGAGAGGCAGCTGTAATGAGCATGACTTGTTCCTTTGAATTTAAATTTAATGTGCAATCAGGAGTGTTTGATCAACTCTTATTAGTAATTTGAAACTTAAAAATATTTTGCAAGTAAAATAACATAATGAAAAAACAAAACAGATTCTCTTGAAATTAACTCTGGCTAATATTCAATGATAGTTTACAATCATATCATAATATATTGGGGGAAAATGTAGCTCTTTTAATCTTTTTATGCAAGAGCTATTATTTTACGACCTCTTTTTTTAAATTAGAATAAATTCAAAATATAATAAAATATGCGTGTTTAAGAAATTAAATCAAAAATAATTATAAGGAAAATAAAATTGAGTAATTATCATGTTCCAAGCATTATATAAATTTAATTTAAATTTAAGCAATACTTTCAGAAGTTTCAAATTAGATTCCATTGAACCATTGGAATTGGTTTGATTTATTGAAAAAATTTTAATTTAAAAAGTTTATATCATACGTAAAAGATTGAAAGACACTTTGTGACTGACATGAAATTTAATTTCAAAAGCTCTTGGGCTTAAATTTTGATTTAATTTAAATTACCGCAGACAAGGAAATTATTCCCTTGAAACAAAATTTTCGGCTGTGCTGCAAACACAATGAAGTGTTGTTTCCTTTGGCGGAGGAGAGACAGAAACGTGACGATTCCTCGCCTCACACACACACTATACCTGCGTGTGTGTCAACTGGAGTGACACTTTAATGAATTCCAACATTAAGGCAAAGTCACGATTCTGCCGGCGGCTTGCAATTTTCGCGCGATCCCAGATTTCCACTCACTTTGCTGACGACGAAAGATAAAAAAACTCAGCCTTTGGAGCAGAAATTGGCGCAAAAATAATAAAATATAAAAAAGCGGCGTGTGTGCGTTTCCAGCTCGCGCGAAGTATAAATAGTGAGAGATGCGTCGGTTGCTTTGACAGACGAAGGCCGTAAATAAAAGCGAAACAGGGCTGGTGTAAATCCTCATAATCACTGCCGCTGACATCTGGAATTAGTCAAGTTTACTTTCGCCGGAAGCTTTATTTTCACGCCGGTCTACGGAACATCAAATAAATCAAACGAATCAAATTTAGAACGCGGCGGAGAGTGATTTTTATTTAATGAATTACTAAAATTATTAATAAATTATAAAAATAGCAGTTTTAACATAAATTTTGTAACGAATCTTGTTTATGACGAAAATTTAAAACGAAAGCTCTCTTTACTTCTCGCAGTCATTACAAGGTACACATACATTATAAAATAATTCAACAAAAATAATCTATCTTTCACATCAAATTTGAAGGAATGGCTGTTCTTTTTCCGATGCAAAAAGTGCCACATCAGCCAAAAGCGAAATTCAGACTTTCAGAGAAAATGGGAAGTAAAAAGTGGTGCGGTCAGGAGAGGAAATTAAAAAGGAGCGGCGATTCGCCTCTGATAGAGCAAAAAAAAAAATGCTTTGAAGCGTGCGTGCGTGGCAGGTGAGTGCCGAGGTAATGCAACGAGCTTATTTGGCGCTGAATGGCCCAGAAAGAGCGGCTCCGGAAATAAAAGAGCTGCGAGAGAGGATTCTGCTCACGTGCTCGCTTTATGCACTCGCTCGATCGCGAGATTCAATTGCGTCAAACTGCGGCAAATGGCAGCTACACACACACATGCCAGCTACTTTGATTGTGTGTTTCCTTTCGTCTCGCAAAGTAAGATTAGTGAAATTTCGGTGTTTCATATTTGAAAGGGTTAAATGTGATATTCTAGATTGAAACAAAAAACCTTAAATGTTTTTAAGAAGAACAAAATTACATTTTATCAAACAAAGATTTTTAGTATAAAATTTTACTCAAATTTTCTCTAACTGCTGAAAATTTTCATGGCATTTTCGCTTATCCAGAATAATATGGAGCCTAATGTTTGTGTAAATAAATATTGTGTTTCAAATCATTCTCTTCATTACTCATTTTAATTAAATGCTCTAAATTAAATTTGAATTTCTCATTTATTGAAACATTAAATTTATAGTATAACAAATGCATAGAATTGAATAGGAATTGTGATTTTCAATAACAAATGCAAAGATTTGTAGATAAATGTTGATTTTTATTTGAGAAAACTGCAGAAAGTGACTTACATGGTTTGATATTTGTTGAAAGTTCTTAATAAAAAAAATTATCAACTGAATTAAAATCTGACTTTCAAAGCCACTCTTCCACTCTGATTTGATGCTTTCACTGCGTTAGATTGAGAGCAAAAGTAGATTTTTCCATTAGTGGTGCTTTGCATCAAGGCCACACCACACCACTCCACCATTGCAAAAAAATGATCTCATTTTCCACATAATATGATTAAACTAAGCAATTATGCACTTAAATAGAACACGCTCCATACAAAATAGCACACGCTTTTTCTCAATAAACTCTCCGACCTACTTTGGTCCCCAGATATTGACTTTTGCAAATTTGTATCTTTTGCCGAAAGCGTTTTATTTCAACTGGCGGCACTTGGGAGGAAAAACTGCAGAGATCAATTTGCGATTTGCTGAAAATAGGGCGTCTCTCTGTCGTCGTCGTCGTCTAACCCTGTTTGTTTTTTATCGAGGAGAGAAAAGCTTTTCGGTGTGACAAATCACTCACATTTCATCCCTTATCTGTCACACCGGTTGCCCATGGCAGTAAACAACGAGGCGAAAATAGCTATGGTGCGAGGGTATGCAACCTGCACTCCTCCGTTGTCGGAAAAAAATTGAAAAGGAATTGGGTCGGATGTTTTGTTTGAAAGAAAAAGGGTATTAAAAGTATATTTATTTTCTTTCGGTCCGACTGCACATCAGCATGTCTTGGTCCAAATTACGTTGACTCTGTGCAGATTTCAAAAGTGGCTCCGAGGAAGAGCAGAAAAGTCTCTCATGCAGACAAGAGCGGAGGAAAACGACACAAAGGGTTAAAAGGCGCTTTTGTGCGAGACCAGGCCTTCCAAGTGTATCTATATTCACGGCGCACGGAGCAGTTTATTTGCCTTGGAATTTAGAAACGAATTTTTTGCACACATCCTGAAAATAAGTTAAAAAGTTTTTACGTTGAAAAGAATCCTGGATTTGATTTACAAATATTTATAATATTCAAATAAAAAAAAAATTAATTGCCAGTATTGTTGGCAAATTGTAAATCTTTTTCAATGGTTCATTGCCTTTGAATTAAATTTATAATAATCATGTCATTGGTTGGAGAGGTGATTTTTTTCCTTTTTCAAGTTCAAAACTTCATTTCTGCTTTTGAATTAAATTGTTCTTTCTATATCTCCTTGCAACTGAAATCTACAAAGCAATTGTTTTTTTTTCTCGCAAAGTCTCTCTTTAAATGAAAATATTTTTTCTGTCTTCAAGCGTTCGTGGAAATCTTCATTAAAATTAGCTCTCTTCAAATTAATTTCGGCTCTGCTACCGCACTTTTGTAACAATCTCTCGATTTATTACTCATTAAATTTGAAGCTCGTAAATTGCGTTAATAAATTTAAAGCAGCTGTTGCTACTTTTGATCCAGAGGTGACAGGTGCGTCGAGCAAACGAATTAATCGATTTTCACTTATTAAGCCCAAAGCGCAGCCGTGCAATCGCTTGTTAATTTAGAACACGCGTTTTTGCGCCTAATTGCCCATTCTGCGTCGCTAATTGAGGATAATTATAGACGCGCGCCGGCCCAAGTGGTGCCGAACACGCTCCACTGCCTTTTGATTCCAATCTCGGCTGACGTGCTTGTTAATTTAATGAGATATCACAGCACGGGGGCTAAAAAACGAACCACCCTGTAATTTGACAAGAAACATCGCCATCAAATTGCAACACGGAAATTCAATTCAAGTTTGCCCGGGCAAACTTGAAAAGGATAAAAGAATAAAATTGTTTGCTGAGCCAAAAGTAATTTCAGGAAAATTTAAGAAAATTTCATTTTTTTTCATCAAAATTAATTGAAGGTATTCCTTTTTTCAAATTATAAACGGCCATGGCACTTGTAAAAACGAAATGAATCACTTTGGTGCATCTTGTAGAAACATTTTCAGCAGCATTTAGATGGTGGCGTATTTTATAACCTCTAGAAAATGTCCTCTAAACCTGCTCTAAACCTTTGACTTTGGAACTATCTGAGCCCTCAGAGTTTAAGAGGAGATAAAAAGAATTTTATTTTGTTCTAGCAGCATTTCTGAATCTCAAATAGAACTTGCGATATTCAATTTTTAAGTTGAAACTACATTTGTTTCTCACGTCAGAACCTGTCAAATTATGAGTAATTTTCACTGAATATTTTGTATTTCGTTGATTTAAAATCTAGTTACAGAAATTGCAAACTCTAAACATGATAAGAAAAAACTGCTATCGCTTTATTTGTTTACATTTTCTATGTGAAATTTATTTCAATCAAAGGGAAATTATTGGACAAAACGGTATTTATTAAAATTAAATGAGAATTATAAAGCCCAGCAAAAATGCTGTTTACTTTTACAGACTCTTTTTATAAACTAAAGACATCCTCTATAATCTCATGCGTATGGCCCAAATATATAGTTTTCCTCTCCAAACTGTGTCGCAGCAAAGGAACGTGTATCAGCGGAACACGGAAGTTTTGGCGAGAGGACA
This sequence comes from Neocloeon triangulifer, assembly GCF_031216515.1. Taxonomy (NCBI): domain Eukaryota; kingdom Metazoa; phylum Arthropoda; class Insecta; order Ephemeroptera; family Baetidae; genus Neocloeon; species Neocloeon triangulifer. Next base: position 365,333 of record NW_026775552.1, read on the forward strand.
GATATTGATCGTGTGATCGCAGCTTGATGTTGTCTGTCATCTGCGCGGCGCGTGTATTTGCTTTCCATTACAGAAATTGAATCGTCGCGCCATCACCGCGATATTGTTTACACTAGTTTTGTGCCCGGAGCGGGTGTTTCTTGTGTCCCTGGCGACGCGAAAGCTTTTCACTTCGCAGCAGGAAATATTTTCCCATTAGCGCTTTTCTGAGTAGCAGGATATAATTTTCGCGGCAAGATCCTGCCGAGGTTTCCTTCGCACCGACGCAAGCAAGATAAAAAGAGAGTTTAAATTGAATTTATTGCGCAGGGAGAAAGAGAGTTTTTTGCTGAAAGAAAGTTGGCTGCGGCAACCGGAGAGCGGGTAAATGATCTGTAAATTTTGAATTATGATTTTGTATAATTTATTCAGTGTTGTTACAACATTAAATTAAATTATAGAAAAGAAATTTTCCCAATTAGACTTGTTTAGAAATTTTACTTATTGAAACGAGTTTAAATTTTAAATTTTAATTTTATTTATTTAAAATTTCCATTATTTTGAGAGAGAATTTAAATAAATGCATTTTTTTAAGCTTTTAAATACTTACCAGTTTACATAAGAAAATAAAATTATAAATTTTCAGAGCAAATTCTTTATCTTCTTTTGAAAAATATCTCGTCTTCTCGCTCTTCCTCATTTGTGTATATAAAAGTGTAATTCAAAGTTCTTTCAGTTCAAGTATTGCAATAATTGCAGATTGCATTTGCAACAAAGTAAACCGCGGTGAAATTATTTTGTAAGCATTAGACAGTTCTCGGAGCTGGAAAATTGCCTCGTGCAATTGGCGGCGGTCCAAGTTGGAAATCTTTCTTCCGCACTAATCTGCAGTCCGGAAACTGCTCGCTCATCTTGTCAGTGAAATATTAAAGGGATGAAAAACGAGAGAGTGCTTTAAAGCAGAACCAGCGAGATTTGCGTGTAAATATTTCCCGAATTTTCCTCCCAGCGACAACAAATAGAGTCAATTTCGAGTCTTGAGTGTAATTAATTCTCGCGTCGGAATGTAAATGCAAATTGCTGTTGGCGAGCGGCGCATTTACAGAGCAAATTACAAACGCACTCGCCCGGCAAATCCTACACGGACCACTACACGCCTCTCGAACCAAAAACATGCGTGTTGCAGGCCGAGCAAGATTAGTGCCGACCCACGGGGACTGCACGATGAATAATAATATTGTTACGACCAACAACACAACGAATCCTCAAACAAAATTCCACCACTTTTTGCAAGGATTTCAAGGATCATGAACAGGAATTGCGGAAAAAAGGAAAAAATTTATCAAAATTACACAAAATTCAAGTGGATTTGTTTTAGTTTTATGTATTTATTAATGATTGGAATTCTACATTTATGCAAATCTCCAATATGCACAAAATCCACATACTGAAGAATACTTAAAAATTTGAAATAAATAATTTCTTAAAATTTATATTGGAAAAATTAAATTATGGTTTAAACTTCTATTTTATAAAATTTATAAAAAAATTTCAATAATGTTATGATTTAAATAATTAATTTTAAATAAAACCCACCAAAAGTAAGCGTAAAATATATTTAATAAATTGGCGCAATATTGCGGCTGAATCTTGAACTAAAATTAAGAAATAATTATGTATAATTTTATTAATAAATTTATTTCAATAAAATTGAATACAAAAATAATGGGTTTTTTCATCATCATGATTATCTTCTTAAAATATTCTTTCTCTTTCATTGATTCATTCCATCATACAGAACCTGATTTTTGCTTAAATGATGTTTTAAGGAGTAAAAAAGATTGAGATCGATTGTGTGCTGATTGTGTATCAAGCTATAAAAGAAGTTACTGGGTCTGTTGGTGAAGAGACCCTTTTCAAATCAACTGACTTTTGTGACCATTTCCACTCCCCGGCCGACTTTTCCTCCTAGCGAGTGAGCAGCGAACCCTGGTGTGGAATCGGTGATAATAAATTCGCGCACAGCAACTCTCGGGATCGGGAGACTCGAACCGTCTGAGAGAGCCCAGGAGACTTTTCGCCTTAATTAATTCAAATTGAATTAGGCCGCCGAGTCTGTTTTGTTAGTCGCTCTGCATATCTGGCCAAATCCAGCACACCATAAATATCCATCCGCCTGTGCAAAATAAATAACTCCGAGTGAGAGGGAGAAAAGTTCTCTTTGTTGACGCTCGGCCAACCCGGCCGAGCTGCCCCTGGCCACATATGCAGCCCCACTTTTAATCTCGGCCTGGCTGGCGCAACTTTGCTAATTAAGTGGCACTAATCTAGCCAGCGCAGCCACGGCCCTGCGAAATATACGTGTTAAAAATTTAATTAAAAAGGACATTGTTTGCTGAAAGACGAGAGTATTCATTTTTATTTTGGCAAAGGAACAACAAAATTTTCACACAAAAAATTCCCCTAATTCAGCAAAATATTTTTTTGTAAGTTTAATTCAAATTAAAAAAAACTTTATACTATCTTGATAATTTAAAATTGTATTTTATTATTGATAAAATATGTCAAAAATGTGCTAAGCAAAACTTTTAGATTTATTTCATTTTATACCTTTCATTCTAATCAACTTTTTATATTTTATTTTTATTTTTTTAACTCTTATTTGAACAAATTTACACTATTGAAAATTAAATCTTAAATAATTAAAAATAGAAATTTAATAAATAAAATAAATTAAAGTTTATAAAGAATTAGAAATTGCAATATATAATTAATTAATAATAAAACTTGTTATGTCTAATTTTATTATAAAAAGATAAACGCATAGTCGCTAAAGTCAATTTAATTATTCAAATTTTCAACAAAATATTCGAATTTAGGGACACTAAAAGCAATTTGTGGTCACTGTGGAATAATTTTCTTATATATAATGTAAATATAAAATCTGTTATTTTTTTCCCTCTCTCAGTTTCAGTGAAAACTCATTTGTCCTTCTCAAAATTCATTTCTAAACGAGTTGGGCAAAAACAGGAACGGTGTAAGCAAGCGAGGTCGTTGATCCACCCCGCGATCTGTTCTCCAAGCTCAGCGTTGCGTTTGTTTGCACGAGAGAGCAGCACCGGTTTCGTTCGCCGCCTCTTGGCCGCCCCGCTCAAGCCCCGCTCCTCTGGGACTTCTGCAAAAACCTCATCCATGCGCCCTGGGGGCTAATTTGGTCGTGGAACAGGAAAAGCTGCGGCCAAATTTCGCAACCCACCATCGACCCGGAAACTTTGAATTTCCCTGTAAATTCAATAACAAATAATTACATAACCAAATAAACGAAACGATCAATAATTTGTTTCATTAGAGATATTAATAATTTCTTCTCATTAAATTTCAATTTTATTTATAAGCTACGAAGAAATGGCTTTAACTTGGATTCTTATATTTCTGTACCAGTTTTATAAAAAAGTTAAAATTTAGAATTAAGTAATTCTAATTTCCACAGATTAGTTTTTACTTTTTCCAAATATAAATCCATAATTTCTAGCAAAAGTAACAATTTTATATCCCTTTTTTTAATTTCAAATAACACTAGAGCTTCAATGATTTTTTTTTCTTTCAACTTCTCAAAGAATGCTTACAAAATCATTTAAAAATTGAGAAGTTTTTAATCGTATGAAAACTTGGACACGGATTTTGAACTGCGTAAAAGTTTTGCCTTCCATTGACGCGTCTTGAGCATTATTCAGACTTTGCAGCCTCGTTTTGGCTAAAGAGCGAGTGGTATTGGCAGGTGCTCGGTTGCTCCGACCGCGGAAACCTTCTTCTCTGCTCGACGTGCTCATTACCCAGCGCGGAGAACATTACATATACATATGTACTCGTGGTGCTCCTGCGCGTATTTCACAGCATCAATTTTGCACGAGTCGTCCCAAGTGAAAAATGACGAGAGCCCAAAGAAAGAAAGATTTGTCATTTTGGCGGCGCCAAATTGGACCCTGTCATGTCCGTTGCCAACTTTGCACCGGAGCGGTTATTAGCCTCGCTTCTTTTCCTTTCACACAAAAATAAAATACAGGACATTTTTAAAGTCATTTTAGTCAGGAGATTATTTTTTTTTCGTATTATGCAAAATAATTAATGTATTATTCCTTAAAATTAGAAAATTTAATATATTTGTGGTGCTTTATTGAGAATTAGCTTTGTTAAAGTAATTAATTTTTGCAATTAAATTGAATCTAAGTTAATTTATGATTACAAAACAGACTATTTTTGGCTTATTTAGAAAAGATAAAAATAAACCAATGTGTGCATATCAGTTTGTTATTTTCACATTTCGGTTCAAATAAGGCAAAGGGTGTTCAACTCTGGCCTTGACCTACCAGCGGACTCGCAAAACAGCCGTTGATGATTGATACTGGTTTTGTCACAAAATTCGGATCGGGCTTTATATAAGAGGCGCGTAGGCCATCGCAAGTTCAGAGTCAAAGTGAAGAGACCAAGAAGAGACTGTGATGGCTCGTTTAATCTGGCTGCTGTTGGGCCTCGTCGCCGTTCTCCAGGTGGCCCAGGCCGACCCCCTGACCAACCAAACTACTCAGGTATGCTTAAAATATATTCTTAAATAGCAAAACTAAATAATGAGTGATTAAAAGTATTTGTTATTCAATGAAAATTAATTTTTTAATAGATTTATTTTCAATCAATTGAAATTTTAAATTTTTTCTTTGAAATTTGTTACATTTTATTGAAACTCTCTTTTAAAATGACAACTTAAAAAAATTTGGTCCTTCTATAGGTGGCCCAAGTCGGCACCCTGGCCAACCAAACTAAAGAGGTACTTTTTAAATTTAAATCAAAAATACTTGTCATAATTTAAGGACTCCTTATTAATATTCAAGGAGGTTCTAGCTTTTTTTCCATAAGAGTAATGTTAGGATATGATAAATTTTTATGTCCATGAACACCCAAAATTTTATCTTGAAGTTTTTTTCAGTATTTAAATCGCAATTTTTTCTCATTTTCATTAATCTTTTCCTTATCTTTCCAACATCAACGTCATATGTAAACAATCTTTAATAAACACACCAAAATTTGAAATTCCTATATTCTAGTCTCCACCTCACTGTGCCGCTGTGAATAGTAAGTTTTCCTTTAATAATTTATAAATAACTTTTTAAACAATTACAATATTTTATATTTTTAATTCAAAATTAGAAATAAATCCAAGGTTTGAAAAGCATAATTTAACAAAAGATTTTTGGAACGATCTGTTGACAAAAATACCAAATTATTACATTAATATTGAAAACAGTAAAAAAAATGTAGTTTTGCTCATATTATTATTAAGGAATAATTAAAATTAGTTAAAATATTTATGAATTTTGTAGGAACCATAAATTTGGAAACGCTAGCCAACGGCAAAAAGTACTTTTTCTCCCGTTGGTATGTAGTGAGTATTATTAAATTTTAATTTAAACCAAATCTGATTGATTTCTCTCACTGTTATTTCTCTCCAGTTGACCTTTGACCTCGCGATCGCAGGTTGCAAGGAATTTGGTCTGCACCTGGCTCACCCGAAGAACCAGGCCGATCTGGACGCGCTGCACAAGAGGGCAGATTATTACGACGGTGGCAAAAAAACCCTTCAACAAAATCTCAAATTTTGAATTCAATCGCGCTTTTTTAGAGCATTGGTGGTTCTATGGGGCGAGAAACTTTGCCGAGCCGGGTGAGGCGTTCGACTACCGTTGGGAGGACGGAACCAAACTTGAGGAAAACAGTCCGTTGTGGGGCGAAGGCGCCGACCTGAGTCGCGGCTGCGTCGACCTTTGGATCAGGGTGGACTCGAAACTGCGCACCAGCGACTGCACTCGCCCCCAATTCTTCGTCTGCGAGGTGCCCGCCGAATGCTACTAAGATTTATGTAGTCGACTTCTTTAATTGATCTGATCATATCAGAATACTCATGCAAAATTTAAAAGAAATAAAAAAGAAATGGTGAATTTAGACTTAAATGTTGTCATTTTTTTCCACTGTTTACTTTATTTGGGAAAAACGGTACTTAATAATTTGTTAAATTGTTTCAAGTGTTCTATTTTCTCTTTACTTGAGGCAATGCAACAGTGAATAAAATATTAAAACGTTTAAATTATTTGGGATGAACTAGATTAGGCAGTTTATGGGCGAAAAAAAATTGGAAAAAAAATGTAAAAATGATTTTCTTCCTACACAAAATCTCAACTTATGCAGAATCATATATTTATATACATCCTATCCACAAAATTTGTGGATAGGATGTATATAAATATTTAATAAGAAACCATATTTTTATAACTATTTTTTTTATAATTTTTTTATGCAGTTCCTTATCAGAAAATTACTACGTTTTGAGGGCAAGGTCGCGTATATCAGATACTGGTTTGATTCAGCATCTGCTGAAAGTTGTTTAGATTCATTTGAGCTTCAAAGAAGATGGACCGTTTTTGGTTGCTGCTCTGTCTGCTAAGCGTTCTTTACTTTGCCCAAGCAGAAGAGCAAACCAGCCTTTTCAGCAAGGTCTAAAGAGAAGCTTGAAATGTAAAAAATACAATCGCTGATCTTAACTTTATTCTAGTTTGTGAAGTTCGTGCTCCCGGATAAGTGCGATCTGCCTCGTAAGTTAACCAAAAATTAATGTTCTGTTGATAAAACTTGGATAATTTGAGATCAAATTATTAATTTGTAAACTATCGATTGCCACAATAATTCTGTTTTCTAAGCATAATATGTCAGTGTTTTCTTAATTTAATTAATTTTAATTAAACTTAACATGTTAGTAATAGATAGAAAATCTTTAACGTTTACAACCTAAAAATACACTTAAGTCTGAAAACCATTCAATCAATACTTTTTTTAATTTTGCTATGCGAAACGTGGCATCGCTTTGTAAAATTTCTCAAGTAATAGAAAAATATCAGATCCGGAATTTGATTATCGATTTAATGTTAATGTTGAACAATTAAATCGCTGTAAATTTCCAATGATGATATTAATATTTTAGGAAATAATGTAGATAATAACTTACTCTTCAGCTTTTTCATCTAATCATTTACTGGCCACAACAGGGCAGTGATCTCCGTGACCAAAGATTAAAATTCATCCTCATATCTCATAATTATTTCATACTTAATTTTGAATAAATGTGGTTTTTGAAAGGTTCGGCAAACGTGATTGCACTTTCCAATGGGAAAAAGTACTTTTTCTCCAAACCAAGCAACGTGCGTATGAAAAATTATTGTACTTGACTTTTATCGAAAGCCATATTTTTCTGGACAGAAAAACTGGAGCTTGGCTGAGGAGAGTTGCACAAAGATGGGCCTGCATTTGGCCACTTTGAACAGCCAAGAAGATTTAGACGTTGTGCACGAAAAAGCGCAGACAATCGAATGTAAAGTTTCAAATTTGAATAAGAAAAATTATTATTTTAACTGTCGATTTAGTCCATGCAAGTTGGTGGTTGTCTGCGAAAAACCGCGCGAGTGGCCGTCAGTTGGACTACCGTTGGAAGGACGGGGCCAATTTGACGCTGAACAGCTACTTGTGGGCTCACAATGCCGGAAAGTCCGAGGACTGCATTCAAATTCGAACCGACGAGGCCGCAAACTTGTACGACCAGAATTGTTCTTACGACAGATACTTCATCTGCGAGTTTCCTACAGAATGCTATTGATCAGATTATCAATAAATTCTTCGTACTTGGATAAAAAAAGAATATTAATAAAAGAAATCAAATAAACTTGCAAGATTTATGGCTACGCTGGTTGCGTTAATTATTGCAGTGTTGTAGAATCAAAAGGCTCGGTAATGCCATTATTTGAGGAGTAACCATAGAGTAAAGTCACAATAAAATAATGTTCCTGGTCGAAATTTTTTTAATTTTTAACAATTATTATTATTATTATTGTTTATTCGTCCAAATTATTACATCACATTGTTTACATACAGATTGTTGAAAACATTTATTTGGAAAAAAGAAATTGTTGCACAAAACGGCACCACCACTAGCAAAAATTTTGCTAAAACTTAAAATCACTCTTAATTTTTCTGTCATCAAAACACAAGCAATAGTAAGTCAACAATTATGATCAATATTTTGTACATCAAAATTAAAAAATTTAACAGAAGATGAAAAATAGTATTGGGATTTTTTTTTTATAAAAATCAATTAATGCAATGTTTAGTCAGGAGAGATTGATGAACGTTGCTCTGATGTTTTGCAATATCAGGAGCGGCAGCTTTTTTTAAAGTCGCCAGTATCGAAAAATTTCGCCAAATAATCAATCATCGCACTCTCTAATGAAGGGCGCTGGAGGAAAACTAGAGTGGCCCAAACAGACGCACTCAAACTCGGTCGCTAGAGGGGAAAAATCGCTGGCCCGAGATCGTTTTCGCTCGGCTCGTCAAAGCAATAAAAGAGAGCCGGCCCGAGAGTTGATTAATGGCCGGGCAAATTAAATTAATTAGAAGCGATTGAGGCGTCGCGAGTCGAGCTAGGGTGCCGTTGTAAACGACCGGCAGTGGCGAGCACAATTTTCGACAAGTTTCAGGGATTTTCCGTAACAGCTGAAGATTAGTCTTTATTTAAAATGTCATAAGTAAAAAATGTTTTAAAACTATATTTCAATCGTTAATAGACAGAAACTCAATTAAAAGGTGGCAAACAAAATAAAGTTCGCGTATAAATATCATCGTGTCGCGCTCTTCCTTGAAAACAACAATTTACCAGCCGCCCTATCTTGTTTTTCAATGTTTTGTGTTTTTCACTTGAAGCACAAAAAGCCCTCCGTCTTTTGCTGTCACGGGAAGATTTGCTTTGGCTTTTCTTCTCCGTCTTTCTCTGCCAGCGGCTGCAGTTCTTTAAAGCAAAAAGAGAGAAACATTGAAATTTTCTCAAAAACAAGAGAGCAAAATTGTGATTGTAAATGTTAACTTTATTAACTTGAGGGAACTTTTTGCCCAGATTATATAATAAGAGAGAATGTTTTCCTTATTGTGTGGAAATTTGCTTCATCTTTGTTTTTTGAGGTTGAACTTTCTAATCGAATGATATTTAAATTTTAAATGAGTGGAAAAGCGTCTGAAACCAAATTTTCACTCCAAAATAAATATTTTTCAATAACGAAATTTGTTAATTTGTTTCAAATAATATAATCATTGTTTGATTAAATTTTAGGACCGTTTTTGCAGGGTCCTGGTAATTTTTATTCTCATTGACATCTCGTCATAAAAACTTAATTAAGAAAATTTATTCATATCCTCTGCCTACAAATTGAAAGCTGTATACAGGAGCAGAAATGAAGTCGTCAATAAATTGCAAATTTCGCTCTCTCCATCATTGCCTGTCAAGGGTGAAAATCTGCTTAATCATCGGCGAATCAAAGTGGCTGCCGCTGCAAATGCAAATGAGGTGGATGTGCTGACGGCCCCTGTCAAAATAGCTTCGGCCGCCCCCGATGTAATTTATTCAGATCAGACACCTGTTCCGGCGGCACTTTTGAAGTCGGCGGCCGACCTTTGACGCAATAATTTTTCTGATCAGAACAAAACTCTCTCCGCACTTGATCGCACCTAATTTACCGGCGCTTTATTTATTTTATTGCGGTGACTCCATTAGCGACGTATATAATTTTCGTCAAGACCAACTTGTCGTCCTCGCGCACCAGCTGACTCGGCGTGAGAGCAGCGAGGAAAGTTCATAAAATTTAAGTGCGATCGTCACTCACTCGTTCTCACGTATAGCGATGGAGCGATTTGTATGTTAATTTTTGGAACCCATATCGTTTCACGGCCGAATAATTTGTTCTCCGCGCTACAATTATGCAAGAAGTTTAGTTTTAAGATATAGGTTAAAATTAAAGAATTGAGTAACAAAAATAGAAATAATAATTATCAAAATATAACATAAAATTTCAACTTGATTGTTTATAATTATTTTAACAGATATTTATAAATAAGGTTTAAAATCTCAGCTTCTCTCAATGTAATTGTAATGAATGAATTAAATTGATCTCTTAAACGCTCTGAAAATTAAGTTTTTTTCATAGTCAGGTCTATATCTTAAATATCTTTAAATTTAAATGATGAACGATTTAATATTTCAGACATCGCCAAATAAATTTGATAAGTGCAGTGTTTTTTTGTAATTCGGGCCGGTTATTCATTTTTGAATCAAGTCCTTGTGTCAATCTGGTTGAATTAGAACATTGGACTCTTTCAGGTTTCCAGACCATTTATCGAATAAATAATAAAGCTGTAAAATCTGATCTTAGAGATATCAACGAATAACCATATTTTCGCTTTAAAATAACACTTAAATACGGAAATTATATTTTTAAATTTTTAAATTGTAAAATAACCATTAAAATTAAATAATTTCTACCCAATTTGAAATCTTCTCGTTGTGAGACTAATTTGCTTGACAAAACATAAAATTTTACAAAAGTAAGAAACTTTCATCTGCAGTTCGATTAATAACTTTAATTTAAATTGTCCAACTTTTTTTGCGCTTCATTTTGAATAAACTCCATTATCTCCGTTAAATATGAGAATTCGAAGAAAAAAGACAAATTAAAATAAATTAATTCAACTAACGAGCAAAAAGCTCCTCTCTCGTCTTATTAGAGTAAATAAATCTGCGTGAGGAGAAAAGAGAGACCCTTTCAGGGCAAATTAGCCTGATGGATTGGAAGGCGACGGGGTCGGAAGTGTTGCTGATGATGATGGAAAGACAACACCCCCACTTCCACCCTGAGCGGCCGCCGCGTGCTGCTGGCTGGTGGGGACACAATCGCAGCTTCTCCTGCTGCACTCGGCGCCGCCGAACTCGCTCAGTCGGTCCGAGGACTCTGCAGTCGGCAGAGCGCGCGCCTCTCTTCTCAGAGCACAACAAGTTCAGTGACTTCCGAGGGCGATCACGGGACTTTAAGCCGAAATTAAGTGTGTCGTGGACTTTGTCGGCATCTCCGGGCTTGTCGAACTCTCCAAATTTTTTTATTGACTCGTGGTGGTTTTTGTGGTGCGGACTGAAGGATTTTGGAACAGCAGTGGCATGAGGTGGCCGTGAAATGGGCCAAGAGCCCGCCTTCCAGCCCCGCGTGGACCTCGGCCGCCTCCGCGAGCGCCGCAGCTCGGCGGGGCCCATCTCGTCGGGGGCGGCCGCCGCCGCCGCCGTGGCCGCGGCCGCCGTCAAGGGCCAACCGGTGGCCAAGTGCATGCTCACCCTCGACGGATACTCATACGTCATCGGTAATTATAATGTTCATTTCTTCATTGAATTAGAAAATAAAGATGAAACAATTAATCTATAGTTTTAAGAAAACATATTTTTTCTGTCAAAATATTCATTCATAAAAAATCTAATCAAATTTAAAAGAAAAACAGTATATTTTTTTCTAAAATTCACAATGAAATAATAATTACATTGATTGAATTTTATTTATAAATAAAAAAATATAATTTCTCATATTTGGCACAGGATTTGAATAATTATGTTTTGCCTATTTTAAGTATTTATGCTTCTGTCGTGAGTTTAATGAGGATAAAAATTATTATTATTTATTTATTTTCAGTATGAAAAAGCATAAAATAATATTTAAAATCTACTTATTTACACATAATTTTATTAAATTCTCTATTGCAACAAAGGGCACTTTTGTTCCCTTTGATCCTGAGCATCTTAAATTCATATTTCTTGGAACAATCTTGTTCTCATCTCGGCGCCACACCAAAAATTAATTAAACAGCGCCTCTCTCACATTAATGAAGAGTAATTTTAAAGTGGATATCAACAGCTTAGGATCGCAAAATCATTATTTAGAACTGTTAGTATGGACCTTATGGATCATTTTGATAACAAGAAAATTGGGGGTCACCCCATAAATTTTTGAGAAAATCGCATTTGAAGATAACATGGCTCGCGTATGTAAAATTTTCACAAAAATCGTTTAACTGTAATTGAAGTACATGAAAATAACTTTGCCAAAAGTTTGTGACCCACCATCATGTTCCTTAATAACCAGGCTACAGATTTGGCACAAGAAAATTGGGGGTCACCGCGTAAATTTTTGAGAAAAGTTTAATTGAAGGTCAAAAAACGTGGTTTTTTGCATTTTACTCGTTTCCGAGAAAGATAAGCTAATTTTTAAGCGCTTGGAATTAATTGATTTCTACATATAAATTTCATGATAGTTCGTATTTTGGTTCCTAAAATACCCAAGTAATAAAAAAATTTCATATTTGTCAAATTTCAATATGGCCGCCGGAGATACTGAAGGGTTTACTAAAACTGCTGTCACATTAAAACGGGTGAAGATTTTTTACTTTTCTCGGCGGGAGGTTGAAGCTAATGAACTAAGGTATCTTTTATCAGTGGTAACAAAATTTGTAATTCAAAGTTCATTGACCCTGGCAAAAGGCCAAAAATTAAATTTTTCTGCCCCTTGAAAATATGCAACCAGAACAAAGATCTGAGATTGTCAAAAGATGCGCCATGTCTTTTTATGTTGAGCTCTAAATTTTCAAAAAATTTGGTTGAGCCATTGGCGAAATGTTGATAATCAAAAAATTGTCTTCGAATGACTGAAATACGATAATCGAGACCTTTTCTGCCGACTGTAAACTTTAAAATTAGGGATATTTTTAAAATATTTTAGTCCCTATTGATGAGTTTTGATGCATCCTATCCAAAAATGATGATTTTAAAAAAATTTTGGTCGTTCTTGATATCCACTTTAACCCATCTTTGACATACAACCTGATCCCAACTTGAAACTTGAACGAAATTCTGAAAACTGGTCGCAAAAGCTTTCGAAGAAAAGGAATGCCGCATAAATGCCTTGCAAGCAAAAACTCTATATTTTTTCCCTCATAAATTTCTGTCTCTCGGCAGAAATGTCCTTCTTGCTCGGCGCTCTCGGTGGAGAATTTGACATGCCTGGGCGTCCTTTGACATTTAAATGAGCGCTCGTCCGGGAGCTGCGGAGCTTTTCAGGCTTGTTTTTGTCCCTTGCATTGCCAGGCATGTGATAATTATTCTGGCGGGGCTGATTAAATAGTTTTAAAACGAATTCTGCTACTTATCGAAGGCTTAGGATTTACGGGCAAGTTTAATGAGCTGCGCACCACGGTAAGCCTTATTAAGTACTGAATTAAGCGAATCAAACTTTATGCGGACGGAAACTTGTTAATTACATTTTGCACATGGCATTCTATGGAAGTGATAATCCTGCCTCTTGCTATAGTTAATCTGACCATTAAATTTCAGATTTTATAATGAAGTCGTTATAATTATTGTCCAAGTTTAGAAATTCTGTTTGTTGTTTATTAAAAAAAGTTTTTTTCATTTATTAGGTAAAATTTAGATTTGCAAAATGTATTAATCATTATTTTTTGTTATTTATCCTCCATTCAAATATACACAGACACAATAATAGCTGAAAAATAAACACAAATTGTACAAAACAACTGAAATAAACTAACAGAAAATGAGTATAATAATGAGAATATTTATTCTTAGGCCTTCAATAATGGCCACAAGAAAGCTTTCAACGCACTGAAATGTAATACGAAACTTCTGGGAAACAATTAGCCGAGAGAGTAAATAATCCTCTTATTTAGAAATGACCGGCGAGAGAGGAAATATAATGGCAAATTTGGAAAGCAAACCTCTCTGACGGCCGCAATTTGCCTGTCACAGTCGTCAGGATTCGCACACCGATCAGCGTTTGGCAATAAAATTTACCGCCGCGAGACGAAACATTCAAACTTTGGGAAAGACACGCACTTGTTTGTCCGAGATTGCGTGATTGTGACGCGAGGAAAACATAATTAAATCATCATTAGGTCGTAAATCACTGAGATGAAGAATGTAAATCAGAGACCGTTTATGGCTTTACAGTTTTGGGCGCTCCTAATGAGCTGCTGGACACGGGGCCACTCTCATCATGGATCACGTGTGCAAACTCAAATTGAAATTGCACACTACGAGAGGACGTTTTTAAATGCTGTGTGTACAGTGCAGGATTGTAATTAAATTATTTGCAAAATTTATGATATTTTCGAGTGATTTGCAATAGAACTGTACATTTTCTACTATATAATGATCGATTTGCATTATGGCACAACAACATTAGCTGGGATAATATTTCATAAAATAAATAAAATGCAATAATTTTTAAGTGTAAAAACTGCAAATGCAGTTTTATATAAATTTGAAATTAATGAAAAAAAAATATCAGAATTTTAACTATAGTAAATATTTCATTTTTTGATTTATTTATAATGATCATTTATAATGGATTTTTATTATTTAAATAGATTTTGTATTATTTAATTTGTTTAAATTTGTAAGTTAAACTTGTAACATTTTATTGTTGTTTGTCTGTAAAAATGAATATAAGTTTGAACTATTCCATTTATCTAATAATTCCAATTACTTTATGTAAAAAAAAACTTGATTTCGGTTAAAGTTCTTCATATAATTGACATAATTATGCTTTGACGAATATATAAATTTTTATCAACATCGCAGCTTAAAAACCCAATTTCAGGTGGTTTGAGAGGATTAAAGGATGGAGCGAAAAGGTTTATAATTGAAAAATGCAGGCGGGGCTGCTGAAGCTCGGACCGTGTTTGAGATTCATAGATATTAGTCAAGAGAGTTGAGCGTATGTATTTATTCACAGTGTGCGTTAGGCAAAATAAATGAAGGTGGCACGTTCCGCGTCCCGAATCCGAGAGCTAGGGACGAGCTTAATAAATTTCAATTCCGCCCCAGACTCGCTGCGGTTTAGCCGCGGCTTAATTCGATTCAAACTGCGGCCGGCGGCGAATCTGCATTCGGGGCACGCACGCCTCTGATCTTATTTTTAACATTGCGTCTCCGGCCAGAATCAAAAGAAGGGACTTAAAACACCGAAAAAGAAGCAGAATTGTTGTTTACAAGTTTTTTAATCGGGTCGTTCTAGAGGCGAAAAGTTGGTACATTTGTTTGCTTTTCTAGTTTCTGGCCGGCTCGGGCGGAGCAAATGACTTTTCTGAAAACGTGCCAAATGTGATAAGCAAATTGGCTGCAGAGATCTTTTTGTTTGACTTTTCTTGCCTGCTGCTTGGGAAATTGAAAAACAAGCTTTTTAATTTTCT
This sequence comes from Neocloeon triangulifer, assembly GCF_031216515.1. Classification (NCBI taxonomy): domain Eukaryota; kingdom Metazoa; phylum Arthropoda; class Insecta; order Ephemeroptera; family Baetidae; genus Neocloeon; species Neocloeon triangulifer. Next base: position 380,477 of record NW_026775552.1, read on the forward strand.
TCTGCGCACAATTTTGATGGAAAAATTGCGCAAAGACACGACGAAATGGCTTTGCTTCTAATTACCACTTTTGTTTGCTGTGGAATTGGAGGAATGAAAAGCTCAACTTTCTTATCACAATTCAAACAAAAATTTGATAAGGTAAATATTGGAAAAATCTGGCCTTTGTTTTGCTATCAAATCAACATCTCGACACATTTCCTTATAAAATATTGAAAAATGTGCAAATTTTAAAACATAATCTCATTTCTTAAAACCCGCTCAGATATAATTTTTTAGTCCTCGGAACGATTAATATTTAGTCCTTTGCGACGAAAGACCAGTATTTTAAAAATGAAGTGGTCAATGAAATCTTATTTCTCAAAACCCGCTCAAATTTTCCACGGAACGACTATTTTTAATCCTTTTACGAAAGACCAGAATTTTAAAAATAAAGGGTACTTTGAAATCTTATTTCTCAAAACCCGCTCAAATATTCCACGGAACGACTATTTTTAGTCCATTTACGAAAGACCAGAGTTTTTTTAATAACTTCATATTTATTTTTAATTAAATTTATTTAGAACATTTTAATTATTTTACAATTATTTTTAGTTTTAATTCATGTTAGGAATCTAATTTAAATATTTTTATTTAGTAAATACAAGTAAAATTAGGTTATTTTTATACATAATACATGCAAACTCCAAGTTTTTACTCTTTGCTGATTTATCGTGAGGAGAAATAAAATTTTTATTACTTAATTTTATTATACTAAATCGGTATAATTTTAATAGTAATTTTACAGAAAATTTACATAAAATATTAATTCTTTGTAAATAATTTAAGTGATTGATTTAATAATTATTGAAATATTTAAACAAATTCAATGAAAAATATTTTTTTCCGTACTGTTTATTTATTTCCCTCTTTCTAACTCGCTTTCATTAATTAAGTCCAGATTTGCACGGCAGCTAGTTGCGATTAATCCAAGATTTATTTTAACGGTTACCCCATTACATACCGGAGCCGGCTTAACGCAGATGTTGATTAATCGAAAGCGGCATCATTTTTCACGCTTTATTACTCGCAGCTTTTTTTACTTCCTCGAGACAAATTGCAAAATAATCGCAAGAAAACGTCAATTTCTGGCAGGCGAATGAACCCCTTAACCTCCTCCTGGTCGGTATTGATCTCTGCGTGGCAAACACTGAGGTCGGCCAAAATCGGCAGAATCTCATTACGGCCAGTTTCACCACTTCAAAAGACGGTGGCATTTATTTATTTATGGTGATGATATTTACTTGTTTTGGGCGCCTCCGAAGAACCCCCGAGCCAAATAAACACACTCTCTCTCTCCCCCTTCAAAAATAGACCACGTAAAATATACAAAATGTCTCGGCTCGGCGATAAAATACAGATAAAATTCATATAAACTTGTCCGACAAAAGTAAACGTCTTCATTTTTTGTTCGCACCGCCAATATTAAACACGATTCACGTCTTAAGGAGCTCGTAAATTCCATCGAGATCAGGCCGTGAAATTGATGACTAATTACCAAAATCGTGTACTCTTGACAGGGATAAATACGACCGGGCCATTTTTCTCGACAAGAGAATTATGAGGTCTGTGGCGATGAAACGGTTCGCGCCTGTCAGCAATCTTGCCAACTTCCTTTCTACCAAAAGGAAATGGACCCGTGTGATGTATTTCTTATCCTGAATGTAAAACTGATAGGTTGTGTCTGTGTTGGCGGTGATTTATAATCACCGCTTGCCATTTATAATTATTGTGAAAGCTGCTGCAGACATATCTGAGTATCTGCCGGAATTATTTAAAAAAAGAAGTTGAACTACATTTCTTTCAAAATTGAACTTTTATTCCAATTAATCAATTTGTGAACGGATGATTTGAATTCAAAACAAATAAATTTATAGCTTTTCAATTATTTTTTAATCTTGCTTTCAATAAAAGTTGACGATTTTATGTTTATATCAAATATTCAAAATAATGTAAATTACAAATATCCGTGTTTGGCTGCAATTAAAAAGCAATCAACCTTGTAAATAAGCGATTAGCGTTTAAATTTAAACTACCCTTTCGTGAAAAGCTTTTAAAATGCGGATTTGTTTTTTACTTTTTCCGACCAACCCAGTCTGCCTCCTGCTCACATCTAATTTACGTTAATGGTCAATAAAAACCGATTTAATCAGCCGTTTTATCACTCCCGCGAGAGAGTCTGGAGGAAAATTCATTTCATAAGTCGTAACAACAACGTGGATCATCCCAGCATGTCAATGAGTTTTCGTCCGTATAAAGTTTAAACGTGTGGAAATTCATTGCAAAAAGTTTATTGCGACTGGCCGGCCGTGTTAAAACTTTGAACGCGTGTCCAGGGGCGCGGGCGGCTGCCACAATAATAATTTCAGCTTTATGCCTCGGATACACACCGCGGCATAAATAATTCACGCGAGAGCCGCCATAAATCTGGCGCCGGCTGTTCTTGTTCGTACATATTCACGGCTGATAAGCCTAATTTAACAGCCACCGCACAACATAGTAAAAAAACCAAAACGCACAACTGCGATTAGATTCGATTGCTAAAATTCTTTTTCTTTACTGAAACATGGACGCAACTTTCATTGTTTGTGTCTGAATTTAAAGGTAACTTTGAATTAAAACATGCTGCAATTCAGCTGCAATTTATTGCCGCGGAAAAAATTCTGAAAATTGAGTTTGAGGGAGATTTTTATCATCTTTAGCCAGTTTTATCAAGGAACAGATTTAAAATCACAATTCAAAACAGTTGAAATTATGAGAGAAATAAATAAATTTGTTCAACTGTTTTGAATTTTGTGATTTTAAACCTCTATCTCTGGATAAAACTGACTGAGAAAATAAATTATAATAAATCTCCCTCAAAATCATGAATAAATTTTCAGAAATTATTATTATTTTCTTACTCAATTAAGTCATTCGATCTTTGATAACGAATTTAACAGAAATAAATTCAGTATTTTAAACAGCTTTTGATTTTCTACTGAATTTCTCAGAATCCAAAATCCAAATTTTGAGCTGAAATGGTGTTACTTAAAAGGCCATTGTTGCCAATTTTTTTTTAGCAACAAAACAACGGGCAAACATTTTGCCATTTTGGAGGCCGGCCAGGTGCACTTTACCGTGCGTCAATATTTGGCCATTGTTGCCATTGTTGCGGACAAACACAGAGTTGAAAGACTCTCGTGCCGGGCCGGCCCAGCGTCAACACAATTACAAATGTCTCGGCTTTGTGCGTTTCTATGGCTCGTTTGGCCCAATGTCCGAATAAAGCTGGTTTTGTTTGTTTGTTTTGCTGGCCAAATGAATTTGCGAGCGCGCCAACTTGACACGCGCTTTTATTTCGCATTTGTTTTTATCGCTGACGAAATTCGATCTGGGCTGACGCTAATTTGATGGGACACGACGTTTTCAGTTCGATGCACCGAGGAATGGAAATTTTTGCATTTAATTTGATTTTCCATTAAATGAGAAAGCGTGGAATGAGAGTTGGTTTGAAATTTCGCAAACATATTTCATCAGATTGGGCTATTATTTTGCGTGCTGCTTTTGATTCAAATTGTTATATATTTGTCGTTTATTTGTCTGCATTTTTATTTTGTAATAATTTTTTTATAATTTAAATATAAAACAATTTTTTTTACATTTAGCTTAATTTTTTTTAAACCTCTATAATCAGTTGAAAGTTTTATTTAAATCTGCTTAAATCAATATTTATACAATTAATATGAAATTTTGAAAAAAGATTGATTCACAAAATTAATTAAAATTCTACCGAACAAGCTGATTTTTAATGCTATTAAAATCGTGCGTACAAATAAGACTACTTTTTATCGTTAAACTGCTCTTTTTTATGAATAATATATGTACTTTCTCAAAGGCTCCACGTCAGACAACTTCAAACTTCATAAAAGTTATTAACAATGCACAAAGGAGTGGAGCTGCTTCGATATTCCTTGCAAAATGCGCCGCGGGCTCGTCTGCGCAGCTCCTTTGCCTGCTCTTTCTCCACAAATGTATCGCTTTTGTCTGAAAGAAAGATCCGACAAAGAAGGCTCTGAAAAATGGGGCGTCAGTCAATATCCCTCGGCTGCCCTGAATGCCAAACGACGCAACTGCGGCTTTGTTTTAGACAAAAAAAAAAAAACAGCACATTCCAGCCGTGCGGTGCCAAAGGGGTGATCAGAAGAGACAAATTCGCTCTGGGGCCGATTTGTTTCTGCTGGCGGCGCAAAAAATATAATGCTTGGAATCTTTGTTGGGGGAATTTATTTCGCCCGGAGCCTCCGTTTTATTGGCGGCAAAAGGTCAGCGCAAATGTCAAAAGTGACTGCGTGCGACAATTTGCCGAGTGCCAATGCTAATTTTTCCAATTTTGTTTGATCGCTGCGAAATCCAATAATTTGCGGAATTTCGTTTTTTACGCCGACACTTTCTCTGGGAGAAAAATTCAATTAAATATGATTCTATTTAGGAATTTTTTGGGAAGTTTGTCATGAAAATATCTTCAAAGTTGAAATCGTTTTGAATTTAGGGATCATCGGGATTTTTTTAATAAAATGTGGATCTTTATATTGTAAATATTTTATGAATATAAAGCCTTATCTTTATAATTATTTAAATGAATGTGTTTGACAGATATAATTTTTGTCATCAATCTATTTGCTCGGAAATTAGTTTCCATTTTTTCTTCTTTAAGATTTGCCCTGATAATCGGGGCTGTTAGACCCTTCACATGCAGAACCAATCACGGAGGAATTTGCAATTAATTTCGCCTGCTTTGCAAGGAGCTTCTGCAATTCGATTTACATATTGTCGTTGGCTGCTGTCAAGTCCTTCGCCTCGGAGGAGGAATTTGATGACGCGCGGGCGAGCAACGTGTCACGCCTATTAAGCTCGGCAATAAATCTTTGCGATTAATTTGAAACTTTGGAAACACATTGACTGATTTATTCCCTTTTCTGATTCTAGGTAAGTTGCAGAACCTTTTGGAATGGAATGTGGGTTGACGCAGGCGATTCAGTAAGTAGCTTTTCAGAATAACAAAAGTACAAATAATGAACACGTGACTCGCTCATTGAAAATACACAACAGCGAGAGCGAGTAGGTTTGCTGATTAGAATATGCAAATAGCGTTTTGTAATTATTTCCTGTCATTACCAAGACAATCATACTTGGTGGAATTTCGCTCATTGATATTCTTGATCTGAAATTTATTTGCAATTTTTGTCGTTGCGTTGCAATCAAAGTTTGATTAGTGAAAAATACTTTGTGACTGAAAAATGGACAATTTTTTATATTATTTATATAAAAACCGGTAGACTCGATTGAACCAATTGAATTATTCTATTTACGACTAAAATAAGACTAAATGACTGACACTTCCAAACCTATTTTCGCTTCGATGAAATTTTCTTTAAATATTTGTTGAAGTAAAATATGAACACCATTTCAAATTCAATTGTTCACAGATTTTTATGTTCGCTTTGGAAATCAATTTTGCCATCATTTTCATGATCCTCGCAAAATTCTGATTGGAGAAAGTTTTTTTTTATGCAATTGGCCAAAATTTAAAAGTTCACGAGTCGTTTAATAAAAAACAGCTGATTTGATTACAACGCGGGCTAAATATTTATCCCGCCGACGCCGGGTTAAGAAAAAGTTATTTTGAACAAAAAATTTAAGGTGGGATAAAAAATGTTTAGTATTTTTTCTGAGGAAAATCCCAATTGAAAATTAACTATAAACCAACTATTTCGGCAAAAACCAGCTAAAAAACTAATGTGAAGTTAAAAATTGATTGAGCCAGTAAAAAGAACATTTTATGATGAAATTAAATTACGCATTTAATTTAACTCATTTTATTTCTTCCTATTTTTGTAGAATTTATTTATTGCATTTTGACTTTAAAAAGGTTGGAAATAAGAAGCTGCAAAAGGTGGAACATAAAGCGCAGAATTTAAAAGGGTCTTGTTCAAAAAAGCGAAAGCCAAGTTGAGGCCCGGTTATAATTCGGTCTCTCTGCTCTCGCATGAAATGGAAAATGAGCTCCGCGCATTGACATTCACCCACACACCTTAGCCGCGGGCCTGGATCAAGTGAGGTGTTCATTCATGTCAGGGCCCACCTGGCAGCTTAAATTATTACCTGCGCGCTCAACTTATCGCCAAGTTACACGCGTTTATTGCCCCACACGGCCGCCGCTTACTTTGCTTCTTGCGTGTTTACTTTGAAAAGAATATTATGGAAGCTGCTTTTCATTCTTGCTCGGCGGCCCGCGGCGCGCAAATTTTTGGCAACTTTCCTGCACGCAGACGCCTCCAAGTTGTTACTCTTGCTTTTTATGCAAATTTTGTTGTTTTCTTATGCAAATTGCGTCTGCGGATATTTTCAAAAACTTCTGGCAAAATCAAAATAAATTGGTTTCAAAATTAATTGTGGGCAAATTCATGACTCGAAAGCTACAAATTAAGTTTATAGTTAATAACGTTCATTACATATTTAGAAGATCCTTTTGAATATTTCATATTTTCATTCTCTATTCTCTGTATTTTCTATATTAAAAGGAATGCAGTTCTCGCGGAGAAAGTCAATTTTTAAAATTAATCATTAATTTATTGCGGTCATTGAAATTATATTATTTTTAGATAGAAATTAGTCTTTTGTTTTTTTATTAAGGCTCTGGTTGCTGATAAATTTAACAACTTTCAATTTGTTAAAGTTAAAATTGTTTTTAAACATAAAAAAAGTATCAAAATAATCTTTAAAATTTAACTAAAAAATAAAGAAATAAAAATGTTTTATTATAAAATATTGTTAATTTTACAAAAAGTTTAAGTTGATTTAGCCTTTTTTGTTGAGCTTATGGCGTGTTGAACGAATTAATGAAAAGTTAGCTCACCCAGGACGTTTTAATTAAAAGGCTCGCTTTGATCTCGATTGGGCTCGCTGGCTGGACGAATGTAAAAATTTGTCAAACACGTTTATCAAGGCTGGCGCAATTTTTCGTGCGTCTGATGTATAAATTTCGAATGCATCTCGCGCGCTCGCTCGCGGTGAAAACCAATAAAACAGGATCGATGTTCATAAAAATTTCCCACTCGCCGCCGGTAACGCCATAAATTTTGTTCCTATGCGCGTTGAAAAAGAAAAAAATCTCATTTTGGCCGATGACGCGCCAAATTAACAATTTTTTTGCCTCTGCTCCACTTTTGTCCGAGTTGATATTTGTCAAAAATACACACAATGGCGCTTTTTTGAGCAAACAGCCGGCGGCGGGGGACGCGGCAGGGGGCAAAGTTAATTAATTAGGATTGATTTGGCCCAAGGCAGGCGTGGCCGGTCCAGTTGGTTGACCTCTCGGCTCATTAAGCGCCGAGATTACCTATTTGGAATCTGCAGCGCCGAGGAGAAAGTCTCACTCGCTCGCTCGTCATGACTTTACTAATATCAAACCCACACCACTCGCGAAAAGTCTGCGCCGCGTAATTACGGCCGCCGATAATGCTGCTGCTGCTCTAATTTTAAGCTGCGTCCACGAAAAGTACATAAAGTTATGTAAGCAAACCAACACACATGGCTCTTGTGAATCAGACACTTTTTTCGCCGCCGGTGTTTTTTTATTCTTAATCCACAGTGACACCTGATATTCTCTCTCTCGGCCTGCGGTTTTTTTACTTGCCAGGTGGACGATTTTTATCAATTTTTGTGTGTGACGCTTTCATTTATTGTAAAATCGTCAGGCTAGAAAATATTATTCCAGTTTTATTAATTCAAAAATGTTGTTAAAAAAAATCAATTTCAGAGCATAATTTTTCTGGTGGAATTTCGTATTATTTATAACATTTTCATTTGCATGGATGAAATTAATTATCTTCAAGTGCAATTTAAACTTTAAAACCGGACATGCAACATTAATTAATAACTTTTATAATACGTGATATCTTTTGGAAGAAGAAGAGAATGTAATGTTTTTATTATTATTTACTCCAATAATAAAATAAAAATAGTATCAAGTATTAAAAAGAATGGCATGGAAATGCATAATAAAAATAAAATATAATTGATTTTCTTTAAAAACTATTTACTTGAAATTTGTGTGAAAATATAATTTAAGAAAAAAAAACAGAAACTGTTAAAAAAAATTTAATTTGTTATTTTCTGTTTAATTTGATGATGAAAATAGTACAAGGTTTTAAGAATAATTGAAGGTTTTGAAGAACACAATAATGCTAAAGTTGAACAAAAGTTTTAATACAGCAAAGAATTATTAAAAATTTAACTTTCAAATGAAGTGTAAAAAGATAATAATAGAGGAAGATAATGTTTTTACATAACGAAAATTTGTTGCCAAAGAACCATTTTAATTCTAATTTATGAATTTAAATCTGATTTCACCAACATCAGCAGCTATTTTTTTTTTTTTTTTGACAATAATCCATCAATTTTAAAAATGTCCAAGCTTAGAAGTCTGAAAAATATTTCTGAATTCCTTATTAGATCACCATACAATAAAATTAATGATTGAATGGGCCAAAAAGATCAATGCATCAATTAACCGCATCTCATCCCTTGTATTGATCAGAAAATGAGTGAAATCAGCTGCTCTTAATATTTCTGCTGAAATCTCGATTTCCCCCTCTTTCTCTTGAGGCGCCACTTGATATACCGGTGGCAATTTTCCACTTGTTCTTGTAGCAGCGTCGTCACAAATTTTCCACTAAGCGCGCTAGCTTTTTTTTTGTGCGGGCGTCTTTCATTTTTTGCCCGAAAAGCCGACGACCCGCCGCATCCATCTCTCATTCGCGCGCTAACTCAATACAAAGCAGCCCTGAGGGAAGCTCTTTCTCTCGCTCGGTGTCACTCCTATCAGCCCTTAAGATCAAATCAAATTTGCTGGCGCCGTTCGAGCTCGAGAGAACACCCAGACTTCCGAGAAAGCGAAATTTGATTCTGCTGCGAATAGTTTTTGCTCCTCAACTAGATTAACTTGATCAACTTCTCTCGCTCTTCGTCACTGTCAAATAGCCTCGTATTCCATCTCAAAATGTTTTTAATTGCATAATTCACATGACACAATTGACGCTTTCCTGAATCCATCTCTGAAATGGGAATCCACGGTATTTTATGTGAAATGCCGTAATTATTTGTGGATGGATTTTCATCTTCTTCAACTGGCTAGAAAAATTATTTGCGAGAAAAAAAACTGGGCCGAAGAAGGATGAGGAAATTGTCGAGTGCGTTGGCGGAGAGTGTCGGATGTCGCAGGGCGGTGTGTCTTATTTCCTGAATTGACGGCTTTCTCGATATTAAAAGGCCCCGGTGCGGTTTGCTATCCGCGCTCCTTGGAGGCGCAAATTGATTTAATGCCGCAGCCGCAAAATGGCCCGCAAAATGAGAGCCGGCCTAATTTATTTTGCGCGCACATCCATTTGGTGCGGGCGCAGGAAGAAGGGCGCAAACAACAAACTCGACGGGGCGACCCTCCTATTTATCAACGGGAAGTCAATTCGACTGCAATTTACTCGGCCGGCAACTGTCAGATAATTGTTTCCTATCTAACAATAGCACAGAGGTGCCTGCTGCGGTCAAAACAAAATTATGAGAACAAATTGGCTACACTGCTGGGCAGCTCGTTGACGCCTAATCTTATCAAAAACAACACAAAAAGGCGCCATAAACACAAATTTTGTGTTAAATTTCAACGAAAAATTTATTCTTTAAATTTCCATATTGAAATTGGAATAATTAAAGAAAGTTAAATGAAAAGAAAATCATTTTTTACATTAAATTTATTCAGTTAAAAAATATATTTCGATAAAAATCAATTTCCAGAATTAATTGAATGATATTATAAAAATATAAGTCAATTAAATTTTAATGCTTTATTCTGCGCTTAAAATTTTCGAACAAAAGCAAAACTGCCGGTGACTAGTCCCACAAAGACTAACGGATATCCCTGTGTGTGTGTCAAAACTGGTCCATCTGGCGAACATCATTACAGAGGCTCGATGTTGAATAGACTCGAGCGCGCGATAAAGGGTCGGTCGCCCGCGGAGGCCCAACTTAACCCATTCGGCGAACAGAGTCGTCAAAACGCGTTGCCCCGAGCGTGGTGTATTTTATTCAAAGACTGATGGCAGCGGCGGCCGAAATCCTCGCCATGTCATTGCTTAATGGTGTGCCCATTCATTGCGGGTCAGTGAGCACCACGCCGGGCCACCCCCGACCCAACAACCGCCCTGTCTGCAGCCCCAAATCGCTCCCCAGAGAGTCTGGCCGGCGGCGAAACAAGCCTGCTTTTTATTTCTCATGCATGATAAATGCAATAAGAAGCAAAAAATTTTATCTAAAGATAAGTTATTTTTGAAATGTTTCATAAATTATTTTATAAATATTTAATTTATATTTATTGTTTAATTAAATCAATTGAAAACAAAAATACTAACATATATATCTCACATATTTAAAGTTTTAAATATTAATCTAAAATTTTATATGCACCAAACCTTCACGTCATGCATTTTGTTTTAGGTGTAAAATCTGATCGAAAATAGTTTTCCGTCAGTTTTTGTTATGACTTATTTAATTATTGAAACGAAATTAAATTCTTATATGTTAGTCATAAACCACCGAAATTAAGCTCTTTAAAAGAAAACATTGAGAAGGATTAACTTTAAAGATTATTAAAATTGTCCATCCTTTGCGCTGAATTAGACACTTAATAATTTGCATGTCATCAAAACTCTCCCTTCTGCGGGACCCGAACGGAAGATCAAGTGAGTTTAGGAGCCAGAATATCTGAGAAAGGCCATGCATTTCCCCGCCCATATGTACTTCTACTTACATAGTTTCGTGCGCCTGAGCATGCGGATAGAAAATAGAGAGGAAACGAGGCCGAGATCGATTTTGCAGGAAATGATATGAAAATGAAGCGGGCAGAAACGGCGAAGCGTGCGAAATTCAATATTGCGCATAATGTGGGAAAGGTCGCGTCAACGAGAGGCTTTCAAATTGTTTTCCCGCAGAGAGAAACTTTGAAAAGAGTAAATCGTCCTTCTTTGAGATGGAAAAACGCTGCGGCCGGGAAATTGCTTCTTTGGAGCTTTGCCAAGCGGAGCACGTTTTCATCTCAGGTGTAACTTTAGACACAGAGATGATCCTATTTGCATCAGTTCAAGGCCTATATTTTTAAATTCAAATAGGACAAAGTCTTTAATAATGTATAAGATTATAATAATTAAATTGAAATATGAAAAAATTGAAGTTTAAAAATTAAATTGAGACAATTTTTAATCCAATATTCATTATGAAAATAAAATTTCTGATTAATTTTCCTCACTTTGAACTCGGAAATTCACCTGTTAAAGGTCAAAACTAATTAATGCTGAGAGAACTTACGAGCATATTTATTTCTCAAAAAGTTTTGCAAACAGGCGAGCGCTGTCGTCAACCGCGGCTTGGAAACTTTCGGAAAGTTCGAACCACTCTCTTTTGGCACAGGAATTGCGTCAAAATCTAAGCGCATTGGAGTTTGTTGATATAAACATTTCACGGTGCTTTCCGAGGAAAATCAGAGTTCATCAAATTTGCACGCACTCTGCCTCTCTCTTTCCCGGCAAGTGAAGCAAAAGCGTCCCACCTGCGGCACCTGTCGCTCCAACCAGGCGATTTTGTTCGCTGGAAAAGAGCAGAGCGTGATTGCATTCGACGTGCTCGGAAAAATGGCAAAGGGGATTTTGTCTGGCGCTGGCGCCATCTTTGGCATATACGTAATGAGCGCCGCAAATTGCCACACTTGACGTCGCGCGTCACTCTAAAGGCTTTTTTTCTCACTCCAGAAAAACGTCGGCACGGCTTTTTTCAAGCTCTTTCCACCGTGCGATTTATGCAAATTGCGAGAGAGATAAAAATTCGCGGGTGTCTTGCAATTCGCTCTGATTAGGACCAACGTGAGAATAAATAAAACACTCAAAACAAACTAGCAAAATGAAAACACACGCTCTTATTTCCTTATATAGAGTCATGCACCTTAGTATTAAAAGAGATAACTTAAAATCTTATAATAATATATATGTATTATTATTATCTTTATATTTTTATTAAAAAAAAGAATGTGTCGTTTTAATCTCGGTTAAAAATTCACAGATAAAGCTATTTTTTGCTGCAAATAAAAAAATTACGATGAAATCTATTTAACTTTAGTTCTAACATTGATTTCTTTTCAATACAAGAATGTAGGCCAATTTTTATCCACACACAAAAAGTAGTAGAAGCTTCAAGTTTCTGATGAAACTTGCAGAATATCGTACAAACTGTTGTAATCGAATCACGACAATAATATATTTATCTATTTCAAAATTTAGAAAATTTAAAAGCTTTGATCGCAAGTTCCATTTTGCATAGTGGGTATAATTACAAAAATGGGTTTTCAAAAAGTGTATTATCCTCATAAAAGAAAGCTTATTTCATTGCTAAAAAACCGTTTTGTGCATTCAATGAAAATCTTATTTAGTAATAAAAGAGTTTATAAATAAAATTATTTAAAAAAAATCATAAAACAATTTCAAAAATTATTTTATTTTAAATAGCCTTAAATTGTAATTGATCAAATTAACATGATTTTTTCATGTGTTAAAAAAAAGAGTCAATACTTTACTAGAAATATCAGTTTTGGCCAACAGCGCAGCACGAAAAGGCATATTTGATGGCCCAGGCTGATGGGGAAGTCTGTGAAAGCAATAAATCTCGCTCTCTCCGTCGGCCTGGTAGTCATTTCGCCAGATGGAAAAGTGACATTGGGACGCGCAGAAAAGTCGGGGCTCTATATTGGGAGTTGCATTTGGTGCGTCAGTCCTTCGAATTGGTGTCGGCGGCCGGGAAAAAGCATAAATTCGTTGGGCGCGCGTGAAATTGGCGGCGTGCGCGTTAGTCAAAGCAATTTCCTGGTCAAGACGGCGGAGGAAATGGAAACAAACTATTGGATAAGCAAACGCACTTTTGCGCCGCCGTAAATCATCGAGTGCCTTTGCCAATGGCAAAAGTGAGCCGGCAATATTTACGGCTGTCACGTGCTGACGTCAAGAGCAGCGAATTAAAACATTTGAAAATGTCGCACCTGCCACGAATTTCACTCATTCAATATGCGCAAATTTTTGATGTTTTAGCAAATAAATTCACCAGAATTAAGGCCATAAAATAAAATAAGTTGTAAAATATTCAGCTGGAAAAGGCGATAAGTTTCTGTTTAGACATTTCTGAACTGTGCAAATTTTGAGAACTATTTGACTTTTTCTTTATTCTTGGTAAAATAGAGGGTTTTCTATAACTTGAGTTTCTACCAATATTTTCATTTCTTACGCGTTTTTGCACGATCGTTGCAATTATAACCGATTAAAGAAACCAGAATTTGATCAAATTAAGTATTATTATAAATAGTTTAAGTTGTTTAAATTACTATTTACCTCTTATAAATTCTTAATTGTAAATAATTTTTTAATCATATTTAATTTTTTTCTTATTATTAATATTTATTAAATACTGTAATATTTTTTATGTATTCAATACTAACTTATGTAATTTTATAGAGTAGAGAACGTTAATTATTTAAAATATCATTCAATTTTATATTATAAAAGTATACACAATTATAAGAAAATTTTAATCTTATTAGGAATAAAAATGTTTCCTGAGGAATGCTCAGTGTGTTTAATTCAAATATATATTTATTTCAGTGATAATCAAATTATGAAGATACGAACTAGTTAAAAAGTACAACTTTTGAGCTTTCTTTATAGATTGGATTAATTGATAAATCCTATAAATCGTATTCATCAATTTCCTTTGCACACTTTCTAGTCCTTTGGTGTAATGTTTGCCATCTGGAGAGAAGGACCACGTGAAATTATTATTGAATACCGACTTTTGATATTGATTGAACGAAATTATGAGCTGAAAATAATTTTAATTATTATATAATTTTAATACATCATATAATAATTTGAAATTTGAATATATTTAAATTTAAAATTAAAAATAAATTTAAATTTTTGGTTCTTCTTCATAATGAAATCAAATTAAAACTAAATGAACCTGCAAATAAATATTTTTCAAAAAATTGACAGAGAAAATTGCAAACTTCCACCTTTTTCAATATTAATTCGCACAGAAATTCGCACAGTCTTGTAGTTCAATGGAAACGTGTGAGGCACGAGGTGTACTTTATTGGGTGCACCTGCGACAAAATGCTGCTGTCGCTCGACATGACACAGGGCGTGTGTTAATTATGCAAGCGTGGAGTGGAATGCCCGACGCCGAGGACGCGCGCAGCTGAATTTTTTAATAAACAAACGTTGCGAAAATCTCTGTTCGGGCGGGCGTGAAACAAAGGGGCGAAAAATGTGGCGCGCAAAGGGTTTGCGTGCCATCCGTGGGGCAAAACGACCGACTTTTTTCCGCTGCGTGCCACACACCCAGCGGAAAATTGCGGTTTCGCACAAGAATCTCGGCGATGAGATCTTACCACACCAAGACATGCAAATCTAAACAGATTCTAAGCTACACACATATTCCTTGGAAAAATGAGCAGAATAAAAATGAATTGACTCAATTTTAAACAAATTTATGGTGTTTACATTATTCAAATAATTACCTTTGTAATTTAAATTATAAGAAAATTTAATAAAGAATAAATTTAATTGTTATTATTTTAATAAAAGGAATCAAGTTTGAAACTATTCAAAAAAATATCCATTGAAAGGGAATTTGTATTATTATTGTTAACACAAATCAAGTCAGGTTTAACATAATATTTTTTTTTATTAAACTACTAAATAATTATGGAAAATGCTAATATTTGTAATTATTTTTGATCTACAACAATTTTATGGTGAATACTGTTTTTTTTTTCTAACTCAAAATAACAAATAAAATTAACAATTATAAATCGTGAGATGAAAAATGAGTGCTTTGATAAATATCCGTGAGAAGTGCATAAAGTCTTATAATGTTTCGCTATAAATCAGCCGCGCACACACACATTAAAAGGTATAAATATAAAATAAGCAATTACAATTATCGGGCGCGACCGCAGCTGCACATGCGATGCGGCGCGCAAGGTGGATTGGCACAGGTTAGGTCACGCCAGCGCCTCAGAAAGGGGTCAATGTCACCGCCGGACACAGTGTCCGGAGCGAACGAGCAATTATTACGTTCACGTGCACTCGCGCGCTCCGTCGTGATCGCAGCGAATCGCACGGAATTAATGATGCGAGTAGTTTTCTGATGACACACTGCACCGCACTCTGTAATTTACAAGAATTATTGTGCACCATCTATGAAAAGGAATTATTAATTTAAAAACATATTATATTATACATTCTTATCTTACTATTGGAGCAGAATTTTATAAATTTTATTAAAGATATTCCTAATGAGGGAGATTTCATTGAAGTTTTAACTTGGTCAGTTTTTTATTTTCATTTTAGCTGCCTGGAAATTACAATCTTAGAGATAAAAAGTAGCACTTTACTAAAATAAAAAGTGAAATTTATTGAGAAAATTTCATGAGTTAAATTTAAACTCCTAATGAAATGTGATTGATTATTAGCATGATCGATTTCGATCAAGTGAAATAGATTCGCTGAATGACAATTGTTGGTTAACAGATTTCAACAAAGATCACCTTAATTAAATTTACTTACAAATCTTATAATTTTAGTGATTTGAATTTGGAGTCGGCTCACCCTTGATCGTGAATTTCTACTACAAAATTATAATGTTTTGTTGTGTTTGATTACAAACAATGCTCAATTTCTTAAATTAGGAAGATGTTTCTTATTGAAAATTGACAATTTGTGTCGTTTTCAGCCTCAAAAATTTAATTTATACATTTTTATCTCATCAATTTTAAAACCCTTTAATGTTGTTTATCCTAAAATTCCTCAAACCTAATTCAAAATTGATTTCACATCTCAAAATTGACGCTTTCTGTAGAGCAAATAATTCTTGCCAACACACAAGAGCAACATATTCCATATTGAATACAAACTTGGATTTATAGTTTTGCAAAGAATGCCAAAAGCAGCGAATATTTACTTTTTTTGCACGCAAAAGTTTGCAAATGATTCTGTGTGCGTCGAGGCAGCGACGACAGACAGCTTGGGTTGGAATTGTTTGCATTTTACGACTCATTGTCAGCCCCAGCAGCACCCTCGAACGTGCCGAGACGAATTCTGCGCACTCGACGAGCAAATAAAACTGCCGCTTTTGATGTGCCAGTTTGTATTTGATTCAGGGCTCGGTATTCCCAGGCCCTTCTTCGACAACAATGGGCGGCAAAGGGTGCCACGTGTGGAGTGCATTGTTTGCCAATTTATTGCAAATCCACTTGCGAAGAAAGAAAATGCGATGTGGATTTCAAAACTAGACAAATAATAGACCAATTACAGATAGTTTGATAAAATCAAAAACTCGAGAGAGAAAAATCACAATAATTCATAAAAAAAAAAAAATGAACAAAAAGGAGACTATATTTTATAGACGAATTTTACAATCGATGAAAGATTGCCTTTTAGCGTTTTGAATTTAAATTCAGATTTTAATTGATAGGTTTTTTTTTAAATCTTTGATGTTGCATAGGATATTTTTTTCTGTTTTCTTCTTCTAAAAAAATTTGATAAAAGCTGGATTGAAATTCCAGAAATTATTGGGGGAGATTCAATAGACAGCTCTCCCGGGATAAAAGATATCCCGGGATAAATACAAAGGGATAAAATTTAGACCACTGTCCAGGGTTAAATATTTTTTGTCCCGCCTTCAATTTTTCGTCCCCAAGTCATTGGGTGATATCTTTTCTTAGCCCCCTCTACGGGATAAATATTTAACCCGCGCTAAAATCAAATGAGCAGGTAAATAAAAGGTCGTCAACATGCTCGCAAACTTTTTAGATTTTGGCCAATTGCAATGAACAAAAAACTTTTTCAAATCAGAATTTTGTGAGGATCAAGGAAATGAGGGCAAAATTGAAATCCAAAGCTAACAAAAAAATCTGTATCTAACTTAATTTAAAATTGTTTATTTATTTTGCTCAGAAATTTCTAAAGACCTCTTCATCAAAGCGAAATTATGCAAGGATTTTTTTCTTTTGAAATTTTTTGCACGTAAAATTTCTCAACTCTGAAAAATTAAAATTCTCAAGCTTACTTTTTTATTTGTAGATAAATTAAATTCGCTATTTTCTTTTAATTACACGTAACAAATTAAAAAGGAAAAAATTAGAGAACGTGAAAAATTAAAATAAATTTGCTTTTCTTTCATCTTAAGTGTTTCCCAAATATTTAAATTAGACCTTTTCGTCATAGTTAATTTGGGGAAATAAATATTTTTCTTATGGCTATCAAATCAAGTATTGAACCAGTGGCTGGCTACGGCTGCCGGCTGTCAAAAGTGCAACTGCAATGAACACTCAGCTCAGCCAAAGTCAAGAAAATGTTTGACTTGATTTTATTTTTTTATTACTAGCGGCTGACCTTTTTGTTTCAAAATTGACAGCAAGGTCAGCTGGTTCCACAGTCGAAATAGTTGACGGCTTATTGATGGTAAAATTATTGGGATGTTTAAGCGAGGTGGTATATAAATATGAAGGGAGAACAAGCTTTGCGTGTTTTAGCCCAGTTATGATCGCTGTGATCGTTATGATCGCTGTGATTGTTATGATAGTCATGATCGTTACGATCGCTGTGATTGTTATAATAGTTATGATCGCTGTGACCGTTATGATCGCTATGATCGTTATGATCGCTGTGATTGTTATGATCGTTATAATCGTTATGATCGCTATGATCGTTATGATCGCTGTGATTGTTATGATCGTTATGATCGCTATGTTCGTTATGATCGCTGTGATTGTTATGATCGTTATAATCGTTATGATCGCTATGATCGTTATGATCGCTGTGATTTTTATGATCGTTATGATCGCTATGATCGTTATGATCGCTATGATTGTTATGATCACTGTGATTGTTATGATTGTTATGATCGCTATGATCGTTATGATCGTTATGATCGCTATGATTGTTATGATCGCTGTGATTGTTATGATCGCTATGATCGCTATGATTGTTATGATCACTGTGACCGTTATGATCGCTATGATCGTTATGATCGCTGTGATTGTTATGATCGTTACGATCGCTGTGATCGTTATGATCGCTGTGATCGTTAAGATCGCTATGATCACTATGTTTGCAATGATCGTTATGATCGCTGTGATTTTTAAAATCGTTATGATGGCTGTGATCGTGATGATCGCTATGATCGCTGTGATTGTTATGATCGCTATGATTGTTATGATCCCTGTGACCGTTATGATCGCTATGATCGTTATGATCGCTGTGATTGTTATGATCGTTATAATCGCTATGATCGTTATGATCGCTGTGATTGTTATGATCGTTATGATCGCTATGATTGTTATGATCGCTGTGATTGTTATGATCGCTGTGATTGTTATGATCGTTATAATCGCTATGATCGTTATGATCGCTGTGATTGTTATGATCGTTATGATCGCTATGATTGTTATGATCGCTGTGATTGTTATGATCGCTGTGATTGTTATGATCACTGTGACCGTTATGATCGCTATGATCGTTATGATCGCTGTGATTGTTATGATCGCTATGATCGTTATGATCGCTATGATTGTTATGATCGCTGTGATTGTTATGATCGCTATGATCGTTATGATCGCTGTGATTGTTATGATCGTTATGATCGTTATGATCGCTATGATTGTTATGATCGCTGTGATTGTTATGATCGTTATGATCGCTATGATCGTTATGATCGCTGTGATTGTTATGATCGTTATAATCGCTATGATCGTTATGATTGTTATGATCGCTGTGATCGTTATGATCGCTATGATTGTTATGATCGCTGTGATTGATATGATCGTTATGATCGCTGTGATTGTTATGATCGTAATGATCATTATTATTATTATTATATGCCGGCTGGGGTCCTTAGCTTGCCTTTTGCTAGACACATTTGCTCATTTGAGGTACTCATATGAGCAGCTCATTTTAGGTTGTTATGATCGCTATGATCCCTAAGA
The DNA here is from genome assembly GCF_031216515.1 of Neocloeon triangulifer. NCBI lineage: Eukaryota > Metazoa > Arthropoda > Insecta > Ephemeroptera > Baetidae > Neocloeon > Neocloeon triangulifer. Next base: position 399,633 of record NW_026775552.1, read on the forward strand.
TTGCAATTATCGTTATGATCGCTGTGATTGTGATGTTCGTTACGATCGCTGTGATCGTTATGATCGCTGTGATCGTTAAGATCGCTATGATCACTATGTTTGCAATGATCGTTATGATCGCTGTGATTTTTAAAATCGTTATGATGGCTGTGATCGTGATGATCGCTATGATCGCTGTGATTGTTATGATCGTTATGATCGTAATGATCATTATTATCATTATTATATGCCGGCCGGGGTCCTTAGCTTGCCTTTGGCTAGACACATTTGCTCATTTCAGGTGCTCATATGAGCAGCTCATATGAGGTGCTCATATGAGCAGCTCATATGAGTACCTCAAATGAGCACCTCATATAAGCTGCACATGTTCAATGCAGTTGCACTTCTGACAGCCGGCAGCCGTAGCCAGCCACTGGTTCAATACTTGATTTGATAGCCATAAGAAAAAGATTTATTTCCCCAAATTAACTATGACTATGACAAAAAGGTCTTTAAATATTTGGGAAACACATAAGATGAAAGAAAAGCAAATTTATTTTAATTTTTCACGTTCTCTAATTTTTTCATTTTTAATTTGTTACGTGTAATTAAAAGAAAATAGCGAATTTAATTTATCTACAAATAAAAAAATCAGCTTGAGAATTTTAATTTTTCAGAGTTGAGAAATTTTACGTGCAAAAAATTTCGAAAGAAAAAAATCCTTGCATAATTTCGCTTTGATGAAGAGGTCTTTAGAAATTTCTGAGCAAAATAAATAAACAATTTTAAATTAAGTTAGATACAGATTTTTTTTTGTTAGCTTTGGATTTCAATTTTGCCCTCATTTCCATGATCCTCACAAAATTCTGATTTGAAAAAATTTTTTGTTCATTGCAATTGGCCAAAATCTAAAAAGTTTGCGAGCATGTTGACGACCTTTTATTTACCTGCTCATTTGATTTTAGCGCGGGTTAAATATTTATCCCGTAGAGGGGGCTAAGAAAAGATATCACCCAATGACTTGGGGACGAAAAATTGAAGGCGGGACAAAAAATATTTAACCCTGGACAGTGGTCTAAATTTTATCCCTTTGTATTTATCCCGGGATAAAAGATATCCCGGGAGTGCTAAGTCTATTGAATCTCCCCCATTATCATTTTGACTGGCCTATTTTGTTGTAATTTTTGTATTTCAAAGATACAATCAACAAATAATTTATGTTGCAACACTTGTAATTATTTTTGAATGGTCTAATGAATAAATTAATAAAAATGCAATTTCTTTTTATCTATGTTTTGTGTTGTTTTGTGTTCAAAGACGGAAGCAAGAAGTTGACTCTGTTTTTCACAGAAAAAAGTATCCACTTTTATGCAAAAGAGCGGCGCACGTGCCCCTCTTGGCAAATGGCAATAATTTTTCTCTCTGATCGCGACGGACGTGTGCGTTTCATGAGTAGTCTGTTGGCACAAATGTTCTTTGTACGTGGCTGGAAAGACAAAAGACGGTCTTTTTTAATAATTCTAATCGCTTGAATTTGTCACGAGCAGATATTTATATCCGTCCGGAGGCAATTTGCATAATTTTGCGTGGTGGAAAAAGCATGACATGCACTCGAGCTAATTGCAGGCGTCTGGAGGCGCTGATAACAGAGCAGACACGCGCAGAATCCTAATGCAAGCGTCGGCAGATCATCTCAACGTCTGCTCGGCGAAATTCCTTCTCTTTTTTGTGTGATTAAAACGAGAGGCGAGAATTAACCTCGCCAAAAGTCACAGGTCAAAAGGTCAAAGTGGGGCATACGTTTCGCCCGGCCGACTTTCAATCAATGGCAAATTCAAAAAATAGCCGGAATTTCAGCCTTTGATTTCACCAAACGAAACCTTCAATTTTCATTTGTCCAATTGTTACATCACATTTTTTTTTTTTACATTCAGTCTTCAATTTTCAAAAGTCTCAATTGTTGTGGAAAATCAATTTTTATCAGCTTAAATAGGCCAAATGCGGATGAATAGATGATTCTTAAACATCATTTTTTATTGAAATGGTTTTATTATTTGGCATTAATAATATCATTCTAAACAAACTGGCCAAAATTGCAATCATTTTCTTTTTTATACCAAAACGTCTCTCTGATTTAATTAATTTATATTTGCTTGAATCTGCAATAATTACAATTTTAAAACGAAATCCACTTAAGATAGGAGGAATTTGTTTATCTAAATATTCTTTGAACCGGAAAAAGTATTAATTTGCAAGAATTTGAACAATTCTAGATATTTTTTTCAAAAGATTGTCAAGTTGTCAACTAAACAAACACGTCGGCCATCGATCTGGTTCCACTCGGGACAACAAGCAAGCAACATTATTTGCTCAAATTTCATCCATTTTTTTTCTTGGCTTGGCAAGCATCGGGTAAAAAGCGAATGTTCACCGCATCGTCTCAGAAGAAACTGAATCCAGTTGCGAAAACTCACGCCGACGAGTGTGTTTGCCGTGGCGACCATACACGTGTGTGGCGAGCACAAATAAATTTAATGCATTTGCGGCCGCTTAAATGGCTCGGGTAACAACATATAATTCTTCTTTCGCAACCGCCAAGAAGAAGGCAAAAATGGGTCGCGCGGAAAAGCATCTCCGTCGTGCCGGTTGCATAATCGGCGCACTCGACATTTCTCCAGGAGTCCATAAAGGAGCAGCTGGGCGCTGATTAATAGATTTACGGCCGCTTTATTGCTCCAGATAGGCCGGGTCGTGCGCAGGTCTCGCTGGCAAGGGCACACGTCATCAGCAGGCCAATCCGCAAAATGTGAAAGCTCAGAAAACGAGATATCAAAAAAAGATAAATCCATGCGCGTCAAATTCAGCAAAATGAAAAGCTTTTTTCCAAAAATGAAAATTTTAAGTCAATTTTGTCTGTTTCCAGAAGTTTTTTAGCTGAACAAATAGATTTTGATTAAGTAGATTTGCTGATAAAATCTTGAGTATGAGAGAATTAAAAATAAAAATGGAATAATTTTTATAAATATGATTACATATAGTTCAAAATTGATGCTATCTATATTAGAATCTAATTATCTGAGTTTGAGATACGAAGAAATTCATGCATTAATTATAGTTAGCCAATCAACAAATTCATATTATTAGTTCAAATATCATAAATACATAAGTATTTTTATTTTCTTTTTTATGAAATAAATCATTAAAATTGCAATATTTCCACGTTAACTTCAAATTCAAATTAATCATTTAGTACTTTTTAATAATTTATTAATAAATAACTTAATTAAGTATTTTTTGTTCTTATTACGCGCTACGAAATTTCTCTGGTGGTATATTATGTCGTTATATTGACTTTGGTGAACGATGGTCATAAAAATTGCTCTCGCCACAATCTCGCAGGTCATAAATTCGCCGATGGCTGCTCGAACGCGCGACCAATAAAGCAAAGGCCGTTTTCGGTTCAGGAGCTGCGAACGAAAGATTTCTTTCGCGCTCTTGCATTGTTGCGAAAATCAATGCTGGAACAATGTGTGCAAGTCGAGAAGCACGAAAGGTGATCCGAATTGCAGAGAGAGAAGCAAATCAACCTCTCTCCTGCGCCAAATCCACTTCGCAGACTTCACATGGACCGCAATGCTCAATATTAGAACAGCACAATTATTATGGAAATGGATACAAGTCTTGAAAATGCGCAAATAAAAATAAAAAAGCAAGTTTATTAATTTTATTATTAAATTATATGATCAGGTTTATATATTACATTTATTAATTTATTTATCTTTAATTAGTTGCATAAAAAAACACTACAAACAACGATAACAATAAAATAGACAATTTTTTTTTTATATTACAACGTAATTATCAAGCTGCTGTAAGAAATTGAAGCTTTTGCATTTTGAATGACTTGTAAAATTCCAATATACAAGTGAATTTCGGCTGTGCTGTCAAAAGAAAATTACTGCCGTTGTAAAAGAGCGTGCAGACTTATTTTATCGCTTTTTTTACTCCTCGGCGCGCGGTGTGTATTGAAAAACGATAAGTGGTTTGACATTTTACCGTTGCCGCCGACTTGCCCACTTTGACAATGCTCGCCTTCGTTTTTCGCAACCGATAAATTAGCCCCGGCAGAAATAAATTAAAAAGTAATCGCAGCCACAATACAACACGAGAACCGGTGCCTCGACCATATAAATCACCTGCGCGAAACTTAATGCCAGAGGCTTCGCCGGTCGGGGTGCAAATTAATTTGCCCAAATCGCGCACCGACGAGGGACATGAAGGGCCCTTTTGCCAGCGCAAACACCACGAGCGGCTTCGCTTGTTGGTTTGTGGATTGAAATTTGAAATTCACCTGGCGAAAGTGCGCAGTGCGAAATGGAATTGGTTAACACTGATATGGGGTACATGCAAAATATTTATATAACACTCTCGACTTGTTCCTGACCGATGTGCCCGCCCTTGTTGCGGCCACGGAGGTGGTACCGGGGGTGAGCGATCATGACGCTCTTTTAGCCACCCTTACGGCCACCGCGCTGCGCCCCATGTCGGCGCCGCGCGAAGTTTTGGACTTTCGTCGAGTGTTTTGGCCCGATTTAAATGCCGCACTCGCTCAGAGGCTAATTGGAGTTTTCGCGATTAACGAGGTTAACGAGCTGTGGGAAAATTGGAAAAAGATCGTCTTTGAATGTGTCGAAGAATTCGTCCCGAAAAAGAAAATCGGCGGCGCCAAAAGAAGACTTCTCCCTTGGCTGGACAAACACACAAACTCGTTAATTAAAATTCGCGACCAGCTCTATAAAAAATGGCAAACAGAGAAAACTCTCCCGACGCGGCAAGCATTCTTGGCAGCCAGAAAAACTACGCAATCTGCCATCAGGTCGGCCCGGAACAAATGGCTCTGGCAGCTTGGAAAAGGCCCCGATGGCAACAATGAGTTCTGGCGGTATATAAATTCAAAAACAAAGGTGCCGAATAATAATGCCAGTTTTGAACTCAATGGGAAAAATATTGTTGAGCCCCGCGAGGTGGCAGCCGGCTTCAGTGACACGTTCAAGAGTAATTTCTCACGGGCCACAAATATTTTCCCATTCATCAGGCGCACACCGGCAAGCGTAAATTCCTCGGCTACTACACTATGCGAGATAGTATGCATACCTGGGCTGGTGCACAATGAATTGCAGGCAATAAAAGTAAACGCAGCCGCGGGCCCCGACGGTGTGCCGGCAGTGTTGCTGAAAAACTGCGCCGCCTCTCTTTCTCCCAGCCTTTCGCACCTCATTCAAAAGTCTCTCGAGACTGGCGAACTTCCCGCAGACTGGAAAACTGCAGCAGTGACGCCCATCTTTAAGGACGGCGACAAGCAGGACATGAAGAACTACAGGCCAATCAGCGTCACGTCTCTAGTCGGGAAAGCGCTGGAAAGAATAATCCGAGACCAAATTTCCCAATTTCTGGAAAGAGAAAGTTTAATTCCTGCGTGCCAACACGGATTTCGGTTAAAGCGGAGCTGCACAACTCTCTTGACAGGTGTGATTGACAACTGGACGGCGACCCTGGACAAGACAAGCGGCACGCACATCCACGCAGTGTTTCTGGACTGGAGCAAGGCCTTCGACATGGTGCCGCACGCACGGCTCCTCTCAAAGCTCGCCCACTACGGCATCAAAGGGCGGCTGCTCAAGTGGGTAGAAAATTTTCTCGTCGGCCGAACTCAGTTCGTTTCCTTCAATGGAGCGCAATCCGCGCCCTGCGAGGTTTCATCCGGAGTAATTCAGGGTAGTGTTCTGGGGCCCCTCCTCTTTAACATTTTCGTGGCTGACCTCCCCGAGGTCGTGGGCAATAGCACCCTGGTTCAGTACGCCGACGACGCGACCATCTACATGGAAGTCAATTCCCCTGAACACTCCGACAAACTGCAAGAAGATCTGTGCAACATCGACGTGTGGTGTGCAAATAACGGAATGAGCCTTAACGCAAAAAAGTGCAAAGTGATGGATATTTCTCACGCGCGCGATCGGTTGGAGTTCGTTTACAATCTCGGTGAATCGGTGCTCGAGTACGTGGACAAGCAGCGTTTGCTCGGTGTCCACATCGCGAGAGACCTTCGGTGGCAGGTCCATATGGACATTGTGTGCAGCAAGGCGTCCCAATCTCTCGGCTTCGCGGCCCGAAACTTGCGCGGCTGCACCCCCCGCGTCAAAAGAATTGCATACCTCTCTCTCGTCAAGCCAATCATGACTTACGGACTCCCTGCGTGGCACCCCACGTTGAAGGAGAACGTCAACAAACTCAATCGAGTGCAGAATCGGGCACTGCACTTCATTTACGGCCGAAACCTTCCGCCGCCAATCGAGCAGAGAATTATGCCCATTGACATGCACCTCAGGTACACTGACCTCTACTTCTTCAAAAAGTGCCTGAGCGGCGAGATAGATTTTGATGCGCGCGCCCGAATCGTAATAGGTCGCAAGCTGCGAGGTGACGACGAACAGGACCCCCGCCTCCAGCCACCCTCGGCCAACAACAAGTTCGGTCGCGGCGCTTTTTCCTTCAGGATAGTGAAGCCCTGGAACGACCTGCCACCTGCCCTCAAAGACTGTCCCACAAGCAATTTTCCCTCCCTTTGCAAGGAGCATTTGTGGCAGTAATTGAAGATTGAAGATTTTAAAGTGTTTGTGATATCGTTCTTTTTTTTTTTTCGATAGTGTGGGTTTACCGCGGCGGCCGTGTCTCTTTTGATGTCGGGCGTTTTAGCAGACATCTGCTAGTTGTAAACCCTTTCTTCTCTTTTTTCTCCAATTTAAAAATTTTTGTACAGACCGAGAAGAATAAATAATAATAATTTAATAAAATGATGAGATTTATAAAAAAATCCATTTTGGATTTAAAATAATGAGCGTCAATTATTTTGCAAATTATTTTTTCCATATCTCAGAACAAATGCAAAAATTTTCATTAAAATATTTTTTAACACTAACAATTTTTACAATAAAAAATCCGTCATAATAAAACCCTAATTAATTTTGCAACAATTAATAATCAATATAAAATTCAGTTAAGTATAAAAATACTTATTTGTAATTTTTATCTATTTCATTAAAGATATTTTTCTTTTTCAATTTTTTAATTAGCTAATTTTTTTTAATTTTGACAATTTATTTTTAAAACTGTTTATTTAAATAAAATCTATGCTTACAGTTTATCTAATTTCAATATAATTTCTCTAGTAAAAAAAACTAAATTGATATGAGGGAAGGAAATTACTACATTGAAGAAAACCGTAGAATTTATTTACAAAAATTAGTGTGCATTTGGCCAGAGATACATTTCCCTCGATTTTTATTTCGACCACGCGCGAGAGGAAAAGTTTGGCGGCACCAAATTAATTGGTTCATTTGTCAGCAGTCACGACCTCCACTCTGGGAAAAGCTGCTGGGACAATAACTGTTCAAATTAGTCCCTCTATTCACCGGCTGATTTACTCCCCGAATTAATTCTCTCGTTTGCAATTCAATCCACGTGTGGCGCCGAACAATCCACCGTTGATTTCAGACTTCCAAGTTGGCCCCTTTCCAGGACCCCCGCCCGCTAATTACCCTCGCAATAACACGCCCTCCTTTATTGCGTCCAATAATTATGCATGTATAAGAGTTTATTTTCACGTCGTCCCAACTCTCTTTAAACACGCCCGCAATAATCGTAAAAATCCAATGGTCTGTTACATCTGTGTGGGTGTGGAGGATTCCATTCCTGCCTCGGCCGGTTATGCTAATGGCGGCGAATGAAGACGTAAAATTTGCCTTTGATATTGCGAGTTTTTTGCTTGAAGAGTAAATTGCATGCAAATGTACGCCGACTTCTCTATTTCGTTGCATTTTCATGAGGCTTTGTTTGCAAATAAATAAACAGAAATATTTGTCATTTATGTCGCAAACACACAACAAATTCATATTTTTTTCAATTATCTAGTTGGCAACTATGGCAAAGTGCTTTATTTCAACCTAAATTCAGGTGCATATCAATTTTGGATACAAATTTTCAGCTCGCAGTAAATACGAAAATTCACAAAAAAAAAGTGTAGAAACACTAGAAGTAAATTAAAGACATTAAATTTGTTAAATGAAGCAAATCTAAATTTTAAATAATACAAAGAATTATGATATTAAAAAAAGAGCGACCAACTAATGCAGTTTCCACGAAATTTTAGTGATTGCTCATAATTTTTTACATTTACTATAAGTGTACTCAGTATTGTATAAAATATAATTATACTTTTATAGTTTAGATATACATTAATACAAAAAGTCTTTTCCAGCACAAGTTTTATTACCTAATTATTAATTAAATCTTTATAGAAACAACGCAGGTTTGTCTTTCTCTATTTTATAACGCTTTGAAAATTCAAACGCCTGTGAAAGGAATCAACAATTGGTATAAACAAGCGAGTGACACCAAATTACACGTGTTAAGACAATTTGCGGCGGACGAAGAATAGAAATACATAAAGAGAACCGGTTTTGCACTAGCAGGTGACAGCGCATCATCCATATGCCGCGAGAGAGACCAATTTATTTTTTATCGGCGAAATAAATAAATACGGGTTGAGAAACAGGGCTGTCGTTTTTATGAGTCAAGTGGCCCGCGTGTGTGTACTTGTTGGGCAAGACAAAGACAATGCGCGGCCAAAAGTCTCTGATTAATCGACGCCGAAAATAGCGGGGCCGCCGTTTGATTTCACTCGCGCGCACTCAGATCTGATCTGGCAAACACACTCGATCCGCGTTTAAACTGGTTTGTTTGTTTCTCTTTAATCGATGCGTGTTTCAATTTGATCCGGTGTCAATCTCAAAGGAGACCTCAACATTTTAATCGAGCTTTGCAAAAGAAGATAATAAAAAGCACACAAATTTAATTTGAATCGGTCAATCTTAAATATTTAATGCCAAAAATTAGTAAATTTTAAGTCCAGACCTTACTCAATTGGATTATTATGATTATTCTTAAATTTTCGAATTATTCTTTATTTATCAGAATAGTTTCATAGAAGAATTGATAAAATTAAAGTGTTTACATAGGAAATATAATTGGAAAAGCTTTCATAAATTTCATTCCGTTATGAGAAACAAATCTTTCCTATATTTTCCTGATTTATTTATTTTTTTATTATTATAAATGAACGAATGAATTCATCGTTCTTCCAGATGACTTTTTCATAAGAAAGATCAGTCTTTTTAAGCCGTGCTTTTAAGCTCCGGTGCCTACTTTTCATCTTCATGTCTGACAGCACTTCTTCTTAAGGCTCAGACGAAGGCAGGATCAGCTCTAATGCTCCAGCAAAACTTGACAACGTTTTAAGTCGATCGATCCTCTTCCTAGAAACTTTCGCTCTCCAGCCACTACTGACTTGCTGCTCCAAATATTAAAAAAAAAATATTCAAGAAACCTGAAATTGAGAATAATAATATTCCTCTCAGAGTGAAAATTTTTCTAATATAAAAATAATTTTATGCCTATTTAAGTAAATATTTTGAATAATCAACTTTTGTAGCCATTTTTCACCTTAAATTTATCGATTTAATCTTTAAATTCAATTTTAATGGTAAAAGAAGCACCAATTTGGTACTTTATGCAATGAAAATCAGGAAATTAAGTGGCTTTTAACATTAATTACCAATATGGGAAATTTTTTATCCCAAACGTTATCAATTTTCAATATAAAGATTATAAATTTTGAGTGTATTCTATTTGAAGTTTGAAAAATTGAAAATGTTCTCTTGATTGTCAAAATTAATTTAAATCACTTTGTTTGGAAGAGATTAATTGCATTTGGGTTACAAATCCGCAATCAGAGCGGCCTGGGTGGTCGAGCTGGACAAACGAGAGTGAACTAAACGCACAATCAATCAAAAGCGGCGAGATTTAGTGAATGCTGCAATAAAGCTCTTCGCAGAAGCCCATCATGAGCCTGCGGTAATTTACAAAAGAAATAATATCACAGCTGCTGTTCGGCGCGTCAATAAATCAAGCCGGTCGTAAATTTGACTCCTTAGATTAAATTAAACCAAGTGATGACAAAACACTTTTTTTCACTCAAACGAGAGGATTTCTTTGGCACCAAACGTTTCCGGCCAGTAAAAGTCGAAAAGTTATTTGTCTTTTGAAACTGGTTTTAATTCCGAAATTCGTTTGGTGCGGAGACGATCGAGTGAGTGCGGAGGCGGACGCCGAAAATAGAAGCGACCTGCCTAGCTGCTCCAAACAATACGCGCGCCTAATCTCTGACGATGACGCAAATCACTCCGCAGAGATATATAATTCCAGCCCTTTTGCGCCAGCCACTTTAATTTTCCTTGTTGCGAAGCGCCTTTTGCAAGCTGTGGAAATTCACTTGGGAAATCGCTGTGAGAAATAATGTGAAAAAAGGCCTTTCCAACAAAAAAACGTGTAAAGAGGATGAAAAGTTTCAATTATTGAAATTTAACTGACGCAGACTGTGAAAATATTACTTTCCACACTTATTTAACAGAACCGATTTATGTCTTAATTTTAAATGATTTTATATAAGTTATTTGTAAGGGGGAGTTGAAATAATTCATAATTTTGTTAATCAGAATTTATAAATTTAAAAGAAATTTCATCTTTTAATTAAAATATAATTAAATAATAATTTTAAAATAGTAAATTTAAAACTAAAAAATAACCTTTAATTAATTATAGTAATAAATACCAAGAACTAAAAACTATATTTTTACTCTCTGCATTTTTTTGCTTTATTAACCAGAAATTGGCTATTTAAGCTAAAACCCTCATATTTTACTTTGATTTCAACTCTCATAATTCAAAATTATCGAGGCATCGAGGCCAAATCTCAATATAAGAAAAATGTAAATCTTAAATTTGTTTCAAATTTTAATAATATTTTGTTTGCTAATAAAGTGAATTTCTGTGATTCCAGGTAAGCCACTTGCATCGCCCTCGCTTCCAAGCAAGGTCCCTCGCGCTTTTCCTCTCCATCCAGAAGCCCTTGACGTGCGTTGAAGTAAGCAAGGGTGCTCCAAGTAAGTAGGGCTGCGGAAAGAGCCTCGTTCTTTGATTTGTCCGCGTGGGCGGGCGTCCCTCGCCTTATTCCGCAGCCAGTTTACTTTATGGAAAGGCAATCCGCGAAATAGGATTTCTATTTCTGCACCCGCCGAGTAATTGCAGCAGCTCCGCTCGTCGCCACGCCGCCTTTGCTTCCAGGAATGAAAACACAGAGAGAAGAAGAAACGTTCGTCGCTTCTGCTGACATTTCATTTTCCGCCTCCGGAATTTCAATGGCTGGCAACGAATAAAACTATTAATAGAAAATTTATTTTATTGAAAAATCTCATCTCATATTTGCACGACATCAAAGCAAACTTTTATTTAATTCTGATTGAAAAAAATGATTTTGAAAATTTTTCTGGTTTGTAGATATAATTTCCAAGGAGATTTGATATGAAAAATTGAATTCATTGGAAGAACTGAATTTAGAAAATTAGCTTTTCATCCGATGGGAATTTTGTGTATTTAAATTTTATCTCAATATTCAAAATAAAAATGTCATCAAACCAAGTTCATAATTATCACCCCAATCAACGCGCAAAAATAAAAACAGCTCCTTTTTAATATTTGATGCAAAAGTAAGTTTTATTAAAATTAATAATTGTGTTATCCATTTCAATATCAAGTTGAATTATGAAAAAATATCAAAAATTTGGGAGTATTTTACTTAAGAATACTATTTAAATATTTAAAATAGAATTAAAAATAATTAAAATTATTGTGCGATGGTTAAATTTAATATTGTAAGCTTGAAAACTTTCTTGTGCTTTTTTGTTGAAATTTTGTTTATGAATTGAAGCTTTTTGCCAATTTTGTCAGCGTAGCGTGGAATAAATAGAAACACATTTTTTTTAAGCCGACCATTTTCAGCATATTCAGCTTTTAAAAAATAATCCTTGCACGTCCCGTCCGGGATTAGGCGTCATTTTTCCGCACGTCGGCCGGCGCAAAAGCTGTTTAGGCGAAAGCAAATGTTCGGGCCCAGCTGCAGAACTCTTGTTTTGCGAACGCGTGCGAGTTGTGTGTGTTTTGCAATGGCCTGGCTGTTTGCTCAACTCGATCAAAATAATGACGAGCGCAAAATAAACAGCGCGCCTAGAGTTCCTTCCACCATGGCGCGCGCTGAAAAATGGATTTTCAGCTGTTGCGAACACGCTTGCTCGTCTCTGCTCTCGCGTCAAAAATAAAAAAAATCTGTCGGTTTTCCCTGTGCAAAAAGCTCTTTTTGCTTTCACTTGCAGATTTTCACGACACGAACTTGTTCGTCGCGAGACCTCATCGGCCCAGCAAGCAAAATATTGACTTTCCACGCCATTCTCGCCCTCTGCGTTGTCACAAATAATGAGATTGCGAAAGGGTTAAAAGCATGTACGTACAATTCGTGGTGACCTTTATTCCAAGCTGTGTTTCCACAGACGGATAAAAACATCAAATAGAGTGCCAACTTTCAATCACAAATAATGAAAGTTTGTAATTACCATTTTTGTTTGGTTTTTTTTCAACACACAAAAGTTTTATTATTTAAAAACGTCTCTGTTTGTAAATTTTTTTTATATTTAAATAAAAGTGTTAAAGTAAAAAATTTCGAAATTTGTAAGAAATTAATATTTTTCAAAGAGAAATCATAAACTTGAATTTCTAAAAGTTTTTTAATAAAATAAATAAGAAATTTAATTTATATATAATTATTCATTTATATTCTACATGTTTTATATTTTTTTGTTTATATGTTTTACGTAATTTATTTATTATATTTACTTGTTTTAATTGATTATGATAGACATTTTCTTATTTTAAAACTGGGGTTAATTTAAAATAACATATTTTATTTAAAAATACTAATTATTTTACATAGAGGATATTCTAAATTCGCACCAGCTAATTCCAAATCAATCTCTAGCCAAGTTTACAGTCGACTTTGCTACTGGGGTTGATTTAAAGAGTAAAGATTTCTATGAAAAACAAATCCTCATTTTTATCCAATCTAAAATTTACTTAAATTTATTAATTGTGATGATTTGACAATCTCAATTGATTTTAGCCAAAATAAATTGATTAGCGCACCCCATTCGGAAGTTCCGTTTTGGTGAACTCGGCAAATTTCTCAATTGCGCCACAATAAAGTTCTAATCTGCTCGCTCTCGATCGGAAATCCCACAAAGAATGAGCGCGAGGCGATGATTGGAGCGATTGATAATACGGCAGGCAATTCGTTCGAGCCCTCGTGGTCTGACACTGAGAGAGAGAAAAAGCTCCACTTTTGCCGAATGGAAGAGAGAACAGCCCCGCGCGCTATAAAAGCAGAAACTCGATTTCGTTTGTCTTTCTTTCTTTCCCTTGCTCCCTGAGGACCCCCTCGAGGTGGTCTAGATTTCCTCTGCGGCGGCGGATGCAAATCTGCAGCGAAATTGCAAGTGGGGCGCGCCAAGTTCGCAAAGTCGTTGTCGCTCCTCGTCCGTCCCAACACGGGCGAAAATTAAGCAATTAGATGTTTGGCCGCACTGCAGTGCTGGCCGACGGCCAACACACGGGATTAGCCAGCCTGGCAGATGCATCACTGCTCAGTGTTGTTCCCAGGCAGAGACGGAAATGGCACTCGAATTTATAGGACTTTTCTCTAAACAAATCTATTATTGCCGCGAGACCAACGGATTTTTAATCGGGCGCACCGAAATTGACGTCTCTTTTATTTTAAAATCACATTAAAGACGAAAATCTGGTGGGTTTTTTTTATTGAAAAAAGGTGGTAAAATGGGCTTCGTCCACTTAATTCTAAAACAAAAACGCTCTACCAGTTTTAGTCTATTTCATCAGGCATCAGGAAATACATAGAATCGTCATATCTTTTTAATAAAATAAACATTTTTTTTTTTACAAAATTTAAGCTTATTTATTAAATAAATCAAAATAAATGAATGATAAATTTTTTTATTTGTTGTATGTTTTTATGTCATAATTTATGTCTTAATTGAGTACAACTTTCTATTAATTTAAAAAAAAATCATTCTAAAGCAATTTGAAATGGACAAAATAAACCCAATTGCATTAAATAGTGTTATTATCAGAATTAAAAAAGTCTTGTTTGTACAACGGATCAGATAAATAGTTCAAACAGAAAGCGTATTATTTGCTATCTTAAATTTCCTCCAAAACGTTATGAAAATGGATTTTTAAATCAATATAAAGAAAATTTACATTATGTAAATGTTCGTTTTGATACTAAACGACAATGAAATACGTAAAATGTGAGCAAAATATGATGAATAGCAAGAATTAATGAGCACAATTTACATCTTGTTTTGGGAAAAAATCAATTTCATTCGAATATCAACCTTTTTTCAAATAAATCTTGCTGTTTAAAAGTTAGTTTTCAAATTTGCTCTCACTATTTCATTTCTGCACCTTAATTGTTAAACTTTACCTGCTTCTGCGTTTAATATCAGTAAAGTGAGAATAGAAATGTGAAGGAAAAACTACCCTTGCATTGCTGATAATGAGAACGCCATTAGCGCCAGCGATGCACCAGGAAAGTGAAATGCACTCTGGAAACTCAGGGACGCACATCTGAAATTTTCCTGCATTATTCACAAGCGGCACTTTTCTCTCTCCCTGATGACAGACTCGGCGCTGACCTACATTTATCTGCGCATAATTGTTATAGCAAATTCCGAGTGCAGCCCTGGGAAAGGTCATAAAACTAATGGATCTAGGTTTTGAAAGATCTAATCTTTATTGCAGATGCTTTTGCAACTTTGTGTGGGCCTGAAAATTGCCCGAGGTTAAATGCAATTAGCTTTGTTTCCCGCCACTGCTCTTGATTGAATTCAAAGTTGCGCCGGTGATCGACAGAGAGTGAACGACGCTGGACAGGCTAATTTAATTTTATATCTAATGGAAAATAATTTCGCTAAAAGCTTTGCAAACAAAAATAATCTTTATTGATCGAAATTGTAAATTAATGAATGCTCTAAATTGAACCAATTAAACTTAGTTGCAGCTATATGTGATTGTAGCATATTAAATAAGAATTACTTTGATGATGAAAAATGATGACAGTAAAAAAAGAAACACAATATTCAGTTTTTATTTAAAACGATATAATTTCCTTAGAGTAAAATTAATACAAAATTATAAAATTTTAGTATTGCAAGTTATTGATTATTTTATTCAATTTATGAATTCAAATAAAACTTATTAAAAACCGTGAATATTTCTGAACCTAAAAGCATCGAAAATCAAAGAACCATACTTAATTTTAAAAACTAGTCAGTGAAATGTGTATTCCAAGTCCGAGCCAGAGTTTTGGCTGGGCCTTGGAAACGACGTGTGACCCGAAAGTGTGTTGGCCGCGCGCGGTCGGTTTTATCTCTCTTGGCAGAGCGTGATAAAATCGATAAGTCGCGTGTACGTGAGCACATGGCGGGCCAAATCTGTGCTCGCTGCACCCCCGCAGGGCTCTAATTAGCCTAATCGCCGAGATGAGACGAACGAACGTGAAATTCGAACGTGTCAAACTAATAAGACGGAGGCGGCCAGAGATGAGATCGCGCGCGCGAGACTTAATTAACTCGGCTCCTGTGTCTCTCATAAACGCCTCGATTCGTTTCATTTGCCACAGAGCGTGGAGCTGGAAAATTGCTTTCGCGCAAGCTTTGCTAAACAAAACTCGACACTCAGCCCCAGTTCGAATTTCTCATTTTTATTATTTTCCAATGACAAGACTGTTTATCAACCAGTCTTTGCAGATTTTTTTAGTTATTAATTGTTCCTTTTTAAATTAACTTTCAAAAGTAATCTTTTCAATTCGAAATTGAACTTTAATTTTCTTTCATGTCATGGAAGACGCACTAATTTTTATTACTTATTACAAAATAATTTATTTATTTCAATTACATTTAATCTGGAAAATAAAAATAAAAATCTAAAGTATTTAAAATAATTATTTAAAAAGAAAATTATTATTTGTAAACGTATATTATATGATAATTTCAATACATCAAAATTATTCTTGTAAAAAATATAATTATTATAAATTAAAAAAGTATTTTTTTTAATCTCTTTGTACTCAAAATTTAAGACCGAATTGACAAAATTTCAATTCAAAATTTACGAGAGTGAGATGTGCTTTTATTTCTGTGGAATTTTTACATTAAAATTTATCTTTCTGCATACATGTTACTCATAGAATCTGAAAATTAACAGTAAATCACACTCATACAGTGAAGAAAAAGCTTTTTGATTTGGAAAAAAATTCAGAATTTAACAGTAAAAAATATAAATATTTGAAATTCAATCCATATTTTAAGCAAAATACTCCCTGAATTGCAATTATCCAGAATTAGCTATTTTCCCCTCAAACTTAGAAGTTTTTTTTTATTTATCAGTCCGCAATTTTGAGACGCTTTAGGGCTGCAGCCCACGTCAGAAACGTGCAGACTCGCTGATGCATAATTAAATTAATATCACAACCTCCGCATCACGCAAAACGCACTCTATTTTTTCCTTCTCTTTTTATGATAAAAATAGGTCACGTTTTTCCAAAGATTGATTGGCATGCGATTGAAAAAAGATATTCTAAAAGCACAGAGGCTGCTCTCATTAATCTCCCCATTTTTTGCAAACGTATTTCCCACCCTTCGTTAGGGACCGTTTTTGTGCCGCCTTCGCGCGGGAGTGCATTGCCGGTTGCATAATGTGGGGCAGATACACGTCTATTGTTCGCAGCTGGAGGGCTGATTGATAACGAGCAGATCGATTGCGATAGCAAAATGATACCGAACAGAATCGGAAATGACGCGTTCTGTTTTTATTTGCAATTGTACGCAAAAGCCAGGAAAATAAAACAATTGAAAAATAATTATGCTTTGTTTACTATGAAAATTTATTTTATACAACTCTACATGAAAATAAATCATTTTATTGAAATATAATAAAAAATTATTTTAAATAAAATTAGATATTTACATCTCTGACATTCTTTTTCTCATTTCTATTTTTGACTTTTTGGCTTGTTAGCAGATTACACAGCCTGGGGTATTCTCCAGTCTGATTGTTGGAATAATTTGAAATTTAAAACCTTCCCAGTTTATTATTTCGCTCGCAGCAGCCGCGAAATCAATCCCAGGAGAGCTCGAATGATGTTTTGTTGTGTGTTTTCCTTGTTCCATCGATCAAGAAAAGTCGTTTTCCTTGCGAACATGTTTGTCTTTTTCCCGCTTGACAGGAAAAGCACAGAAAACTTTCTCAATAATGAATTTCTAATTGTAAGAAATACAATAAATTTTATTTCTTAGAATTATTCTTTTCTTGCTTTGGCGTTCGATCGAAATCGAAATAGCACTTTGGCCTGAATTCAAATTCGATAAAGTGGTGAGAGCATTTTTTTCCCCAACAAAGCGTGTTGCAAAATGCGCACACGTGTTTCATCTGCGGAGAGGAAATAAAAGAGAATTGCGCTGGCAAGGGAGGCTCTGAAGAAACCTGCAGAGATAGCCGCTTTAATAATTCATGGCAAAGTATAAGAAAGAGAGAAGAAATAAAGCTCAGCTGCAAGTGCTGTTGTTTTCCTTTCTTTCTTTCTTTTTGCTCCAGTGGAAAATGAAAATGATATGCCGCTTATAGTGGGGCGAATTGTGTGGGCTTGGAAAGAAGTGTGAAAGTAGCGGGAAAAAATATGTGCGAATATTAAATCAGTAATTTGAAACCAATTCAGAAAGAACAATAATTTAACTGCTACCAAGGCAGAAAACACATTTAAAATTTAAAATGTAATGACGAAGGGAATCTATATAGAAAAAAAAAGTTGTTTTATTTTGACTCTAACGGAGTAAATTTAACTCTTGACTTTCAACATGTTTTAAATCTTTACAATATGATAAAAATTTTTACAAGTTGTGGAAAATAATTATTAAAATATTGTAACTATGAAAGTTTATGAATATTGCAGATTCCAGTTTAGATAATTGTATCAATAAGTAATTTTTTTGCTCCAAAGTCAAATGTTGAAGCAAATTCACCTCAAAAGGAAAAAATACACAGACTGAAGGGAGGAGAAAAACGTAATTTATGACTGTTGTTTGAGCGAGGGTTCCTTATTTAATTTGTGTTCTGTTTACTTTTTTTACCTCCAAAGGGCAAACCCTTGATTATCCTCTTTTTCATTCTAAGCGATTTAACAAACAAGAGCTGACTGAGATGGAGAAAAGTTTTCCCTCAAGAAGAACCTCGTGAGTCTTTTTACCAAAACATTAAAAGATAAAAAGCAAAATGAAAGACGCTCTCAACTTTTCACTTTCCACAATTTTCCGTTGGTAATTTACTTTTACTTAAAAAAAATTTCTAAATGAGAATTGAAAACTTCCAGACGCTCTTTCTTTTGATTAATGGCGTCGGGAACTTTGCACATGAAAGGACCGCGGCAGAAAATTAAATCTGATGCAAGTCAAAGGTAAAACGAGATTTGGGCTCAATGAAAGGGCTCAAAGCAGAGATTTTGAAGGAAGCTTCTCATTTAATCAGCGATGGCCCCGCTAGATTTCCAGCCTCCATTTGCATTCGCTGCGGGGCTGAAAGGAAAAATTCCAGCTGCAAAATTGGGTCAACTGCATAGTGGGCTGTGCAAGCGCCAATTTGCTGCGCTTTGCTGCCGGCATTTCGCATTCATTGTTCCGACGCGCTTGAAATTGTTCGGCGACTGCAAATGCGATCCGCGTCAACTGTGCACGACGCAAAATCGAGTGCGTTTGCGGTGGACGTTTTCAAACGGACCGCATCGTCAATTAAAACTTTGCCGCTTTTGATGAGGAAAAGTTGGCCGTCGACTTTTTAACTAGAGGGACAGAAATGGGAAAAGCTCTCTATCATTTGAGCCGGCTGCAAATTGCAATTAGCAAAGACGAAACTTTTCCACTGCGGAAAAATAATTATTTCACGCCAACCTAGCAATGAAGCAAGATCAAAAAGCAGAGAGTCCGAAGAGTAAATTTAAATTTTCACAGATCGTAAATATTTCATTGCAATAATTGGGAAAAAAATTATAAACATTAAAAATTTGAATTATAATTTGCTCAATATTTTCATTAAAATTAATAAGGAAGTTCCTATAAAAATTAATTCAAGTTTAAATTTTTCAATTCCTCAACTTTCTTGAGCCCATCAAATAATAATCTTTATTTATTTTATTTACATTAATTCATTTATAAATGTAAATTTTAATAAAAACCACAAAATATAACAAAATATTACTCAAATTTCCAAAATCATCATTGATGAGCTTCATAAACAAACCGCGTCGAACAAACATTGTTGGGCCAGTTCGTAATCGATGCGTACAAAAGCACTCGGGCATTAATTAAAAAAGTAGTGCTCGGCTGAATGGTTGCGGCGGATTTAATGAGTCGCGATGAAAAGCAGAAATAATTAATATTCGGCGCTGACTGCGGAGGCGGAGGATAATTATCTGGCTTAATCAGCTCCGAAATGCATCTCGAGCCCTCTTCAATCTCGGATTAATTCACTAATTAGCACAACTTCTGTAATTAATAAATCATTTCATCTCTCTAGCAAAAGTAAACATTATTCTCTGCAATTATTGAGGTTGCAATTTTCACTGCGCCGCTATCAAAAAAGCCATTTATTCCAACTCGGCTGACTGAGATCTGGTTCGGCCACTTTTTAGAAATGTAACTGAATTAAGCCGCCAATAATTGCCACTGGCTTCGCTTGCAACGAACAATGAAACACTTTTAACGAATCATTATTTATTCAGAGCGCTTCGCAAACAGAGGTATTGATTGGAAAATAAATTAATCACATAAGCGGATTTTTGGCTTATTTGATTTATTCAAAACTGTGTTTTATATTGAATATTTTAAACACGAAACGGATTAAATTTTAAACGTTATTTATTGTAAATTGACTGACATTTTAAAAGATCCGTGAATATTACAAACTGCCATTACTTCCCATCTTCTACCAAAACTTCCGCCACGTTTCGAAAGCTTTTCAGGCCTAATAAATAATTTAAGGTAACAACTTTCATTCTGAAGCTCAAATTTATAAAATTACCATCAATCACAGGCATAGATTGGATGTCGCCTGTTCAAAATAATTGATTTCAATTAATTAGATTTCGTAAAATTATAAATTTCAATAATTCACCTCCAGCCTTTTTGAGTGCTTCTAATGGACACTGAAATAATGAGAAAAAATAATAATTAATACAATTTTTAAAGAAAACTCAATTAAAACTCACGGCTTCTTCATTTGCTATTGATTGTAAAATGTGAGCATCGTTTTGTGCAGGATTTTTAGACAATTGTTCCAAAATTTTCTGTTGCACTTCAAAATTCCTGTTCAAGGTTGAGGCGACGTAGAAGTCAAAAGCCAGTTGTGCCGAAATTAAAAGTCCCAAGAAAAAGAGTCCGTACCACAGACGGGACGAGTTTTGTTCGCCTCCAGAAACCATCCTGACAAAAATAAGACTGACTCTGCGTTTTTTTTTCGTCGGCTTCTTTATCAACGTTTATCTTGGGTAATTTTAAATGTGATCATCTCGCATTTGAGCACGTGAAGGGCATTAAATTTTTTTAATCGCGCCATGTTTTGTTATCAGTAGGAAATAAAAAAACACGCGACATTTGTTATTTGATGAAAATTATTGATGTACGTCCAATATTTATTTTATATTTTAAATTGAATCAAACTTTTGTGAACAATTTTACTTATAAAATTTAAAATCTCTTCCCCTACTGCGTTCCAAATTTGTGTAGACGTCATGGCGGTTCCAACTTGAAATCACTCAAAAAGCCCATCATCCTTGCGGCCCAGGTGGGCCAGGTGGGCCTTGGATTCCTGGGAGTCCTGGATATCCTTTGAAAAATGAAGAGAATTTCTCACTGCATGAAAATTTCTTCTAATTCAAAATTCGTACCTGCATCACCTGAAATGCGATCGCGGGTGTTGTGAAATTGTATTATTTGCATAAGAACCGCACAACAACAAAATTAAAAATTAAATTGTTCACAAATTTTTTACTTTGATTTTATTTGAATTTAATATTTTCTGCTAGAAATTGAAAACATAATTCACTAGGATACTTTCAAGATTGCATTCAGTGGCTTTTTTTTAAAGCATTTTGCCCCAAAAACGGAAAGTTAAAAGAGAATCGCATGTTTTATTCCAGTTGTTGTGTGGATCCGCGCAATTTCCGTCATCCAATTACGTGGTTCCTTGAATTTGGAAATTAAATCCTTCAAAATAAGAAAATCGAACCTTTCTCGCCTGTGACTCCTGAAATAAACAAAATTCAGATCAATTTTAACTTTCTTGCACGAAAAATTTAAAAAAAAAAATTAATTTTAATCCAAAATTTTATACTATGTAAGTTTAAAAGTTTGTTTTTCATTTACCTGGATATCCCGCGGGGCCTGCTGGACCAACAAGTCCTAAATTGTGGAAATTTTAGCCAATGTATTCCAAAGAACATTTTTTCTTAACCTCTGTCTCCTTTCGGCCCTCGTGGACCTGCAGATGAAATAAAATTTAATATGCAAAATTTCATTTTTAATTTGATTTTCCTTACCTGGAATACCTGGAAATCCGTCGTGGCCATTCAAACCTGTGTTTCCCTTCATTCCTGAATTTTGGAAGAAATATTTAATTAATTCGCGTGCGTGTTTCTTTAAATCATTTTACCTGGAAGTCCTGGTAACCCATCCTTGCAGGAACACTTTTGAGATAAATAATAAGAATTTCAAGTAAAAATACTTTATAATCTCTCACGTCCGATGGCGATTCCCTCTTTGTTCGAAGCGACCTTTCCATTTCCATTTGGTTGTCAAAAATTTTGACGTTTAATTGCTCCTGGTTGTTCATGATGTGGACAAACCCGCCGAACATGTACACGTCGAAGTACAACTGGGCCAAAATCAGCGCCCCTAGGAGGACGCTGCCCACCCAGAAGCAGGGCGATTTCCCTCCGTCCTTAATTGAGCTCATGAGATGCTTTCGAGACGGATGACTTTGAACGAATAACATTCACAAATCTTCCTATCACTCGCAGCGGGCCAAAAAAAGCACCGGCTGACATGAAAGGTCACAATTGCGTCTGAACAACAAGGAAAAATCGGAGCGAAAGTGAATTTATCTAACGTGGCCTTTTGATGTTTTGACCTGGGCGATCTCTGTACTTTGTTTGTTTCATATTCGTAAAGAATAAAAACTACGACTATTTTTGCAATCACGTTGCAAGCACTAAAAATTAACAAAATAATTTAGTTCCAATTCAATTTGTTTAATTATCTATGATTTAACAATAACACAGGAATTAAAAAAAATATTTTGCAATAAATTAAATTTGAGAAATTTCTAAAGACACTTTTTATTTTTCATGTAATGAAGCTGAAAAATTATTCAAAATTTGAAGGAATTTATTTTTCAGATAATTTAATGGCCTTTAATTAGAGTTTTTACGCTTTAAAGGCGCTAATTATCTCTGATTTTCATATAAAACTTTATTATTGAAAGAAGTGTTTAATTATTTTCCACATTTCTTTTTCACTTTTTCATCATTTTTGGAATATTGTTGATGGAGAAAAGCAAACTAATTAAATTTGTGTCGCAAGGATGGAAGAAGAGGGTGACGGGGCGGGTTGGGTGACATCGAGACGGACCCTCGAGGGACACGCTGACCTACATCAGAAATTAAAACAGCCCTCGGGAAGGAAGCGAGAGAGAGAGAGAGAGAGAGAGAGAGAGAGAGAGAGAGAGATATCGACACTGCACTCATAAAAGGCACACATAGTGGTTCTTGTGTGGGGGTCCCACTCGCTTTCTTTCTTTCTTTCTTTCTCCAGTTGCTTTTTTTTATTGGCGGCCGCAATTTCCTCGGCAGTCACGAACAACTTTGTTGCATTCTCTGTCATTTTTCAAACGGCTGCGAATCACGATTTTATTTCTACAGACTTGAAAGGGCTGCGGCGCCTTTTTTCTTTCATGCAGGAAAATTGATGCGAAAGAAAAGCGGTGGAAAATTCTCTCACCTTTCACGCCAAAAAGGAAAAGCTTGAGGCGCAACTACCTGAAAGACCTTTGTCAAGAGCAGACTTTGCATTTCTCTGCGCTCAACAATTGGAAAAAGCTTTTAATTGAAGCAGACTTTTTTTTCATATAAACCAAAAAATGAGCATTTTACAACAAAATGGTTTTTTTGCGTCTTAAGAAAATTAAATAACTATATTTTATTTTAAATATTTTGGTAAAATTCATTGTGAAACAAAAATTAAGATGTTTATTTTGGATAATTAATTATTATTTGCAAAATTTATTCTAGTTATATTAAAATTTTAAACAGTTTTTGGAATATTAATCCAAAATTGTAATTACATCTTAAGAATTTTTATCCTTTTTCCAATAAATTATTAAAATTTTCGATTCCTGCTCCCTTTTAATTTTCATTTGTTTCTAAAAATCCAACATGTTATCCCTCTAGCAGGGCGTTAAAGAGCGTTGGTTGGAACATGTTGAATGCGATTACGCGTGGAAACAATGGAGACCGAATCTGCACAATTGAGATAATTGGGACGGCAAATTATCTCGCAGGTGCCGGCGCGCGTCGTTATTCAAATGCAGTCTGCTGGAAGAATTGGAGTTTGTAAGAGACGATCAAATTTATGTCAGCCAACTTAACCCGTCGACGGTCTCAAGAGGGTGAGAAAGGCAAGGTCGGGTGTAAACGCGTTGATCCTGTTGAATAATAATTCGCGTGTCAATCAAGACCTGCAGGATTGGAATCAGAGAGAAGAGAAATTTCATGCTTGGCAGATTTGTTAGCGGTGATTGCATAATTTCAACACGAAATTTTAAAATCAATTGCATTAATTGCACATTTAATTGAATCAAAAAGTTGGAAATTGATTAATCAAAGTTTCATTGCATTGCATCAGTTTTATTAAATTCAAAATTATTATAAAGAAAAATGTTTCTAAAAATTTAACAAATTTGATGACGTAATTCAATGAAGATTATTCTGGGAATAATTGTACTGTCAAATTAAGTCTAGCAGGGACAATTATTGTGCCGCGATAAAATTCAGCTCGGGAGGTGATTAATCCGAAGAGCTTTCAAGCATTATTTTCCACACAAACGCGTCTGGTTGTGCGAAGCCTTGCGGAAAACGATGAATCCCGTCCACTCGCTTGCCTTCAGCCTCTGGCGCTGGCAAATCGCATAATTCTGCTTCTGAACAATCCCAAAGTTGATAATGGAGTCGCGTGCGGGACCATTGTTGTACGCAAACAATCGCGCCACTATGGCCAGATTAGCGCCCGTTGAGAGCAAAGACCGGACCCATGCAAAAACTGAAAACTGACATCAAAACTACTGTAACGAAGAAAAATTAGTGCGCTCCATTAAAATATTATTAAGATGAAATTTTAAACCAATTTCTTTGATATTTAATCATTTCAAAATTAAAATTGGGAATTAATTTGAAAGGCTCTTAAAACTAAAAATATAAAACTATTTCTACCTGAACTATTCATTTGGGAAAAAATTTAAATTTATAATTCTCTGAATTAAATGGACTTAATAATTTTTTTGAAACATTTTCAATTTAATATTTTTTTATACTGGATGTATTTTTGTTAAAATATATTCCAAAACTAGCTGCTGATGTCTTGTGAAATCAGAATTCAATCATAAGGAATACACCAACAACATTATTTTATTTCTTTTTTATGTACATAAATCGACCATTAACTACAGCTGATTATTTTTGCCAGTCCTCATTCATATTTTCACTAAAAAATTTCAACTCTATTTTTAAAACAGTAAGGCTTTAAGTAATGAGAAACTTTTGCTTTATAAAGTGACTTCTTGGTGCATCGCGCTGCCTTTCTTTGTGTGGATTGTGCGTCGGCGGCGTAATTTCCCTGGGCTGGCGGCTCTAATTAAGTTAATTGCACCTTGTTTGCTCGCCCAACCCCTTTTGTTCCACGATTTTTCCCGCGTTACCTACCAGCAACAAAACTCCCCTAATTAACTTATTTTCCTGCGCAGCTCAAAAGCGGCAAAAAAGTTTTCACCTGGTTTTAATTACCAGGGGTCCCCCCTATTCTGCAAATTGAGCAAAAATAAACATATTTCACTTGAACAATGGAAAATTAAGTATAATTTAGTATGATTTCAATATACTATTTTTTCTGTTATATTAACAAATTATATGTATTAAATAAAAAGAATCAATTTAAGTTTATATTTTTAACGTAAAAACAAATAAATTCGGAAGAATTTTAATGTTATTTAATTATAATTTATTAAGCTCCATATTTAAATTTTAAACCAACACTTTGGAAGGAAAAAAACACATTTCCATCAGAGAGAACAAAAATGATAAAAGTTGAAGATTTCATTAGGCTTTAAAGATGTAGAGAGTTTTGGCAAATCCATTTTCCGAGTCTCTCTCGTATTATCCTTTTGTCTGCTTAACGACTTTTTTGATCAGGCCGTGCGTGTGCCGAGGTCAAAGGCCGCACAAAAGGCGGAAAGTTTCGCAAGTCGAGTGGGCGGCCCGAGGCTGCGGCGGCTTTTTAATATTTCACGCGACTACCAACGACAAAGAAAATTGAACTGGCGGAAAAGTTTGTCCGTGTGCGAAAAAAAAAACACCGTGCGGCGTGTGTGAAATTTGAATTTCGGTCTGGCAACCCAGGAGACAACGTTGGACTTGATCTTTTTCACTGTCCTTATAAAAAATTAATCTTTTATATAATAAATTAAAAAATACCAAATTTCCTGCAATAAATGAAAAGTCAATTTTGTACTTGGACTTTCTTATTAGGCGTTTTATTTTTAATTACTTTTTCTATTTTTTGTAGCTCGCTTTGAGACACATAAACTGCAAGAAAATCGACCACGAAGGTCGGAAGGAAAACATTTTCTCTTGGTTTGATATGTAATTTTTATTTGCTCGCCGCTCGCACGACTGCTCGCCTGACTTCTTTATTTTTCTCATCTCTCTTCTTTGCCTCTGAGAAGCTTTAATCCGCGATTCCCAGCGAGGCAGTAACAAAAATAAAAATAAAAAACGTCAGACAAGGAAAAGGAAAGAAAATGGAAAAAACGGCCGGTGCTTTTTCAATTTTTCCCAACGCTCGGAACGAAAACCAGGAACTTGATGCAAATTGCATTTTGCATTCACTCGAGGGACCAAAGCTCATCGACCTCTGGCAACTTTTAATCAAAATATATCAAATAAAGTTGCCGCGATTAAGAAATCACGACTTGAGAGTAGAGACAGGCGGCAATTTTTTTTTCTGTTAATCCGACCCAGCCCATGGATTTGGCGGAATAAAAAATGAGCGCGCAACAAAGCGTGGCAACGAACCTGCTGCCACGTGGCCCAAGTGACTGACTTTTGTATGATAATTGCACTCTGCGTAATCACAGAACGCCTTTTTGATTGTCTGGCCTGTCATTGTGCCACTCGCAGATCTGCAATTTGCCCGTCCCTGCGCCGACAACACCCGCCGCAGTTCACCTGTCTCGCGCCGCACAAACATTTTTACAAATCAATAAATCGCTTCAAATGCTCTAGGATATAAATAATAATGGTACTCTTGGATTG
Organism: Neocloeon triangulifer; assembly: GCF_031216515.1. NCBI lineage: Eukaryota > Metazoa > Arthropoda > Insecta > Ephemeroptera > Baetidae > Neocloeon > Neocloeon triangulifer. Next base: position 426,319 of record NW_026775552.1, read on the forward strand.
ATTATGAATTTAGAATTAAGTAAATTAATGTGAGGAAGTTTATAAAATAATTTAAATTGTTTGTATATAAATTTTTAAATTTCTCAGCTATTTTATTATATTTTAGCTTTAAATTTTATTTAAATTGTTTATTAATTTATAATATTTATTATTCTTAGATTAGATGTAAATTTATATTAAATTTGATATTAATTATAAAATTAATAATTTTTGTTATATTTTTAATTTATGTTTATTATGTGGTGCATGCTTTTAATTTCTTATTATTTAGCAGATTTAGAAAATCGCAAAAATTAGCACGAAGAACTCGAATGGTGACGAAACTGCACAAGGTATCTGTAATCATTAGATAAATGAAGCACTTGAAATTAATTAATTCCATGTTTAATTCCTTAAACCTATAAATTTAACTAATAGAACCTTGCTTGGAAGCATTTTTTTTTTAGCTCCATTTAAATCGCACCCCTTAAATGTTTGTGTCATGAATGTTTAGTGAATGTTCCCCGTTGGATGTTTCAGTGGCGAGTCCACCTGGCACTTTGACCGGCTCCAAGGATGACTCCTCTTTACCTTCGCACTTGCAGCAGTCGCAAGACCAATGCAATGCACCCGCCACAGGTCCGCACAGAAATGGACAATTATCCAGTAAGTCTTTTGCACAATTTCCACTTCTTATTTTGATTATTCGTGCTCTCGTTGTAGCTAGAATTTTCATCCAAATAATTTCATCCTTTCAATTTTTTTGAATTTTTTCTTTTAAATTTCCAATAATGTTATTTTAAATTATAATGAAAGATATTTATATTTAAAAAATAACTTTGATGAATTTTGGTTTTCTTGCCACACAATTTAATTATTTGATTAAATTGCATTGTTCCAGGAAAGTTTTTTTTTCACTTTTATATCAAAGTCTAACTTTTCCTTAATTGCGGGTCGTTGTTTGAAATTTATTTAAAAAGCTCTTTTTGCTTGAAATAAGGAAAAAAGGGAGAGCCGCATAAAAGGCGATAAGATTTTCAGCCCTGAAACTAATTTAGGAGCGATAAAAATTTAATGAATCCTTGCCAGCGTTGATAATGGAGTCGCTTAAACTTTGTCGGGCGCAGACAAAGCCGAATTTAATCTGAGAACTTGTGGGTGCAAATCGTGTATCTCTGGCCAGAGAGAACAGCCAGGCCAGCATTTATTTTTAGTCGCAGGCCCGGCATTAAAACTATCGATCGACTTGCCGTGAATTGCGGTGCTTCTTTGCTTCGCCAATTTCATCTCCGGTCCCCATTTTATTTCTTCGTTTGGGTACCTGTTGGGCGAGGCGGCGAATCAAAGGAATCGCATTGCCAATCAGAAAACTAATTTAGTCATGCGACCGGCCTGCAAACGAGCGACGTCTCAATTGTTCCACCGACCGGAACCTCCTTTCGAATGGGCTCTCGTGAAAGAGGAAAATTTAATACGGTTTTGGGATTTTATTCAATTCAAACATTTTTCAACATACTCTGATGAGATTTTAATATGAGGTTAAATGAAAAATCTGTCTTTCATAACAACAAAATATCTGGTCCTAGCAACAACTGAATTGGAATATTAATTATTTTATAGATTATTTTGTTTGACCAAACCAGGACCAAACTATTTAAAACATATCAGTAATTTTTAATTTACAAATAAGAGTTTTTAATTTAAAAACTATTAAATAGTTTTTAAAGTGCAATTATTTTAAAAAAGAAATAAAAAATATTGCATGAAATATAAATAAAGTTAAAAACGAACTATATATTAAATTATGAACATTTTCTTTTAAAATAAGAGTAAATTTAATATGAGTTTGACAATTATAATTATATTTAGAATGTCTCAATTTGATTTAAAAAAAGTTATTTTCAGTCAAAACTATTATTATTTCTAAAACAGAATTGTATTTTAAAGTTATGAATTCTTGACAATAATATCTAAAGAACGTGTTCAAATCTTAATATTTTTTGTTACAAAAAAAAGGGATTTTTATAATCAATTTGGAAATTTACAGAGGAAAATATGAAAATTTAGGGAAGGAAGTCAAATTTCAGCTTGATAAATGACATCCTGAAGCAAATTCAATTGAATTAATAGTTCGGCGAATTAAAATGCCAATTTTGCAAGGAATCGAATTTAAATTCCTAACTAAATAATTAGCCCAATTGATGAAGGCGGCTCCGTTTCCATGTAGTTTTATCAATTCCCTGCGGCTGACCGAGTTTCTCTCTCGCAACAATGCACCCAGCATCCAATTATTGGCAGGTCAAACAGGCCGTGAAATAGATTGCGCCTGTGTTCGTCGATCAATGGCTCGTGTGTGTGCGCATAAAATAATAAGCTCTGTACAGGTAAACACGCTGATGAAGCTGCGAAATCAAAGTGCTGAGTCGCCGCGTTCCCAATCAACAAACAATCTCTCGCCAGTTTAATTGAGTCTTCAGCTCTCAAAACACACCATGAATGGAGCTCAAATTGCAAGAAAGTTGTCCTTTGAAGCGAGTTTTTTTTCGTCTCCTGAATGGAACCAATTAAGGACCTTTTTCCCCTCTGCAATTTAATTTCGTTTTAATTTGCAAATCGCCGATTGACAGATGAAATTCGACGCACGTCGAATTAGCACATTTGAATGTGGCACGTAATTTGAATCCAAATTGAGCTTTGCAAGTACATGAGCAGAATAATCGCTCCATTGTTCAAATATTCGCTCTCTCGCGTGGGGCAAATATTGGATTTCTGCGTCAAAATTTATCTCTTTTTGTAGTCCCTTTGCAGCGCTTTCAAACCATTTAACCGAAAATGAATTTGATCGGAACGATTAATTTGCTCCATTTTAATAAATTAACAAAGAAAGAGAAACAAATTTCAAACTCAATGAACTAGCAATTATGAAATTGATGGTACCATTTAGCGAAATAAGGATAAATTAATTGGGAAAAGGCACATTTCTTTTAATTTTAAAAAGTTATATGAATCTTATAACCAGATTTCCAAATTTTTTTAAATTATTAAACTGCTTCAACTGGCAGGACTTTTTAAAAATATTGCAGAAGAATAATTTAAACATTTAATTGTGTTATGTTGAATAATTTCATACATTATTCACAAATTTTGCGATTCAAAATATTTGACTAAAAGATAAGATAAAAATTTGTTTTTGGTTAGATTTTTCCAAGGCAAAATTTCAAATTAACGTTGAAACTACTAAATCTCTCTGTTTAGTATTCATTTCCTGTCGCACGCAGCTTTCGCTAAAAGAAACCGTTTTTCAAAATGCAGATTACGCAACAAATCCGTGCGCCGCGGAAGATTGATGTTGATCCGCCGCACGAATTTGAATAATTCATCAGTTAAAGTGAAGCCCAGGCTGAGCGTGACTTGTTGGAATTGGCTCATTTTAATTTTATTTTCGGCCAAATCGCGACTCCCCAAACGACCAAAATAACTCTGTGATAAAATTATTAACAGTTTATTTTGGATCAGCAAATTGTAGCCGGAATCGTTCGATCCTCTGAGGGCAATTATTTTATATTGAAAAAATAGTGAGGAATTTTTTTGCTTCAGCGATGGCGCGATAATTGAAAATAGTTTCACCGCCGCATCAATATTGCGCGCATTCCGAAAATGACGTGGAAAAATGCTTGCAATTAACTTAATGGACCTTCCAGGAAAATCAATCGAGATCAATTTTGGCAAAAGAAGGAAAAGAAAAAGGTCCGCATTGAAAAGGCCGAGAGTGCGAATGTGTATGAGAGGCAAAAATGCGACGTTCGCTTTGATTTACGACTTTTCCGCTGCCTTTTTTCAGCCATTTCGCCTTTTGACAGACACGTACTGTTTACCAGCAGCTGCAGTTGCTTATCTTAATTTGAAACGTGGAAAAAGGAAAATAAAAATGGAGCGTGAGCATTTTTTCAACAATACCATTTGTCTGAACTCGGTAAAGTGACATTGCCCTGAATTCAAATGTTATTGACGGTAATTTTCAAAATTCAAATAATTAAATAGCAAAAAAATTATAACATTAACACTGTAATTTTTCAAAAATTTACAAAATTGATGCAGGTATGACTGGCAATGCTGTGAACATTTGAAATAAAAGCTCCAATAAATTAATAAAAGTTTATTGATTAATTTAATTTTCCAATTTACTCATTTCCTGATTTTACCTTCAATTGTTAAATTTCAGTCAGAATAGAATCGATAAATGGAAAAGCCAGGATTATTTTCACAATTTTTTTTTGCTTCATCTTTTGAGAGCCTTTTTTAATTAAAAACGAATGACTTTGTCTGTTTCAGAGCAAGGCTCGCTGACGATCGTGCGACGGAGCAGCGGAAAAGCGCCGCGCCACCAGGCCTCCGTAAGTTCGCCGCCTCCCGTTTCCACCACGCCACCCCCTTTTACCGCCCCCGACAGCCCTGGCATTCACGAGGAGGCCGCCCTGGAGGCGGTCGACCTCGCCGCCGACAATTTACCTTCCGTGGATACGCCCGACGCCTGCGACAAGGCTGCCCTCAGGTAATTATTTCTATAAATTTAATCTAGTATAAATTTGAAATTATTAAATTTTATTTAATATCTTAAATTTAGAAGATCTAGAATATATTTTTCATGTTTACTTTAATTAAAATATTTTTTTAAATTACTCTTAAAATGTATATAATTATGTTTCATTGAAAAATAACAATTCCTTTTAGTTCAAATAATTCAAACCACAGTCAAAACAGTTGATTTGAAAATGGTAGTATTATTTAATTTTTATTTAAAATAAAGCAGATTTCAACAATAATAGATTGGTGCTTTTTTATTAAAAATAGTAAGCATAAAAAAATGTAATTACAAAACTCTCATCGAATTGAGCAGAAAATTAATCAAAATAAAAAAGTAATTCGAAATATGGAAAGAAAATTTTGATAAATTTAATCAGAGAGCGCAGAAAATAAATAAGTTGGAAGTAATTATTGAGAACAAATTTCCGTGCTTTTTGTTATATTCAAGTTAAAAAAATCAAGCTTCAAAATTGGCTGTCGTTATACATTTGAGATTTTTCCGCTCCCTTGTGAACGATTTCGCCGCCAAAAATAACGCGTTTTTTCCATCAAAAAGGCCTCGATCGATCAATTCCCACAAGCAATCGGAGTAATTGCATTTTTTTATTTTTGCTCTGTGGTTTGCAGACTGCGGTGCCTGCTGAAGCAGCTGCACCGCGGCGAGGTGCCTGTCGACCTGCTCAGACGCAACTTGCAATACGCCGCGCGCGTATTGGAAGCCGTCTATATCGACGAGACAAAGTGAGTATCGCATTCTCTTCCTATTTTGTGCGTAGAGAGAGTGAGACTGACTGCTGCGCGCGAATTTAGTGCAAATTAATAATTAATTTGGTAGTGGCAAAGAAAACCAGTAGGTCTTGCGGATGAGCGAGTTGGTTTGTTTACATGTTGTGCTGACTTTGCAGTTTTAGAACTAAAAGCGAGGTGGTTGAATTAAGCAGTGGTAAGTGGCGAGACCCTTTTTCACTCATGGAAAAAAAACACAGCGCCCCGCAAATCATCGCTATCATTTTGCTTTTCGCTGCGAATTCAGTCTTGTGCACTCGAATTTATATTTCATTTCAGCAGCTGCGTTTAATTTCGTTTGTTTGCCGACGTGAATGAGTTTACCATAAAATTTGAAACACTGTTGATGATTAAAAGCTGCGGTGTTTTGCTTGCGTTTGTTTGTCCTGCAACAGAAAAAAAAACAATTATAAACAGCAGCAGCAAGGGTGATTCAAATTAATTACAGTGACAGATTAAAAAATAAATGCAGTGACAGGACTTTTATTTCAAATGAATTGTTTTGTTTGCTTTTTAAAGTAAATTATTTTTTAATAATTTGAATGCGAAAGTTCAAATGTAAAATCACAACCATCTTATAATTGAATTATTCATAGGGTTGCGAAAAACCTTCTAATTAAATGAATGAATCGCCCTCACTGCTGATCTCCTTATCTTACTCTATATTTGTACCGTTTTTTAATTTCCATTCTGCCACTTTTGAATAAATTTTCATCTCGCGTTTTTCAGTTTTGCACGCTAACGCGTTTATTACGAAAGTCAAACTTCTTCGGTCTTCCAATTTTCTCTCTTGCACTTCTCGAGCAAATTTGTAATTCAAATGAAAAGCTTCTCTATATTTGAACTCGTGCAGAGTTTTGAATTTCCATATCTCGCGAGCGCCCGAGCAGATTAAACTCATGCAAAAGCTAATTGGTTTTCATACGGAATTGAATCTCTCTCTCGGCTTAATTAGCTTTGCACCGGAAAGGGCCAAAGGTCACGCGGATAACCACTTTCGCGACTGTGGCAATTAAAGTACATATTCAATTTGGCGCTGAGAATGCAATTTGTTTGCATTATAAGGGAGGCCAATTAGTACCGTGAAGCCGACGCGCAATTATATCTCATTTCGTTGTTTGTTTGTGTTCGCTTCTATATAAATGTTGATCCTTATTTTGTTCTCCTCCTTTCGCTGTGCGTGTGTGTGTGAGTTTTTTGGTCTCTCTCTGGGTAAACGCAGAGTTAAAATAGGGCGATGCATTAATTACTCGACCCGCCGCTCTGTTGGTAATGTAGTGGTATGGTCAGTGTTTGGTTTAGAAATAAGGCCACTTTTGGCCCTGCCGAACTCGGTGATTATTCAACCTGCTCCCTTTCTCTGCTCCTTTTGATGTCGGCGCCGTGGAGAGCACAAAGGGCGCCCAAACCATCCCTCAGGGCCATCACCGCCAATTTCCAGCTCATGTCGGATTTACAATGGAATATTATCTCGCTTTTGATGAACAGAGAGATTCGCTTTGCACTTAATTTTGAGCTCAACAATGTTAAAGGTTCTCAAAAGTTGCTGATTTTTAATTAATTTTTAATTGTTTGTGAGCTACAGCAAAAATAGTGATTTAGTTCTTAGAAAAAATAATGTATATATATTTGAGCAAGTTACTTTAAGTTTTTAGTTTAAGAACTGGAAATTTGATTTCAAACTCCATTTCTGATGCTAAATAGTCAAGAATTTACCATTTTGAATTCTGCTAAAACGTAAAAGAACGTTAAAATTGTTAAAAAAAAGAAACAAACCAATTTTACCACAATGAATCGACAAAGTTTGTTCACTTTTTTTCGAGAATAATTCAAAATTGAATCATCAATTCAAATATTTTTCATAATTTATATTTTTTAGAGTTAATTTTGTCCAACTTCATAAAAATGAATCTATGAATTCAAGGTTAAGAGAGCCTTTAATTTTGGCAGAGAGACTAAGAAAAATCTGAGATCGGAATGACAACGTTGGGCTGGTGTCGAAAGTTCTCCACGACGCCGAACGAAGGAAAACCTCAAGCAACACTCCCCAGAGCTGGGGCCCGCAAGCGACAAACTCGGAGATTTATAATAATCTCCCTGCGGTGATGGTTGGTCAACGTTCACGGTGTTTGCGAAAAGTTGGGCTCGAATCTGCTGGGATCAAAGTGTCTTGCAGTTTGTTGTGCTTCAGCAAAAACTCGGCAGCGTAAAAAAATCAAATAAAAATGTTTTTTCTTCTCTACTATTGGAAATTTAATACAATTATATTTGCTTTTAATAACTTTTTTGTTATTTTAGTTTTAACTATATTTATCAAATTTGTTTAGTTTTCTATTTATAAAGTTTTGCTTGTGAGGAAAGCTCGGGCCAGCAGTCATTTCTCAAATTCACAGCGGCAGAGCGTGAAACGTTTTGCCATTTGTGCACAGCGCAGCTTGGCTCAAATCTAACTTAATGGGAAATTTCCCAACAAGATTAATCCCTTGCGGAAACTCGACTAAACGCATAAAAACGATCCCTCCTGCCGACTCGGCCACGCAAGGTCCCAGAACTGCGTCACGAGAAAGCGGCTCTTTTGAAAAATTGACTTATAAGTTGAATTTCCGTGACCGAAACGGCAGCCTTTGAGTGGAAAAGTGATATTTTCCTGCGTGCCCGCCTCAGGGGACGTGACTGGTGATATCAAAAAGCATTTCTTTTCTTCCTAGAAAAGAACAATTTCATTTGCTAATAACTAGATGCTTAAAAAATTGAAATACTTTTCTAAAAAAGAGAAAGAGGAGTAATTATAAATTGTAATTAATTTAATTTAGAGTTTTTGCTGTAATTTGTTTAAAATAAAGTCTCTCTTTTTTTTATCGACACGACAAAATTCATAAATTAACATTTTTATTTGACAATTTCCAACTTCTCGGATGATTTGAATGAATTTCTCTCGAAGAAGGTTGACCAATGATCGTGACTAGCTCTGCGGGCAGTGTTCGTTCGCGTCCGCACAATTTTTTCGGCCCCGCATGCGACTAGTTTTTTTCTTTTTTTGTTATCAATTTATTTTGGCTTGCACACACTGGTTGGCGGCAGGCAAATAGCAGCAGCTGCGCTATGCACACAGGGCGGAGACAGGTGGCTGCCCTGGCAGGACGGGCGAGGACGAGGGCGGCAAACGCACAGGGCGGGCCCTCCTGAGGCAGCAGTCGTCGCCGCCGGCGCCGCTGGACCACCGCCACCCCGCCGCCGCACCCGCACAAGTCAGCACCCCGCAGGGGGGTCTGCGACGGAGGCGCCTCCGAGCTCCCGTGTGGGCCAGGTTCATCCGCAAAAACAACTTCCCCTCGGCTAACTGCACCCCCCACCACCCCCCCCCTCACCACCTTTCTCCGCAAAAAAACAAGCACCTTTTTCTCTCACACACGAGTCTTTCCATTCATTGTTCTTTGCTTTTATATATTCATAAATATTGTGTGCGTGCTAGTGACACACATTCAATTAGCCGGGCAAACGTGGCAACAAAATTAACCAAAATTATTCCGCAATTTTTGTAAATAAATTTTAAATTTTCACCTTTTCCTGTAATTATTTTATATTCATACAGCATTTCAAATTTTAATCCAATCTGAATTTACTTTTAAAAATAATAAAAGAACAATAATTATCTCTCAACTTTGTGGCTACAAATTGAAATAATTAATTAATTATTTTGCAATAATTAATGTGGTATCTAGTCCAAGAATTAAAAGTATTTTGCCCCAAGTAACTAGGAAAAAGTCATTCCAGCTTGAAATTTTCACCATATCTGTAACAGGTGCATCGAGACACATTTTCTGAGATTTCCTATTTGACTGAATTTATAATATCGAAAATCTACATTTCCATTATTGTTGCTAACAATAAGATTTTAACGATTGAGAGGAAATGTCTATAAATTGGCACGATTCATCCTTGATTTTGTAGGTCAATGTTTGATCTTTATAAAGTAAAAATTGGACAAAAATCCTCATTTTTCAACATTTCCGCTTTTATAAATTTTGACGCTTTGGATTTAGATGATAATTTTAAACACAAAAAGAATTCAAAATTAAATTCTCTACGAGTTTTGTATGAAACATTTTATATTTTCCCCTAAATTTTTTTCCGGAAGAGCCAAAGCTAAAATCTAATGAACAAAGTATTGACCTATGTTCAAACAAATGAAATTTTTGCCCTCAAAAATTGTCTGATTCGAGGAAGCTTGACCTTTTGAAGGCTATTTAAACTTGCTATTGATTGTACGTGAAATAGAAAAATTACTACATAAAATTAAATATATACGCCACCTTTGAAAAGAACTTTTTGAGGTCAAAAGGTAGTGATAGGGAAAATCTCAGCAAATTTGTCTCAATAGATGGTGAAAATTTCAAACTGGCATGAATTTTGTCGAGGTTGAAACCTTTGCTTCCTGGACTAATCCGCTTTAAACTTCATCACCACATTTGTTTGCGCCATGTTTGCCCGGACTGTGCTGCAGCTGCACTCGCACCTGTGGTTCCACTTCCTCGTCTTGTGCACTTGCAAGGCAAACAGTGCCGATCTGATTAGGCGTGACAGCTAGTTGTTGAAACAATGCACTTGTCAGCGTAATTAACGTCCGTGATCTCCGTCCCTGTGAGGTGAATCAATGTCGAGCTGTGCAGTACTCGCTCGTGACTCGGAAAATCGCTTGAAAATTTGTGTTCCGTTTTCAAATTGCTTCAATTTCTTTTGTGACGTTGGGTGCAAAAGCCACAAAATCTGAGAATTCCGCAAATATAAGTATATTAGTTAATGTTTGTATTAATAGAGGATCTAATTTAGATTATAATACTTTAATTAATTCACACAAAAAGTCATGTAGATCTTTCTGCGCAAAATTACTGTTGCCGCCTTAAATGTAGATTCACTTAATTTATTTTAGGTAATTTAACGTCTTGTTAATAATTCAAATCATTTTAATTGAATCATGCGCGCATTAATTTAAAAATAATAAAATGTTAAAATCTTATATAATATTTATAAATAAATCATTATAATTATCATCTATTGAAAAAATTACATTTTAATTGCAAGAATTTCAAAAAGTTATGCTTGATTTAGCTTTTTACGCTAGTTTTTAAATCGATTTGCCTTTATTTATATCGTTTTCCCCATGATTGCGTCCGTCGCATCGCATGATGAGCGCAGATATAAAAGTGCCCTCGTCTGTTGCTCCGTCCGTAGGCAATTTGCTTCTTCCGTGCCGAGGCAACACAAAGTCGGATATCGGCCGAGTCTGGCGCGATGGATGTAAAATTAATCCGCATTTATTTCCCCGAGGGCCGATTCGCAGGTGCTCATTCCAGGCAGCGTAATTGATTGGCTTTTTAACGTGTCTGAAGACGAGTCACGAGCAAGCCCTGCACCGGCGCTGATATCATTTTCCGCCACCAGCTTTTAATTTCATCTCACCAAGTCTGTTTGTTCATGTAAAATATACACTCTCTTCCATTGATAATATTTAATTAAAAAAGCGACCGCATTGATTAAAAAGAAATTAAATAATCACCTTGCTCCGAGAGCTGGCAAAATTGGATCGGCCAAAGCTGCATCGATTTTCCAGTTTCCCTCTAAAGAAGCACGATTAATTCCTTCTAATAATTCCAGACTCGCAGGTAGTGTTTTTTTTTATCTCTCTCTTTTTGATCTGCTGAATTTATTATTAAACCGCTGCTTGAAGTTCTGCGCTTGCCTTTTGTAATTTGGCGCCTCTTGATGCATAATTTAGGCCAATTACTAACCAAAAATTCTGCTTTCCCAAGGCATCCGTCTCATTTTTTGCCCATTCTAGAGTGGAGCAATTATTAATTACATAGACACACTGCCTCCTCTACATTTACACCTTCACTTCATACAAAATTTTATCACTCCTTTGAGATCGGCACGTGAAACTGATGCACGATGAAAATTAGCATCGGCGTCACCCACTCGGAAAATGCAATTGTTGGGAATTGGGTCAGCGCGCGCCGCCGTATAACTAGCCTGGATGATGGATGCGCTTTGCAAAACTACTTTCCCATTGCGAACAGGAAAATAAAGTTGTCTAGGCATTGATTAATCTGCCTTTTAAATGCATCTGTGCGACTTAATGAAAGAAAACTCGTTAAAACGGAGCATTGGAAATATGATTGGAAATTTACAAAAGGGACGAAGTTTTATAATAATCTTTAAAAGTTTGTAAATTTTAATAAGATTTATCCCAGCTTACATCAAAACTTTGCATTGAATTTAAAAGTTTAAATCATTTTCTCAGTCAGATTTATTCCTTTTGACACTTTGTTACCACATCAAATTATCCTCAGAGAAATTTCTAAAACAATAACTTTTTCCCAGTTGTCGTTGAATCAAAATTGTTATTTCCACATTTCCTGCTAGTTTTGAAAATTACTGCATTTTTTGAATAATTAAAATATTCTCCGACGTTCCATTTTCACTGTGCTGATTTAATTGAGCGCTTGATTGGAATTTCCACAGTCGAGCAGAGGCCAACGGCCCACATTCGCATCGAGGGCCCTTTTGAAAAGAAGCAGTTGCTTGATAAATTGTTTGAACGAAGCGTGCCGTGTGTTTCGCTTGCTTTTGTGAGCCACGTGGCACCGCCAGATACCACACAATAATAATAATGATAAAACCATGCTTGTGTGCTATCACCGCGCGAGCAGTATCGACCCCAGCAACTCTCACTCTTTGCATTCACGTCAGGGGCGCGTTTGGCCCAAAATTAAAATTCCCTCTGTTTACTTTTCACTTCAAATTAAAATTTTGAACTCAACGGAATTCAACGGATAATTGTAACAATAAAAATACGAATTTAGCATTTTTCGATGATTGTTTGATGACGGCAGACGCGCCCCTGTCCCGAGCCCACCATTAATCACGGCGTGATGAATGGCCCGACTTCTGGCACACTCAATGAGAACAGCTCGCAGTTGTAAAAACGAAAACGGCCCATTCATTTGATAAGCGCACGCCGCATACAGAGAGACGCCTACGCAGAAGCAACACTACTTATTTGTGTGCACGATTAGGCTTGGCAATTTTCACACAGGTCGAAATTTTCACTAATTTTTAGAAACTTTACAGGATTCATGAAGTTTTTACGCGATATATTATCTATATTAAAAGTTAAAATAATTATTAAAGTTTTCTAAATTGTTTCAATTTTTATTTAATAATATAATTGGTATTTGAAATATAACAAATAAAATTTAATACAGCTTTAAATTTTATTACATGACAGAACTATAAATTATTATAACTCTCAATACCCCTATCATCTGCCTCTAATATAAAACTTTTGATTATTTAAAAATAAAATAATTTATTTAAATTACAAATTTAAATATTTGATAATTTTAATTGCTTCTTGTTATTTCGCAAACTTCAAGAATTTTTCTTTTATTAATGATTAAGAAAACGCTTAAAATTGTTATTTAAAACCATTTTTTTACATTTGAGGTTCATAGCTTAATTGCAAACGTTTAATGATTTAAAAAAAAAATTATTTGTCAAAGTTTGATTTAGATCGTTGTACTCTTCTTGAATACCATAATTATAATGAATATCATTAAATAGGCTGGATTTTCAACATTTTTAAGAGTTAATTTTAACGTTTAGGGTAATTTTTATGCCGGCAAAACAGCTTTACTCAAATCTGAATGGAAATAGACCAACTCTAGAGAATAGATAAATTAGAAGATGCCCTAATTTTTGTTATTGTTCCAAGCCTAGTCGAATGTGATTTTTTTTTGTCAATAATTCAAATCATATAAATAGACTAATCAACTACTTTTCTGAAACGTACCTCAAAAGCAAGCAGAACGAACAATAAATAAAAAGTATAAAATTATCCCATTCATGTCCAACTTTCCACAATAGCAAAGACTCGCAAGAATTATTATTTCCCTTTGTTAAAAACGCACCCCCACACGAAACACACGTTTTTTTTAAAACCAAATTCACCTGCTCCTGTTAGCGAAACAAGCCCCGAACAAACCCCCACGATTACACACGCTGAGTCGAGGAGCCGCCGTGTTTTTCGAGCACAAAAGCAGCGCGTCCGAATTTCATGTTGGTTTGATTTTTGACTGATGGGGCGCGTGTGTCCCGCAGGCGGCTGGCGGACGAGGACGACGAGCTGAGCGAGGTGCAGCCGGACGCGGTGCCGCACGAGGTGCGCGAGTGGCTCGCGTCCACGTTCACGAGGCAGCTGGCGTCGCAGCGGCGCCGCGCCGACGAGAAGCCCAAGTTCCGCTCGGTGGCGCACGCCATCCGCGCCGGCATCTTCGTCGACCGCATCTACCGACGCATGTCCTCGGCGCCGCTCATGCAGTTCCCGCCCGAGGTCGCCAGGGCACTCAAGGTCAGTCACTCTCTCTCTCTTCAATTCACCACTCTTCATATATTTATTTCTTCTCATTCTACGACTTTCTCTTTGATCCTAGACGGGAAGTATAACAATTGTTTTTTCTCTATATTTGTTTGTCTCTGCTGCTGCTGCTGCTGATTTAAAACGCACCACAAAATGACGTGCATTTCTAGTGAGCAAAACTTGCAAGAAAACACGGAAAATTTTCATTTTTCAAACATACTTTCCATTATAATTGTCTAAATTAGCATATCTAGTGTAACAATTTAATTTTAAAAATTAATAAATGCAGAAAAGATGAAATAATAATTATTTCAAGTGTTTTTGTTTTGTCGCAGATAATTAGGCTCTTGAAGTTGGCTTTACAAACACTTTCAAACAAGAATAACAATGATTTTGACAACTTTTCGCAACAAAAATTATTGAAAAAGTGATACATTTTATTTAATCATTTTTTTTTTACTTTTTTATTTTTTGCTAAGAATTTCATTATTAAGAAAAAGCCTCGTAATGTTATAATTTGCTATAATTTGTAATGCAAAAACAAAATATATTAAAATTTTTAAAAACATTAAATAAAGGTAGTTAAAATAGTGGCAAAAAATACTGAATATTTCACATTTAATTTTTAAACAATATATTGCTCCTAAGCATGAAACAAAACAGTTACTTGAAAAAAAGTCCAATTGCACTATCAGAAAGTTAAACAAGCTGATCACAAAAATTTAAAGTCTCAAGTAATCGTTTCCTTGCTATCATATATTTCATAGATTCAGATTCACAAAATTTGAAATAATTATGGCTAGAAAATTATTCAAAAATGTTGAAAACTTCATGATAAATTGTTTTTTTTTTCTTTAAAGCTCAGATTTCTTGATGAAAACTCGATGAAGTCGGCTCGAATAATATTTTAAAAATCTCAATAAGAAATTCGTCAAATACTGACTATTTTGGTGACTAAATTTCTGTCAAATAAAAAAACAGACTAACATGCAACATATAATTATTGATTTTCACGTTTCTATGAAGATTTTTCAGTTGTTCTCTTGTAAGCCGTCGTTCTTTTCACGTTTATTGCAATCTCGTCAAAAGCACAAATATAGTTTTAAGATTGAAACTATTCTTATAGTGTGGCTAGAGAAATGTAGCAGAAAGAGTAAACCTCACTGTCCGCAGCTAAAATTAAAATAAACCAGTCACCCTTTTCGAATTCAGAAATAAAATAGGAAAGTTCAGATTGCAATTTGAACGTTCCCAGTAGCGAGCACATTAATTTACTTTTTATTTATAACGTCAAATCAGGAATAGCGAAAAAAAGAGCACGCAGTCTCAATTCAAAAATTTTAGCCGCCTCACGAAATTAGATTTGTCGCCAGAATAACAAATAATCGTTTAGAATTTGAATTTGAAAGCGGAATGTGCATTTGCAGACGCTGGACGACTGGACGTTTGACGTTTTCGCCCTGAGCGAGGCAGCCAACGGCCAACCTGTCAAGTACCTGGGCTACGACCTGCTCAACCGCTACGGAATTATCCACAAATTCAAGGTGAAATTTAGAAGAAAAAACATTTGATTGATTATATTTGTGGCAAAACATTTTTGATTGAAAATTGAAAGCAATTCTGTCAGCAACTTTTTCGATTTGAATTATTATTAATTTTTTCTCTCTCTTTTAGGTGCAGCCACAAACTCTAGAGAACTTCCTGTGCCGGGTGGAGGAAGGCTACTGTAAATACAAGAACCCGTACCACAATAACTTGCATGCAGCTGACGTAGCACAAACTGTACATTACATGCTCTGCCAAACAGGACTGATGGTGAGTCGCGTCGAGAGCAAAGTTTGATCAACGCCCTGGGCTTTGCGAAAATTCGGAGCAAGTCAGTCAACGTTTGCTCCGATCTCGCGGCTTGTGCGCGCAGCCACGTCAAATGAAATTTCCCCGTTTGCTTGAAAAGAGCCACGCACGCCTAAAGTGCATGGGCAAATGGATAAAGTTGTTTACGGCTTTGTTGTTGATTATTGCTTCCTGTGTAAGATTTTATTTCCCTCTAATGCGAAATTTTAGACTCAACAATTAAAGGAAATACTTCACTCTGAGAAAATTTGCTATTTGCTTACAAATATAATTTTATTGTTGTTTCGAATCACTTATTTTTATACACATCAAAATGTTTCATCTTTTTTTTTTTTACTTGATAACTTTCATTTTTAATTAATGAGTTAATTGCAAAATGCTTTTAAGATTAATTGATAATTATAGACATGACATGATCCATATCTCCGTCATGTGAAACATGCAACAGGATAATTGTACCATTTTTTAAGTACTAATTAACATGATCCATATTAATTAATCTGGTTAATGAATTATTCAAGTGCCTTTTTAAATGATTAAAAATATTTAAATTAAATGAAGCTTCAAAATTTTGGTTTAAACAAATCTACCTCCAGAGTTTTTCTTTTTTGCAAATTAAATGTGTTTTGATTTCAGAATTGGCTGTCGGACTTGGAGATTTTCGCGACACTGGTGGCGGCCGTGGTGCACGACCTCGAGCACACCGGCACCACCAACAACTTCCACGTGATGGCCCAGTCGGACACGGCCCTGCTCTACAACGACCGCGCCGTCCTCGAGAACCATCACGCCAGCGCCACCTTCAGGTCAGTGCGTATGCAACCCGTTGAGCGTCTCTGACCGTGCGGTTGCATACGTTGGATTTTCGCAGGCGTTTACGCTTCCAAGATTGTCAAAATCAAAGTTTAATTTTTAAAGCAACGAGAGTGATTAAACTCGCGCATTTTAATGAATTCTTTTCTCGTCTTTTGTTTGAATTTTTTATTTATTTATGCTTCATTTAAGTTAAGCTCAAGTTTCGTTGCAGAATATTGAAGGAGGAAGAGAACAACATTCTGTCCCACTTGTCTCGCGAAGAGTATCGCGAGTTCAGAACTCTGGTGATTGACATGGTGCTCGCCACAGACATGAGTTTCCACTTCCAACAGCTCAAAAACATGCGCAACCTGCTCACTTTAGCAGAGCCCAGGTAAATTATGCATTGTTCGATCAGTGTCAAAAGACTTTCACGTGCCCCTTTCGTGCCCAAATTTACATGACATGGGCTTAGATTGACTTTAAATAACGCTTTTCAGCTTTAAAACAATATTTCAAAGCCAGAAAATTGAAATTTTGATCTTTATTCTGATTGAAAATAAAACTATAATTTGAGATCTATTGATTAAAAATCACCCTTTTCTTTACGAATTTATTCTTATTATAAAATATTAAATTGGGCGAAATGTTTATTTTGAAATTACAGTATAGACAAGTCGAAAGCGTTGTCGTTGGTGCTGCATTGCTGCGACATTTCTCACCCTGCCAAGCGGTGGACCGAGCATCACCAATGGACTTCGCTGCTGCTCGAAGAGTTCTTCCTGCAGGGCGACAAAGAGTCGGAACTGGGTCTGCCTTTCAGCCCGTTGTGCGACCGCAACAACACCCTCGTCGCCGAGAGCCAAATCGGTATACAACTTTCTCTTGTCCCTTTGTTTTCGCTTTTGAAATTCCCCGACTTGGCAGGCTTCATCGAGTTCATTGTCGAACCCAGCATGGGCGTGTGTAGCGACATGCTCGACTACATTTTGGCGCCGCTCAACGCCTCCTCCGCCGGCTCCACGCAACCCAGCACCACAAGCATAATTGAAGAAGGTACGATTCCAATTTGTCCATAATTGAAATCAAATTTCAAGGAAAACATTCAATCGAATTTTAAGACATTTTATCTCAGCCTCCTTATTTTAAAGAACTCGTTTTATTGCAATAGTCAAATCAAGTCTTTACACAAAAAATGTGGTGTTTAAAACTCCTAACAAATGAATAAATTTGTGTCTATTGTTGAAAAGAATCGTTTAGACTATTCTAATTAAGAGATATTATTTTTTTAACTAGAATTTTAATAAAGACTAAAAAATGCAACTGCTTTTTACATTATTACTTTATGTGAATTTTTCAGGCGAAGAAAACAGCAGTGCAAGTTCAACAGCACAGTCGCCAGCACCTTTTGTTCTTAAAAAACCGTGGGTTTCTTGCCTCAGTGAAAACAAAAGGTCTTGGAAGGACCAAGCAGTGAAAGGTATCAAAATTCAAATCAAATTTAATCTTGTGTCTTTTTAAACTTCTCAATCATTTCCCTTAAGATCAATTTTTTATGTAGACTTTAATTTCCCATCTTAATTGGAGCGATGTGAACGTGGTTTGGTGGAATTTTTATCAATGTTGGTTTAGCCTATTTTTGAGGAAAACATTTTTCCGTTTAGAAAATTGCCATACGAAAAAACTTGTTAATTTAGATGATTTTTAATTATTTAACTTATTTGCTTTTTTTTCTTCAGACGCAGACGCAAGAGCGCTTCAGAAAAAATTGGAAGAGGAGGCGGCGGCTGCGGCGGCTGAGGTCAAAGAGCCCACCGAGTGCCCTGAAGTTCAAAACGAGGAGTAAAAATAATGAGCAGTGTGACCAAAACCGTTTGTTTTTTTTCTCTGACAAATGGCGTTTCGATTTGGCGCCAAAGGTTTTGTACGAGTCGAGGCTTCTTCATCAAACACCAATAAGTGAACGCTGAACGTGTGTGCTCTGGTTTTTCGCCAAACAAGAAAATGTTTCTGTTGAAAACGTAAAAGAAAGAACTCGTGTATTTAAAATGTTGACGATCGTGACTCGGGCAATAAACACTCGATGTCTGGAAGCACTGCATGCACCCTTTGAAACTACTGCACCCTTTCAATTCTATCTCCGCCGTATTTATTAATATTAAAAAAACTCTACTTAACAAACGACAAGCTTATATATTTATAAAAAGTATCAATTCCATTCGGCCAGAGGGCAATGTTCCAAAAGCGACCCGGAGCGTAATTTATTTGTAAACTAAAATCTATAGAAATAACAAAACGATTGTGATCTACTTTACATATATCTTACAAAAGTTCATTGGAAAATTGATCACGGAAAGTTGCTTCTTATTATTATTTTTGGTGTTTTGTCATTGATGGGGTTGGTGGGTCGGCGCCGAGTGGCGAATGGAATTTGCATATGAGACTGATATGCCTCGTTTGTACTTCAATCTCTCTCCTTCTGTTGCTGTGGTTCTCGTTTTGTACAGTGTGTGAAGAAGAAAGTCTGGTTCATTCGAGAGCTGCGTGACTGTTCAGGGCGTGCAAATTTTAATGGTTAAAAAATAAAAATAAAATACACAACCAGAAGGAAAGACACTCACTTTTCTCTCTTTATCTGCGTGTGTTGATTTGGTAATTTATTGTGTTCTCTGTATAATTTTAATTTTAGTGACACATACTTGGATGTTGCGGGTATATAATACAAAAAAAAAATATGTACGAAAGCGATTCACCAATAATTTTGGTGGGTGGTTTTGCGAGCGCGCGTTTAATTTTAAAAGTGTTGCGTGAATTCATGAAAATAAGCATGAAATAAATGCGTAATAAATTAAATCCTCTCGCTTATTTTGCTAAAACTCTCACACACGTTTCCACTTGATAAACCAAGAGAGCCGTAAGCAGCACAAAACTAGACTATCGATGTTCATATGTAAAAAATATAATATATACATAAATATTCGCTTGAAAATGTATTCGGAATGCACTTTGTATCTCTCTGAAAAATCTCACTACTGCGGCAGCTGGTTTGCTGCACAATTTAAGTCCACCAAGAATTTATCGTAGCGATTAGAAATTAATAACAAACACTCAAATGGAACTCGTTACACTTGCAAATTAACGTAGGATTTACTAAATCGATTTGCACACATTTTCACTTGCAAATTCAGCTTCTGGCATTTTACTACTACTATAGAGTGTGTTTTAAAGAAAGGGACCATGAGAGACTCACTTATTGTCATGATGGAAAAAGCTGGCTTTTCTCTACTTAATTGTTTTGAAATTTTTCAGTTCGTTCACAAAAATGATGCATTTCGATATTGATTGCGGCTCACCTGCATTAATTGCACCTCTCTGATATAATATTAAGCCATTTCAAGCGAGGGATCAAACCCCTGATGCGGCGAGCCAAAATAGTAGTTTTTGGCTCACACACATCTTGTCAAATATATATTCACAAAACGGTTGTGTGGATTTGAAAATAGTCGAAAATATTTACAAAATAAAAAAATAGCCGTGTGTGAAAGTGAGTGGAACTAATTTTCTTTTGCTTTGAATCAGGCTCATCAAACTGGCTGGCTTAGCTGAAATTATAATTACCCATTCCTTCAGTGTTAAGTGGTGGATCACATAATTATTACTAACGCGACTGTTTCCTCTGGCAAAATACTACGTTGGCAATAATGGTAAATTTTTCACAAAATTTTAATCGCGGTTGTTGAAATATATTCTCAACCCTTCTCTTGCCAGTGCTACCTGTGAATCGGTGTCAACCCTGCCTGAAATGTTGACCCTTTCCATCTCCTCTCGTTCTCGATAAGGAATGAAAAATTGTTGATAGAAATCTCCTTGAGCAAAAAAGTATTCAAATAATATCCCTCTCTATGATTATTACGCTTAAAACTGCTGTCTAGTAGGACAAGATCAAACATTGCCAAGCTTTAAACACATTTCTACAATTTCATGAAAGGAACGGACGACATTCACTAAAGAAACTCAAATTAAAGTCGTAAATTTGGATCATTATTTAAAATTCAGTCTTTGAGAGTTTGACACATGACAAAAAATTTTGTAGGAAGAAGGGATCAAGGAAAGCGAGCGCGAGTATATTTAGATAAATATATCCACGGTGTACGTCATGATTGTGATAAAAACAGTGGTGTTGAAACTATTTCAGTGAGAGACACACGCAAACTTCACGTTTCAAATCCACATCAAAATACACACGCATAAACTACGTCAAGTAAATAGTAAAAAAAATATATATATATATGAGATACGGTTTACTGTGTGTGCGGCAAACTCCATATACAAGCATAACTGTACACAAAATTGTACATATATTGAAAAAAATAAAGCATCAATATATCATTCTCTCGTGATAGAGATTTTGAGCCAAAAGAGGGCGACATCAAACAAAATTATTTGCTCTCTGACAACGAGTAGGCTCGAAAATTGCGTTGGACCGTTCAAAATATTATGTATTTAATTTATTTCAAATCTTCATTAAAATTGTTGATGCTCAAAAGCATGCAAATTTTAATTGACAAAATAATCCAAAAGAGCTGAAAGTTGATGTTGAAAGTCTTGTTTGAAGATGTTTGTATTAAAAAAGGAATTTTTTTTTGAGTTGACTGTACATAATGATGATTATTATATTCTTTGTGGGAATCACATATATGAGAATAATAATTATTGTAACTCGTCTCTTTGTAGAGTGTAAGAAACAAATAAACAGAGATTTAAACCATAGCATGGAAAATGGTTTACTTTAAGGTGGAGTTACCCTGAACAGATTTCAGCTGCAGCATCAACCTTTGAAGGGCAAATTCGTAAAGCTCATAGTCCGAACGGAACTGGCGCTTCAGCACTTTCAGGGCTCGGAGTGACGGCTCTGGATGAGGAAGGGACTTTTTCACTTTTTCTGTCACGTCTGAAAATTTCACAATCAAAAGTTTCAATCTATTTGCGCAATGCTCGTAGAATAAAGTACCGATAAAAATAATGTTCCCGACCAAAACTTGTTTAATTTTAATACAATAAATAAATAAATAAATTATAGTTATAATTTTTTTTTCAAATTAAAAATAAGATTAAAATATTTTTATGAAAATAAATTATTTTAGAGTACCTTGATGTTTGTAAAGTGCCAAGATCCCTGTGAGGTATTTTGGCACGTAGGCTTCCATCACTTTCAGCGACTCTTTCATCAACTCCAAAATTCCTACAACGGAGTACTCGGTCTCCAAAACCCTCTTTGCCCTTTGCAGAGCTGCTCTGCTGTTCAATATCCTAAAAAACGTATATTTTTTATTTTCTTCTCAAATCATATTCAAACGAAGCCACTTACAGGCACTCAGGATCTGATCCACAGAAGTAAGCGACAGCAGTTTCGTAAGACTGGCCGTCTTGAAATTTACACTCCGGAAGACCGTGCAAGACGCACTCTCCGAAAACATCCTGCACCGAGTCCTTAAGCATGACACGACTGTCAGGGTCGGCCAGCAATTGGTTTGACATTTGTTGCGAATAGAAAAGGGACGCTGCTCTTGCTGCCGGATCTCGGAGGAAATTGATGTACGCTGGTCGGTAGACTCGGAACCTATGTAAAATTCAAAAGTTTTTGTATTTTCATATTTTTCTTATTAATTTAAAAAAAATCATATATACCTTGTAAAGTTTATATAGTAAATTGTTCTATCAAAAGAAAATGGGAAGAAGAAGAGTTTTTTCTCGCTCATGAGGTCATGGACAAACATTTTTTCTTCCTCGTAGGTCAATTGTCGGTAATCAAGTTCCTTTGACGATCTGTGAATGAATCCTCTGATGTGTCCCAGCCTAAATATTCTTGGTTATTTATTGAATTGAAATTTTTTATGAATATACTCTGTAAGTAGCGATTTTAAGGTAGTTCCTCCACTTCTTGGTATTCGGTTGTAAATCAGCATTAGCGGGTGATTCGGCGTCCTGTTGAGAGCCGACGGCTCTGAATCTATTCTTCTTGTGGCGTCCCAATCAAAGCGGTTGATGGAGTCTTTGGTATAATTTCCTTGGTTTTTGAAAAATGACTTGAAAAGAAAGTTCTCTACTCACCGAGAGTCTTTAGAGACAAAACGCAAAACAGAATGAACATAAATTTTGTGAGTAAGAATAGGAAGATAAGTGGCCTTTTGTTGGCCCTCAAAAAGTCCCATCCGCGCACTTGCATGTTGCACTAGCACATTCAAAAAGCAACTGCTGAGAGTGCGTCGGCTTACATAAAGTGGAGTGTCAGCAAAAATATACTTTCAGCTTCAGCTGGATAATCAAATTTATTTCTGCTGATCATAAAAATACTTGTTGATCTTCCGCATGTGTTGCTGTTATTTAACAAGTGAGAGGTGAGCAAACAATAATTGATTTTTTGTTTAATAAAAACATGAGTGCAAATTTATCACAATTTTGAGCATATCATTTGGCTACTTTTGGGAGTTATTTATATAGTAATATCTTGATCAAAATCACAGCTCGGCAAAGCGCCAAAGTGAAACGCTTCTATCAGTGCCTCCTGATGCAACATAATTTGCAGCCTCGTCAAGACCGACCGCAGTAATGGCGCCTGAGAAAAGATTTTTAATTTCAAACAAAAATTAAATCAAAAATAAAATACCCTTGTGCGCCTGGATCTGGGAAATTTGCCTCACTTGCCTCAGATCCCAGGCAAGCAGCAGACCTTCCAGGGTGCCGACGAGAAGGCGATTTTGCCTCCAGGCCAGCTGAGTTGGTTGTTGAGTTATTGTTTTGCAAAAGACCTGCAGACCTGAATTAAGATCGTACAAGCGAATTTGACTGTCAGATCCGCAGGTCAGCACCTGTCGGCAATCTGGGTCCAAAAAGGCTCCGACAACATCATCGTTGTGGCCTATTCGAATTTTATTTCTATATTTGACAATGGAAATTTGTAAAATGAGTCATACATGGAAAGTTTTTCAGTTGTTGGCGAGTTTCCAGATCCCACAGAATTACTTCTCCGGATGATCCTGACAAAACGAAATCTCTAAATTTAAGGAATTTAATTAAATTTCACTTGGATTTTTATTTCACTCGATTTACCTTTGAACGCAAATGGAATTAATTTTATTTTCGTGTGGCAATTCGGCAACATAGGCTTGAGGTCCTCGGATTGGATGCTTGCCCAGAGTTGCATCCTCGACTCTCCACAGACGCACCGAGCAATCCCACGAACCTGAAACCAACAGACCAGGCCGCCACTGGAGACATGTGACCGCGTCTTCGTGGGCAGCCAGCAACTCAACCCTCCGCCCGAACTCCACCTCATAAGAGTGTCTGCAAAGAATATTTTGTATTTCAATCAAAATTATTGTTTGACGGACTTACAAATTATTGTCCCAGGAGCCTGCTAGGACGGTGGTGGCGCCTGGAAGGACGGTGCAGCAAGAAAGGGGCAGAGATGAGAGGGTGGCGCTTCGCTCCACTGCCAAGTCGGGCAACTTGAAGATTTTCAAAGTGCCATCCTGCCCTACCGAGTAAAGGCGATCGCTGGAAAAAGTGACGCCGGAAACATAATCTCTGTGTGCTCTCTGCACCTCTTGTTCTTTACACACAATTGTTTCCTCGGAAAAAGTCTGCAATGAAATTTTCATTTTGATCCTAAAAGGCGAATAAAATTCTGCGATTAATTAACCTTGGAGGTAATTAAACTGTCTGTGACATCA
This sequence comes from Neocloeon triangulifer, assembly GCF_031216515.1. Lineage (NCBI taxonomy): Eukaryota > Metazoa > Arthropoda > Insecta > Ephemeroptera > Baetidae > Neocloeon > Neocloeon triangulifer. The sequence goes on from NW_026775552.1 coordinate 450,469, forward strand.
TTCAAATGTATCGGTGACTGTGGGCTGAGGGGAAGCTTAGGCGGGTGCGGAACTTGGAAAAGCTGCTTTGGTATTTGCCCGAACTCCATTATTTGAACCTCCAGAGCGTGGCGTTTGCCAAAATCCATTTCAGAATCCAAATCGACGCTGCCCTCATAGCACATGGGGTAAAATACTATTAATTTTGTAGGAATTATGTTAAAAAGTTTAACAAAACAATGAAACTTACTATTGTGCGCCTTTTCGGCCTCCTCTCCCATTTGTTTGTATCCGAAAATCAAATCTATCCAGTGATTCAAATTGGAAGACACGATGTCACTCTCCAAAGCTTCACGCATTTTGACGACAAAATCTTTTGCTAAAAGAGTCAAAATAAATTTAAATAATAATTTGAAAATTGAATATATTTTTGGTAAATTACAATTTGATGCCCAAGGGGGAAGCTCGACGTCCCCAACCTTTCTTCCGTCATGCCTGTGGCCAAAATTGATCCCAAACAAATTTGTGCAAAATCTGCCTTCCTGCTCAGGGTCGTAGAACTCTGGAGTCAGTTCTTTGAAATCAGACATGTTTGTGTTGATGTTTCTCCAGACGTCCTTCATGCTATAATAAAACTTAGTTTCAAAACAATTAGTGAAGTTTCTTTTTTAATACCTGTTGAACATTCGATCAGGATGATCGAAACGCCCGTTCTGGAGGCAAAGCATCAGATGGGGATATTGCCGAACCAGGTAAAAAAGAACCAAGCCAGGGGCGCTGTAATGTGAGCCATACAGGAATTTTGGAGGATCCATTTCATCGTAGCGATCCTGTCAATAAAAATTAATTTAAATCCTCAAAAGACAATGTCCGAAAATTACAAGCAGCTTTTGCAGTCTAACGGAATCCAACGCCCCAACAGGTTTGGTCAGATCTCTGAACACGAGAGGATTTTTCAGGTCAATTTGCTTGCTTTCGTAATCGCAAATCACCCACGGAAAAACAGGGTACTGCGTCAAATCGCTTGTACTTCTATCGGCTAAGCTGAAGTAAACATAAAACTAATTTATATGTGACATTTTTTTTTTTATAATTTTACCTGTTCAAATAGCTGAGGTACTCATAATTGGAAATAACACTGTTTTGCCACTTGAGGGTCATTTCGTCCTGCCGCAAATTGTCTAATTCCAGGTCCTGACTTAGAAGCGCCTCAGCGAAAGAATCTCTTTCGCTGGCACTTTCGAGACTGAAGTAAATTCTTGGCACACTACTCTGGGGACAGCATTCAATCTCAAGACCCAAGTGCCGCAGCAAAAACCTTCTATTCGTCACTCTTCTGACATGGCGGAGACGGATTTTTAAAACAACGGTCTGCAGAAAAAAAAATTGGTCAAACTTTTATGATTCTTGCCTTCTGTTGACTTACCTGTTCAATATTATTGAATGGTTGAAAGTATAGAATGCTGTTTGTGAGCACAACTCTGCCTGGATTCACCACCAAGGGTGTCACTTTGTTTGCTGTGGCTTCGAAAATTATTCTCTCGGAGAAATCCTCAAGCCACTGCGGGTCGAATTTGAATCTTGCTTGTCGGGAAAAAATAATTGTGGCGACCTGAATTAATAAAAATTGCTAGTTTCAATGTAAAAAATTCAAAGGTGATAAAACCATATTATTGTGATCTTGAAGAGGAAGTGTTGCAGCTCTGTGCAGTTGGCTCAGAGGCCGCAAAATGTGTTCGACGTCCATGTAGGTTGGCACAAATATAAATGTTTGAGACTCCTAATAAATGAGCAAGATCGATTTCAGCTTCAAATATTTAATGCAATTTTTATACTTTTAAAAATGAGTATGGAGCCAGAATGTTTCCAGGAAGCATTTCGATGACTTGATTGCACTCAATTTCAACACCATCGCCAATGCTAAAAATTTCAAATATGTAATTTAGAAAGTAAAAAATGTACGAAATTCACTTTTCAGTCAGGATTGGTTGAGATGGATCAACCCTGGAGCAGTGCTGAAGAGGCAGTTTTACGAGGGGCAAAGCAGTTTCCCTTGGTTCGAAAACAGCAGAACGGGAGCACAACTTGAGGCGTCCCGGAACTTGCTCTTTGGCTCCTTTCTTGAACCATAAGCCACTGAAATCCTCAAAGTACGTTTCGCCAGGCTCCAGAAGCAAGAGGCAGAATCTGTCAAAAAAATGAGTGTTTTTATTGGCAGGGTTTGACGTTGAGTTAAGTGCTCGATCGGCAAGATTTTTATCAAAACTTTTCTTACCTTTCTTTTTCCATGTCTCCTTTTGAAAGCTAAAATTTTTGATGGACTCAATATTTGAAATCAACGAACACAAAGCATTAGCGAGTTTATCGTTTTGTTTCTGAGAAAACCGCATTCACTTTACTTCTTCAGCGATAAACAGATAGAAGAGACTGATAAAACTAAATAATTATGTCCCAAAGGGGGCGTGGTTTTTGTTGACTATCAAATCGAGTCACGTGATTGGTTGCCCAGCCGAATGGCGCTCACTTCTGCTTGTGTTTGCCACCGCTAGGTGGAGAATCGATGTTAAGTTAATATTTAATTAACTTTCTGGTGCTGCTCTTTTCCTTGCAAAAGCCAATTTTTAATCAATTTTAATCATCATAAAAGGTGAACCAAAAAATGACATGAAACACCAATTATTATTTGTTACGATTGCAACCTGAAGTTATTTGCAAGTAAAAAACCTCTTTTGTTCTTAATGTGTTTCAATTTGTTCTATTTTCAACATTCCATTGGTGGTTCAATCTGCAATCAATTTAGTCTTGAGTCGAAGAACAATACTCGAATACATTCACAGCTCTGTCTGCTAAATTACTTCAAAGTTCAGTCGTCACAATCCAAAATAACTTTGCCAGTGGATCGACGCTCTCGCAGAAATTCAAAAGCCTCGTTGACCTTCTCCAGGTCAAACTCTGCAGAAACATGAGGGCTGATGAGCCCTTGCTCACACATGTCCACTACGTCTTCCACACTTTGCCTGAATAAACAAACTTGAGATTATCTTCTTTTATTTGAACCTCAAAAGAAAATACCTGTAGACTTCAGGATCGGATATTCTATAATTGGAAAGGGAAACTCCGACGAGGCTAAAGGCTTTGGGCAGAAGGCTGCTTGTCTCAACCTGAGGAATCTGCTTGGAGGCAAATCCTGCCACAACCACCATTCCTTCGTGGGCCACACTTGAAATAAATTTTATTGTATTAATTTTAACCATTTTTTAAAAGAAAACAACTCAAACATACCATTTTAAAGATTCTTCAAAAACGTGTCCGCCGACAGCATCGAAAATGACCCTGACCCCTTTGCCCTCAGTAATCTCCTTGACTTTGGCTCTGAGGTGCTCAGGTTTGTACGTCAGAGCTGCCCATGCTCCTTTCTCCCTCACCAGGGAAGCCTTATCTTCGGTGCCACAAACACCAATAACCTGACAAAATCAGTAGATTTAACAATTAAATACATATTATTTTATTAATTTTAAATTGCAACCTTTGCTCTGTAAACATTTGCAGCCAAGTCAACCGCAGCAAGACCGAGGCCTCCCGCAGCAGCAGTCACTAAAACAGAATCTCCCTCTTGCAGTTGAGCCCTTCTGGCCAGGCCTAGGAGGGCAGTGGCATAAGAGTCAGGTAGAGCAGCGCCTTCTTTGAATGAAATTTCCCCAGGCAAATTCCAAACGTCCTGTGAAACGAGCATTCAGATAAGAAAAAAAGCCACACACCCAAAATAAAAATTACATTCTGGTTGAGAATGCACTGTTGAGCGAACCCCGAGAAAAGGTCCTTGTTCAATCCAATGACTCTGTCTCCTTTCTGCAGAGTTTTCACTTCAGACCCAACTTCAAGAACTTCTCCAGCGACCTCAAAGCCCGGTACAAAGGGAAGTTTGGGCTTGACGTGATACTCGCCCTGGCACACAAGAAGGTCGGCTGAGTTCACCCCGCACTTGCTCACCTTCACCCTGACCTAAAGAAGACCAAGCGAGTTAAACTCATGATCAGTAATTTAAATTAATTTTACTTGATCTTTGTTAAGTTTAGCTGCTTTCACGCTCTCAATCTTCAGTGGCTGGCCGACTTCTTTCAAGACGGCCGCTTTGAAAGTCGAGGCTTGGCGGATGCTGGTCTGGACGATGGATGCGAATGACCGTCTCAGAGCCATGATGTTATTTATCGCCGGCTTCTTGTTTTGGAGGGCTCAATTTCACGAAAAACTTTGCATTTTTACTGTAAATAGCAAGCCAAGACGAGAAGTTGCTTCTCGTCAAGGATCTTTTATTTAAATAAAAGATCCTTGATCCTTGCTTCTCGTGTTGTTTTCCCGGTGCAGCTGAATGTCACGTGACATGAATCAACCAATGGGGAAGCTTGCAGTTTTGGCGGGAAAGATGAAAATGCTTTGAAAGTTTACAAATCTTTAGACCAATTTTTAAGCTGATTTGATACTTAACCATAAAAATTGCTAATTTGACTTATTAAAATTATCTATTCAAGCTCAAGTATCTACGAAATAACAAAATTTGTAATTCTCATTAGTTTCAACCAAAATTCATTTTTAGGAAACACTTCCGTTATGTTTGTTAAATAAAATGAGTAATAGTAAATAATCTTCATTTAATATATATTGAAAACTATTTCAAAACAAATATTCAAAAAAGAAGGAATTGATCAACGCTATTGAAATATTCCTTCTTCAATTTCTTCTCCATCTCTTCTTTGGTTGCCCAGACAAAATCTTTACTTTTCGCACGGCCACCTTGATACATCGCTTTGAAAAAGAAGACCTGTAATTTACGGTTTTAACAAATATTTTCTTTTTTTCAAACCCAATGTAAATAACCTTGGCACCCTCAACCCCACTTTGTTCTCTGACAGCTTTAGGGTATTTGTATTTGTAGAATCCGACTGGCGCATTGCCCAAGATTGTCGACTTGAATTCCGGACCCACAGCTTCGAGAAGGGCACGGTCTGCGGCCTGTCTCATGGTCTCTCCATCTTTTCGGGCACTATTGGGCATCAGCCATACGCTTTCAGATCCTAGTTTGTGCTTCGTAAGCAAAATTAGATGCTGGCTCAATTGGCGATCGATATTTTTCTCATCTTCGTCAACTTTTGGGTCTAAAATTTTAGTAACAATATTAATTAAATATGCTGTACAATAAGCTAACCATTTTTCCTCGAAGCCAACGTGAAATTGGCCAATTCGTCCAGACTGGAATCCTCAAAATCTTGGGCAGTGGCTTTGGTGGCCTGCTCGAGATCTGCTTCCGAGGCATTGCCCGATTTCAAGGCTTCCAACGTGACTTTGTCCTTTTCCTTTCGCAGCTCGTGATTGGATTTTATGCTTTGTTGCAACTCAATCTGTAGATCAAATTCATTTAATAGTAAACAAGACGCGAATTTACGGGATTTATCTCTTACTTTGCAGAGCATGCTCTGCATTCTTTCTTCCAGTTCCGTGAGGTCTGCGGAGATAACTGGCGGTCTTTCGACGCAAACGCTGCTGACCAAGTCCCACTTTTTTTTCGCCACAGCTGCTTCATTTGTAGCACAGTACTTGACCTGGCAGATCCTCAATGGTTTGTTGCCTGCTAACTCGTTTTCAAATAGAAAAGTTGAATCAACAAAGTGTTAAAAGAACCTGTGTTCCTGTGACTGCATAGCAGAATTCTTGACAAAAATCGCGTTCCAGAGAAACTCATTTTGAACTTAAGTAGCGACGAATGCCCAGAGTTGAGATATTTGTCGATATGCTGGCAAAAATTATAAGCTTTTTGCGGTGGAAACCTGCGCTCTGCCTGCGCTATAGTCTCTTTCACTGCAGAGTGCTGGTTATAGTTCAAAACAAAACAGTGAACAATTGAAGTAAGACACGCGCATGCGCAAAGCAAATTTGTTCGCCCATTTGAAACTTTTGCGTGAATGTGGCGGGAGAAAACTTTTTCCAACTTATTTTTGCAGATAAAAACTTCCAAACGCTCTCAGAGGCCTTACCCAAAGCCTATAGCAGTGTGTGTAAAGTGACTCTAATTATGCTAATTATTCCTCCAATTAGTGCTGCGGCCTAGAGCATATAATTTAACTGAGTAAATTTGTCTTCTTCTTGCCGCTTCTTCTTGAGCACCTCAGGCACCTCTTTTTCCTCCAGCAATGGCTGACTCAGTTTCTCCTCCCTGTACTGCAGTCACTGCTTCCTCAGCGTCCGCTTCCTCTCCTCCTCACTTCCCCTGCGATCAAATAGGAAATCAATACTTTTCCATTAAAAGAAATTCAACTCTCATTTCATTCAAGGGGTTCTGCACTATGTCTTCCTCGTCAGTGTCAAAGTCGCAGAACAGTTTGCCCACTCCATCCTCGTCTTCGTTGGAACTGGCGCAAGCCATCCTTTAACCCTCAAACAAGTCCTTTTTGTAGTCCAGCAAAGGACTAATTTTTAAAATTATATTTTCATTACTTTAATTGGTCGAAAAAGACAAAAGCTTACGCAATGCGAGACATGTAGCTTGGCCAGAGCAACAGGGAGCAAAACCTCTGCATGAAGAGGGACAGAGCTTCTTGAGGAGTCATTCGGGGCAATTCAAGAGAGCTTTCGTCGTTCTGCTCAGGACGATGGGCGTCTTCGTCATTTTCGTCAACTAAAGAACAAAATGAAAAATTGAAAAAAATTAGCGGTGAAGTGAAAACTGACCTTCATTGTAATCCTCATCAGGTGCGTTGTCAGCCCTGGTGACAACTCCCTTAAGGAAGGTCAGCTACTCCTTCTGACCCTCCAGGTTCATGGCCAAAAGGTTGCTATATCTTCCAGAAGCTAAGTGCGCAGTCCGACCAGAGATCTGACGTTCGGAAGAATTGATTGAGTGACGTGCTTCTTTTCACAGTCCCAGCCCTCTTCATAGTGCAGCATCTGCAGCTGGCGGTAAACGTTGAGGATGTTGTAGAACTTGGGGTTGGTGGCTGCGGCCTTGAGCAGCCGCTGCTCGCAATTCCAATCAAAGTGCACACCGAAAATCTCACACAAGTTCCAAGCAACGTTCACAGTTGCGGGTTTAGCAGTGTTGGGGTAGTACTCTGAAATCGCACCATCCACTTATTAGCAAGAAGAAGAAGACTAAATCATATTTTAATTAATAATACGCACTCCTCTTTCTTCCCCTTCGCTGCCGGTAGTGGCTTCGATAGACCTGGTCCAACTCCAAGTCCCGGTCGTCCTTCTTCTTTCTCCTCCGACCAACCTTTCTAGCCTTCTGGGCATTGCAAGCAAACTTAACCACATTCCTGGCATTGAAAATCTACACAAATATGTATTTGCTCACGAAAGAGAAAATAAGTCTTATTTTCTTTCGTACTGGAGTGCCTCTTCTTTAGTTCAGAACCCAGATTGACCTTTTCTCCTTGCGAGGCAGAGTGGTTTTGATCTAATTTAATGAAAAAAGCAAAAACAATTTATAAATTGATTTGTAATAATCGTAGGATAAAATTACCCCAGCAGCATCATATTGAGCAGCCTTGTGCCTGCCTTTGATCTGCTGCTTAAAACTTTTCTTAAAAATTTTTACGGAATCCAAGGAACACTCGGCTTGAAGCACTCCAGCCTGGTGTATCTAATTCTGATCTGGCTCTCGGTTCGACCTGGCATCAGGTTTGAGATTTGCATGAAGGTCATTTTTTGGCTGCGTGCGGCCGTGATGATCATGTCGTCCCTTTCGGTGAAGCCACCTGATTTGATCTTGGGGTCCAGACGCTGGGTCCAGCGCTGGGCCACCTGCTTCACACTCTTGCCTGGGAATTGATCCGCAATCTGCCGCAGAAAATTTCGAAAGCATAAAAACTCGAATTTAATAAGGAATTTTCTTTTTACCTTTTGCCACGGAATGAATTTTCCTTTTTGCAGGTTCTTGACAGCGCTTTTGAGTTTCTTGTCATCGGCGCCACTCCAACCTTCCCTGAACTTGTTCAAAATGCTTTGGTAGTGCAGGAAGCACTGGTACATGGAGCGTTTTCCACTCATCTCCTCGGCACCGATTGCAGCCCAGTTTTGAAAACAATACTTGCTAGCCGCAAACTGCACCAAAAATGCAGTCAATGAAGAATAAATAATTTTTTAAGCGCATACGAGATCAAATATTGGATTCATAAAATTAATCTTATTCGATCTTTTTGCGAAAGATGTTTTTACTTTCACAGGAATATAATAAGATAATTTAGCCAATTTACCCTCAAGAGATCATTTTCATGTTTGGTCCAGGCCGTCATCTCCAGGGTGAGGACCAAGCACTGCTTCCACAAGGCTCGCAGCTCGAGTGGCGAACGATGCCCTTCGAATTCGGTGAGCGAGATGCGGCACCAGTTGTGCTCGGCCTTTTGGGTTCCAGGTTAGTTTTCCCAACGCGTCTTATATAAAAAGCTAATTGGTCGCCTGGCACTGTGCCAACTTAATTATATGAGCTGTGAGAACGCTCCTGAAGAGCAAGAGGGTTGAAAGGAAGCAAAAAGACGAGAAAAGGAGACTCCAATTAGTGCTGCGGCCTAGAGCATAATTTAACTGAGTAAATTTGTCCCAGAGACCTGCCTCATTAGCAACTGAAGCTAATTTACTGATAGGACCACGTGCGGCCGCACGTGGGACCAGATTACTGCTAATTTAACGAAAACAGGCTAAAATAAATAATATATTCTCTTATTAACAATTTAAGTCTTTGTCTTTAAAGTTCAATTATTATTAACTGGAATTTGAGGTGAATTAAACGAACAAAAGGAATGTGAACATGTGCATATGGCACTCATTATTAGAAAATACAGTCAAAGTTACAAATATTAACCCCCAAAATTGGCCAACGTGTTTTGAATATTTTTGAATAACAAGTTAATGTGAGGTGCACAACAAGCCGACACAGATTTTGCGAAAAATTTGCAGATGTTTGATTACATATTAAAATACTACACATTAAAAAACATTTCTCTGCTCTTGCAGCAACAAAAGTTAAAAGAGAGGTAGAGAGAGAGAGAGAGAGATTACGACTTATTATTACTCACAATTAAGAATTGTCTAAAACGCAATATTTAAGTTCTCTTAACAAGATCAATTGTATCATTGTTAATTGGGATTGTGTGGGGGGACTTGCGCGAGCAATATGGGCACTTGCCGCCAGCTTTTAAAATGCAGTCCTGGCAGAACCACAGGTGCTTGCATGACAGAATGTAAACACGGTTGGCACTGTCGCAGCCCATGCATCCGGTTCCGATACGCATGCGGATCACCCCTCGCAGCAGAGCACGCGCGAGATCCTCATCGTCATCTGGGGGGAAAAAAAACAGCCACCTTTACATTCACTGCTAAAAATTTCTTGTATCAAATTTTATTTAAAAAATCTAAATTGGAAAAATTTAATTTCTTCGTAAAAAAGAAGCACAACTCTTTAAGAAGATCTCTATTTTCAAAGCACTTTTTTATAACACTTTATACACAGCAAAGTGTGCAAACTTGTTGGGAAAACAAAATTGAAAACACTTACAGGCTGCTGGCTCCTGAATGTTATTTTTGGCAAGGATCCCCACAATCTGATTCTTGTTCAAGTCCTCTACTTTCCCAGTGGCTATTGCAAGCGCCTCTTTGTCTGTATTTGTGTACAGTTTCTTTAAACAAAAAATTATTTTGAGTACTTAATTTTCAATTATAGAAAAATTTGAACTCACAGCTTTAACAGCCTGCCAGTCATGATTGCCAACTCTGGAACAAAATAATTTTTTTTAAAGAATTTTGGAGTGATGATGGTCATTGTTTTGAAAGAATTGCAACCTTCTCAGATATTCAAGGTTTCATAGAGAGATAAAAATTAAATTATACAATTAACACTTTTACTTTTTGATTTCTTGGTCATTTTCTTCATGAGCAACTTGGACCTCCAAATCATAATTGACACGCTTTGTTAGCGGGCCGGTCTTACAAATGAAGCAGCAGGTGGGCAACATTTGGCACGACTCGCAAGACGCGTGTCCGCAGAGCCCCACAAACACTGGCACTCGAGCACAAAGTTGGGTGCAGTATGGGATTTGTAAAAACTCGTCGCCCATGCGCTCTCTGCAAAGATCTTGAATGCCAATTACCTTAGTTAGCGTGTCTGAAATCACAAAAAAAAGTGGAGTCAATAATGAGCTACGTATATTGCTGCTACTTGGAATACTCACTTGAGGCCTTCGCATACTGGCTCAACATGTTCAGGTTGAAGAGAGAGTCCATTTGGGCAATAGAGAGTTGATCGATTCGGCAGCGCGACACCTTTTTCCAAGAATCGACATCTGGCGTCCGAATCCCCTGTAAACAAACGCAAAATAAGCTTAAAAAATCCGTGCCAAAATAGCAATCTTTAAGATAGATTCTTTCATTATTGATAGTTAAAAAAAAGATAAACTCACCATGAAAGCGTAAACCTTGACTTTCTCTCTCACGTTCCAGGGACTGCGGACCTAAAAAAAGGAAAGGTGTATTTAAAGCATGGATGAGAGCAGCGTCTTACTACTATGTTCACACAAAACTGGCCGGATATTTCAGGTACTCGTTCTTTAATATTAAAGAGGCTTTTAAGACTGTGTGTGGCAAATAGGATAGTTGTAATTTCATCTTCAATAAGGAATTTTATAAGGATTCAGAAAATGTGTGATTTTATCGAAATATTCATTGAAACATATTTTGAATAAACCGATTTCAAAAACTTTTCCAGCCAATCTGGGGTTTTTTAAAATAGGAGGATATATTGAATATTTTCTCCCCCATGTAAAGGCTACTGAATTAAAAGCAATCCGTACATAAACACGAAAAATTGAGAATTTTGGCAGAACAGCAAAAACCTTTCATTGCGAATGATGAAAAAATAAATAGGCAAATTTAAACGGCTTTTACAACGTATTGAATTTTTTGGTATGCGGCTCATAACTATTGAGATGTTGCGTTGTTACCGTAACCCCTTACAATTCTCAAAAAATAAATAAATAAATAAATAAAATAATAAGAAAATATCCAGGAAAAATTTAGGAAAGTGAGGAAAATGTAGTTTGATAGATGTTGAACCTTGGAAACTTTGAAAAAAAAAAAATACTAACCATAGCGCCCTTTGGCTCTCCTACAAAATGCAGTCGGCTTTGTTTCGGTGTACACGGACCAACACCACCTTCAACCTTTCCTTGCGACATCTTAGGGCTTCCAACTAAGGCTTTTGCTTCGTCCAGCTTGTTCAGCGATTGCTGTGAGCGAAACAAAGTTTGTCATTAATGAGATCATGTACAACTGATAAATATGTTGCAAATAAGGAAGATTATGTTGATTTCTCTATCATTTATGGTTATGTTTAGTATACTAGGATTTGTAAATCTCGCTTTATGATACAAAAAACGTGAGGTGGTTCCTTCAGAATTTCAATTTATGTGAAAATTTTAAAACCCCAGAAAATCAGAAATCCGTATTTTTAAGATTTTTTCAATATTTCGTCAATTCCTGAGGTTGGAGAAACAAATGTCTGGCTATTTTAGAAATCCTCATGAAATTTAGCATAGAATCATCAAATTAGGAGAAAATTTTGATGAATTTTGCTGCAATTGAAGAAAACCAAATGATATTGCCATTCTGTGGAAGAGATTTGGCGATGACAAACTTGGATTTTGGCTCAAATTGAACATCAAGATTACAAGTAGTTTAAGTTCACTAAAAGAAGACGTTGAAACACCAATTGGAAAGAGTGACCTACACAGCCTTAAACCGGTGAATTTATTTAAAAATTTTAATGGCTTTCATAAGTTATTTCATCTCAAGCGGCCGCATTCTCGCGTTGAGTGGGGCTGAGAGCGTGAACGCGCGCGAGTTTTGGCAGTTCATATGCGTTATGCTTCTTTTATTTACTTCCCACTTGTTTTGCTAGTTTCAACGCACGTTTGACTGGACAGCTGATAATTCCTCTGATTGAAGTGTATTTTAGTGAAATATTCAAGTTGAGATAAAAGTATCAGCAACACAAAAAAAAGAAACGACTAGAGTGGACAATTTATGAAACTGATGTGAATCAGAAATATTTCATCTGAGAAATTTTGCAAAAAAATTTACCGTCAGCCTTGTACACTTTGAAAACAAATGTACTGCTGCTTAATTTAAAATTAAGATTTTAGTGAGCGTAATTAAATGATATATCAATTTCAAATCAAGATGACCCGTCAGAGTCTACGTAGACTCGATAAAATCGACGCGTAAACGTTGCACATGCAAAGGAGAAAAAGAAATTGCGTGAATTTTATGAAATTCTGTTCCTAAACTTTTCTCGCGTCGATTCTTGATTTTGCTATTAAAGTCGACGAGGCAAAATCTTCCAAAGAATAAGGAACGAGAAATATTCATGCGTTTTAGTCACTTGTTGGCTAGAGATGTGATCGCCGTTTCTTCACTTTTTTTCAGTTGATTGACATGTGAAGAATAAACAATGACAATTCATGCGAACGAGGCGAAATATATTCGACATTCTCCGAGTGGCTCGCAAAGTTTTTTGTTTTCCACCCTCATCCGCTCGACTTTTGCTTTGTCGTGGCATTCTGACGAGAAATGAGCACTGAATGAGTGGCGATTTGGTCGCCAAAAAGCCAAAGGCATATTGGATTTTTTTAATTGAAGTCAGCCGAGTTCTCGTCTTTCAAATTTACACGCGAGTTTATCCTGCACCAAACACAACGCGCATTTTCTTTTACTTTTAATTTCATCACGTTCCACGAAATATTTCAAATTACATGCCTAGTGTCACCTTCTTTGGCAAATTGCAACCTCAAATTTCCGCTCTTCGCTCTCCTTTCTACTCTCGCAAAAGCTATTCAATCGGTTTGATTTCAACACTTCGCTTCATCATTTTGTGCTTCACAATTTTTTACAAACATCCACATTAAAATTAAGCTTAAACATTGCACATAAATTTTCCCTTGACCCCCGAAAATACTGGCCCACAGCCAAATATATAAAATAGACCCCGGTGACATGTGACCTTTTTTGACCTGGTCATACCTGTGATACATGGTTGAAAAGAGCAAAAGTCAATGGGAACAATTTTTGTCGTTACACATTTTGTCCTATCTCTAACAGGAGAAAAGTTATGGCCGTTTAAAGTTGTTATTGCATTAAAAAGGCTCGGAAAACCGCGTTTTTTACCCTTCAACCCTGAGTATCTTGAAAATAAAAAAAATAAGTCCCGCCATTTTTTAATATGTTGTTGGTAACTTAATTAATTAGGCAACTTTTGGCTATTTTGAAATCAAAATATTTTACTTCCGTCCTCCTTTGACATCAACTTAAAAACCCGAGGTCAGAAAAAGTGACCTTGAAATGTGACCTATGACCTTGGTTACCAAGGCAGAGTTGCAGGACGTCTAATTTCCCACAAGTTTGATAATAGAAACATTTGCGCTATCTCAAACAGGAACTGAGATATTTTCGATTTTTGAAAACTCCTTTCTTCAAAATCGCCAACTTTGAGCCCCTGTAAAATAGGCAATTTGGAGGAATTTTTTCAAAATCCTTCCAAAATATTTGTCTTGACCATGAAACAAAATGATGGGCCAAATTTCATACAATTTGGTTGACCCTTGCCAAGAGTGTGTCAAATTAAAATAAATAATGCCAGTTAATTTCAGAAAATTGAGCAAACACAGCTATAAATTGTTACTGGCCGAAAAAGCAGCCTAAAAGCAATTAAGGATCAATTTTTTTTTGTGGCGGGATGGCAGGTCATTTGAATTTTGAGGTAGCGAATTGCCCTCAAAAATTGCATTGCGTGCGGTGCTAAAATATTTTTCCATTCGAAACGGTGGACGAAAGGAAGTGCCAAGCGTTATTTAGCATGAAGCATGGAGCAAAAGCAAGTTTTGGCAAAATCTCTCGCCGTCGTCGGCCTGTCGACGATCGAGTGCGTTTTTCGAATATTTTGTGCTGCCGCACATTCATAATCTTGAGACGCATTTTCCAGATTTTTGCTTTTGGATGAGAAGTAGATGCTTCAGCGCTATTATTGCGAATAAAAACGGCCTTCTTTTTCATTTTACTTTCCTACTTTGATACTTTTTACTGTGGCGTTTTTTTCTCTTGCTACTATGTTAGGAAAGTTGGATCTTTTCAACCAAGTTACATAAGAAATAAGCAAAATAAAAAATAGTCACGTTGGAAAAATTAAAATTGGTCCAGCAGGAGCTGATAGAATCGCGATCGCAGTTTCGTAAAAACTCGAAAAATTGCCAACGGTTGTATATTTACAAATTTTTTATCCACATTTAATGCATATACTATTTATTACAAGACAATTTTGCGAGGCCCTTTTTCTCAGGCAGACATTTTTAATTGTTGAGCCGATTATGTGATAATTAGTTGATTTCATATTATATTTTATTGGATTTTAAAATTTCATGTTTATTACATGCAGAAATATCCTCCAAAAGTGATGATCTAGATACTTTTTATTACATACAACAATTAATCTGAAATACGAACTCGCTAAATTTTTTAAAAGAAAACTAAATTAGAATGATGTTTTAAGCCTTTTACTTATGGACCCAGTGAAGAGATTTATAAATAGGTTTACGACTTTTAAGTGAGAATCTTTCTTTATTACTATGTTATTTACAATCCCTTTTCGCCAAATCGACTGTTGAAACACCCGATTTTTGTAAATTGTCATATCAATTCCATACCAAGCCAGAATATTTTTTGTTGTATAGCATTCGGGTGGGCCAAACAAATCAAATTTTCAACTGGCGAGTTTAATCGGATGAGAAGGAAGGATTCTGAATCTTTTGCACCCATGCCCTGCATCATACCCCTGGTTGAGGCAAGTTGTTCGCAAAATCTAGTTGTATTATAAATCATAATCCCAACATCTCTTTTGAAACAAAAAATTAATATGAAATAATAATAAATATTTGCTTAATCCTCTCAATGATAGTAGAATTTTTTCGCGTTATGCTATAGGCATTCCATTCAAATTATATATTAATCTTAGAACTCCTTTTAACAAGAATTTCATGTGTGTTAAAAAAATCATATTGCAGGTTTCAGCTCATCCAAAGAGGACAAGTCAGTTTTGCTGGGAAAATATGATGTGCATCGTATTAAAGAGTTGAAGTATCACGATGATTGGGATCCTGCGGCGTTTCTCCTCTATAGTGGCAAAACCACCTTTTTTTAGGGTTTTTTGGGCCAACAACATGGGGCGGTTTGCGGCCGATGACATCATATTTGAATGAGAAAAGTCAGAATTTAACAAATAAAAACGAGAAACGCTTTTTGACACGCCTGGGCCTGGAGGTTGAAAAATGGCTGTGGCACAGATTCACTCTATTTCAAAAATAAACAGCAGCCTTGAAACAATAAAAGGCGATCAGATAAATGCTTAGCTCTCTACGATTTCACGTAAATTCTCTTCATGAGGGCATGCTTTTGGAACGGAAAGCTGATTGAGCTTATGAGCATCAAAATTTATTTAATATGCGTCTCATTACGTCAATCTATCGAATATACAAATGTAGCCTTGCCATTAGCGTGACCAATCACCGATAACACATAAAAAGGCAATAAATTTATAAAAACAACAAAAACTCACCAAAATCGGGCTTTGCGGTGGCAGGAGAAGAATCGCAGCACACTGCTCGGGCTGATGCAGTTTTTCCCGGGCTGAAAAGAGAAAATCCACACGCTCAAGTTACACCAATGGAAAATTTAACTGAGATAAAAAAGTCAGGATATCAAATGCAAAAAGTTTTCTATCACGATGAATGTGTGTATTTAAAATGCCCTTGTTCATTTTAAATGTGACTGATTTAAGACAAAGAGTGCGTTAGTGCGTTTTGGGTTCCGGAGAATGAAAATCGGCGGCAGCAACTAAAGAAAAAATGGTCGTCGCTGCGCACGCCGAAATAAATAAAAATTTTGTGTAATAAACAGCAAACATTGAACTTGACTAGGTTGCAAAGAGGTGATGAATATGTACTTTTTATATTTTCGAGATGATAGTGAAAAAAAAATAATAATGATAAGGCATCCACATTGAATATATTTCAAAGGCAAAAATCAACGCATAGTCGTTCAATATTGGAATGTGGGCCACCTTTGTGCAAAATATTAAAAAAATATAATTTAGATTTAAAAAAAAAAATAATAATTTTTTATGTAAATATCGTCGGTTTCAAAAAGTGGCTGCCTCCAAGGGCGGCTACCGGGCCGCGATCAGCAATGAGAAGCTAATTAAACTTGGTAATCGGATACTTGGACTACCTTTGTGCAAAAATTTTTAAAAAAATGTGACCAAGGTAAAAATTTAAAATTTAAAAAACTAATATTTTAAGTAATTTTCGTCGGTTTCAAGAAGTGGCTTCCCCCGTCGTTATCATCAACAACAACAACAATAAAATATTTTTTGCATATAATACGTGTTATAACATGGTTTCACTATGATATAAGAATATTAAAACACCAAACTTCAATTAACATTATTACCTTTCTTAAGGTTTAAATAATCAAACTCTACGTTTATGTTGGCAGCAGAAAAGTGGCCAAGTTCATTCAAGTGGCTGAAAAAAGAGGCCAATTCCAAAATCGTGCGCGCGATGCAAGAAATGTGCAAAATCGTTGCGCGTTTGCGTTTGCAGCGTCTCAAAAATGTGAGTGATGCTGCGAGTATGAGACACGGTTGTAAGCTGCGAACAGATTCCGGCGTTCTCGCGACATTTGACGATTTGACCTTGCCAATGTCACGACCTCTGTAATGTTATTTTCATATGGCTAATGACATGACATTGGAAAGGTCGAGAATGCGTCGCGAAAATCTGCTGATAAAATAATAGCTTTCCGTTCCCTGTCGGTTTGCTTTGCAGAGCCGATTCTCGATGATTTGTGCTGTTGACGAAACGTGTTTGAACAAAAGGGCACTCCTTGAACGAGTTTAAACTCCAAAAGTGAATAACAATCGGCCAAAAGAGAAAGCGACAAAAATGGGAATGGACAATTCCAAAGAAAGAATTCGCGGCCGGCGGGGCACTTGAAACATTGGGAGGAAAAAAAACCAAATAATTGTGGAACAGGCGCGAGTGCGTGATGCGTGATATTAGAGAAATACATAATAACATAATATATAGAAAGATAGAATCTTATAGGTGCGTTTGTGCGCATTTTACCTCGAGTTTCCGTTGTGCAGAGATTCGCCGGCCGTTGTTCGGATGGACCGATCTCTGCGCTTGTCTCACGCTGACCTTCTCGGCGGGCTGGACAGTGGACAGCAGATCGTGCGGCGGAGACGGCCACCGGACCACGACAACAAAGACACCCAGCCACAGACGCACAGCAGACCGGACTTCTTGAGACCGCAGGCGGAGGCAGACAGGGCAGACGGCAGAGCAGAGCTGGGTGCACACTTGGATGGACGCACGCACTCGGCGGATTGACGCGCGCCCATTGGCCGGCCGGCCACGCCCATGACGTTTCAACAAATTTAAAAGACAGCGCGAAACATGCGTGACAATGGTCAGCAAAAAAGCATGTTGTGTGGATTTTGAGGAGAAAATTTGCCCTATTGAGCGTTATTACTTTGAAAGACTTCTTTGAAAAAGTCGCAAAAGTCAACTGAAAGGGACTATCTTTTAAAAGAGCATTTTAGAACATTATTTTTTAAAAATTAGAAATCAAAGCAGGTGTCCTCGTCGCCGTTGATCTCCTGCCTTCCTTCATTTCTACAGCAAAGAAAAATAATATTCCGGTTTTTATGACGTTAGTTTAGCAGTGTTTAGTTTGAATCTGTGTTTAACTATTTGGCAGATTGTTATCATGGAATAATTAGTTATTTTCCAACCTAAATGCTTAAACTTCCGCATCAGATCAATGAAGGGAAATTAAATAGAATGAAGAATTAAATGAATAATTTTATTTTCCCTTTACTTTATTATGATTTCAATTTACTCCTTCAAATTAGTACTTATTTCAACAATATATTTCACATCAATAAATGGATAATCTCAAATGATTTTGAAAATCTAGCATGAAATGGTAAAATGATTCACCACGGAGAGTAGTCAATGTTGTTCCTGATGTGGCTCTGCAGCCAATTGTCCGCTTCCATCTTCTTTCTTCCCCTCTTCTTGGGAAGACGCCGCTTCTTCTTGAGCACCTCAGGCACCTCTTTTTCCTCCAGCAATGGCTGACTCAGTTTCTGCTCTCTGTACTGCAGCCACTGCTTCCTCAGCGTCCCCTTCCTCTCCTCCTCACTTTCCCTGCAATCAAATTAGAAAATCAATACTTTCCCATTACAAGAAATTCAACTCGCATTTCATCCAAGGGTTTCTTCACTTTGTCTTCATCGTCAGTGTCAAAGTCGCAGAACAATTTGTCCACTCCATCCTCGTCTTTGTTGGAACTGGCACAAGCCATCCTTTAACCCTCAAACAAGTCCTTTTTGTGGTCCAGCAAAGGACTAATTTAATCCACATTTCATTAATTTGGTCTTAAAGACATTAAACAAAAACTTACACAATGCGAGACATGTAGCTTGGCCAGAGCAGCAGCCTCTGCATGAAAAGGGACATGGCCTCTTGAGGAGTCATTCGAGGCATTTCAAGAGAGCCTTCGTCATTCTGCTCAGGACGATGGGCGTCTTCGTCATTTTCGTCAACTAAAGAACAAAATGAAAAATTGAAAAAAATTAGCGGTGAAGTGAAAACTGACCTTCATTGTAATCCTCATCAGGTGCGTTGTCAGCCCTGGTGACAACTCCCTTAAGGAAGGTCAGCTACTCCTTCTGACCCTCCAGGTTCATGGCCAAAAGGTTGCTATATCTTCCAGAAGCTAAGTGCGCAGTCCGACCAGAGATCTGACGTTCGGAAGAATTGATTGAGTGACGTGCTTCTTTTCACAGTCCCAGCCCTCTTCATAGTGCAGCATCTGCAGCTGGCGGTAAACGTTGAGGATGTTGTAGAACTTGGGGTTGGTGGCTGCGGCCTTGAGCAGCCGCTGCTCGCAATTCCAATCAAAGTGCACACCGAAAATCTCACACAAGTTCCAAGCAACGTTCACAGTTGCGGGTTTAGCAGTGTTGGGGTAGTACTCTGAAATCGCACCATCCACTTATTAGCAAGAAGAAGAAGACTAAATCATATTTTAATTAATAATACGCACTCCTCTTTCTTCCCCTTCGCTGCCGGTAGTGGCTTCGATAGACCTGGTCCAACTCCAAGTCCCGGTCGTCCTTCTTCTTTCTCCTCCGACCAACCTTTCTAGCCTTCTGGGCATTGCAAGCAAACTTAACCACATTCCTGGCATTGAAAATCTACACAAATATGTATTTGCTCACGAAAGAGAAAATAAGTCTTATTTTCTTTCGTATTGGAGTGGTTCTTCTTTTGTTCAGAACCCAGATTGACCTTTTCCCCTTGCGAGACAGAGTGTTTTTGATCTAATTTAATGAAAAAAGCAAAAACAATTTATAAAATTGATTTGTAATAATCGTAGGCTTAAATACCCCAGCAGCATCATTGAGCAGCCTCTTGTGCCTGCCCTTGAGCTGCTGCCTGTCCCTGTCTGGAAAGTACTCGTTGACGATAGACCATTGGTCTCTGCTGCCTTTGAACTGTTTGGCCAAGGCCAGCAGTTTTTGGTCATCCTCACTTTTCATTAAAAAAAGGTGTTAATAAATCATTCTTAAAACCTTTCTTAAAATTTTTACGGAATCCAAGGAACACTCGGCTTGAAGCACTCCAGCCTGGTGTATCTAATTCTGATCTGGCTCTCGGTTCGACCTGGCATCAGGTTTGGGATTTGCATGAAAGTCATTTTTTGGCTGCGTGCGGCCGTGATGATCATGTCGTCCCTTTCGGTGAAGCCTCCTGATTTGATCTTGGGGTCCAGACGCTGGGTCCAGCGCTGGGCCACCTGCTTCACACTCTTGCCTGGGAATCGATCCGCAATCTGCCGCAGAAAATTTCGAAAGCATAAAAACTCGAATTTAATAAGGAATTTTCTTTTTACCTTTTGCCACGGAATGAGAATAACAATATTAATTAAATCTGCTGTACAATAAGCTATGGCACAACCATTTTTCCTCGAAGCCAAAGTGAAATTGGCCAATTCGTCCAGACTGGAATCCTCAAAATCTTGGGCAGTGGCTTTGGTGGCCTGCTCGAGATCTGCTTCCGAGGCATTGCCCGATTTCAAGGCTTCCAACGTGACTTTGTCCTTTTCCTTTCGCAGCTCGTGATTGGATTTTATGCTTTGTTGCAACTCAATCTGTAGATCAAATTCATTTAATAGTAAACAAGACGCGAATTTACGGGATTTATCTCTTACTTTGCAGAGCATGCTCTGCATTCTTTCTTCCAGTTCCGTGAGGTCTGCGGAGATAACTGGCGGTCTTTCGACGCAAACGCTGCTGACCAAGTCCCACTTTTTTTTCGCCACAGCTGCTTCATTTGTGACACAGTACTTGACCTGGCAGATCCTCAATGGTTTGTTGCCTGCTAATTCGATTTCAAAAAGAAAAGTCAAATCAACAAAGTGTTATGATTTTAAAAAACCTGTGTTCCTGTGACTGAATAACAGAATTCTTGATAAAAATCGCGTTCCAGGGAAACTCATTTTAAACTAAAGTAACGACGAATGTCCAGAGAAAGTGATATTCTTCGATATTCTGGCAAAAATTATAATTTTTAGCGGTAGGAAGCGTAGGAAGCTGCTCGATTGTAGTCTCTTCTCTTTCGCTTGCTCGTTGATAGCTTGGTTAATACATGGTTCAAAACAAAACAGTGAAAGTGAAAAGAAGTGGAGCTCCACGCGCATGCGCTAAGCAAATTGGTGGGCGTGTCTACTCTAAAAAAAGTGAGCATCGTGAAAAGCCAAAAGCCTCTCGTGCCAGTGAAATCGGAGAGCGAGAGAATAGGCTTGAGAATAGGCGCGAGGAGAGAGGAGACGCAATACAAAATCCTGAACGAGTCTCAACAAGTCACAACTTGCAGAAGAATGCAGAATTCAAGGCACGCATGATGAAGAGCGCAGGCGTCGCTGAATGTAAATTATCGAGATAAAGCGAGGTTCCTGCCTGCCAACATTCCTGTACAAAGAGAGTACATAAATATACATAGCGAGACACGATTCAACACGTTTATAACTGAGGACCACGTTTGCATGCTCTTCGTGGCGTCCGTTGCCGATTTTAACTTCCAGCTCCACCGCAACTGGAGAAAAGTGCGCGACCTTGACTCCTTGAGTGCGTCCACCACTGATCGCGTCGCTTGTGCACGAAAACTCGACATTTTGAAGCTATTCTGTTCTGATCTCCTCTTCCTCTCGCTAGCTTGGAAGACCTGAAGCGTGCAGCGAAAGTGCATTTGGGTTCTATGCAGCTTAGCTTTCAGGTATACACAATAGTTCCTTTATAAATTTAGCATAGCTTGACTGTTGTGCGCAATTTAAAGCGTCAATTTATGAAAAAAATTTGTAAAGTTTTCATAAACTTGTTTTGGGCGCTATGTGTTTATATGCATTCTCTATGTATAAGATGGCCAAATAATGTGGTCCCATTTTAATTTTTAATTTTTATCATCAGCATTTATGGTTAAAAGCGTTAAAAAATCTCTGTTTTAAGGCTGGATTGGTCGTCATAAAAAGAACGCGATCACCACCACTATGGCTGAGCAAAAAGAGGTTTCTTCCAACGGCGATAAGAATTTGTTGCAAGAGAAAATCGCAAAACTGAAGAAGAATGTCCTGTACCAGCAGTGCCTGGAGAATGTTATCGAGGAGTATTCGGATATGAGGAGGGACATCAAAAGTGCAAAGGTCAGAGAAATTTGAAACTTTTTAATAACATGATTTGCAATTTTTGAACTCTTTTCAGTTGTTGGGGAAAAAGGCCGCCGCTGTTCTGAAACTCAAGTTCCAAAGCGCCGAGGCGTTCGAGGACACTGACCGGTCGTACAGGTCGGTCAAGAATTTTGGGGCGCCATACTTCAAGGACATGAAGAAGTTTTCGCCTGGCAAGAACTCTGACCAAGTGAAAATGGAGCAGCTGGGCTTTCTGGACGTCGCCAATCTCGAGGCTCCTAAGAAATGTAATAAAATTAGAAAAAAAATCACCTTTTTTACAAACTGTAAGATTTTATAAACAGGGCAGCACTGGGAGATGAAGCTGTTGGAGGTGACCTTGCGCAAAGTGGCCCTGGGTGCCCTGCGAAGGCCTTTGGTGGCCAAAAGGTCAATCCTGCTGGACCAGCAGAAAGTGGAGAGGAAAGCAAACTTGTCGTCTGCCCTCACCGATGTGCGCATTGCAGAGATCAACGAGCAGATCCAACAAATGAGTGGCGAAGCCCTTTTTGACAAGCTCAGCGACCAAGAAGCTGAGCACGACTGGTGCCGCATTTCGGTCACTGAATTCGAAGGTCAGCGTTCGCCACTCGAGCTGAGAGCCATGTGGAAGCAATGCTTGGTCCTCACCCTGGAGAGGACGGCCTGGACCAAACATGAAAATGATCTCTTGAGGGTAAATTGGCTAAATTATCTTCTTATTACATTCCTGTGAAAATAAAAACATCTTTCGCAATGATCGAAAAAGATTAATTTTATGAATCCAATATTTGATCTCATATTCGCTTCAAGAATGATTTATCCTTTATTGACTGAATTTTTGGTGCAGTTTGCGGCTAGCAAGTATTGTTTTCAAAACTGGGCTGCAATCGGTGCCGAGGAGATGAGTGGAAAACGCTCCATGTACCAGTGCTTCCTGCACTACCAAAGCATTTTGAACAAGTTCAGGGAAGGTTGGAGTGGCGCCGATGACAAGAAACTCAAAAGCGCTGTCAAGAACCTGCAAAAAGGAAAATTCATTCCGTGGCAAAAGGTAAAAAGAAAATTCCTTATTAAATTCGAGTTTTTATGCTTTTGAATTTTCCGCGGCAGATTGCGGATCGATTCCCAGGCAAGAGTGTGAAGCAGGTGGCCCAGCGCTGGACCCAGCGTCTGGACCCCAAGATCAAATCAGGAGGCTTCACCGAAAGGGACGACATGATCATCACGGCCGCACGCAGCCAAAAAATGACTTTCATGCAAATCTCAAACCTGATGCCAGGTCGAACCGAGAGCCAGATCAGAATTAGATACACCAGGCTGGAGTGCTTCAAGCCGAGTGTTCCTTGGATTCCGTAAAAATCTTGAGAAAGGTTTTAATAATGTTTTATTAACACCTTTTTTTAATGAAAAGTGAGGATGACCAGAAACTGCTGGCCTTGGTCAAACAGTTCAAAGGCAGCAGAGACCAATGGTCGATTGTCAACGAGTACTTTCCAGACAGGGACAGGCAGCAGCTTAAGGGCAGGCACAAGAGGCTGCTCAATGATGCTGCTGGGGTAATTTAATCATAATATGATTATTCTAAATCAATTTATAAATTGTGAATGTAATCAATTTAAAAAAAAAACTAGATCAAAACAACTCTGCCTCGCAAAGGGAAGAGGTCAATATGGGTGCTGAACAAAAGAAGAACTACTCCAGTACGAATGACAATTAGATTTTCTTTCTCCATTTTGACGAGCAAATATATTTGTGTAGATTTTCAACGCCAGGAATGTGGTTAAGTTTGCTTGCAATGCCCAGAAGGCTAGAAAGGTTGGTCGGAGGAGAAAGAAGAAGGACGACCTGGACTTGGAGTTGGACCAGGTCTATCGAAGCCACTACCGGCAGCGAAGGGGAAGAAAGAGGAGTGCGAATTATTGATTAAAATGAACTAATCTTTTTTTTTTCTTTTTTGCTCAAGGGTGAATGTTGCTATTTCAGAGTACTACCCCAACACTGCTAAACCCGCAACTGTGAACGTTGCTCGGAACTTGTGTGAGATTTTCGGTGTACACTTTGATTGGAATTGCGAGCAGCGGTTGCTCAAGGCCGCAGCCACCAACCCCAAGTTCTACAACATCCTCAACGTGTACCGCCAGCTGCGAATGCTTCACTATGAAGAGGGCTGGGACTGTGAAAAGAAGCATGTCACTCAATCGATTCCTCCCAACTTCAGATCTCTGGTCGGACTGCGCACTTTGCTTTTGGAAGAGCGCAACATCTTGGCCATGAGCCTGGAGGATCAGAACGAGGTGCCGACCTACCTCAAGGGAGTTGTCACCAGAGCTGACTTGACCTGCAACGCACCTGAGGAGGATTTCAATGATGGTCAGTTTTCACCGCATATCTTTTTCAATTTTTAATTTATTTTATTCTTTAGTTGACGAAAATGACGAAGACGCCCATCGTCCCGAGCAGAACGACGAAAGCTCTTATGAATTGCCCCGAATGAATCCTGAAGAAGCTTTGTCCCTTTTCATGCAGAGGTTTTGCTCCCTGCTGCTCTGGCCAAGCTACATGTCTCGCATTGCGTAAGTATTTATTTGTATTATGTCTTTTTAGCCCGAATTAATGAAAATAAAAATTATAGTCCATTGCTCGACTACAAAAAGGACTTGTTTGAGGGTGAAAGGATGGCTTGTGCCAGTTCCAACGAAGACGATGACGAAGTGGACAAATTGTTCTCTGACTTTGACACTGATGAGGAGGACAAAGTGAAGGAATCCTTGAATGAAATGTGAGTTTAATTTCTGTTAATTTAAAATTTGTTGAATTCTTATTTGATTGCAGGGAAAGTGAGGAGGAGAGGAAGCGGATGCTGAGGAAGCAGTGGCTGCAGTACAGGGAGGAGAAACTGAGTCAGCCATTGCTGGAGGAAAAAGAGCTGCCCGAGGTGCTCAGGAAGAAGCGCCGCCTGCCCAAGAAGAGGGGAAGGAAGAAGATGGAAGCAGACAATTGGCTGCAGAGCCACATCAGGAACAACATTGATTTTTCTCCGTGGTGAACAGTTTTACCATTTCATGAATTTAAAATCATTTCAGATCATCCACTTATGGATTGGAAATTTATTATGGAAATAAGTACTTCTTTGAAAGAGAAATTAGAATTATTAATAAACTTATGGGATTTTCAATTATTTAATTCTTTATAATTGCCCTTAATTGATCTGATGTGGAAGTTTAAGGATTAAAAAACCCAGGTTGGAAAATAACTAATTATTCCATGATTGTAAAACAATCTCCAAATCGTTAAGCACAGAATCAAACGAATTGACAGCTTATAATTAAAATCATAGAAACTGGGAACTTATTGCTCTTTGCATTAGTAATTTCTTTGTTGAGAAAAGGAAGTCAAAAGGAAAGCAAAAAAAGAATCAAATGCTCAATTTTATAACAATTAAGATGTATCAGCATCAATTTCAGATTGAGTGAGAGCAGTTTTTAAAGCTTATCATCAAAAGCTGACAATATTTAATTCCATTCATGGAACTTGGGTTGTTCAATAATCACTAATTACATAAAATGATTTAAAACTCATACACTTTTTAATGTGTTGGTAGTAATTTCTTCAAGAGAAGTTGCGTTGCCATGGAAGAAAGAGGAAACAGCGGGCTCGGAAAGGGAGTGCCGTGGTTGCTGGGCTGGCAAAATATGTGAATAGCAAAATAGCCTGACTAGTATCTTATATAAAATCTCTAAATTAAAAATGTATTTTCATTCCTATGCGTAAACAATATCAGGAATTGAACCAAAACTTTTAGTTTAAATTCAAATGGAGGCACATTTCAATTCTTGTCTGATTTTTAATTTAGAACCTAGTTTATGCTTTCACTTATGAATTTTACTTAATTCTGTCTCATGGAAATTATATTTTCTGATATTACAATAAAGATGTTTTGTTTTAAAATTAATTTCATTAATATTAAAGAATGAAAAAAGGTTATTCAGGGCACCTTAAATTTTGTGAAGGTCCAAAATAAAATAAAAGCCCCAATCAATTTTCGTACCTTTTCCCCTCAAACAAATTTTTGTTCATCAACTCAAACACATTGAAAATTAATTTTTTTTTTACACATTTTTACATAGAACATTTTTTAATTGTTGTGCTGAAGGCGCTCACTCATGACATCCAGGCGTAACCAAATTGTATGTTCTGAAACAAAATTCACAGACATCTCTTTTAATTAAATATTTATAATTAAATGCCAGCTATTTTTCTTTAAGGATTAAATCACTTAAAAATCAATTTGCAATTATTATAAATTTCATAAGACCTCTTCAATGGATAAAATTGAAGCGAACATTTGGCTTCTGCGGACTGCGGTTTTAAAGAAAATTAACAAAATACGATTTTAATTGATATCAAAAGTGAAAGAAATTAATAGCTTTTTTAATTGGCAAAGTGGCTGCGACAGATCATGTGTCAAGAGAGCAAAGAATGACCTAGCAGGGTCAGCTCAGACAGGCATTGAACTGGAAACTGCGGCAGTATCCTCTGTGACCTTAAATTTGTGCTATATTAAGAAAAAGTTCAAAAGCTCACTATTTACAGAAAAAGAATTATTTTTACAATTCATTGTTTATTCCAATGACACAATAATTTTTTTTATTTAATTTTATTATAATTTTAATTGCTCTGTAATCCAATGAAAAATATAGCTTAAAAAGTTTATTGCAAAAAACAAATAATAATAATTGCATAAGATTGAAATTGTGAAATTAATCAAAGTTGAAAACTGCGGTTGAAAACAGTTTAATTTAAAAAAAAAATGTTATCATTTTGAATTTGAATGAAAATACACTTCTTTTAAATATGAATTAAAATATGTTTACATTTTTCAACAAGAAATGTTGGAAACTGTTAAGGATTTATATTGAACATTAATTTATAATCATTGAATTCGTACCTCTGATGGAGAAATCAAATTGATGATTTGCAGACCAAGGGTGGGGAAAAATTTGAGCCGGCCCCTGTTGCTCTCTTTCAAACTGGAACAAAAAGTAGAAAAGCACAACACATATGTTCTTTTGGAGGAAGGATTTTTCTAAAGCAAGTCAAAATGAAATTAAAAATGGAAAAGCAAAGTTGAAAGCCCGTTGCTGACTTGGGCAGTGTCAGCGCTGGGCCTCCAATTTTGACGAGAAGAATAAAAAGAATAAGAGACCAAGAAGGATGTAGTTGGAAGTCCATTCTCAACTGGGCAGAGTTGAAATTGGACTTCCAAAATAATTATGGAATATTTTTTATATATAATTATATATTTCGATTGTAAATTCAGATGAAAAAAAATAGCTCACCTTAAAAGAAAAGGCCAAAGTTGGAGAAGATCTGAGAGCCTGAAACAAATTCAAAAGAGATGGAATTAGAGAAGGACAATAACAAATGTTTCGGAGAGTATTTTAAATTGTTTTGAATAAAGAGTGAAATTAATATTACCTACGAAGGGAAGAAAGAAACAGCGCAACCTTGGTCCAAGAACGTCCTTCGTGAAAACTGGAAGAAGAAAAATTATCACGTCTGCTTTTCCCCTCAAAATATCTGAAACATTACCTGATTTTTCCTAAACGGGTTTTGCCAAATTAAAAATATAATTATCAAGTAGCGGAAATAAAAATTTAAAAATAAAGAAAGAAGACACAGATTTAATTTAAACGTTTTTAATACAAAATAGCAAATATATACAGAATTATACAATTAATAGTGTAAATTTAAAAGGATTTTATTTACAAAAAAATTGATTTAGAAACATATTTACATGATTTTAAAGCGTATTAATTAACACTAATGGGCCGCGCTGATTTATTTGGTTCATCTTATATAAATACTTTGAAATGGAATTGATTTTTTTTTTTTTTTTTTAATAATCACCTTATATATGAATTTTAATTTATTATTTTATTGTTATTTTTTAATTTTCCTGAGTGGGGAGCTTATTTAACAATATACATAAAACTATAAATATAGACATGAAACCTAACTCGGTTGAATTAGATTGTCAGATTGCAGAAAAGTTGCGCAAATAAAAAAATTGTCAAGTTCAAAATCTTCTGTCCTCTCTTTTTCAGTAATTTTTAGGAGCTGAGAGAGGGTACATATGATTTTTGTTTTAAAGCTCACATTTGACGGGAGCCGTTGATTAGCGGCTCGAGCTGATCATTCAATATTCATCTTATTCACCTAATTAATTGTATCTGGCTGGGCGGAATATTCAGTTCTTTTTTTTTTCTTTTTTTTTTTAGAAAGCTTTGAATTATTAGAAGAGCCGTTAATTAGCGGCTTGAGCTTTAACAGAACATTTAGAGAGACGGTTTTTGTACAAAATTCAAATGTATAAATTTTTACTTTATTACTATTTGATGCCTTAAATTTAAAAGTCTGTGCTGTTTTTTATTTTTTTTTTTTTTTAAGCTCATATTATTTGATGAAAGCCGTTACTTAGCGGCTTGAGCTGCACCGGTTCATTTTTTTATTTTTTATTTATTTTTATTTTTTTTTTATTTTTAAGCTCACGTTTGACGAAGCCGTTAATTAGCGGCTTGAGCTGTAACAATATATTTGGAGGGAAGATTTTTTTTATACAACATAGTCTTATGTAAATACTGAAACTTAATTACTAGTTGACGCCTTGAATTATAAAATTGGTGTTCATGTATTTTTTTTTTTTTAAGCTCGAATTACTAGAAGAGCCGTTAATTAGCGGCTTGAGCTATGCCAGTGTGATTAATTAATCATTGAATAAAATTTTCACGAAAATTGTATAATAATGATCTTGTTGGGCGGAATATTCAGTTCTTGTAACAAAAATATTTATATAATAGTTTTGCTCGTAATTAAAAATAAAAATTAATAACAAAATATATTATAATTTTTTTTAAAGCAAGGCCCGTGCTGGCAAAAAAGTGGCTCTTGCTTTAAATACGTATAAAAAATATTTGATGCACTTGTAAAGGGAGTGCAAATTTATTGTGGTGTAAAAATAATTCATTTGGGGAAAAGGGACGCAAGGTGTAATTGTGCTCAAGACCTGTGAGCAAGTGAAGCGCACCCGATGCTGCAAGACCTGCCAGCAGGTGAGACTTGCCAGGGAGGTTGACTTTTTGCTGGGCGCAAAAAACGACGGAGAATTCATTGTTGGCGCGATTGGAGGTCAGGGGCGCCTGAGGCAAAGGTCGGGCCGATTGCTGACTTGTCCGAGGCTTCACACGCACGCGACCACCCAACGCGTCCATCACCGGACACGCGTGGATGCGGCGGCTCTTGTGAACCGCCGGGTCCCGGAACGTCGCCATGCTACTTTTTTTGCTCTAGAAACTACGTCCCTAGCCAAAAAAAAACTGAGCGTTGTGTAAGTGTTGGTTTGCGTTTGTGGGGTGTACGTGTGTTTTCAAACCTTCCATTTAACCTCAACTTTCATGAAATTCGTATCACTCTGTCGAGAATCGTGGAACATCTTTGGCATTTAAATTTTGCAATTTTTTAAAAGAAATGTGAAAGTTGATTGGCACCTTGATTTATTACACTTTTTGCTCCGATAATGGATTTTTTTAAAATTAAATTGGGGTGCAAAGGGAGGAAGTCAAGTTCAGTGTGGAATGAATTTAATTGTGGGTCCAATAATTCGGACAAATTAATTGAAAGAAAACGCGGCCGGCCTGACTGCTGCCCTCAGTCAGGCCCAACAAGAAGGAAAAAAACTCCTTCAATTTTTCGAAATTTAATTTTAGCTTTTAAAAAAACCACACAAAATTTGATAACCTGGGAATTAAAATAATTTTTTTTTCTTTTCAATCCGCAATTAAAGAAAAAATGGAAGAGATCAAAGCGCAAATTAACTTTAAATTTGCTTTTAAATTTTTGAAAATTCAAATGTCAAAGGAAGTGACCGTGATTCTTAAAAAGTGATACTACTTTCATAAAAATCAAGATCAAACTTCCGGAATGAAAAGGGGTAAGTGTGCTTGTGACGTATCCTGTGGCTGTGGCAATTTGTGTAGTCCTGCCTGAAAAAAGAATCGCTACACAGTCAAAAAAAGCTCCATGCCGCGGCCTGAAATCTCTATGCCGTCCTTATGCCAGTCCATCAGTGGTCATGCCGCGGCATAGCTCGATCATGCCGCTTAAAAAGTTCTCATACCACGGCATGGGGTCGGTTCGGCATGGCATGGAGTATTACCATGCCGTCCATGCCTTACTAAATTTTATCATGCCGGCATAGCTTTTCCTTCACAGGGCATGCAAGCCGCTTGCAAGTCCACGAAACACTTAAATTTTTTTGTCCAAAACCTGCCGAAAACATTTAATTTTATTTCATTTAAAGTTGTTTTAATTTTGACTAAATGAAAGTAAAAATAGAAGAAAAATTTTAAAAATCTTAATAATTAACTTTTATTATGCGTGTATTATTAACATTAAAATTTTACTTAGCAAAAACTAAGAAACTGACTAAATTTTTACGTAGAAAAATACTTGAAGTTGCAGTGATGGATATTAGTTTAAATTTGATTTGATATTTTACTCTTATTTTACAATTTTGTGCGACGACTGGATCTAAAATTTTATTTTATCAGACGTAAAATTAACAATATTATTTTAAATTTTCCAAATTGAAAATATCAATTATGTTTGAAATTAAACATGTGTAGGCTACTTTGCAAATTATTACACATCATACCAAAGCCTTTAATTGTGTATTACAGATCTAAAATAATATGGCTTTCATATATTGAAATTATTTTTTAGGAGGCGCGCATTACAAATTATTATTGTGAAAATTTTCATTGAATCTGGGAATATTACATAAGATTTAGTATTTTTGTTACGATTCCAACTCATTTGAGCGTATATGAAAATATGAAGTAATTAGAAATACTCAAATCATGATTCTGCCCTGACTATGGTGGCTTTACCTGAAGGTGCTTCCCGCGCATACTGGTTCAAATTTCACCCTCGCACAACATCGGCGCTCTTCGCGACCTTTGCGCCAGCGCCCTGAGCGCCCAACGAACTTTCCGAGCACATTTTTTACCTGAGCTCGTATGGAGTGTTATGGCCGCGGCAGGTGTTAATTTTATTCATTTGTGCGTCGAAATAAGCGCGTAAGGACATTTTAAAGACAAAGTGCGACACGCAGGAATATTTCCTTAAGAAGCTGAGCTGCTTAGAATCCGTTTGGAATCAAACAGGAGCAAAAGATGAAGAAAAAAAGTCGCCGGCATCCCCCTCGCGACGCGAGAGCGCAGCCCCTATCATCGGGCACATCAACTCAGCGGCGGGACAGCCAATATTTCTTTCCTCTCACCATCTCTGCCAAATCTGCAGCCGCGGACTGATTTTTGGAAATTAATTTCAGGTAACAAGCAATAATAATTAATTCAAAAAAAGAGCAACTAAAATGCAAAATTTGCATTGCTCACAATTTAATAATTTTTTAATTTTGTTGTTTGAATTTTTCAGTGTGATGAGGAGAGACTATTTCTGAACCGAGAAAATGCTGAAAAAAATTCATCGGAATTTGCGTTATGCCATCTTGCAGTTATTAAAGGTAGTTTTTGTTTCATTTAAATAAGATTATAATTTTAGTACCATAAATTTTGAATAACATGTTACAAGTTGCTGTAATAAAGCTTATTTTAAGCTTATACGTTTTATATTTTAAATCAAATATATGTGAATATGAGATCTTATTTTAGTTTTTTTTTACAGATTTTGCAAATCCTGTTCTGCAAGTGAACAATGCCGACAAATTAGGAAAGTTTGATGAACTATTGGACCGTACGTACGCGTGGAGCAGGAACGAAGGAAGAAAATTTTAAATTTGATGTAAAAATAATTTCAAAGATTGTGGGTATTATATTACTATTAAAAAATAAATTTTAAAAAGTAAACATTGGTATTATTTAGTAACTAAATATGCAAATCCTAAAATCTGAGTGGCATGCAGGCCAGGCCTGCCAAACGGCATGCAGGCCAGGCCAACCGGACGGCATGCAGGCCAGGCCGATCCGGTGCTGGCATGCATGCCAGGTGCGGAAAGCGGCATGCAGGTCATGCCGACTACCACTCATGCCGCTGGTATGGCCATGCCGTGGCCTTAGGTCGATTTTGCTCGAAAATGACCTGAGCCGAAATCCATGCCGCGGCATGGAACTTTTTTTGACTGTGTAACTGTGAATTTACGTCGGCGGTGCAAAAAAGAACAGCCGCAGACCGGACGCCGGCTGCTTCGGAAACTAGAAACTAGCGAGGCTCGAGGTCGCGAACAAGGTTGGAGGGCTGGAAAAAGAAAATGAAAAAACCTAAGAAAATCGAGCCTCG
Source organism: Neocloeon triangulifer (assembly GCF_031216515.1). Classification (NCBI taxonomy): domain Eukaryota; kingdom Metazoa; phylum Arthropoda; class Insecta; order Ephemeroptera; family Baetidae; genus Neocloeon; species Neocloeon triangulifer. Next base: position 482,674 of record NW_026775552.1, read on the forward strand.
CAGCTACTTGTAGCCTCGCGGAGCTACGAAAGACGGCGCTCGTCTGGACACCTTTGCCGGTGCATGTTTTACGACCCGTCCGAACTTTTGTTCGCACGTGACTCGCCCTCAATCTGCCCGGCCGATCCCTCAGGCGCCCCTCACCTCCAATCGCGCCACCAACAAATTGTCCGTCGGTTTTCGCGTCCGACAGGGCAACTCGCCCTTACAAGAAGAAAACCTACCTGGCAACTCTCACCCGCTGGCAGGTCTCGCAGCAACGAGTGCGCTCGACTCTGCAGGCCAAGAGCAATTTCCAGCAGTTTCTATCACAAATAAGACCTAACAAGTCTCATCAGGTAATAAACGTTTCGTTTCTGACTAGAGGTCAATTTTCTCTTAAAAAATTCGCAACCCCCCCCCCCCCCCCCAAATTAGACTTCATTAAAGGCTTGACCTCGAAACTGACAGCGAGAATAAAATAATCTTGTGTAAAATTTAAATTGTTTTCCAATACCTGATAAATGAGACGCCTTAAAAACTATTGAACCAGTAATCAGCGCGGCCGTTATTCGGATAATTATGTAAAATATATACAAAAATACAGCAAAATATTTACAAGAAATTACAAATTAAGGGGAATCAATGGCTGCCGAGTGGGGAAAACAGTATATTTACAAGCTCATGGTTTTTTTCTGTGCTAATATTTCGGGCGTCTTTTTGAGACCCGCTCTGCTCATTTTTGTTATTATTTTAATAACTTGCGAAGATTAAGCAATGTCAATAATGTCTTTGCGCCTAATTTCATTGACCGTAAGAGCAGCACAGTTTCAATTCAACCTAAACTTTAGGGCTAAACTTAAAGGCAAAATCCTACTTTCATAAAGATTATTATACAAGTTTTGCTAATGAAAAAGTATAAAAATTTGCAAAATAAAACTCAGCTCCATCTATAACTAAATACTATCCCAAAATTGTGATCAAAATAATTGCTACTATTTTTATTTATTTTTTAATTTTTAGAAATTTTTTCTGTTAATTTTTTATGTTTTTTAATTTTTTTTAACTTTCGCTTTATATATTTTTTTCAATTTTTAATTCCTCTATGAGTAACGTTTGAAGTTAGTCAATTTTTATAAGGATTTGACTCCTCACAATAATCATAAACTCGGCAGCCAATTAAAACTAAAACTAATGATGTGGTTTTGTACTTATCAAGCTGCGGACCATCCTCGCCATCCTCTCTGAAGTGCTGGTGGTGCCAAATAATGCGCTTGATCTGAAAACCAAACCAAAAGAACTCCGTCAATTGATTACTAGCAAAGAACGTAACGAAAACGAAAAGGAAAATTTTATTTTTGCAATTCAAAACAGAAACCCAGGTTAACATTAATTCAATAGCTCTGATACCTCTATAAAGCCAAAAACTGAACAAGAATTTAAAATATTAATGTGACAAAATTTTAATTTTTGCTCTTCGGAGCTAAAAAAGCGTTTTTAATTTCAGGTCAAGATTTAATAATTGTAAAATAATCTCACCAGAAATGTGTTCTGATTCCACAAAAAGGCACCCTTGCTGAGAGGGTTGCGAAGTGTCAAACCGTGCTCTCTTTATCTCTGCAACAAAGAAAAATGAAAAGGTAAGTTATGAGGACGAATAATGATTGCAGAAAAAGATTTCCTTACCAATTGGTTGTTCGAGAGCCAAACTCCTTGTTCAATAGTGAGAACAAGAATGATGCACAGAGTTGACATTTGCTGTCCATTTTTCGGAAAAGCACAGCTCTGGGTCTGGCTGCAACAAAAAAGCAAATAAATTTAGAATTTACAAAAGTTTTTTTAATTAAAATGTTCAAATTAAATTATTTTGACAATCAAAAATTAATTAATTAAATAATTCACCCTTGAAAGTTTCAACTCACCTTTTGTGTCTGAGCACAATGAGCATGTTGGAGTAAATTGCCTTGGTTTTTTATCCTAATAGTTCATCTGCAAAAACAAAGCAAAAATTATGCTGCTGCTTAAACCTGTGAGGTGTTAACAAACCTTTTGTTGGGGCTTGGGTGTCCGTCGAGTCAGTGGCGACGGAAGAGGGCCATGTTGGCCCCCGGCCTGAGGCAGTAGCCGATGGTCTCCTTGGCGTCCAATGCAGCCCGACGTTTGTTGCTCGATCGGTCTCCGGGCAAGACATCAATTGGATCCGGCTGCCAGTGCTTCCTCTGCGACCAAAAGAAATTTTTGATTTAGAATTTGATGATGAATATGGTTTCAAGGATCTCTTACCTTTCTGCGCTCGATCGGCTGCCCATTGGCTTGAAGGGCGCGAGGAGCCTGTGGGCAAAATTAAAACAAAATTAGTCATTTCATTCAAAATTGACAAGTACAAAAGTTTATATTTACCTGAGAAACTGGCCTCACTTTGGTCTTCCTTCCCCGCTTATTCTTGGGACCTTCCTTGGCCACCTTGGGGACTGCAGTGGGGTCGGAACGGCGCTTCCTAGCCCTCTTCGGAGGCTCGTTAAGGCAAAGGGGCTCGATCTAGAACAGAAAGTCAGATTTGAAATGTTCAAAGACAAAAGAAGTTTTCACCTTTCTGGCCTTGGCCCTGCTCCTGGTCACAACGCCAGTGACCTCCTCGGGAGTGTCCTCAAGAACCTGGGCCACCCTCTTTTTCGGTTTCGGAGGCGCTGCTGCCGAAGGTGCGACCTGTGAAATAATACATTAGTTTTATTACTCTGAATAATTCCAGCAGAACAAAACACTTGCCTTGGCCGGAGTTTTTTCCTGGTCGATGGCTTTGGGGTCGGGCAGTTCAGCATCAGAGTCAGGTGCCTCTTCTTGCTCGGCCTCCTCCTCTTTGTCTTCAGTTTCGAGTTCGGGGACCACAAGACGAACCAGGATGACAACAGGGTTCATATTGGCCACAGGAGGGGTCACAGCCACGCCATCCGCCTGCTGATCCCCAACCTGGTCGCCCTCTTCCTCCTCAGGAGCATCATCTTCAGGGTCCCTGCCGTCCACTTCCTCATCGCGGGTCTCACGAGTGGAGGAATTTTCTTGGTCAAGCTGTTCCTCAGCATCGGAGTGAGGTGCCTCTTCTTCGGCATCCTCCTCTTTGTCTTCAGTTTCGAGTTCAGGGACCACAAGACGAACCAGGATGACAACAGGGTCCATATTGACCACAGGAGGGGTCACAGCCTCGTCATTCGCCTGCTGAACCCCAACGTCGCCCTCTTCCTCCTCAGGCGCATCACCCTGAGAAGCCTGTTCTTCAGGGCCGTCAACTTCCTCGTCGCGGGTCTCACGAGTGGAGGAATTTTCTTGGTCACGCTGTTCCTCAGCATCGGAGTGAGGTGCCTCTTCTTCGGCATCCTCCTCTTTGTCTTCGGGGACCACAAGTGGAGTCAGGAGGACAACAGGGTCCACATTGGCCACTGGAGGGGTGACAGCCTCTTCATCCTCTCCCTGGTCGCCACCGTCGGATTCTGATTCGGAGGCTTGGCCATCACTGTCGTCTTCGTAAACCAGAGAATCAAACAGGAGTGGGTTCAAGTCTTTCGACACATGTTCCCAGTCGTCCTCATCCACGGGCGCATCCTCTTGCGGCACGGCAGTGCCTGCAGGAACCGAAATCAAAGGAAGTTCAGGTTTTTCAGGAGGGTTGTACGTGGGGAAGACACCGGAGGAGAAATCCACTTCCTGCAAAAAGTTGAAAAATATGTAAGAATTATTTTTTGGGGGGTTGAAATAAGCACTCACATATGATTTGGGCCACTCCATCAACTGGCCTTTGTGGTTTATGCGCAATGCATGATCAAAGAACTGAAAATTTTGCAAATTGTAATTTTTTCTCCTTTTTTTATTATTTGTTTTAAATTACCTGGTTATCCAAGAAGTAGTTGATTTCTTCTTCAGTTTGGAAATTCAACTCTTCTTTCAGTTTGGGAGCAGAAATCTATTAAAGACACAAGGTTTAAAATTGGTTGTTGTAAAATCATCAAGGTTATAAGAAGACAAAGAGTGTATTTGTGTATTTATTCGGACAGAGAAATAGATTATTTTGATGAACCAAGCCCGGTGGCTCAGTGGTTAGAATGCTTGCATTCTAATCAGTGAGTTCCTCGGCCGTCATGGGATCAATGCTCAGCCTGGGGCTGTTTGTGGAAACAAATAGCCTCTGGTATGCGAATCATTGATAACATTTCGGCTGACACGTCGGGAATTTGGGAGGTATGGCGCAAGCTGTACCGACTCGCACTCGGAGGTTTGCCACGTTTCCTCCGAGCCACAAGCTGGAAGAACTCAGCTTGTGTGGCGAATGCCTGCGTTTCATTCCAAGTCCTTCGTGGCAAGGCCGGGTCAAGGGGTAAGGTCTCAAGGGGGGTGGGGGGCCCATGCGAGCACCACCAAATCTGCTAGAAAGCCCCCGAACAAGGGTCAGGTTGGTTGGGAAGCACAATTGTGCCAAGGGTGCTCGACTACGGCAAGAGACCGACCCAATAGCCTAATAAGCTCACGGGTGCCATAAGCAAAAAAAAAAAAAAAAAAAAAAGATTATTTTCAATTTTTATTACAGAAAAAATTAAAAAGAATTAAAATGACGTATTTTGTTCATTCATTTCAAGCACAAGGGCAGAATACAGAATTAAGAAACACTATTAATTAAATTGGTGCCAAAATCTGACCCAATCGTCCCAATCCAACTTCAATATACGAAGGGATGGTTTGAAACTTTAGTAAATAAACGTTTCCGTTATTTAGTTAAATTAGAAAAAAGAAATATAATCAAGGCAACTCGAATTTTTACTTGTGCTTTCTTAAGAAGAGAACTGCAAAATAAGAATAATTTGCCAATTAAGTTATAATACCTGATGAGCTGAGCAACTGTCGCTGATGAGCAGTTTCACATGCTGAGTGAATCTGTCAAAGTCAGTGTCCCAGGACGGGTAGCTCGCAGTTTGCTCCAAGTAAAAATCAAGCAGCTGCTTGCCAACAGGGCTGTGGTCCAAGGGGGTTGACTTGGTGAGGCGCAACCGGAGACAATTCTTGACGATTGCCGGAATCCAGCTCAAAGTTTTGACTGCACTCACATGCCGGACGCGTTCCAGCTCGCACCAGCGAATGGCCAGCTCGACCTTGGCCAGGGCGCTCGTGTTCAAGTACAAGGCCCACTCGGTGGCCATGACAGCATAAAAGGTCATGTGATAGGTGGGATTCACAAGGTAGCAGTAGAGCCGCTGCAGAATTCCGGCTCGCAGATTGAAGCCGAAGAACTCCTGAAGAGAAACAATATTGAAATCAGCCAAAATAACTAGGTTTATGGAAAATGCTACCTTCGTTATGAGCTCAGTGATGAGAGAGAAGAGTTGGTTGGGGTCCATTAAGGTGAAGAGCGGCGAGCCCGGACACTCGTCCATTTGCGCGTCCATCAAAGACAGCAGCTGCTGGAAGGGCAGCTCTAACATGAAGCTGATGGGGCTAGTTATGACAGCGGACTGAACCACCCTGGTTGTCAGTGGCCTGGCCAGGAGGCGGTGGGCATTGTGCACCACGCTCTTCTCCCGAATCCGCAGGCCAACCTTCGCAGCTTCTATGTAGCTCAGGGACGTCGTTATGCTCTGCAGAAAAGAGAGAAAAACAAAAGTAGAAAAATTTAAAATTTGTTTTTCATTTTATTACATCGAGCATCGCCTGCTGGGCAGCCTTGGACACTTGGCGGTACATGTAGAAAATGACCTTGAACCATCCGACAGGTCTGTTATTCACCCGGATGAGGAAGGGCAGAGCGACGGCAAAGTTATCTCTCGTCTTTTCCAGGACCTTCAGTCCTGACACCTGGATCGCCAGGTTTAGCATCTTTGAGATTGCCGAAGCCACGTCCAAAGTGCATTCGGGCACTGCGGATAGTTAAAAAAAATCATTACTTAAAAATTCTCCACACATATTTTTAATATTAAAAGTTATACTTACAAAATTCTGCATATTTGTGCACGTCGGAGAAGTCGTTCGATTTGAGAAATGGGGCGATGGCCGAGTTGAAAGTCTGGACTTGGACGTCCATGGCCCTGGTCAAGCTCGTCCGATAGGGCTCGTCCAAGTTGAGGCATTTTATTGCTGCCAAGGTAATTTTGCGCTGGTCCTTGGCTTGTTTGCCTTGCAGACGTTCGCTGAAGAGCATGGCAGCTCGGAAAACTCTGCGGAAAAAAAAACTCACAATTACTTTGCCACTTGAAAAAAGGAGAGGTGCACGACTTACGCAAACCAAGATAAGTTGCTTGGTTGGCCGACCAAGTTACCACGATCCATGTGCTCCCACAAGGTTTCAGTGATGTCCGCAAGCAGATCAATTCCATCTGCTTTCTTCGATCTTTGTGCTCGGTTGATCACTCTTTAATATGAGGAAATGCAGATTTAAAATAAAATAAATCAATTTATCGTAAGATTATTCTGGGTCCTTGTAAAAAAATTAACAACTGAGAGAAGGAAATAATTATTATTATTATTATTATTTATTCTTCTTATTAATGGGGAAAAAATTTGATTTCTAATAATCATAAAAAAACTCACCCTTTCAGAAGAGGATCAAGACATGCGTCCCTTTTGATGGGATCGATGGCAAGCGGGATCCTGCCTTTGCGATCGGCGCAGCAAAACAATTTGTCGTAGAAGTGCAAGCACTTCAGCTGAGGTTGCTGTACATTTTTGGCCACTGAAACAAAATTGATATTCAAATTAAATCAACGAATTTCCAGAACGGTCCATTACAAAATGGAAAAAAACATAAAAATTAAAATAAGAAATTAACTTTTCTACAAAATAAATCATGCATTTTTTTTTTAACTAAAAGGCGCATTCTCAATTACCGCTCCCCGCATCAATTAAGATTATTTGCGTGTTTTGATAGCAACCATAATTATTATTAATTCTTGTGTAACTTTTACATGAAATTAAAACGTGACAAGAATTCCTACAACTTTTCCAAACATTATTTTCCACAGTTGCTATAAAATTTGGTTGACTTTTTTTGACAATTGGTTTTTTTAATAGTGAGGGAGATAAGATATGATTATTCACTCTTCGACGGCAGAAAAGAACCATAAATTGAGGTATGAACTTCGGCCGCGCGCAATATAAATAAGTTTTAAAACCAACAAAATCCACTTTCAATTGGAAACGAAATGAAAAATTCGTCATGTCATAAAATAATAAGTGTCTGAGTTTGAAAAAAAGGCAAAAATTTGTTCTGATTAAAATTTTATATCTCAGAAATGATTGAATTTTTTAATTTAATTAATTAATCAAAACCCATTTTGTCAAAATAATTCACAGCTTTTGAAATATGGCCATAGCATGAAGCGCAAAATTTTTTCCCCTTTTTTATTCCAGAAAACCCATCAAGAAAAATATATTCGCTTCCGGCTTGATTAATTCATTTCATTATTTTTAGACTACGCCCGTATGGGAAAAGACAAAACATGACCTTACAATATGTTATTTAAATTTATAAATTGTTAAAAAAAAATATTAATTAAAAATAATTTTAATTTTTTAATTAATTAAAATTTTAATTTTTATCAAATTTCGCTTGTATAAATTTAAATATTGAAGAATTGTACTCTGATGAGGTATTTTCAATAAACTATATATTATTTTTAGACGCTGAATTTAATTTCGTTGTTATGGGAATTATTGAGTGAATATTTGTATTTTTAATTGAAAATGTCCTTGTTGTTTCCAGTCGCGGCTGATTCCTTGCCCAAGTGCATATTTGTGTGCGTTTACGACCTTTTTGTGCGTTTCAAGAAGTGGCGGCGGCGCTTTTTCTTTTTGCCAATCCGACTTTAGAGGGGAGCGGGAGATTTTGGATTTTATTTTTCCCTCAGAGTAAAATTGTTGGACAGACAAATTTACAATTCAAATAGTTGCCCAAGGATATTAAAAAGAGAGGAAACCACAGGCGCCTGGAAATTTTGTTGTTGGCTCAAAAAAGGGGTAAAAAGGATTTCTGCGTCAATCAATAAAAGACCAGGCAGGATCTCGCTCTGATTTTAATGTTTAGGTGAAACTAATCTGAAACTGCTATCATGCGCGACAGAATAAGGGACGCGCTCTTAAAATTGAAGCACCACTTCCTGTGAAATGCACAAACACCCCAAATTACAGAGCCTCGGGCGTCAACAATGAATCGCTCCTATGGTCACAGACGCGCGCTCTGCCAAAATAAATTAATGCGCGTCAATCACAAAATGTAGCAAGGTCAATTTACAAAATAAGAAGAGGTGAACCAAAGTAAAAAACAAAATTATTTGTGCATCCGGCGCCTTAAGGCTTAAATAAAAGAATTATTCTATTAATTATTTTCATTTCAATTATTATTTCATATGTCAGCCTTCATCTTAGAATGAAAAATTTTGTACTTTCTATTATCAGAATTTATTTCCACACAAATATAAAAAGTAAAAAGTGCAATTTGAGGTACAGACAAACTAGGCGAATTCTGATGCTTTCTCGGAAAATCGCAATCGGATTTAATTTCATAAAAATTGGGATCCAAAAAAAAACTTTGCCTCTTCATCGGGTTATATTTCCAAATAAATCCATGTAGCAAAAATATTCCACCTTTTATTGGCTCAAATAGCTCAAGTAGATTTTATGAAAAAAAAAAAAAAAAAAAAAAAAATGACCAATATATATAAGTGAGCGGAAAAGGGAGAGTTGTTTTTCTCTTTTCAAAAATGGGGAAAATTCAGTATCCAGGAATTGGCAGCGGCGAAGCAAAGGAAATTGAACCAGGAAAATAAAGTGCGCCGCGTTCCAAACTGACAAACGGGTGCAGCTGCTGCAGAAAGAGCCATTTATGAGCGCCAATAAAATTTTCTGCTGTCGCTCTTTCAAACTTTTTGCTTTGCGGAAATTAACAACAAAGACTTAAAATCCACCCCTACCCTCATTTTCTTTCCGCAATTTAAGACGCAAAAAATGCATAATTTGTTTTTAGGTTCTGCCCAAATGCGAAAATAATAACGCTGAGAATTTTGTTCACATCAATTGCACCACAGATTGAATTTTTCCCCTCCTGAGAATAAATCTTTACGCATTCAGTGTTTTTATTTTAACCATCAATTATTTAATTTTCATTCTTACTTTTGATCGCACAAGCAAATTTAATTCATACGAATTTTTTTGATTCATAAAAAGACTCGTTTTGCAGGTAAAAATATCACAAATTTTAACAGAAAAAAAACCGTAGGCAAATAGGAAAGGTCTGATTTTTTTTCGTGTAAAATTCAATTCCTTTGAAACTTTTTAATTCAAAAAATAGGGTGATCATCAAATTTTAGCATTTTTTTATATTCTAAATGATAGATTCAGTCGTGACCCTGGCCAGCCTGATTTGTTCAACAAATTATAAAATACCGAAAGCGTTTCTCGCCCAGTTGAATATGCGCTGATTTTAAAATAAAAATATGCATTGAATTCAAAAGTTCATTATTTGCATGACTAAGAAACGAAGGAAAATTTTAAAAAATTTTCTGATATTTCGGAGCCATTAATTGATAATTTATCGCGCCTGGAACGTGCACTTCTTAGATATGCGCCGACCAACAATTGAGTTGGAGATTTGAACGCGCGTGAGAGAGGAATGTGATTTTCCATTTGGGTCCCGGCACCATAAAAGAGAAGAAGTCTCAGGGGGCGAGTTGGAGGAAAAGCGAAATGAAGTCCATTCTTTCGCGGCGGCGACGGCGGAAAAAAGGAGGAAGGTTGGGAAGGCGGCCGAGAATCACTTCAAAGAAAGAAAAATCCATCTTGACCGGCGGCGCCGGCGAGAAGGAAAATCAGCCGCCGCGCCTAATGCAAAGTGCACAAAAGAGCAATAAAGCCGTCGTCAGCGTGCGAGCTTCGGCCGCGCACAAAGAAAAATCAACAGACTCGAGTGGCGACAACACAAATTCGTTCCACCAAGAAAATCCCCAGAAAATTAAAGCTCCGCCAACAAACACGCCGAGTCTGATCAAAATTGTTGAAAAAGTTTAAAATATATAGAACTGAAAATTTCTGGTTAAAATGATCGAGGCTTCACCGTGGCAGGAGTTTCAGCAACATTCTTGCTAGTTTTCCCAACAATTCCTTTTTTTAATAAATTGTTTCCAACAATTGAACGTGGACAAATCAACAAAAAGATTTTGTCGAGGTGAAAAATTGAAATAAAACTCTGAAAATTAATTAATGCCCAAATTTAGGTTAAAAATAAATGATTCACAGCTCGAATATGTATTATGGCTGCAGCCGAATGGTAATTTGTTGCTCTTTTCTACAAATTAAAAAAAAAAACCCATTGAGGAGAAGCCGAATTGAAACTAAACACACCCGGAATCAAACCTTGAAATTCTTCAACAAAATCAAAATCCATTTCTGTATCAGCATAACAGGCGCAATTAAAAAACTTTTATATCAAAATACGACTGAATTTGCGCAAAAGAGACGAATTAAATTTGAGCAAAATCAATCAGTAAAATAGAAAGGCTGGGAGGAATTTTATGGTTGTGGGTGGACGATAGGCTGGACTCCGTTTACGAGATCAGAGGAAGGCAGGAAGCTTCTTTTCCGAAACGCGCAAATGTGCCTGACGCGTCACTCGACTTAATCAAAAATCTCTTTAGCTCAATAATCTTTAAATCGTCGGCGATCAATGCATTTGCTTGTGAAATGAGATGGTTAATTTTGTCGCTTCTTAAGATTTCAAATTTTGTTACGAAAAATCCATTTGAGTGACATGCAAATTTATAAAAAAAAAATCAGATTTTTGTTTTTAAATATAACAGTTTTTTATTTAAACATAATTTGTGGAAATTTATGAAATTTAATTTTGTCCAATTAATTCTCACTCATTTTCAGGTCTAAAAGTTATGACTGCAACCAAGAAAGTGACCAAATTCATCAAGGAAAGCAGACTTGAAAAGAAAAGATAAAAAAAAATATCTCTTAATATTTTCTCGAGTTTTTCCAATTTCATGAAAAACTGAATAAAAAATAATTAAGTCAATTTGAATAAAGAACAGAAGGCCTGCGATTGAAAGTATTCAGCCCGTAAATTGTTCCGTCCGGTTTCCGATATCAAATTTCCAATCATAATTTAATAATTTTAATTTATCACATTTTACTTTGTGTCTGTATAGTCTTAAGCAAATTAACTCCAGTTTGATTCAAGGCTGCGTGAATCACTGGAATCTTTTTTGATGCGACTCTCAAAATTCGATGCGCAAAACAAACAAGGTCCGAAATTGTCGCAATTTGAACGCGGGGTGATATGAAGATGGAAAAAGGGACTTACTTTTCAAGCCGGAAAGTTTGAAGCAAGAGCAGGACTCGAAAAGAACGCCTGCTTCAGTCAAATCCTAAAAACAGCTAACCGAAGGAAAAGTGCGGCGAGGTCTGCGGGATGCACGAGCGAAAATGCACAAAATGCAGAGAAATAAACAAGAGAGAGTCTCAAACAGCACCACGGTGCGGGGGATGTCAACAAGGCAACAAGGGAATGCTGTGAATGAACCTGAATGAAGCAGCACTGCGTGCCTCGAATTCCGCATTGTTCTGCTTGGAAGGTGCTGCCGCCCCACGGCAGACATTTTAACTTGATGCACGTTACAACCGGTTACAACCAGTTACAACGGTGGTGGCGCCACTGTTGTTTCCTCCCAACCTCCCAATGGATCTTCCCGGGCCTTTCTTTTCGAATCAAATCAAAAAATCATTCGTGCACATGCGCAATACAAAATTGTTCGCCCACATGGGAGAAATATCGTAAATATTGCTGAAAATTTCGGCCGGTGAAACTTTTTTCCATTTTAATTGCAAGGATGGAAGTTTCGGAGGCCTGTCTGCTTGCGTATTGAAAAATGAGCTATCGAATTCTCGTCTGGTGGCGGGGTTTGCCCCGCAGAACCCTCTACAGTCAAACCGGACAATGGGTAAAATTACTAAAATTAATCTCTTCAATAAAAACGGCATGATGTATTAATATTTTTTATTTTATGTGTTTGAAGTGAAAATTTTCTCCCCGAAATTTTAATAAATTCGACATTATATTTTTAATTTTCATACTTTTACTCCTGATTAAAATCAAATGAATACCCCGTGTGCCTGATTACAAGAATACAAAACATAATATCAACTTTTTTATCTTTTAAAATTTTACTGACGAAATTATAATATTATTTCACTTCTTACAGGAAAAATTGAGCTTGGATGTTAAGAGGAAGATCGAGTCTACCTGGAGACCGATCGTGCAAGCCGTAGCCGCCAAAAAGAGTCCAAATCCTCAGGGCAAAATGTACTGCTTGGCGATGTTTCCGTACCCGTCCGGAAATCTACACATTGGCCACGCCAGGGTCTACGCCATTTCGGACACGATGGCCCACTTTCATCGGATGAACGGAAAATACGTCAGTTTTGTTTACAATTTATTTTTTCCGTTAAAAAATGAGCCTTCGTTTCAGGTGATTCATCCCATGGGATGGGATTCCTTCGGCCTCCCTGCAGAAAACGCAGCCAGGACGCACAAAGTGGACGCAAGAGAGTGGACGGTGGGGAATGTGTCCAGAATGCGAGAGCAGCTGGACAACATGGGCTTCTGCTTCGACTGGGACAGGGAAGTGTCCACCTGCGAGCCAGAATACTACAAAGGCAGCCAGCAGATTTTCCTTGAGCTCTTCAAAAGGGGTCTTGCGTACAGGGGCAAGGTTGAAAATCCAACCACTTTTATAATTTAGCTCTAATATTTATTTGTCAATCAGTCGACTGTCAATTGGGATCCGGTGGACGAAACGGTCCTCGCGGACGAGCAGGTCGATCAAAACGGCTTCTCTTGGCGCTCGGGTGCAAAGGTCGAAAGAAAGGAATTGACGCAGTGGTTTGTCAAAACAACAATATTTTCAGAGTATGGTGAATTTCATTTTTAGAAAAGATTTGATATCAACTTTAACCCTCCAGGCGTCTTTTCAGTGGACTGGAAAGTCCACAATTGGAAGACTGGGAGAACGTAATTAAAATACAGAAACACTGGATTGGAAAATGTGACGGGTATTTTGTTGATGCCGAAACTCAAAGGTACTTGAGTTATGACTTTGCTGTAATATCCAATTTCACCCTGTGCAATTTTTAGTGGCGAGAAATTAAAAATTTGGACTTCGTCGCCAGAAGACGCGGGTTTGTTTGTTGCTGTGCGAAGAACACACCCTCTGTGTTCCGAGAGAAAAATCGTCAAAGACTGTTTTTTGGACACAAATGTGGTCCACCCTTTGCACAAGAACATTCTTCCAGTCATAATCTTCGACAGAGTAAAATATTTACAGTTATAATTTAAAATTTTAAATAAATCTCATCATTAGAATGAGTTCAAAAAGGATGATGTTGCCTATCTCGGGGTAGCCTCGTCTGAGGAAGATCGAGAGATTGCCTTTTCCCTGGGACTGTCAACACCACCCTCTACCAATATGTCCAAGGAAGAAGCAATTAAAACCATCAAAGAAAGAGGTTCTTAAAAATACACGTTGCTAAAATAAATTATCAAAATGAAACTTTTTTTAATAGGACTTGGTGATGGAGTCCCCGTGAGTCACCATTTGCGAGATTGGCTCGTGTCAAGGCAGAGAAGGTGGGGCACTCCGATCCCCATAGTTCTGTGTCCCAGTTGCGGGCCACAACCTGTTCCTGAGGAGGAACTTCCTGTCTTGGTGCCACCGTCCAACATGGATCTCAACACGTGGAAGCAGAAAAGCTGCCCAAAGTGAATTCGACCTGAAATTCTTTTGAAAATTGCAGCTAAATTTATTATGACTTGCAGATGCGGAGGAGCAGCAGAGCGTGAGACTGACACACTGGACACATTTGTCGACTCGTCTTGGTACTTTTTGCGCTTTTTGGACCCCAAGAACTGTGAAAAACCATTCGATCCTGCTAAGGTCAACGCCATGATGCCTGTTGATCTCTACGTTGGGGGACTAGAGCATGGTATTTAATCAGAAAAACTCTATACTTAAAGTAAACTTAAAAAATAAATCTCTAGCTGAACTGCACTTGTATTACGCTCGGTTCATGGGTCACTTCCTTCACTCGATCGGCTGGTTAGATCGACCTGAACCCTTCAGCCGCCTTCTTATGCAAGGCATGATTATGGGCAAGAGTTACAGGGTGAAAAACTCTGGCAAATACCTTCGAGCCGACCAAGTGGACACCTCAGGTGTGAAATTTTTTAGCAAGGTTCAGTGCGATTTTACATTTCCCTCGACAGGAAAAGAGCCCGTGGAGTTTGGGACGGGAGCTGCGATTGTGGAAACGTGGGAAAAAATGTCCAAGTCAAAGTTGAACGGAGTCAGCCCGGAGGAGGTGGTGCAAGAATTGGGCTGCGACGCCACTCGACTTGCGATTCTGGTACAGGTGGCACCCACCTCGCACAGAAAATGGTCATCGGAAAGTACGCCGACCACTTAAAATTTGATTCCTTGAGAGGAAATGTGCTCAAGTTTTGTTTTATCTCATTTCCAGCTTACAAGGGAATCATCAATTGGCAAAAAAAGATTTGGATATCTATGAATGACTTTCTGGAGCAAAGGAAGAGGCAGGATGTGCCAATGAGTGATGAACTCTCGGCTGAACTTGCCAAGGAGGAGGAGCGCCTTTGGGATGCTCGTAATTACTGCCTCTCTAGCACCACCTATCACATGAGTACAAAATTGAATTGATTGCTTGATATTTTGGTATTTATTGATGCTGAAATTCCAGGTAAAATCGAACTACATCTAGCTATATTAGGAATGCAAGGCTTGACAAACAGCTTAAGAAGAACGCCAAAAAAGCTGATAACCTTATCGACTCAGTTCCAACGAGCGCTTGCTTTGCAACTTATTTTGATTGCCCCCTTTGCTCCTCACTTTGCGTCGGAGCTTTGGGCGGTTCTTGCCTTGGCCACTTCGATAAAAACAAATGAATTTGATTGGGTACAAAAAATCTTTGTGCAATTTTTATTTTTATAACTATTTTTTTTTAACAGAGCAAGTCTGTCTTGGAGCAGAGGTGGCCAAAGTTGGATGCTGAGTATAAACTTGACCTTTTTATTTATGTGAGTTATTCGCAAGTACCTCGGCAGGGTTATATAAACCATTAAATTTTTCAGTTGAACGACAAGGAGGTGGTAACGTTTAAACTGACCCAGGAGGAGTTTCGTAATATCAAAGAAAGTGAAGTTCTAGAACTTGCTCTAGGAAATGATCGGTTTAAAAACTTGCTGGGCAGCTGGGAAGTGAAGAAAATTTTAATGTACACACACCAAGATTATTATATAAAAGCCTTTATCACCTCGATCCGAACTGACAAGGATTGTGCAGCAGGAAAGCAAACAAAGGAATTAGGCAGTGACAATGAAAACAAAGAAGCTAAAAGGAATTTATAGTAAAGAGTGAATGTGGAGTACGAAAGAAAAATTTGGGAAAATGTTAACAAAATGAGGCAGTTTATTTAAGCAAATATTTCATTTTCTTAAAAAAAACAATATTTATACAAAATACATACAAAAAGAATTATGCATTATATTAAATTTGGTAAAATTGAATCAAGTTGTCAGTTTTGCCAACCAAACTACGAAAACCACTTTTAGTTTTAATTAAATCTATTATGGAAGTTGAAATTGTGACAAAAAAATATATTGTTAACGTAAGCAATTTAAAAAATACCATTTTATTCAATAAAATATTCGAAATTTAAATTTTTTATTCAAATTCTGATTAGTAGGTGGATTAAGTTGCGTGCCGTGTTGAGCCGTACGTGACTGACCACGCCCCTCAAGTAGACTTCGGACTTGCGGCCGTAAATTTCGCACGAATTTTGCTCTCTTGCCATATTTGCTGGTCTCGTCCTCGACTGCCATGGCTGGTAAAACACTCTTTAATTTCTACCGAATCGCCTGAACTATCAAATCTCTTGCTAAAGTCCACTGCGCTTGGCACTTTTTACGGAAAACCGAAACTGTTTTTCGCTAACCCCGCCGTCAACATTATTTTACAGTTGCTGAAAAATAATATCTCTGAGGGATTGATTCATTTACTGCGATGTCCTTATCGTCCTTTGTAATTTTTTTAATTTATTTATAATAATTTCATTAGTGAATTGTCCATTTATATCTTTTTTCACTCTAATATCGAATGACGTGTTTTTGTGCTAAGCCTATCATCCAGCAGTCTTTATAATTTAAAACTAAAATATTCATAGTGTCCAGCTGTCTTGAAAACGCATCTGATTTAAATGCAAATTAATTCAATGTGGCAGTAACAAAATAATAATCCATGAATAGCTTTAAAACCAGCCTCCACAGCCTGAACTATACAAACAAATGTTTTTTGTTCTACTTTTAGATTAAAACCCTATAAAATCGTGTGAAAAAATATTCAATAAATCATACTGAATATAAATTTAATAAAATTTTAAACCCCACATATCTAATGCACTTTTTTTCAGTTGAAAATTAGGAAAATTAAAAATTTATAAATTAGATGAATGAGATGAAATAAACTTAATTTAAAATTAATATGAGATTTTTTGCTTGAAACACATAGAGATATAGTATTAAATTTATTTCAAACAGTTGCATCGTGTCTTGAATTAATACATATTAAAAAATAAGGTGTAAATAAAGCAAGACTTTTTTTATTGAATTTGGATTCATTTTATTATTATTTTATTATTTCTTTCTTGAATTAATTTGCTGACCTTGTTGGCCACTTATGTGGAGTAATTTATTTTCATTTAATATCACATTATGCATTTGCATATTTTTAATTAATTTGCTTGGATAATATTTAAATTTGATGATTTTAGGCAACCCATATGCACAGTACCTGAAGAGCCTGGAGGTGGCGGGCAAGACCTTCAAATACTTTGACCTTCCTGCCCTCGGAGGAGCCAAATATGGTCAGTCAAATCTCATCATATTTCACCATTCTCATTAATTCTGAATTTTGGTTCAGACGAGTTGCCGTTCAGCGTGAGGGTTCTTCTGGAGTCGGCGGTGCGAAATTGCGACGAATTTTCCGTGACCCGGCAAGACGTCGAGTGCGTCCTGAACTGGGCGGACCAGCAGAACGTGGAGCTCAACTTCAAACCGGCCAGAGTCATCCTCCAGGACTTCACCGGCGTCCCGGCTGTGGTCGACTTTGCGGCGATGAGGGACGCCGTCGCCAAACTCGGCGGCGACCCCGACAAAATCAACCCCATCTGCCCCTCGGACCTTGTCATCGACCACTCGGTCCAGGTCGACTTTGCCAGAACGTGAGACCCGATTTCAAAATTTAAATAAACACGTTTGTTGAATTCGGTTTGAAATTTAATATTCATAAATGATTCTTTACTTTTAACTCAAATTAAATTAATTTAAGCTGCACAATGGATCCCAATTTCGAGACAGAATTCGTTAATTATAATTTTTTTATGCTTGTAGAATTAAAACTTTCATATTGTTAACAGGGCTGATTCGTTGCAAAAAAATCAAGACCTTGAGTTTGAACGCAACAAGGAGCGCTTCCGTTTCTTGAAATGGGGCGCCACCGCCTTCAGGAATATGTTGATCGTGCCGCCTGGCTCAGGCATCGTCCACCAAGTCAACTTGGAGTACTTGGCCAGGGTTGTCTTTTCCGACTCTGAAGTTCTGTACCCAGACTCAGTGGTTGGAACCGACTCGCACACCACCATGATCAACGGCCTCGGCGTTCTCGGTTGGGGTGCCGGAGGTGAATTAGATTTTCATCTGCTTTTTCAGCGAGAATCAATGAATCAATTGTGTTATTATTATTTAAATTAAAAAGCTCTTCTATTGGCATTGTTTTTTTTCTGAGTTTTTGTCAGTAAAAATAGGCGAATATGGAAATAAGTTTTAATTAAATTTGTGTATTATCTAAATTGAAAGTTTTATCACCGCTTTTGAACAATTTCAGGCATTGAAGCGGAGGCTGTCATGCTTGGTCAGGCCATTTCGATGCTTCTGCCCGAAGTCATCGGCTACCACGTCATTGGAAATCTGGACCAGTACGCCACCTCAACTGATTTGGTTCTCACAATCACAAAGGTAATCCGACAAACAAAAACTGGTTTGATTTCAATATTCTTTTAATAATCGTACTGAATTTTATGTTGTGTTTCGTTGCAGCACCTCCGTCAAATTGGTGTAGTGGGAAAGTTTGTCGAGTTTTTCGGGCCAGGAGTGGCAGCCCTTTCGATTGCAGACAGAGCCACCATTTCCAACATGTGTCCCGAGTACGGCGCCACAGTTGGCTACTTCCCTGTTGACAACGCCACCCTTGCTTACCTCAGACAAACCAGTAAAACCAAATCAAGTGCATATTTGTTTGAGTTTTATTTATATTCAAATTACAGACAGAGATGAACTGAAAATTGAAGCCATCGAGGCCTACTTGCGAGCCTCTAAAATGATGCGTGACTATTCCGATGCTAAGCAAAACCCAAAATTCACACAGGTAATCAAAATTACAATGCAATAAATTTCTTTGTTCTAAACTAAAATGAAGAAAAAAAAATGATAAACAAGTAAAAGGTTTAGAAAAGTTCTGAATCGCAAACTTCACAGCTAATCCCAATATTTCGTCTGATAATAATTTATTGTCGTTAATTTACAAGGTTGTGGAATTGGATTTGGCCACGGTTGTGCCTTCCGTCAGCGGACCTAAGAGACCCCACGACAGAGTGTCAGTGAGTGACATGAAGCAAGATTTCCTCCAATGTTTGACGAACAAAGTGAGTAGATTTTTTTATAACAAGTCAATTTGAGAAATAACTTCAAATTTTATATGCATACATTATTTAAAACTTGTTATCAGATTGATAAGAGAACATATTTCCTGGTTTTCAATCAGCGTAAAATTTCCTATGGTTTCATTATTTTGATGCCAAACTTAAATTAAGTCAAACACTTAAAATCTTACTGGCATACTTTTTTTTATAAATTTATATTTTATTCTGTAAATTGTAAACCGCAAAGGAATTTTAAATTAAATTTATAACATGAATACAAATTCATAACAAACAATATTTCTATTAGAAAATTCTGCTCCTAAAATTAAGAAATGCACAATGGAATTGTTTCAATCTTACCAAAAATTGAGATGAGCGAAGTAGAATTTGTGTTGAAAATTGGCGCTTGTAAGACTAATCATCCGAGCCTCTGTTGTTGTAAAAAAGCAACCCGAGCTTCGGATGATTAAATCTCTGTGCGCCCCAGAAGTTGAGTCGCCGGTCCGTGGCCGCGCGCAGACCTTTTATAAGCGGGCGCTGATAAGCGAGTTCCGGCCCGGCGCGCAAACACCTCCGTCTGAGCGGGTCTGATTGAAATAATTTCTTCAGGCCCTGCAGAGACAAAGTTGCTCGCGTTCAGGTTTCTCGCTCGCACTCAGGGTACATCCAAACCAAGACTGATCGGCCGCCGTGGCCCGGTGTCTCTTTTATCAACCCCCGGCCTGCCCCACCACCTGCGTCCTCCCTTCGGCCAACCCGCTCGGAAATCTCTACAGAAAATTTCGTCTTGTCTTGAAAAGATGAACAAAAAATTTGCAATCTCCGCGTTGGCTGACGATGAATACTTTTTTTTTTACTTCTTAAATTGAAATTCATTTAATTTATCAAAATATTTGTTTCTAATTTTCATTTATAACAACAACAAAAAAGTTGAATTATGCAAATTATAAATTTTATTTTATAATGAATCTGGTTTTTTCCTTTTGAGTGGCCAAGTTTATCGTTTTGGGAATTTCCCGTGTACTTTTTATAACTAAAATAATCAGTAAAGCGATAAATTGGAACTTGCCAGGAAGGATTTATCTGAATTAACGAGATTTAAAGCCACGTTTTTCTTGTGGAAATGAAATTTAAATTTAAACATAAAAGGATATTATGAAATATTTTTGTATTATAACACGTCCTTCAAAATTATCAAATAAAAATGATTTAAATATTTATTTCCAATCTCATCAGCATTATACAAAACTAAAGATTAATAATTAATTGAATCTATATCAATTTTTCAAAAATATTAATTATTTTGAATGATGAAATTTTTAATTTGAAATATAAAAACAATACATACATTTTGTACACTAAAGAGCAAAATGATTTAATTATTTTAACAATATTATCACATTTTTTCGTCCTCTTGCACAGTTGAAGTAATCATTGTTAAGAGAACTTTTTAAGTACAAAATTGTTCAATAAATGAATAAAATATAAATTTAATATCCAATCAAACTATGGAGCTGCCAAGAAAACACAAGAATGATAATAAGAAAGATTTTTCCTGTAAAAATTCTTTATTTAAATTTTACCACAGCTCTTACCTCTATTTTTATTAATTTTGCAATGGAAAAATTAAAAAATTAAGCAGAACAATTTCAATTCTGTGCCAATTTTACTTTTTTAATCCGGCCATACACTTTCAATAACTGTAAATACTCAATTTATGATAGTTGCTTTTATTCTAAATTTAATTTATTGCTATATAATATAAATTAGGGACAAAAATAAAATAATTATACTGAATTTTTTACTTTTTTCAGGTTGGATTCAAAGGGTTCGGCCTAAACAGCAACAGTTTGGACTCTGTGGGCTCTTTTGAATATGAAGGCAAAAACTACAGCCTCAAGCACGGCTCTGTTGTCATTGCCGCAATCACCTCATGCACAAACACCAGCAACCCATCCGTCATGCTTGGTGCAGGTGAGGGAAAATAATTAAATTAAATTATTATTTATTACTTCAAACTTCAAAATTGAAATATATTTTGTCTGCATATTGTTTCAAAAAAGGTAGGAAAGAATTGGAATGAAAAAAAAACTTATTCATTTCCAATGAAAATTATGTTTAATTTGATCGTCAAAATATTTTAATGTAAGTTTATATTAAGATGTTTTTAATTCATTTGGAAACTTAAATTACGAACTTTATAGAAATTTTCCAAAAAAATCTACAATTTTTTACTGGAGAGAAGAAATCATGCTCTCAGGATATTTCACACGGGCTGAAATTTGTCTCCCCCTTTTCCAACAAAAGGAAGAAGGTGACTGCCCTTTAGCAGGCCATCAACCTGGCTGACAAACAAGCCTCTCGTCTCAAGAGAGACGTTTTTCCGAGAAAATCTCTCCCCTTTGCGACGCCTGAACACGCTCCTGAAAGACCTGGCACCACCAAATCTCTCTGCCTTGACATGTTCTCGACTTTTTTCCTATAAATCTGCACAAACATGAGAGAGGGTTTGGACCCCCACGGAGCGAGAGATGATTCACCGCAGCACCTTCTTCTCGCAAAGAGAGTTCAGGTGGAAAATCCTTCGCCCGAGGGGCACAAATTCGGTCTCAGGAACAACAAAACAAAATGCATTTTTCTTGGAAAAAATCTTTATTCGGACGAGTGCATCCGTCCTGCTGTTTGAGATTTTCTCGTGAAATTTTCCTTCTGGTTTTTGTCAGAACTTGTTTGAAAACAAAATTCCCCTTGCAGCAGATTTATTTTCCTTTGCATTGAAGGCGGCGAGCAGGAAAAATATTCCTTATCATCGACTTATACTTTATTTTTGCTCTTTCAGTTTTCACGGAAATTATTTGTATTTTTTTTTCATTCTGATTACTTGCGGTTAGATTAAACTTGATCCGCAAACACGTTTATCTTTAATCTAATTAAAATAACAGAAATTTATAAAAAAAAAACATTAATTCCCTCAAATTTACGAACATAAAATTAATTTTTAAACTAGATTTATTTAAAAAATTAAAATAAATTTTCAAGTAATGTTTTGATTTGGAAATAGTTGAATTATAATTATATTTGTGAATTAATAAGTTTTTTTTTTAAATTTTTTTTTATATATTTCAATTTGTTTCTCAGGGCTTCTTGCGAAGAAAGCTGTCGAGGCCGGTTTGGGTGTCGCTCCGTACATCAAGACCTCGCTGTCTCCGGGCTCAGGTGTCGTGTCCTATTATTTGCAAGAGTCCGGAGTCCTGCCCTTCCTCGAGCAGATGGGCTTCAACAACGTCGGCTACGGATGCATGACTTGCATCGGAAACTCGGGGCCTCTTCCAGACGCAATCGTCGACGCCATCGAAAAGGTAAAATTTTATTTAGACACTTGCGAGATTTTGATTGTTTTAAAATAAATTGATTAAAAACAGAATGACTTGGTTTGCTGCGGAGTTCTTTCTGGAAACAGGAATTTCGAGGGGCGCATCCACCCCAACACCAGGGCCAATTACTTGGCCTCGCCTCTGCTCGTCATCGCCTACGCCATCGCTGGCAGGGTGGACATCGACTTTGAATCCGAGCCTCTTGGTAAGGAGCCGAAAAGCAGAAATTTTAATTGAATTAATTACTTTTTCTTTAATATTTTTAGGTCTGAATGAAAAGGGAGAACCGGTTTTCCTGAAGCAGATTTGGCCAACCAGATCCGAAATCCAGGCTGTCGAGAGCAAACACGTGATCCCTGCCATGTTCAAAGAGGTCTACTCGAAGGTCACTCAGGGCTTCAAGGCCTGGCAGGAGCTGGAGGCGCCGGAGGGAAAGCTCTACCCTTGGGACCAGAATTCCACCTACATCAAAAGACCGCCTTTCTTCGACAGCATGACTCTGGTATTTTT
This sequence comes from Neocloeon triangulifer, assembly GCF_031216515.1. NCBI lineage: Eukaryota > Metazoa > Arthropoda > Insecta > Ephemeroptera > Baetidae > Neocloeon > Neocloeon triangulifer. The sequence goes on from NW_026775552.1 coordinate 505,335, forward strand.
CCAATTTTTATAAAAATCTTATTTTACAAATATTTTATCCAAGGACCTGCCAAAACAATCTGCTCTGGCCGACGCCAGGTGCTTGCTGAATTTGGGCGACTCGGTCACCACTGACCACATCTCCCCTGCCGGAAGCATCGCCCGCAACAGCCCTGCAGCCAGATACCTTGCAGAAAGAGGGTATGCGGTGTTGAAATCGGTCAATGTTTAATTTTAAATTTATATCTCGAGCAGGCTAACTCCTCGCGAGTTCAATTCGTATGGCTCTCGACGAGGCAACGACGCAGTCATGGCTCGAGGCACCTTTGCCAATATTCGACTGGTCAACAAGTTGGTCGGCAAGCCTGGACCGAAGACTATTCATTTCCCATCGATGCAAGAAGTAATTTTTTGAGCAAATATCATTTCCTTATTATCTGATTTTTTTTAAATAAGCTTGACGTTTACGATGCTGCCGAGAGATACACACAGGAAAATGTGCCTCTGATTTTGCTGGTTGGAAAGGACTATGGCTCCGGTTCGTCCAGAGATTGGGCTGCCAAGGGACCGTATCTCCAAGTAGGGCTTTTTTATTAATTAAAAAACTGTTATATAAATTTTTTCTGATTGTAGGGAATCAAAGCAGTGATTGCCGAGTCCTTTGAGCGCATCCACCGATCCAATCTTGTTGGCATGGGCCTTGTACCTTTGGAGTATCTGCCCGGACAGTCGACTGACTCGCTTGGGTTCGACGGATCTGAGACTTTCACTCTGCACATTCCGGACGATTGCAAGCCTGGCCAGCTCATCTCCGTCAAAGTACGATTTCCTTCTAATATGAATGAAAAGTTTGTTTTTCAATTGAATTCTAGGCCTCCAATGGAAAGGAGTTCAGCGTGAAGTTGCGCTTTGACACTGAGGTCGATCTGACCTACTACAGACACGGCGGCATCCTCAACTTCATGATTCGCCAGATGCTACAATAATCACATACAAATAATGCAGGCGTATATTTTTGTTACCCCCTGTCTGTGCCAACCATTTGTTATTTTCTGTGGCCTTTTAAGATTTTATCTGCATTTGAACGAAAATATGTTTACTTTGTGTTTGGTGCTGTTTTTTTGTTATTTTGGTTAGGAAATTTTAAATAAATCAATAAAATGTATTCCTTTTATTAGTGTTTAATGGAAAAATTCACAATACGCAATATTCAAAAGCAAATAAATTACAAAAATAATTTTAAGCTTCACTTTTTAGCCTTCCCATGAAGGGCTGATAGGAAATTGTCAACTCCCACCTTCCTCAGCATGTCCTGTGGGTTGGAACTTTCTTGCGGGCTTTGAACCTTCAGAAACAAAAATTCAGTTCAAATTAACAGAAAAGATGATTTAAAAATACTCACTTTTGACCTAGACTTTGAAGGTGAGCCAATCAGGGCAAAAGTCATAAGGTCGTCATCCTCTGGACCTGGAGCAGAAATTTAAAATTTAATAATTGCTGAGACTCCTTTGATTTGAACATCCAACCTCGGTCAAGCTCCTCCTCGGACGATTCAATTTGCTTCCTCCTTTCAGCCCACGTGACTGTTTCTCCTTGATAAGAGTCCCAGACGTGGGTCTGACCCCACTTGAGGGAGATGTCCATTTCCTCCCCGTCCTCTCCCTCGACGCTGATGGTCATGCAGTATGACCTGTCCAGGTCTGGTTCAAAGTTTCCTGCCGAAGTGCCTTGCCATGCACAGGTCACCAGTTTCATTCTAGGGTTCCCGAGTTCGAAGGTTGGCTCTGGAATTCGGGGAGGAGGCTTCGAAGGGCTCAGCTGGAGAGACTCCAACAGGCGCTCTTTCTCAGCGCACGTCTGGGAGAGAGTGGGGGAGGAGTTCAGGGTTCTAAGGGCTGCTCTGCTCCGTTTTGTTGCAGACTTTGCTGGGGTTATCTTACTTCTCTTGTTTTTCTCCTGTGAATCAAGATGCAGAATTAAATTGTGAAAATTAGTGTTAATTTAATATGCAACCTTTGCTTTCTGTGCAGACTTGCGATCTTTCGTTGGGGTTTTCTTTGGGGTGGATCGTCTCTTCTTTGGTGAAGCTTTTTCGCCTCCTATCCGACGCCTCTTATTTTTAACTGGCGATTTTTTCGGACTGGACGCATTGGAAACGGGTCCGATGAGGGATCTCAGTTTGGCATCCCAGCTCATCGAATCTTTGGCAGGCTGAATTTCAGGAGACTTTGGCAAAGGTGGAGTGTGGGGAGACGGAGGAGTCTCAATCGGAGGAGAAGGTTGCGTCGGAGATTCTTCCACCAGAGGCGGGGGAGGAATTTCATTTTCAGGCACTGAAGTTTCAACTTCTGCAGGCGCCGACGGAGGCTCTTCTTCAGAAATTAGGGACAATTTATTCAACTTCTTGGATTTTGCTGTTTCTGGAGACTGAAATTTGAATCACATTAATCGCATTTCTTGCTATAAATTAATAAGCAAAACCTTTTCGAATAGACGAGATCGAACAATTCTTGCAGCCGTGAACAAGTGCTTGACCGTCGAAGAAGGGCTTCGGTGTTGAGCCAGCTTCGGAGAGGTATGAGCTCTGCGCGCTGCCACCTTGTGCTGTTTGGGGGTGGAGAAGTCGAGGGCTCGGACGTAGTTGCTGCCCCTTCTGGGTGTGCTCAGGCTTTTCCGCACCTCAATGGGGCGTTCTGTGCTGCCCTCGGCAAGGACGGGGGCAATCGGCGAATCTCGGGGTGGGTCTGTTGACCTGGCACCTAAAAGAATAATATTTATTTAAATTATGCTGATCAAATTTTTATTGATTACTGACCTTGTTGAGCAGGACTGATGCTCGGCATGGACACAAACGCCATTTGTGGCAAGGGCTGTCCTTGGGGAAATGGTGAGGCAGACGGCAGAGCATGCTCCGGGGTTGGAGGAATTATGTCTGGCGTCGGAGGAGTCGGGTCTTCCTCGACTTCAGGCGCCGAGACGTTCGGATAGTCCTGCTCAAACTCCTGTTCCACCGGAGGATGCACAATCAAACCTTCAATGGTGATAACTGGGGGCGGCATGTCAGGAGCTGCCAGTTTCTTGCCACCACTTTTTGGTACCTTCACTTTCTGGTTCAGTTTTCTGTCTGGTTTGGCTTGGGGCATGATTTCTAATTCAAAAGCAATAAAAACCTTGAGATTCCATTCAAATTAATTAATGAAACAACTATTTACTTGGCAATGCACCATTCGGACGAATTGAGGGGTAGCGTTGGGTAAAAATGTTTCTCGTATTATTAGGGGCTGGAATTAAAAAAAAAAATTAATAGCTTCTTTATGTAAAAATTGATTAATCCGTACTTGTATTTATGGAATCCTGAGGTTCCATGATCAGAATTATTGAGCCGACAGGGTTCGACGGCAGGGGTGGATTCGGGTGAATTTTGGTAGGGGGTAGGATGGGAGCAGGAGGCGCAGGTGGTTCTTGGACTTGCGTCTCTGGCTGGCTGAAATCGGAGCTGATCGGCATGGGTTGGTTAAACATACTGACAGACTGTTGTTCTTCCAAGCTTAGAGGAATTTCCAGTGTAATTTCTGGCGCTTCCACTGAAGTTTTCTCCTGCAAAGTGAACATTAATCTTACTGACCATTTATTTATTTCGAATTTACATTCTCTACGTTTCCGTCTTGTTTTTTGTCAACGGAAACATCCATGGCCGTTTCCCCCTCTGGAGGCGTGGCAATATCAATATCAGGGATTGCTTCGACAATGCTTCGGACCGCATCTTCATTGAGTATGTGCAGACTGTCTTGGGAAGCGTCGCCGTCGCAGTGGCCAAGTTTGGAGGCGCTTCTCAGCCTAGCCTTCAGAGGAACTTCATTTTGTGGTTCCGCAGAAGCGCCTTTCGCTCGTCCCTTCCTGCCGCGGGTGGGAGTGTTTTGAATTTCAATCTCCTCAGGGTCTCTGAAATTAATTGTGATTAATGAAAAAAAAATTGATACGAAAGCAAATTTTCATCACTTACGGGGTGTGAAGCTCGTTTGCCTGAGCGAAGTCTTGTCCGTTCGAATCAAGTTGCAAGGACAACGGAGGAGACAGGGCTGGGCCCAGACCATTGTCTTCACTGCCAACGTCGGACAGAGCAGCTGAAAAGTCTTTTGCAAAATTATAAATAATTTTTCTATAAATAAAAGCCTTGCATTTTGCACACCTTGGGTTCCGACGCAAATTTCCTGAATGATTTCCTCAAAAGTCGGGTCTTTTTCAGTCTCCTTGACAACTTGGTGGATGACTTTTTCAAGATCTTGATTCACGTCCTCGCAGCTGGCTTTAGGCTGGAAAATTTTGTTGATGCTCTCGGCGATCCTCTCGTGAAACTGGGTGTTCTTCAAAATGGGATGCAAAATCGGAACAATATCTGCGGGCGGCGCCATTCCTGAATCATCGGAAGTCCCTTCGAGATTCATACTGGGACTGCCAGTCATTCTTCTGCAAAAACGAAAATTCAGTCACATTTGACTTGACACAAATTTATCAAAAACCTCTTCTTGAACGGAATGCTAGTTTTGTTTTGCTTCAATTTGTTGGCTAGGTTGGCCATGAGTGCTCGAACTGGTGATGTGTTCATCACGTCATCAACTGGAAATAATTAAAATTATTATAAAATAAATTATATTTGAATAGAAAACTACTTGATGGATTTGTGTTCACTGGAGAACCTTCTCGGTAATCTGCAATTCCTTCCCCCATAGCATTGACTTCTTCTCTTTGGGCCTTTAATGATTTATTTTTTAGATCAATTTAATACAGAAGGAAGAAAATACCTCAAAAGCACTAGTAGCTTTAACGTGAGTAAAAAGTGCATCAACTTTATTGCAGAGACTTAGTTTGCTCTTGACATCCGACTGTTCTTCTGGCGAAAGACAATTCTGGGCTTCATAGACTAAGAATTTTTTCGTTAGGAAATTATAAAATGCTGAAGTTCCAATTTTTTAAAATTTTTATCACCATAATTGAAAGTGTCCGAGAGGTCTGCCAGCAAGTCCAGAAGAGAGTGTCCGTGGACAGTGTCCAGCACTCGTCGACCCTTCTGCTTTGCGTCTCTGCACTCGGCCAGCGCGGGACAGTTTTTTAGAAAAACGTGGCCTGCACTTGGACACTCCGCTTGCAAGTAGCCTGATTTTGAAAGTTATAAGGAATATTATCAAATTAAAAAAAAAAGACACAAATTTACCCCAAACGAGGCGGGCAATTTCCGATGGCAGAAGCGCCTCCATGGTCACCCCCTGCGGTCAACTCTTCACTTCGAACATCTTGAATTGTAAATGGAGCATTTTAATCAATTAATGATGAGGTGAAACGGCGTAAATTGTCAAATTTGACTAAAAAAAATGTTTGTTTATGTTTTTCTTTTCATTTTCAATAAAAGGCAGCGAAGAATCTCCAGGTTCGCTAACTTACCAAGAGATGGCGTTGCTTGCATTAAAATCGTTTCCTCGTGAAAAAATAAAACACAAACACAACACCACGTGTGTTTTAAGACAATTTTTGAAGACACATTTTAATTTTTAATTCGAATTGAAATTAGGAAAGCAACCAACTCATAATGAAGACAAAAGGTATGCATTAAGAATTCTTTCAAGACTTAAATTTTTGTCAGAATGATTGTGATCGTGCCTGACACGTCGTTTAAAAAGTTTTTTATTAAATTTTTGGAAATTTTTATTTTGATTGCGATTAAAATTTCAATTATTTTTCGACAGGAAAGGGCAAGAAGGGAAAAGCGTTTAGCAAGGCCGACGAGATGAAGCTGAGGAAAATGATCAACAACCAAAGTAGCAAAGCGGACGAGGAATCCGACGACAGCAGTCTTGACGATGAGGATTTGGATGTGCAGGACGACGACGCTGAAGACTTGGAGTTTGGATCCGATGAAGAGGTTGCTGATGATGAGAATGGAAATGAATCAGACGACGAGGAAGATGAGGAGGAGAAAGATGCCGGCAGCGAAGAGGACGAAAGTGTTCGTTAACTTAAAATTTAATTTTAGAATTAATAATTATTTCTTGACTCTTGTTTTAAATTAGGTTGAAAATGAGGGAAGCGGTAAAGAGGAAGACGTCGGAACTACTAAACAACACAAACAAGCACTAAATAGGCTGAAGGACACGGATCCGTCGTTTTACAAATATTTGCTGCAAAATGACAAGGAATTGTTGAATTTTGAGGCGTCGGACGATGATTCTGATGTTGACGAAGATGAAAAAGTTCACAAACCACCTGAAACACTGGCTGTAAATTTTTAATTATAATTTATTATAACCTGAATAATCAATTTCAAATCACAGGAAGACAGCGAAGACAGTGACTTAGAAAATGAAGAGGAATACACCGGTGCTCAAATAAATGTCACCAAAGCCATGGTTGAAAATTGGAACGACAGCATGCAATCGGACGGGTTAGTAGGAAATTTCAAAGAAATATCAATAATCCTTAAAACTGCATTTAACAGATCTCTTGAGGTTGTTGCCGAGATTGTCAAGGCTTTCCAGTCCGCAGTGGTCCAGCTCCATGGCAAAGAGGACGAAGGACGAACCAATTTGAAGTACCATTTTGTCGGCGCAGGACGTAAATATTAGTTTTTAATTGTGTTTCGTAAAATAACAATTCCAACAAATCCCAGACTTCAACAGTATAATGCAGACCTGCTTGTCCTACATGTATTCGTCGCTGAGGAAGATTTTGAAAATGCCCAGTAACGTTTCCATTGCCCAGCCTATGAAAAGCAAGAGGTGGAAGAAGGCCAGGCAGCACATCAAACTCTACCTGAACACTTTAATTCAGGTAAATTATTTTTAGAATATCGCAAAAGTCGTTGATTTTTTTTCATTCCCAGTACCTGGGTCTGGTCTCGTCCGAAGAAGTTCAAGCGACGGTGTTGAAGCATTTCCATCAGATGTCTCTATTCGTTGTTTGCTTCCCCAAAATGTGCAAAACCGCCTTGAAACTTTTGGTCAAACTGTGGTCGGAAGGGCTCAGCCAGCCAGTGCGAATTCTTGCATTCCTCTGCCTGTCCCGATTTGCTTGCAACAGACAAAACCAAATGTTGGAAATGGTCCTCAAGGTTTGTCAATGTAAATTTCCGCTGCGATTTTTATTAACTTTTACTCTCCAGGTCATGTATGTGACTTACGTGAGAAACACTCGTTTCCTCTCTCCGAGCGTCCTGGCCAATGTCAATTTCATGCGATTGTCCCTCGTTGAGCTTTTCTATGTTGACGAGGCTGCTGCGTACCAACAGGCCTTTCTCTACATCAGGCAGTTGGCCATTCACCTTCGCAATGCCGTCAGGGTCCACAAAAAGGTTCCTGCTAATTAAAAAAAAAAAAAAAACAGCTCAATATTTCTTCTTTTAAAAAAATTGATATTTGGAAGTTTCAGAATTAATTTCTTTCTTTAGGAAACTCTGCAAACAGTTTGCAACTGGCAGTATGTTAGCTCTCTGCAGCTGTGGTGCACCCTTCTGGCTAGAACAACTAAATCTTCACCTTTGAGAATGCTCCTCTATCCGGTTGTTGAGGTTAGGAAGCAATTCTGCTTCTTTTTGTCATGAAAAAAAATTATCTTTTATTTCAGCTGACAATAGGTGTGGTCCAGTTGTTCTCATCCCCGCAGTACTACCCTCTCAGGTTCCATTGCGCCAAGATGCTGACCTTCATCTGCAAATGCAGTCCGACTTTCATTCCCGTGCTTCCCCTGTTGTACGAAGTGCTGGACGTGTACGACTTCAACAAGAAGCACAAACACGTCAGCATGAAGCCCATCGTCTTCACCTGCATCCTGAGAGTCAACAAGCGCCAGCAGCTGGAGAACAGCTTCAAGGACGCCATAATCGAGCAGATTTACGCAGTCGCCCTTGAGTATTTGGCCTCCCAGAGCTACTCAATCGCTTTTCCTGATTTGGTTGTTCCGTTCATTAGCCACGTAATTATTTAAATTTTAAATTTAATCCGCATTGCTTCTGAACTTTGATTGCTTTAGCTGATCAAGTTTTCCAAAACTTGCAAAGTGGCCGCTTTTGTCAAGAAAATGAAGAGTCTGCAGGACAAAATGGAAGAGAACAGCAAATTCATCGAAGAGGCTCGAAAGACCAAGAATGTCAATTTGACGAAACAGAATGACCTCGATGCTTTCGATGCATTTGTCAGAAGCAAAGGTGTGTATAAGAAAATTTTATTATTTAAATAAAATAAATCTGTATTAGTTTCTCCTCTGGACGCATTCTACCAAAATTGGAGAAAGGCATTTGAAGAAAAGAAAGTCATTCGGCAAAAGCAGAGCGTAGGTTTTGTATAAAACTATTTTTCAGTGTATAATTTATGTTTTTTCTAGTTTGATGAAGCAAATGTTCCAAAGCTTAAGAAGCATGCTGCTAAAACTAGCAATGACGAGCCCACTGAATTGTTCCCGTCTGATGATGAAGAATCTGATAACATTGTTTTCAAGTGAGTTTTATTAATTTTCATTAGATTGCAGAATAATCTTGTTTTTCCTAGGGGAATCGACTCCGATGAAGAACAAAAACCTGCTCCTAAGAAGAAGCCAAAGAAGACCAAAAAGGCGGCTCTGGTAAAACCTCCACCAGCTAAGAAAGCTAAGGTACAAGAACCTGTTGACGACATAGAGGAGGGAGACATTGTCGCCGATTTCGACTTGGACGATTTCTAATTTGGAAAAATAAAGCTATTTTACATAAAAAGCAGATTTTCTTAGAATTAAAAACTCCAAATAACTTTATTTGATAAGAGACTGTACAGTTTAAAATTGTAAACTCTAGAGGCCTGGCATGATGTAGGCAATGTTGTCCAAAATTTGTGCCAGCTGCTCTTGCGGGCAAACGTTGAATTCTGGAATTTGTTGGGTGAGGCAAATGAGAGGGCCCATGGCACAGATCAAAGAGTCCAAAAGGACCGAAACGCTCCCGGAGACGGCAATTTGACCCTGCAAAAGTAATTATAAGCAAACTAGTTTAACAACAACCACGGTCTTTATACTACTTCGTGCTCTTTGAGGCGCTCGCCGATGTTGGACAAGGACTCGCCCAACAGCTTCAGGTGCGCGGCCACATCCACAGGATTTGTGGTCACAGGTTTGAACAAGACAGCCGCGTGAGGATCTCCAGGACTCGATTTGACCGGACTCCTTCTGGACAATTCACATCTGACTGAGAATTAAATTTGTGCGAGAAACTCACGAGACTTCCGAAGCTGCCGCCGCAAGTGCATTTTGAAGTTGTTGCTGCTGCGAAAGTTGCATCTGTTGTTGCTGTTGGGCCACAGCCGCTGCCGCCGCCAGGGTGTTGAGCTGACCCTGACCACGCCTGTCTGGCTTCGGCCTATGAAAATATGTTATAAACTTATAAGGGAGGGAATTGCGAGCATTACTTGGTGGGAGACGGCTTAGGTTGGGGTGGAGGAGCAGTGTTTTTGAGCTTCCGCTGCTGGCCCTGGGCCAACGCTCGGTGTTCCTCCAGCTTCTGCTTGGCCGACAACCTTTTGGCGCGGCGCCTCCAGGACAATTTCTCACTTGTGGGCACCAAACTCCACATTTCTCCTAATTTCTTGCTCGTGGATGAGAAGTCTAGAAATACATTAGGTAAAAAAGGGATTCAGTCTTCACAATTATTTATTACCCATGTCTGGATCGAACTTCAGTGCATCTTTGCGCGCTTGCTTAGCCCACAACATGTAAGCTGTGTATCTTGTTTTCTAAATCAATAAAATAAAATGATTAGGGGTTTTAAATTATTTTTAAATTATAGATCTACCCCTTTATCTTTCCTCTGAGCCTTTTGCCGTCCAACCACTTTTCCGTCTTTCACAACCAGTTTCTTCCTCGATTTTTCCATCATGTACAAAGACATAGCCTATGTTAAGGGCAAATTTTTAATTCAACTCCTGCAATAATTTCTGTTCCATCCAAACCTGGTTAGTTTGCTTCGGTCTGGGAGATTCGTCAACAACAAATTGAGGTTCGTCATCATCGTCGTCATCAATTTCATCCTCATCGAGCTCATCATGGACCACAGCATGGTCTAAATACAATTTGAATTAAATTAAGTGATGAAAAATTGAGGACAAACCTCCTTCTGCGGAATCGTCACTGAGATGGTCATCGTCCTCCACCACTTCCTCTGTGTGATGAATTTCCGTGTCAGAGTCGGTGTCCAAGTGAGCGTCATGAGGAAAGACAATCTCTTCCTCCTCCACCAATTCTTCTTTGGACATGAAGAATTCCTCTTCCACCGGTGGTGCCGCAGGAGGAGGAGGTGCGGGGGGAGTCACAGAAGGTGCCTTCTTGGTGCTTTTCTTACTCTTTGGTGTAGACGGAGCTGCTGCTGCTGGACTATCTGTGGTGGAACTGTCAAAAGTCCCTTTTTCACTCTTCCGTTTGTAACGGGGATCAATTTCATCCGGAGACTTGAAGTCGGTGAGTTTTGAGGATTTCTTCCTCACACGACCAGAGCGCGAAACGCCAGTGACCTCAAGTTCTGCAGATACAATAAGATTGAGGACATTCTTATAAAAATTGCGACGTCTTACTTGGAGAAACAAGATCCTCCTCGCTCTCTGCTTGATGCTGTGCACTTACCGGAGCACTTTTCTTTGATGGATTTGTTGGTTTCTTTTTAGGCTTCTCTTCAGCAAACGTTGGTACCAACAAATCAGCACCCACTATAGTGACAAGGGTTTTATTACTTTTTGAAAAAATATTTACACCGTACTTTCAGGTATTTCATCAAATTTCTCTTCACCAACAGTCTCCTCTATGGTCTCCACAGTTTCTTCAGGAATTTCAGGAATCAACTCCTCGGCCAAGCCAACATCAGGTGTGTCCACTAAAATAATATTTTAATTGTTTTGTAACGAGTCCATATAAATTTTACTAAAAAGGTCATCTTCTACGATGTCCATAGATGACCTAGACCTCCTCGAGCTTTTCCGTACGGATGCAGGTTTTTTCTTGGCTGCTGCTAAATTTCAAATTTGAGAATCAATTTAGTGTATTTGACAAGCAGAGAAAATAGAAGGCATTATATGAAAATAAAATTGTGTAATAAAATAAATAATCAATGCGCATGTACTGAGTACGTACCTTCCCCTTTGGATTTCTTTGCGGCTACGGGAGCGACCAAGTTTGGAGAAACGCTCGGAGAAACTGAAAGAGCCTCTCCGGGCTCGCCATCCTCTGATAGAGCCAAATCCAATTGCTGTTCACCTTTGTTCAGATAGATTTTCTTCCTCTTCAAATACTTTTCCATTTTTAAAATTTTGACAAAGCAAGGAAATGCGACTATTTTCCTTCGAACATGGAATTTAATGCTTAATTTAAAGCTAAAAAAATCTGCAGCTTTTTGTGCTTTTTTCTATCATATGTACACTTTTGTTGTTGTCAACAAATTCCCAGTCTTAAGAAAGGGGGCGTAACTACCGAAGCCGCTCAAAAGCCGCGCACGCTCATTAGTGAAAAAGTCGCCAACCTAACAAAAATATTAGCTTCATCTTATGTCTTATAAATTTGTTTCAATTTGTATAAAAACTTTATAAAACATAATCAATTTAAATTTTATTACGTAAATTTTTGTTTTACTTGTAATTAAGTCCGGTTCCATATTTATATTTCGTGGCGAAAACGATTTTACTGAAAGGTTGGCAAAAACAGTAAACAGAAGTTTCCGTTTAACATGGCCGACGCCGCTGTTGACGCTCAATCCGATTGTGCGTAGGAAAAAACACCGAGCCGAAATTCTCCACGAAAAGCCTGCATGCTTGATTCCGACTCGAACTTGGCTAGATTTGGACAAAAGTGACCCGAAGGAGTGATAGGCACAGCGACCGGTGAGTGTCCAGAGGGGTTTCGGGCCGCTTTATGACGAGGTGGGATTGTCCTGAGGGGGTTGGTCTTTCCATTGCTGAAAATCCTGTTAACCCGTCGTCATCGGGCCGTACAGTGACGTTATCAATGATTGTGATATCAACTTCGATTCCGTCGACTTGTTTTTCTCTCCTATTGTCTCCTATGATTGAAATCTCTTTTTCCAGGTTTCGTTAGGCATCATGTCCACCACAGTCGTCACGACTCCCAAACCTAGAGGTATGAAATTAATTCCTATCTAGAACAAAGTTTTGTTTGTTAGATTAAAAAAAAAAATCTAATAACAATTTATTTATCAGGGCGACCTCCGAAGCCAAAAGCATGCTGCACATGGTGCGGCGAAAACAAACAGCCGCTTCTCTACGTTTTTCCAACACCGAATGGAAAAAAGGAGTTTTGCGCTGAGACATGTTTGGCCGAGTTCAGGAAGGCCATGGCCAAAGTTAGTATTATTCTTGATCACAATTTAAATTATCTTAAAATTTTTGTCCTCTCAAAATAAGAGAAAAATGAAGTTTATTTGCATTACATAATGAATTACTTTGAGAATTGCGCTTATGTAACCAAATTTTATTTTAGGGAACTTGCCTGCAATGCAAGGAGGTGATTCGAGGCACCCCAGTCAAATGGGAGGTTGCAGACCAGACGGCCAAGCTTTTCTGCAACGACGCCTGCCTCAACAAGTACAGAAAGATAGAGCTGAAGAAAAACGGCGAATCCACACCCACAACTGCAGGGAGGAAGCCCGGCCTGTCGGGAGTTTCAAACATAATGCCCAACGAGTACGGGAATTTTGACTGGGTTTCCTACTTGGCCGAGACCAACAGCAAGGCTGCTCCAGCTCGATGCTTCAGGGTCAGTACACAAAAAAATTAAAACAATTTGTGCCTCCTTGATTTATTATGTAATCAGTTCTTGAAAATAAGTAAAAGGTTTTAAATTTAAATTCCTCCTGCAGCAATGGCCTGACCCACCAGCAAATGAGTTCAAACTCGGCATGAAGTTGGAAGCCAAAGACCCGAGGAACTTGGATTCGACTTGCATAGCAACGGTGGTGGGAACTTTGGGTCCCAGACTTCGTTTGCGGCTGGACGGCTCTGACAACAAGAACGATTTCTGGAGGCTAGTCGACTCGAACGAGATTTTCCCGGCTGGACACTGCAAAGCCCACGGAGGGATTTTGCAGCCGCCTCTGGGCTTCAGAATGAATGTTTCCTCCTGGCCCACCTTTCAACAGAAAATCCTGGCCGGGGCTGTGCAGGCTCCGAAGGATGTTTTCAAAAAGCACCCTCCGAGGCCAACATCGAACAACTTCGAGGTTGGCCAAGTTGATTTGCCCCATTAGTCTTTTTTACATTTGCATTTGATTCAAGGTTGGGATGAAACTGGAGGCGGTCGACAAGAAAAACCCACTCCTGATTTGCGTGGCCACGGTTGGGGAAGTGAAAGGGGACATGATCCACATCACATTTGATGGTTGGCGCGGCGCTTTCGACTACTGGTGTCGGTACGACTCTACCGACATATTTCCTGTAGGTTGGTGCCAGAAAAGTGGCCACCCTCTCCAACCTCCCGGAAACAAAGGTCTGTACCAAGGTATAAAGGTGTCGTTTTGGTTTGTATTAACGTTCATTTGCAATTTACTCGCCTTTTCCTTTTAACCCCACCCTGTAACTTTGCTTCTTAATCTTTCGTTTCCTTAAAATCGTTTATTCTTTGTGTAAAGTCTTGTGAATTATTGCTCAATCGGAGTTGGATTTAAAATTATAATTCCTAAAGCATCATTTAAATTGATCACTATTGGTAACTCTTTCTGTGATCGTACTGGATTGGAAATTTAATTATTGTCATCATTTTCAGCTGTTTCCGGCTCTAGTCGTGTCAAGTCCAAGGCAAACACTCCAGCCGCGGCGACTCCTGTTGCCGCAGCAGAAGTTGCCTCTCCTCCTGCACCTGCTAAGCAAACAAACTCCCTGCCATCACCTGCGACAGAGAATGCATTGAAAAAAGAGGAGACAAAGCAGGAACCCAAATCTCCTCTGAACAACAACATCACAGTCACAGAACCAGACACGTCTGGCAATCCTTCCTCCCCAGAATCAGAAAACAGCCTCAACGGAAACATCAATTCGGTGACTGTGTTGGTTAGCAATTTGTGCAAATGTGGGCCATTCTTGGATCCCAAAAAGGTAGGAAGTATAATTTTTCATAATAAATTGGAAACCTAACTCTTGGTTATTATCAGATTGCCAAGTTTCCGTCTACCTTTGGCCCGGGAAACATAAATCGTGTTCTGGAAAAGAGCATCCAAGCTTTGGTCGATGCGGCCATTGACCCGAGGCAGGTTTACGGCTTGGTGAGACAGGGAGTGGGAAAAGTTTACATCAGAAGTAAGATTTAATGTTGCATCGTTTGAAATAATCTTCAATGATTAATTTCGGTAGTAGCCTCGGACCAGAAGACGAGTGTTCGGCTGCCTGTGGTTGAAACGGCCGAGGCCTTTTGGAATTTTGTTGAAGTGTTCTTGGAGGACTTGCGATGTTGTGAAAACCTTTTCTCCAGGAGAGCCGCTCGGCCAGACTTCATCTGCTCCAAGTGCACCCAAGAAAAGACTGCACCAGGTATGACAAGAAGGTTTTTTTTTGTACATTTTTGTATTCACACTTTTGTTCTTAGCTGCGAATAAGAAACAAGTTGCCCAAGGCAACAGCAGCACCAAACCAGCCCCCAACAAGAGGCGTTGGCCTTCCTCGGAGGCGCCGCCTCCGTCCAAGACTCCACCAAGCCCTGCCCAGCAGGTCCCCACGTCACCAAGTGATTTCCAGCCCTCTCCTAGCAAGCAGTCACGGAAGAGTGTGCCGAGTAAGCAAATTAAATTAATTTTTAATTTAAAATATAACAAAATCAAAAATTCAGCTGAACTGGAAGCAGCGACTTCTACCACCCCCTTGGACGGACCTCCGAAACTTCCCACTGAAGTGATCGAGTGGACTATTGAGGACGTCATCAATCACATCTCGTATACGGACCCATTGCTTGGGTCGCACTCTGATATTTTCAGAAAACATGTAATTTTACCTCAAAGACTTGTTAAATTCGAAAATAATTTTTTCCAATTCAGGAAATTGATGGCAAAGCCCTGTTGCTGTTGAATTCCGACATGATGATGAAGTACATGGGACTGAAACTGGGACCAGCCCTGAAGATCAGCAACATCATCACCAAGATCAAAGGCAGGAAGCACTTTGTCTCTTGATTGGCTGAGCGGCCGGGCTCAGTCAAGAGGAAAAGAAGTTTGTGAGGATATTAGCATGCAAACCCGATTCCTTTGTGTGTAGTACCTTGCAGTGCCGAAAACTGCATTTTTGATAAATGTATCCTACTTTTCGAGTCAAATTTGTTTTGCATCTGTTTATGTAAATTTGATGTTTCCGTAAATCTTTACCAGTTGAACTATAATTTGCTCCGCTTTCATCACATCACAGTTGAGATTTTTCTGTGGTCCTTTCGGATTTTCCTTGTGATATGAGCCGCTGAAAATTTGTTCCGTTTTGATCTCCTCCGCCTTTAGTTTCTCATATCAAAACTTTCCAAATCGATCACATCATAAATGGAACACAAATCGGATGAGAATGAACTTGAAATATTTGTCTCAGCATTGGGGTTTTTGCGCCTGGAATGCTTAATTTGTAATCAGGAAGATATTTTTGTACAAGAAAATAACGAGAAGTGCGTTGCACAATTTTAATGCGTTTTGCTGCCCAAAGGTGATGCAATTGTTAGCGAGCAGGTAATATAAGACTTAGATTGTATATTTGTGATAATAAAAGCAAGGTTTCGCCGTTTAAAACTCAAGAGAAGAAGAATACAAAATAATGAAAGCAGTTGCTCACGATTTGCGCAATAGCAATCCTTCAAAGCTTTGCATCATCCTTTGAGTGGTCTTCTATAATTATGTGGAGTAAAAAATGTACTGGAGAAAATGTTGAAGATTTGTTGATGCGTAAAATATGAAATATTTTATCTCTGAACCATTATTGCAGACACTTATGAGATATATTGGAAATAAAAAGCAGCTAAGTGCTTGAAACCCGTTTTTTTTTTTTTTTTTTTTACAGTGAAAATCTTCACTGACTTTGTGATGGTATTTGAAAAATATTCGGTGGGTTAATTAATTTTTAAATTTATACTTTATTAAAGAAATTATGAAAATAATTTATTTAAAAGAAATATATCTTAAAAATATTAAATTATGATGTATTTATTTAAATTTTCAGGAAAGAATTTTATTTCGCGCCACAAAAATTTGAAATTTTAGTTCGGCGCCAATCGAAGGTGTCGCACGCGCCACAACAGCCAGTGAAAGCCGAAAGCCGACGACTAAATAACCATTATGGCGCTCAGTCCCGAAAATCTGCGCTAGATTTTTCAGACGACCGACCGAAATTTGCCCATGCCATCATGACTACGACGTCGGTTCCAACATTAATGCGAAAGGTAAACCTCGAAGTTTGCGTTTCGAGTTGAAAAACGTGTTCCGGCAACGTTCTTCCCTTCAAATCTCGCTCCCAAAACCGAGCGGAGTTGAATTTCTTGGAACTGCCCATTTTCGTTGCTGTCAAATGTGGTCCATTTTTCCGACGGCCTCGAAATTTCCCAATTTTTTCTTCAGCGCTGTTGTTAATGCGAAATAAACACAATTTCCTTCTGCAGAATGACCAGCCCACGTATGAAGAGAAATGGCCCGACATGCGCCCGACAATTCTGAAACTTTTGAATCAGGAGACGGTCACGCAACAAGAGTACCATGACCTTTTCTACAGCGTCTACGCCGTGTGTCAGTGGGACGACAAGGGCACAAACAAAATCAAAGATTCTCTTCAAGAGGACATAATTGATTTCATACAAAAGGCGCAGCTGGTAAAATTATTTTGAATTTTAATTTTTTTATAGTTTTATGATTACATATTTTGAACAGAGAGTTTTGGCCCACAAAGAGGACGAGGCCCTGTTGAAGGCGTACATCGTCGAGTGGAGACGTTTCCTGACCCAGAGCAGCTACTTGCCGGCGCCTTTCAAGCACCTCGAAGCCGCCCTTCTCAAGCAGCCAACAAACAACGGCAAAAAGCCACACCACGACGAACACATCATTCGCAAAGTAGGATCAATTAAATTTATTGACAATTCAAAATTAACAAATTTAATGCAACAGCTGATGCTGGATTCGTGGAACTTGAGTATTTTCTCAAACATCAAGCAGCGTCTTCAAGATTCGGCGATGAAACTGGTCCAGTCGGAAAGGAACGGCGAAGCTTTTGATTCTCAACTTGTGATCGGTGTTCGCGAGTCTTACGGTTTGTCTTGGGATTTTCATCAAATTCTTTGGTCCCAATTTGCTCATTTTCAGTGAATCTCTGCTCCAATTTTGAGGACAAGCTGCAGATTTACAGAGAGAACTTTGAAAGGGCGTATATGGAGTCGACAGAGACCTTCTACAAGGTCACGTGTGCCCAGTACCTTGGCAGCAACGGAGTGCAGAACTACATGCGGTACGCCGAGCTGAAGCTGAGGGAGGAGGAAGTTCGGGCCAAAAAATACCTCGAGTGTGACGAATCTGTCCGAGTGGTAAAATAATACAATCAATATAGAAATTATTTCTAGTCTAAGGTTTTGATTCTAGTTAGTGAATACCTGCGTCAACACAATTGTTACACATTTCAAAACCACAATCTTAGCAGAGTGTCCCAAGATGTTGATCAAGGCCAACGAGACCGACAGTAAGATAATTTGAGCTTTAAATTCAAGTTTAATCTTGATATTTGAAATTATTCGCAGAAGTGTCGGTAATGTCGGCCATCAACGAGTTGAAACTCATGTTCAAGCTGATGGACCGTGTACACGAAGGGGTCACTCCGATGCTGAGCGACCTGGAGCAGCACATTGTGTCCTCTGGCCTTGCGGACATGTTTGCTTCTGCCGAGCAGGTCACACAAGACTCTGAAAAGTACGTGGAGCACCTCTTGGATCTGTTCACGAGATTCAGCACCCTGGTGACGGACGCTTTTGGCGACGACCCCAGATTCCTCACGGTCCGAGACAAAGCCTTCAAGCGTGTTGTGAACGACACTCAAGTGTTCAAACTGGACTTGCCGTCTAAGCAGGTTCGTGGGGAAAAAATCATCTTTGGCTGGATCGAGGTTGAAATGTTTCTGATTTGCAGAGCGGAGTTGTCAAAACCCAGCCTGAGTCAAAGTGTCCGGAATTGCTGGCCAATTACTGCGACATGCTGCTCAGGAGGACTCCTTTGAGCAAACGACTGACTTCGGACGAAATTGAGGCCAAACTCAGAGATGTGGTTAGTTTTATTATCAAAAATTAATTATTATTACAAATACCAATGTTATTTTGTTCCAAATGATTCTCTTAATTATCGCACACTTGCAGCTGCTGGTGTTGAAGTACATTCAAAACAAGGATGTCTTCATGAGGTACCACAAGGCTCACTTGACCAGAAGATTGATTCTCGACACCTCGGCTGATTCTGACAAGGAGGAAAGCATGGTCGAATGGTCAGTTTCAGCCTGAATTTGTCAATTAGAAAATTTTATTTTGAATTGATTTGGTTTCAGGCTAAGGGAGGTGGGTATGCCTGCAGACTTTGTCAACAAACTGGCTCGAATGTTTCAAGACATCAAAGTCAGCGAAGATTTGAATTCGCAGTTCAAAGACGAGTACAGAGCGTCCAAGGGCAGTTTGGCAGGTGAAGTGTTAAGAGTTTAAAATTAGGAATGAATTTGAGAATGTTAATTGTCTGTGCAGATTCTATTAGTATTAAAATCCTGAACGCTGGTGCCTGGGCCAGGGGTAGTGAGAGGGTGGCCGTGTCGCTGCCACTGGAACTGGAGGACTACATTCCAGAGGTGGAGGACTTTTACAAAAAGAAACACAGTGGCCGTAAACTGCAGTGGTACCACCACATGTCCAATGGAACTGTAAATTCCGAGTTATTTGCAACAAATTTTTGGAAGTAATTTATTTTTTGATCAGATAACATTTTCAAATGATGTCGGCTGTTTTGATCTCGACGTCACCACTTTTCAAATGGCTGTTCTGTTTGCGTGGAACCAACGTTCTCATGACCACATTACCTACGAGAACCTGAGACTTGCAACTGAATTGCCTGATCCTGAACTGAAAAGAACTCTCTGGGTCAGTGTTTATATTTGTAACGGTTTTCCTTTTTCTGACATTTCGCTTCTGCAGTCTCTTGTCGCATTCCCGAAATTGAAGAAGCAAGTTTTAGTCTACGAGCCTGCAGTCACTTCAGCCAAAGACTTTGATTTAGGCACAACCTTTTGGATCAACCAAGACTTCTGTCTTGTGTAAGAGTCAATTATTTCGGTCTGGGTAGTTCATTGATAATAATTTTCAGAAAAAGCAATAAGTCGCAGAAGAGAGGAAAGATCAATTTGATTGGCCGGCTGCAGTTGTCGACCGAAAGAAGTCGGGAGGAGGACAACGAAGGCATTGTGCAGCTCAGGATTTTGAGAGTCCAAGTACGCAATTTTGAACGTATTTTACCAAAGTTCATTAACTCAACACTGAATTTTTGCAGGAGGCGATCATCAAGATTCTCAAGATGAGGAAGAAAATCACAAATGCTCAACTGCAGGTCGAACTGGTCGACATTCTCAAGAACATGTTCCTGCCCACGAAGAAGATGATCAAAGAGCAGGTGGAGTGGCTGATCGAGCACAAGTATCTGCGGAGGGACGACAACGACCTCAACGTCTTCTACTACATTTCGTAAGCTTTTGATATAAGTTAGGTAGGCTTGGATTTGTCCTGTTTGAATGTTTCTGGTAGCTTGTATCAAGCGTACCACTGATTACGTATTTGTAATAAAAATGATTTGCAACTTAAGCAAAATAGTGATTAACAAGCAAATATTGATTTCCATCTTAATTTCATACCAAGTAAAAAGAGCATAAATTTATAAGTTGAATTTTGCCAAACAAGACGGACAGGCATCAGGCAGCTTAAAGAATTTGGGCTGTTTCTTTCTTCTTGAAACTTGGAGGAGGCCTTGTCCGCTACAGCTTATTCCTGATTAACAGAAGCAGTGGGAAATTGAGTTTGTTGTGCAAAAAGAAAACAATTATTCAGCATCTCTCAAGGAAAAGTATAAATTTAGAATTTACTGGATTACTGGAGGAGCTTTGGATCTGATCTCAAGTTGGAGCAAATAAAAGATTGTATTTCGTTACTTATACAATTTATCCATTAATTTTTTATACAAATTAATTATAAAAGTGAGTAATTAACAAATGATTCTTTGTTTATTTTCCATCTCCGAATTTCATAAAAAAGACTCAGCAACATTTAACAAAACTCAGCGCCAACCCTCCAGAAACGAGTGGGGCGCTGGCCAGAACAAAGGGCAAGTAGTACGTCCCCGTTCTGTCAAATAGATATCCTAAATTTAAAAAAACAAAAATCAAATATTTTTTCTATTTTGTCTAAAAACTGATACACACCTGCTAGGGGTGGCCCTAGGGCTATGGGGACGGAGCACACTGCGAAGTACAATGCAACCGCCTGGTGGGCACTTTGGACCCCGCACAGCTCGACCGCGATCGGCGCGATCTGGCTGATGAAGCAGCCGTCGAAGAGTCCCATCAGCAGGGACAACGCGATCGCCCAGTACCACTCGGAAATCGCGCTCAACGCCAAACAGCACCCGCCGACAATCACAAGCGAAACCTGCACATTTCACAGTGAATCAATTGAATTAGAATAAATTGTTTGCATATACTTGCTGAAGGAGCAGACGATTGGCATCGATTAGATTGGAAACCTGGCCGTACACTATGCGTCCGACTCCGAAAGCTACGCCGATGCAAGTTATCAAAACGGATCCATCGTGATTCGGGAAATTGATCGACACAAACTTGGGCTGCAAAATAATTAAATATTATACTTAGAATAAAAATAATTATTTATTTTTTAAAATGTTTATTACCAGGTGAACGTAAGGGATGTAGTATCCGACGAGCGCCACCACCGTTGCAGAAACCCACGTTAGAAACTTTTTGTTGTGCCAAATGAGGGGCAGCGTGGACCGTGCAGACGCGGTGCTCGAGTTGCTCTCCAGCAGCAGCGTCGATTCCCGAGGAACCTGTGCAGTGATTTTTTTTCCTTAATTATTATCATATCGAAAGGATTGTTTTTTATTTCTTCTGACGACGAACGTGAGGGCCGCCAGGACGACGGACAGCAGCAGACCGGCGACCAGCCTGAGCGTCCACTCGAGTCCACCGGCCGCGATGCAGAGGCCAAGGACGTGAGGTAAGATCGCCGTGAAGGTTGCACTCGCCACGGCCACGATTCCGTTCACCAAATTCACCTCGCTTTCCAAATAGAGACCCAAAATCGTCAAGGACGGTGTGTATGAAAGAGAAGCACCAAGACCGAAAAGAACGCCGTACGTCAAGTACAGCAGCTCTACCTAAAATTAAAAAATTAAATATAGTGAATTTGAATTAATTTAATTTAATAAAATAATTACTCAATTTTTGATAAATTAAGATTTTTATTCTTCCACCTTTTTTTAATGTATCTTTTTGCCAAAATTTACAAAATTTTAATTTACCTCTGACAATGAATAAAAAAAAATTCATTTTTAAAATTTATCAAAATATTTAATTCTAAATTAAACCGTGTGTGTTACCAAAGTTTTCTAATTAATAAAAAGTAGAATAATGATATTAAATATTAATTAATTATATAAATTATAATGACAATTTCCTTTAATTACACCAAGTTCTGTCAAAAATTCTAATTACAATTTATCGACTTTTTATATGATTTGTAATCAGAGATACAAAATTTTTATTTCCTAATCAGTTTAAAATTTTAAATTGAACAGTGCAATTAATTTGTAGAATTTTAATTAAATAAATTTTTTATAAAACGTGAAATTTCAGCAGAAATAAAAATTATTCTAAGTAAATTATTAATTTTACTTCTTGTATGAGGTATGACGAGGCAAACACCCCTATTGACGCCACAGCTCCACCCAGAAGAGTCGTTTTTCTCGCCCCAATCGCGCCCGCGATCAGTCCTGCTGCAGGGCTGAATGCGAAAAGCACCCCCATCGTCAACGAGCCGACGAGAGCTGCAAATCGACATTTTTGAGCGCACCGAGAGTGATTGAATTTTTTAATAAACTTGCCAGCTTTGGACGACGGCTCGGGAATCTCGTTGGCCGCGAGTCGCTCTTGCAGCGCGGCGTAGAAAACTCCGAACGAGTTAACAAGTCCGAGGCAAAGTCCCGTGGACACGAAACTCGCGGCCCCCACGACCCAGGCCCAAAGGCCTCTCTCTGTCGGCGCCCAACTCGACTCCATGCCTTTCTCCAACACACAAATAAAGTGGGTTGCTATAGAATTTTCTCTTGGAAATTCCAAGCGTTTGTGGAACTTGACGAAAATCATTATCGCGCATTCACATTTTCTTTTTGTAGGAATAGAACTGCAGCGATTGGAATTTAATTTGCACGTGAGAGCGAAATGTGAAACAGAATCATTCTTAAAAAAATATCAACATAAATATCTCATTTTTCAATTTATGAAAAAAAAAATTAAATTATATTGGAAATAATAATTTTGAACAACTCCCATTTTTCGAAGTTTTCAAAATTAATTCCCAAATGAATTGAGTAAAAATGGATTTAAAAAATAACTTACTAATTTTTATTGCTCACAATCAGTTCAATTTTAATTAAATATATTGGACAAATCAAGAATAACAAGATTATATTTATTTTGCTACATTGGTTTGTTGATTTCAGGCGTGTTTCCACAATCCACCGCATATATGATTAAATAATTATATAAGTGGTGACGTTGGTGTGTAAAGAGCGTAGAATTGAGGGTTACAAGAAGACTTTTCGGTGCTCCACGGCACATCCCTCAAGCGACCCAGGCTGACGACGCCGCGCAAAAAGTGAAGATCAGTCTCGCGGTCGTACAAAGAAAACCCGCCGCCGCTGTCGCCTTTACACGCACCTCTGAATTAAGAAAAACAGTCTAATCTTGACAAAAAAAATCATTAATTTAATATTTAAACAAGAGCATTTTTGGTATTAAGCGTGGCTCCGCAAAAATCGTACTCTCGATTAAATGTGCGCGAAATAATGGCATGCCAAGGTGTTTTGTTCGCTTTCCACTTATCGGCCTCCAACGATGAAACCACCCCAGCCTTGACGTCCCCTTTTCTGCCGCGTCTTGGCTGAAATATAATAAGGTCTAGGAATAGATTAATGAAACTCTAAATTATTCAAATCAAATTAAAGGTGCATATTTCAGCTTATCAGAAAAAGTTTTGAAACTTAAAACGAGCGAGTGTCGTCGTTCATGACACTTATTGTTAAATTTCATTAAAAAATTGTAAT
Organism: Neocloeon triangulifer; assembly: GCF_031216515.1. Taxonomy (NCBI): domain Eukaryota; kingdom Metazoa; phylum Arthropoda; class Insecta; order Ephemeroptera; family Baetidae; genus Neocloeon; species Neocloeon triangulifer. The sequence continues at coordinate 528,682 of NW_026775552.1, forward strand.
AAAGTGTCTTTTTTTTGCTGAGAATTAAGTGAGATCTTTTTTTTTCGTACTTGTTTTTTCTCATTTAATATATGGCCTGATTATTTTGGATCGTGTCAGAAATTATCAAGTTGAATCACATGTCATGAGCGAAAAACACTAAGCTGGAAATAACGCCTACTTGTCACTTACGTTCCACGAGTACTAAAAAGTTCTTCTAACTTTTAATGCTGTTCAAGACTATTGCGTACATATATAATAAGTATTTACATATCTGTAGTTTTACACTATTTATATCATATTATCATACAAATATAATGAACAGAAGTAAATTTAATTAATTAAAGATGGGAGAGAAGGTGGTTAGTTACTTATGGATGCTCGCCTGCATCTTAATTGCCACTGCTGGAGCTCGTGATTTTGATTGGAATGAGGCCGCTAATGAGGTGAGTTTTTTTATGAACTTTGATGTAAATAAGAATGTTTTCACGTATGTATTCAATTCTGAGCAACAAGGATGAATTTGAATTAGCAAAATGATTACCAAGTCCTATTTTTTTTTTCGATAATTTATTTTCATTTCTTTAGACAAAGATTTTGAGGTAAAAAGGATTTATTATTTCTTAAAATAATAATTTTCTGTAATAGGAGTTGAGCTTCACCGACTGCTGGACTAGGAGCAACCCATCAAAAAAATCCGGATTCCCAAAACCTGGTACGAAAGGAGTATTAAAATCAAGAAATTATTGGCAGTAAAAAGTAACGTTCTTTTGCTGCAGAACACTAAGAAACCAGCACGCAAGTCAGGCAAAAGTTTGCGTTTAAATACATGACACTTATTTATGTTTTTTTCCTTGTTTAATATTCTCTAATTTACTTTTACTTGTCGTGTGTGAATTTCTAGTCTTTAATTTTGAGAAGGAAAACTTAAGCTTCAAAGGCTGCGGTAATTGGTATGGAAAAAATGACGGAAAACTCGCTCCGTGGCACGTTTTACTCTACAGGCGTTTTTGCCCCGGTGTGGTTTTGTCAGATCGAACTATCATTACAACAAATGGAAGTAGTGCAGAAAAAGTTACGATTGGGCAAAATAATTTGAAATGCAGACAGGTGCGCTTACGTGCTTGAGACGTTCAAGGAGACGCAAGAGAAAATAACAATATTCGGCGGCGAATGTGCTGATAAAAGGAACGAAGACACTTGCTACATGTTCAGAGGTTTGCTGCGCCAAAGGGTGATAATATTTCCTAATCACACTCATATGGTTTTATTTGCGAATTTGAGTGAGGTGATTGACGTAAAAAAAGTTGTCATCAACATCGGCAGTTTTTACTCACAGTCCATATATCTGTGGGAAGTTGACATCAGTCTGAAGTTCACGCCGAGCTTGCAGCCTGCCTGCCTCTGGAACAGCGGAAACGAAAATGATCACGTGACGGAAAAGTTTTACCATACCAATGTTAAAGTGGTCAAGGCAAGTAAAATTAATAATGCATGAATAAGTGCCATTTTTCCAATATCTCTCTCAATTTTAAGTGCTGCTCTTGGCCAATTTTAAGTGCTTCATGCTAAATAAACGCATTCCAGTTAGTTATTTTAATTGTTTTATAATTGTAAATGGGCAACATGAAACCTATTCTATTTTAAACTGAAATATATATAACTCTGAAAGATTCACCTTTTTTTAATTACAAAAAGAAACGCTTAATTTTTGCGTAAAATTTTTTTTAAATCACCTTATTTTTATTTAAATTTTGCATGGCAGCCAAATTCCCGTTTATCATCAGATTTCTTACAAGAAGAAAAGTGTTTTGAAGACAGTACAGTAAAAAAGTGGCAATGTGACCTCTACGGCAATTCAATCTGCACGGATTTTGGCTCAAAGATAAGTTAGTAAATTATTTCATTCACAAAAACTTCTTTCTAAATATATTTATCTCTTGCAAGTAGCAACAAATAGAGGGTCATTCTTATTCATTGAACGGCGAGGTCGCTTCTACTTGCGAGCTTCGATTGGTATGGCTAATGAAATCAACAATGATATTCTTGCATGGCTCGACTTGGTACCTTATTTGAGGCGCATTGTTGCTGCGTCGGCCAACCTGGCGATGATGCCAGAAATCCCCGATTTGATAAAGAAGAGAATAGGTTAAATTTTCGTTTGAAACCCAGAAATCAAGTAAAATAAAAAAGTTTCTACAGATTTCGGTGCTACTCAGAGTTTTGAAAATTGCGGTCGCCAACCAAGACGACCACGGAGCAGAAGAGAGACGGACGACAAGGCGCCGGCGGGTGGTTTCATTGTTGGAGGCCGAAATGCGGTCAAAGGGCACCACCCTTGGCACGCCAGTATGTCGCGCGAAACGAACCTCGGCGTTAATATTCCTGATTTTTGCGGCGCCACCCTCGTCACCAAAACGACTCTTGTCACTGGTTTGGATTTACATTTTCTTTTAATTTTTATATTAAAAAATCACGTCATCAGCTTAAAATTTCGATAGTAAATTTGTAAAGCACATTGAATGCTATTCTTTTAAACGAAATTTATTTGAAAATTCATATTGAATTATTCCAAAAGAAACAGTTTAACAGTTTTTAGAACAAGTTTCAAATTCCAAAATAAAAAAATTGCAGCCGCGCACTGCCTTGTTGGCAATGATGGCCCTCGGTATAATATTTCTGAATTATATGTGACGCTCGGGATGCACAGCTCGCTGAGTGAGAATGAAAATTCGCGACAATATTTCGCGGTAAAAAAATTAATTATACCATTTCCACCTAATTTACTCAATTTCTTAAAAATGTAGTGACTCCTGATTCATAGAGACATTCATAATTAATAAATTTAAAATGTAAAGGTTCTGGATATTGTGGTGCACCCCAATTATACTGGAGGTTTCATCAACGACATTGCCCTAATTGAATTGGACGACGAAGTCGAAGTTACTGAATTTGTGCGGCCGATTTGTTTGTGGAACTCGGACCACGACCTGGACAAAATCACCAACAGGACGGGCACGGTGAGAAGGATTTAATTCTTTTGCTCGAATTAAAATTTACGATTTTTGAAAAGGTGGTCGGCTGGGGTCACACGTCCAACCAGACGTACTCGGACATTCTGCAAAGAGCCGAACTGAAAATTGTGTCGTACGAGGAATGCTACGATAGCAAAAAGTTATTCTTCTCCGTCCACTTGAAGCCGAGGGGAAATTTTTGCGCAGGATTCATCCACAACAGTAAAATACTTTTCTTATACTTGGGATTAATTGAGGATTAATTTAATTTCGATCGCAGACACCGGCGCGTGTAAAGGCGACAGCGGCGGCGGGTTTTCTTTGTACGACCGCGAGCCTGATCTTCACTTTTTGCGCGGCGTCGTCAGCCTGGGTCGCTTGAGGGATGTGCCGTGGAGCAGCGAGAAATCTTGCGATCCTAAGTTCTACGCTCTTTACACCGACGTCACCACTTATATGCAGTGGATTGTTGAAAACTCGCCTGGCATCAATAAAAAATCCCCGCTTTCTTAAACCTGTGTCTTATCTCTACCAACAATTTATTGTAACCAACTTTTGTAATATTTTTTAATGATAATGAAGTACCTTCTTTATTCAGATTTTTTGTCCAATTTTGGAAATTCAATCATTAAAATAAAACACAATTTTCATTAATTATTAGAGGAAACATAAAAAAAAATCCTAACAAAAGTTTATAATTAACTTGGTTAGTTAGGAAACTTTTTGTGACCACAATCCGCGATAAATCCCAGAATCTGATGCCGCTCCTTTAGCAAAAAGCGTCAAATTAAAGGTTAAATTCTCCTTCAGTTTTGCAGTGTGAATATTAAACAGCTCTAAATGCTGTGTTAACCATGTTTTTTTTGTGGTTTTCCGTTTGTACACCAAATTACTCAGCAACAGAAGTCATCTTGTGTATATCGTGAGAAATCGCATTTCCAAGGTAATTTATTTATTTTAATTGACAATATTTTTCATATTATCTTTAATTGTCCATCGTTCTCTTTGGATACTCGTAGCATTTAATTTTGGATTCAATTTTGACGCTGATTGCAAGTGGAGCGCGGCAGATAAAATTATACTGATCGCTGCGCTGCTCACTATGAGCTTCCTAACTATAGCCAAGTAAATTATAATTTTTTGATAGGATTTTTTCCACTGATTTAGTTAATCATGAAAGAATTTTATGTTTTATATATTAACAATTAAAATGTTTTTCCAAAATTGAACATTACATTTTGTTTTTAATGTAAATTAGGGTACTGTCTGTAATAATAATAATAATAATAATATCATTATCAGAAAAATATTACAACAAATAAATGTTAATTAGTTTGTTAGCTGAGAAAACAGACACAGGCTTAAGAAAGCGTGGGTTTGTTTTTTATGTCAGGCGTGTTTCAATAATCCACTGCATCGCTGCATGGTGTAAAAATAACGTAGAATTTAGGATCGCAAGATTTCTTGGAAAATCCCGCAAGCGACCCAGGCTGACGACGCCGAGCAAAAAGTGAAGTTCGGTCTTGGCGGTCGTACAAAGAAAACCAGTCCTTATTATTTCAACTAACGCATATTATTATTATCAATTATACTCAATTAGCTATTAAAAATAATCAATAAATATATTGACGATATTGACATCTAACAATATCTCTTGTTAAAGGTCATATGAAGTGAATTTTATTATTAAAATTGGATGATTAAGTAACAGATTTTATTAAATCAATATCATTTCTTCTACAGAAAGCGCTTCATGGAAATAGTAAGGGCCTCATCCCATCCACAAAAAATGCACAGCGGCAAACATCATCATCTTTCCTCTTGTCTAATTGTTTCTTGCCTTCCTTTATGACGGTTTAATTTTTAATTAACATTTAGGAAGCTTTTATAAATCATGCATGGAGATTTAGATGTATTTGTTTAAATTTTAAATATAATAAATTTAATAATAATTAAAAAGCTATTTTTACAATTAATATTTATGATTTTAACTTACTGATACATTTTTTGCGTTCCAAAACTTTATTGAAATAATTTAAATTTTTTAAAAATTGTTATTGAAAATTAAAAAACCTAATTAAAATCAAAAATTTATAATAAATATTAATTTTTTTAGTATCCACTTTGATATATTTTATTATCGCAAATATATTTTTGAATATATTACTATTAACTCAATTTTTGCTAGTTAGGTACGTATATTTTTATTAACAATATATTTAAGTGTTTTTATTATTATATTTTTTCGTTTTGCGAATTTTGAACCTGTTTTGGATGAGAATTTTGTGTAAAGAAGAAACTGGATTGTTTTTTAAACTTCTCTCCTAACTCGTCCTATCTCTATCTATCTTCGACATCATATCTTGATCATAATATATCATATCCATAATATTCACAATCAGATGTAGCCCAGAATGTTGGTACGTATTTAGAATAAAGTAAATTCTGTTTGGTTGGTAATGCTTGTGTTTAGCTTGAGAAAGGGGCGTGGCTTCTTAAAAAACACGTCAGAAGCAGGTGATTTTTGGGCAAAATGCGAAAAAGAGCAATACTGCGGGGCTGGTCGGCGTGAGAGCGACTGGCCGAATCTTCCGCCCGTCGGCCAAGATCTCGAGCTCGGCCGAAATGTACCTTTTATACCGAATTCTGCTGGGTTTGGTGCATTTTTTGTTCTGGTGCCTCGAGTCGGTGGCGTTCGCGTGTCTCTTCGCCCGCAGAAGGTACGGCTCGTTGTGGGGCCGCGGCGAGCCGGCCGACGACTTTCGGCTCGTCGCCGACTGCGTCAAGCACCTCAAGAACGTGCCGACGCACGTGGCGTTCGTGCTGGTCGACGAGAACGTCGTCTCGGCCCAGGATTTGGCCAACGTGATCGTCTGGAGTTTCGCCGCTGGCATTTCCTTTCTCACCCTTTACGACCACGACGGTAGTTATTTTTAATAATTTACGCAATATTGCCAAAATTAATTTATATACAAGTTTTTTTTAAATTCAAACTTGATTTTTGAAATCAAATTTAAGTTGACACAAAGTAAAAAAAAAACCGATCCGGGCTTATTCGGACTGATTGATATCTTTTTCTGTTATCTGATGAAATTTTGCTTTGCAGGCAAAATCAAGACATGCGAGGCTAAGCTGATGCAAGAGTTGGCCAGAAGAGCGGACACCAGAATCCTGAAGAACATTGTCTGGGACTCGCTTTCCTGCTCCAACGGCCACAACGACATTTCCAATGGAAATGGACACTGCAATGGTTATAAAAATGGTATATTTAATACACCAATTTAAGAGGTTTTCAACGTTTTGCTTTTTTAAATTACCTTCCACGAACAATAAGCAACTATTATTTATTAAACACTTTGTATATTTAATTTATAAAATTAATAGAAATAAGTAAATATTTTGACAACACGACTTGTAAAGTTTACTTCATAATCTGTCTGTATCAAAAATATCATTAACAAGGATTTTGTTGACTTTTTTTAATTAAAGGATGCAAATTTAACAAATAAGAATTACAAATAGCTGCAAAAAATGTTGAAAAAATATAAAACAATATTTAGAATTTCAATAAATCGTTGAAATTTTATTTGTTTTGTCTTTAACTCTTTCTCATATTACAAGATTTTTTTCTTCTAAATTTTACAAATTTCCAGGCTATAGCAGTCACAAGTTGCGGATAAACCTGATGAGCTACGAGGATGGTCGTCCGAAGATCATCAGAGCAGCAGTCGAACTTGGTTTGAGAGAGAAAATGGGCAACATCAACAGGGACGAGCGTCTCACGGTTGGTGAGGCCGACGAGGTCATCAGGGCAGTCTACCAGTCGCAGTTCGGCTCCATGCCAGACCCAGAGCTGGTTGTGTGGTGCGGCACAACCACCTGTCCTGCAGGGTTCCTTCCGTGGCACACAAGTCTGACAGAATTTTTGTAAGATTTTTTTTTAAAAAATTCAGTCAAATTCAAAATTTTGCTATAATTGATTAAAATTTGCTTTTTTGATTGAAACATGATTAAATAAATTAATACAATTTTTTTTCTTCAGGCGCCTGCAAAGCCATCATGGTCTAAACTCATCCGACTTCCGAACTCTAATGACGAGTTTCAGCAAGTGTGAGCAGCGCCTCGGAAAATAGCGACTGTGATGGAGTGATTCGAGTTGTGAGACTTTTGAAGACAAGCTGACTGTAAATTTGTGGTCCCCGTACTTGCGTAGAGTGTAGTCCGTTGTTATTAGGGATGATAAAAATCATCTCTACACAATATAATCCTAATGGGCTGTTTATTTATAAAGAAGTGGCCACGCATGGCAGGTCACACAGGCCTCTGCTTCCAAGGAATCGAGTTGTGGTGCAAATGGTGTTTCTTTTTTTTCTCAGTTTGATCGGTTTTGTCAGTAACGGAGTAATTGTGTTGAACTTTGGTCCAATCATATCAATTTCAAACTTTCGAACAAAGCAATCAATTAATTCACACCTTCCGATGTCCTCTCATCGTGCAAAGTGCCACAGCATCATTGAATGCAATGAAGTCATTGATTTTCTGTTTTATCTGGAATGTTGGCTTGTAAGGTTGAAATTGGTTCGGAATCACGGTACTGTGTAATGCAACATTCCAATGTAATCATCATTGATTTTAATGAAAATTTATCAAGTTTTGTTTTCAAAAATAAACAATATCCAATGAACAAAATGTAACAGCTGCGTATTTATGTAATGATAATGTTGTGACCATCTGGTTGCCAAGGTAACCACCGATAGCTGAATAGTTGTAAACATGGCCCTGCCAAGGGTTTGGGAGGACAGGGAAATTCGATTTGACCTGCCTGGCATGTGAGTTGGATCCTTGAATTAGACTGAACTAATACTTGAATTGATTTCAGTGAATTGCAGCCTCGTTCCGGGGAGAAACTTTTGATGAGATGTGACGGAGTGGAGGACACAAAAGGCAACGCCGGTGACAGCGGCACTCTTTCCATCAGTAACTTGAGGGTGGTCTGGAATTCGCACGTCTCCTCCAGGATAAGTCTTTGTGCGGTTTGCAATTAAAATATTTGTTTAATTTAACCAAAATTACAAAAATTTTCAGCCATCGGTTACAACTGCATAATGCATGTGTCGACTAAAATCATCAACTCGGTGAGATCTCAAATGATTTCTTTAAATTTTTATTCCTTCCTTTTTGATTAGAAACTGATGGGCGTCGCAAAAGCGCTTTACATTTTGACCAGAACACCTTCGGCCCGGTACGAATTCATTTTCACAAACTTGGACGCTTCCGATATTCTGCGCCACTACAATGCTGTCTTGGCCGTTTATAAGTATGAGTCATTTTATAATTTGCTTTCGTTTAATCATTTGATTTGTTCAAAATAGAGCGTACAGCAGCTCAAGATTGTTCCGAGAATTGAGATTGCGAGGCGCAATCTTCCATGCTCCGGGCCAGCTTCGGACCTTGAAAAACGAGCGAATTTTGAATACCCTGAGAGGCATTTGGAATCTGGCCAGCGACCAGGTATGTAAAATCACAATAATAAATGAATCCCAATTTTATATAATTTCTTCAGGGGAGCTTGGGTACGATGCTGATTTCCAACATCCGAGTCGTTTGGTTCGCAGAAATGAACGAGCATTTCAACATTTCCTTGCCTTTTCTTCAAATAAAACAGGTTTGAACAATTAAAAGAAAGTGAAGCAAAATTATTATTTTGAAATCTGTAGGTTCGAATTCGAAACTCAAAATTCGGTGATGCTTTGGTTTTGGCGACTCAAGATGGGCCTGGCGGCGGAGGGTACGTTTTGGGCTTCAGGGTAGACCCTGCCGAGAAGTTGCAGGCGGTTTGCCAAGAACTGACTGCTCTGCACAAGGCGTTCACCAAGGAGCCTGATTTTGGCGTTTACGTCGACTTTGCTTCACCCGAAGTGACTCGAGGCGAAGAAGCGGCGCAGCAAATTGTGAGTCTTCTATATAATTGATTCAAAAATGAAAAGCACAAATTAATTAGCGGGAGGAGGCGGCGGTGGAAAAGGAAGTGCAGGAGATCGATGACCGTCCGAACGAAATGTCGGACGCTCTGGTCAATTATTATGCGGCCGGTTCTGAATCGACCACCCCAGAGGTGCCCGGGGCCAAAAATCCAGTCAGTTTTTGCTCCGAGTTTGGTTTGGCCATTGAAACTCCAAAGGAAGGGTTTTCAGTAAAATCACTTTGGGAAGTTTTGACGAATGATTCATGAATATGTATTATTTTGTAATTCTTTTTTTAATTAATACAAAAATTTATTTTATTCACAAGTGCTTGATTATGAGTTTCCACATCAATATGTACAGAGATGAGAGGCAAATTGAAGCAATGGAGAAACTCAATTGTTAACATAGACTAGCACCTACGACAATGAGTTTCGCCAACTTTTCATGATAAAAGTTGATTAAAGTATTTCGACTTTCTATCGAGACGCCCAATCAACAGAGTTCCGTTTGAGTTTGAGAGTTTTTAATTAAAATAGATTATTTTTATTTTTAGAAGTCACATTCAAAAGTATTAAGTATAAATTAGACTGAAAGAGATTTTAGAATGAAGACTAGCTGGAGGCTCGCTTCCTTCTGTGCGACACCACTGCCATGTTGTTCCCCTCCAAGGGCTGCGGGTCGGGAGAGAAGTTGAGGGCCTCGGTGCTCTCTCCCCCTCGCAGTCTTTGCACCATGATTGCCCCTTCGGTCGTCGTAGTCATCGTCTCACTGTTAATCAGACTTTTTGTTAGACCGAGTAAAAAATAAGAGTGAAAAAATTACAACCTTGTGGTGACGGTTGTGATTTGCTTTTTGACGTGCCTGGTCATTTGTTCCTGAAGCAACGCCTGCATTTCCGGCCACATTAAAACCTCGTCCGTCCCACTCGGAGGCGTCAGAGACATTTCCGGCTCTTTCGAAACCAGAGCTTTTGACGCCTGAACACAAAATTTATATAAGAGAAAAAATTTAAAATTAATACTCACAGGAACTAGCGCTTTAGATTTGCTTGGACTACCCCTTGGGCTGCCTGCAGAATTGGGTCGAGACCGCGGATTTGATTTCACCGACCCGCCACTGCCAGCTATTCAGCAATTTTTATTTAAAATTTTTATAAAATTATCCATCTTACGTCTCTGGCTAGCTTGTTTGCTGCTGCCTTTTCCCTCTCCATTCTTGATGTTCAAAATGTAATTGGCGCAGTTTTCTCCCCCTGCTGGACTAGGCACTGCTCTCACATTCCCCTTCGTCTTGGGACTGCTTTTCTTGAGTTCGTCCTTGTCTCCTTGGGGGTCCTGCTTTTCGTCATTTTTATCCTCGCCATCTGCCAGTGGAGGAAAAACCAGTCTGAGCTCCATTTCCGGTTGAGGGTAGAGACCGGACAGGGTGACGCTCCAAGTGCCAGAGTCGGTGGAGCCAGCCTCGGCCACGATTGTGCCGGGCTCGATTTCAGACTAAAATTTCAACGTGAAAATTTTCAATACGAAAAATTATCTATATTTTATACCTTTGCGAGAATGTTGCTTTGCTTGACGACCGCAACTTTGGCTTTGGACGGCGAAAGAGGCGCCGTTTCTCTTCCACTCTTGCTCCTTGTGAAAGTCCTGAACTTGACAGACTCGTCGGTCGGAGACTGAAGGGAAGGCAGGGCGACGTCCTTGGACTGTCTCCGCTTGATGGCGGGAACAGGAGGGTGCCTTTGCATGTTGGGCACAGGTCGCATTCTGTCACTCGAACTCGCGCGTCCACCTTAAAAATTTTATTATGTAAATGAAATTCGGGTTGAAATTTACAATTTTTTTTTCGTACCACTAGATAATCTGGGCAGAGAATAAGAGGTTGACTTTGTGACCGAGCTGGCTGCCCGTTGCTGCTGCCTCATGTTGGAAGGGTTTTGCACTTTGATTGTTGTGGTTATTCTCTCCTCAGAACTGCTAGTTTCGATTTTCGTCCACTTTTTCCGCGCACTTTTTGCTAAAAAATTTATATAGCTCAAATTAAAATCACAAAACTAGGCAACTGGCGCCACTGCCAAGTTGTGCCGGTTGCCTAATTTAAATATCGTACCTTTCGGAGCGTCACCTTTGGCGTCCTCGTCGCCCTTGATGACGTAGAAATTTCCCCAACCAGGGGTCGCGGCCGCCATGTCCGTAAGGCGCTTGCCTTTGACCTTTGGCATTGGCAACGGAACCACCGACTGGATGGCTTCTCTGCCGTCAATCTTGGAAGACAAGATTGACAAGTCTTTTGTCTCTTGCACTATTCCTTGGAGCGCTCGCTGCGAGTGGCCCACTTGGAAGCGCGGCTCTGCGGAAATTTCAATTAATAAATCACTAAAAAAATAAATAAATCTTTTTTAAGTATTGCAATCTTAATTGTTTGAAAACAAAAAAATAATTTTTATCTTCAGAGATAATTTAAAAAAAAATACAAAACATATTTTAAATATACGCATTAAAATTTATAAACAAAAAAATAAAAATTCTAAAATGTAAACTTAATCTGGTAAAAAAATGAATGCTCAGTTGGATCGACGTATGTAAAAGTTGGCCACAGTGAATCGCAACGCACGCTTTTTGAGGTCACCGACACAGTTTCAAGTGGGCAGTATAAGAAATTATATCCCAGCAGGTCACGAATGTCGATCCCACTTTTGAGATAAGCGTCGTGTAATCACGCGTTATACTTTTGTTTTGCTCCACTGGCCAAATTTTTACACAAGAAACTCGCAAATGAACACTTTTTTCTATTATTATTGTTAGAGGAGCTTCTCATTTATTGATCGATCAAGACAAAATTAACTTTCCCTATATCGGGTGTTGAATTTTTTATAAGACGCACCACAAAATGATTGGTGCAGGTGCGCCTTATAACTCAATATGTCATCAATTTTTTTCTCAAAATAATTTAAAGGTTTTTTTCTTAGTTAGAAAAACTCACGGTAATTTCGGGCCAAAGCTCTGGATCGCGCAATCTTGATCCTGTTGTTGGTGTCGAGATTTTCCTCGGGAATGCTTTCGAACTGGTTGAACTTGTTGATGACGATGCGTCTGGCCCTGTTGAGGCGCGGCGTCCTGGTTCTGGGCGTCGGCAAAGGGTCGAGCGCCTTTTTCCTCTCCAACTCCAGCCGGCGCTTCTCCAGCTTCTCCCTCAGGAATTCGGGAAGCTGCAGACCGAAGTTGTTTTGCTCCTGCTCCTTCAGGTTGACGAAGAACTTTTCAGGTTTGGGAAGAGGCGATTTCGGCGGTTGCTGAGTGGACAGGGCCGTCGTCAAAGCCGACTTGGCGTCGCCTAGGCGCGAACTCAATCTGGAAAACGTATTTTAAAACAAATATTATTTTTCTGAAATAATTTTTAATTTTTACCTGGACAAATCCTCAAGACTGTCGGCCAAACTGTGGCACTCCTCTTCGTTTTCACTCGAGCTTGACGATTTTGAAATGTTCGCGAGCATGGACATCGTCCTCGGAAGAGACGAGAAGCGGGGGATGATTCTCGCGGGCAGGAAATATTCATTCTCGATGTAATTGTAGTTGTAATTCATGTCGTCGAAGTTGAGACGACAGGAAAACTCGATGTGCTGTTGCATCTGTGGAAAAAAATTTATTTAATGGAAAAATGAAGGTTTGCGCTGACCTGCTGGTCCTTGTTGCCATCGTGCTGGTGGTGGCAGTAGCAGGGCGTCCGGTTTTTGGGCATGAGCGTGCCGGTGTCGCCGGGCAGCAAAACTGAGTCGCTGCACATCGCAGGGGCCGAGAGGGGGCGAGCTGCCGGCTGCTGAGCGGTGGGGGCGGCCAAGAAGAGGCGGCGGAGGCGGGCCTCGGGGGCGGAAGGCAGTCGTCGTCGACAAGTAGTAGTTGTCACCGTCTCTTGTCTGCAAAACAATAAATGCAAACCCGAAATTTTCAAAATTGTTCGATATAATTTTATGCACAAAATTAAGAAATTTTAAATTTTCTAAAAAAATTTTATTTTTATTTCTGTTTAAATTTTGAAACAAATAACCAGCATTGAATTAAAATTATCAGTAAAATACTAAAAATAAACATTTAAAAGCAAGGAAAATATTAAAATTTAATTTTAAAATGAATTCTCTTTGATAATATTTTATTGCTGAAGAAATTAACTGTTAATTGAGTGAGTTACGTCAATTTAATCATTATAAAAATTAATATTGAACTTAATTACTTATTTACTTTTAATTGAAGTAAAATTAATTAAATAATTAGTATAATTATAATAATTATAATAACTTAAAATGTACTTTTTAAACTTAAAACAAGAGGATCGAAACAAAGAAATCAATTCAATATTAAAAATAAAAATTTTAAATTTGGGAAACTATTAAAATTTAATTTTAAAATTCCCTCTCTTTGATAATAGTTTGTTATTTGTCACTGAAAAAATTAAATAATAATTGAGTGAGTTACGTGTCAATGTATAAATTCAGACTTACTAACCTTGGGTGTTTCTTTTTGCGGTAGTAGTTAATCCTTACAAGTGCAAACAAGGAAGCGGCAGAGAAAGGTTAGTCTGCGAGTATATTCGATAAATATGGATTTCGCGCACTGAGTGTTGGTCAGCGAGCGGTCGAAGGTGAATTGGGAGCAAAGCTAGGCTCGGGGCGGAAGGGGTGGCGCGCTAATTTATGCAAACGCCAGACGAGGAAGGCGCATGCCCCCCTTGCTCCGTCTTTCTGCCTTTCCGATCTGGGTTACGACAAACTGACCAACACGTCGGATTAACAATAAGTGGGCGAGATAAGTCGAGGGGTGGATTTTTATTGGGGTGACTTTGTGCCTTGGCGACACGCATAGTCTCGTCGGCCTCATTTCAACGAGATGCTGATTACTTTTGAATTTTTCAGCAAAAGTGGGGCGGAAGAGATTTTAATTTTAATTATATTCACTAAGCAAAATTAAGCGCCACAGGATTGAAATAAAGAGACCCATTTGTTTCGGCGCAGGAATGTTGAGTGAAATTCAAAACCTTTAAGAAGCGGCGGCGGTCAGTTGGAGAGCGAAAAATGAGACGTGGTTGCGTGAGTTATCAGAGCGAATCTTTAGTGGGGCGGCTGGAAAAAGGTTAAATTTAAAAAATTTGCATACAGAGAAGTAAACATTTTTGGCAGACAGTAAAATTTACGGACGCTTTAAATCACTTTAAATGTGAAACCCAAATAAGACCTGATTATTTTGCGGCTAATTGCTTTTAATATTCTGGAAAAGTAATAAATTTTGACTAGTTCAATCTGAGTTCAATCAAGTCTCTAAAATCATCTAAAATAGAAAATTAAAAAACTTAAACATATGATTTCAGTTTAAATTGCCTTTGTGATATATCAATAAACACAATTTGCAACTAAATTAGAAATAATTAAAGCAAATTTTATAACAAAATCAACATATTAATTAAAGGGTCTAAATGAAATTAACTTATTAAATTTAAAAACACTAAAAATTAAAATATTAAGAAACGTTAAACTTTATTAACTTTGTAAGTAATTTTAATTTTTTTAAACTTCAAATCTTATTTTTTTTTTTTTAATTTGATTTTCTTAAAGAAATTAAATCTATAATTTATTCTACGCTCCCAGCTTACTGGAAATTTCCACAATGGAATAAATTATGAAAATGCCATTGACCTCTTGATAGATTCAATTATCTTCGTGGCCAGTTATTTTCTTTCACACGCCAAAGCCGAATTTGGCAATAGAAAATTCAGCCCACTCACTTCCTACTCGCATTAGCTTCAATTTCGTTGTTGCATGCAAATTATGCATTTCTCTGTGCCTGGCTGGGCCCATTTCATCCATCACCGCGCATATCGACTTTGTTGCATTCGATTGAACCACTTCATCCTTTTCTATGTAAGCATTAATGAATGCATATGTTCGGGTGGCGCGCGGAATAAAAAAGGCTTTCGTGCTCGTATTAGGGCGAATATTATTATATGTATGTTGCGGCTAGATAAAGCGCACGCAAACACTCTCTTAATAAGGTAGAAATCAAGCGTTTCGCCTGTTTAAACTTTATAAATTATGCTAAAATTGAGCTTAATTATTTTGACATTCAAGGTGTTAATAAATTATTTAATAATTAATTTAAATAATTTAAAAGTTAAAATTAATCATAATTGTTTACTTATTTTTATGGATGAAATTAACTTAGTATTATTTTAATTTGAACGGACATTATGCTTAGGTTTTAATACTTCTAATTGATATACTGAAGATTTGTTTGTTTCAATTTTTTTCCTCTGGCGCTGGAGAACCTTTTCGAGTGGAAAATTCTAGGCTAATAGTCTGCAAAACAGCTGCTGCCCTTATTCTGTTGTAAAACGATCGTGGCGATGACGGAGGGAGGAAAAAAATGGAAAAGATCGACGGTGGCATGCGGCGGCGAGAACGGAAAATGTGTTTGCATAATGAGAGTTTGTTGTAAGTGAAACTAATCAAAATTGACATTTTGAACTATTCATGGCGATTTTATATCAAAATTACGTATTTAAAAGTGCTAATGAAAAAAGTTTGAATTTACAAAAGCAAGGGTGGTGTGCGAATAATTAGTCAGTCGCATGCAGTAATAGGGAGGTGAACTTACACAATCGTGTTGCACGACGATGGTGGTCTTGGCGCGTTCCAGGTTTCCCTCAGCAGCATTTCTGAGGCCTCTGCTTTGATTCGTTTGTGATTTTGATCCTTGAAATCTTTTGACGTTCGATTTTCAAACTGGTGGTGGCCACTCGCGTCCTCCCCTCGATCTGCCATCAATATAAAAAGTAGATTGAAGAATTCGGCAACTTTTTAATATATGAATCGCAAAAGAGTTAATATAAATTAATAAAAAAAAATATTATATTTAATATTTACAAGGACTATTTATATCTTTTTGGTAAAATTTCTTTTACTTGCATTTAAAGCAAAATAATCAGAAATTAAAACGCAGAGAGCATAATTTGAGCCTTTTCATTTAAATTTTATTTTGGCTTTTGTTTGAAAATTTGTTTGTATCAAATCGCTGACTTGAAGCATTTTTAAATAAAAAATATCCTTCCAAGAATTGACTACAACTATAAAAGAGCAACTAATGCACTCTCATAATCAAATATGCTTTCCATTCTATTTTTAGCATAAATTTTATGGTCCATCGTGTTATCGCAATCTTGATCTTTTCTACCCGCGGCCGATTATAGTTTTTGACGGAGAGGAAAGCGTGGATTGTGAACGGCGCGTATAAGTGCAGTGGCCCCTTTGATTATTTTATTTTAATGCATGCATGAGGAGCTGCTCCGATGTGCTCCGTCAGTCGGTGCCCTGCTTGCACTCT
The DNA here is from genome assembly GCF_031216515.1 of Neocloeon triangulifer. Classification (NCBI taxonomy): domain Eukaryota; kingdom Metazoa; phylum Arthropoda; class Insecta; order Ephemeroptera; family Baetidae; genus Neocloeon; species Neocloeon triangulifer. The sequence continues at coordinate 545,008 of NW_026775552.1, forward strand.
TCATAAATATCCAGCGATTCGGACACGCCCTTTGCGGCAAAAGGAAATTATTAATTAATTACGGATCGCTCTGAGTTAATGACATCAATAGTAATATAAAACGATGGGCAGCGAAACAAAGTGCGCATCTCATCGCAGCTTCAAAACAATTGTGGAAGCAGCGACGCAATAACAAAATTTCATCCGCAGCTCTAAACAAAGACGATGTGTGCTGAGATTTCCACTTTTTTGCGGCAATTCCACGTATATTTCATTCTTTTAGTCGACGATTTTGTAAGAATTTTAGGCCTTAGCTCTATTTTGCTAGTCGTATAATAATTTGACTAATTTCAAAGCGGGACGACTGAAAAAAGCAAAAATGAAACAACCGAGTTGTTCGACTTTTTCTTTTATTTGGCAATTCCGGGACTTTTAGTCTTTTAGTGGTCGATTTTGAAAACTTTAATCCTCAGCTCTGAACGTAGACCATGTGAAATTTCCTCTTTTTTGGCAATTCCACTTCTGTTTTCCTCTTTTAGTCGGCGCTTTTTAAAATTTCTGTTCTTAGCTCTACTAATACAAGAGCCACTTTTTTGCAATGATCCGGGTCTTTTTTCTCAATTATGGTCTCACAAAAAATAAACCAATTATAAGCAATTAATTATAAAATCTGGCAATATTCAGCACAATATGCAGAAAAAACTGCAAAAATAGTAATATTAGTGCAAATAATTAAAATTTATTTCCAAACCTTCTTAAAATTGAAAACAATATTGTTTGTTTTACAGTCTTTCAAGCAGTAAAATTACATTGTGCGTTGGAATTCGAAAAATGACAGAAATTTTCCATTTAATATTTCCCACGGAGCTCAACCGAAAATTAATAGATTTTAATAAAGTCTGTTAAAAACCTTAAAAATAATCAGATAATTTACATAAATTGGTGTATAAAAAACCTAACCTGTGGCTTTTTTCTGCAAAGAGCTTCCCGGCAGTTCATTTGACGGCGCCGATTCTTCAGCGGCGCCCGAGCTGGAGCATGGGTCAGGCGACGCCAAAGTCTTCCTGCGAAGCAACACAAGCACCACTTCACTTCACTTATTCAAACGTATAACAATGTGAGGCGCGGACGGACGAGCGAGCATAATATAAAATGTTGTGTAAGACGACGGTGGCCGAGGGCGTCCAGAATTGAATTCGGAATTATGAAAACCGACAATTCGTGATTATGGTAATGAAAAGGCACGATGCGCGGCCGCTTTTTACGCTCTCGTTTCACGGACCACCGAGTTTAAAGTGACTCTGATTGAGCCTCGCCCTCCAGACCGCGGCTCGCATCCGTTCAGAGTAGCTTTTCACGCCGCAACAGTCGAACAAGTCATCTTTTGCAAATACTGTGAAGTGTGAGCGGAAAAATAACTTGCTTATACAGAATAAAACAACTGTAGTTTTTGATATGGAAAAATTTGTGTGTTAAAGTTAAAAATTATCCTGTTTTTATAGGAATTTTTATAACAAATTGTATGAATTAATTTTAAATCGTGAATAATTTTTTTTTTAAATAATTAATATATACAAAAATCCAAAAAGCTTTGATTTAAAATAAGAATGGAAGCAAAATTGCTCAAATTTCATTAGAAATCAGAATAATATTTTGTATAAATTAACTTTCTAATTGAATGCTCAGCGTATTTAAAAAAATTGGAAAATTGGATTTATATTAACCTGACGAACTGGATACAAATTGTAACACGAGCTAATTTTTAGTTATTTGATTTTAAATGTGTCGAAAAAGCCACTAGATTTTTTATAATCAAACGGTTGTTAACCACATTATTGAAAAATGAGTTTTAGAAAACGTATCAAAGATAAACGAGAAGTGACAATTTTAGAAAAAGACTGATTCACTGTGCTTAAAAATGTCTCGTTTTCATTATAGATAAGTTTTGGTCAAGTCAAGTACCAAGTATATGTATGATTCGATCTAGAAGCTCGCTTTTGAATTTTTTTTCCATTTTGATGTGTATCTTCTTGACCTTCGTTATTTCCTCGTTTGACGGTAAATGGGAATGAGCTTTTATTGATCTTTTTCCATGTGTTTATAACAATAGAAGTATTAATATTAATATGGAAAATTCCCCAAAAAATATAATTAAAAAATATATAAAATGTTACATGAAATTTTTATGAAATTAAAGGAAAAACAAAATAGTAAAAGTCAAACTAAAAATCTCGTAAAGGATTATAATTGTAACGAATAAAGAATTAATAAAAAAACGGCAAACCTGCAATCTTCGGCCGCTTCGTGGTCGTTAACAAACTGAATGGGCACGTCAAAATAAACAAAACACAGAGGCATGCCGCGACCTTGACACTGGTCACCGCCGCCGATGATTTGTAAGCACTGATTCCGCATGATGTTCTCCGACTTTCCGATCGCCAGGATAGTGTAGGGAAAACACCTGCAGACTCAGGTCTTCTTGGTGCGAAAATCCAGGGCAGAAGATTGAGGCGCAAAAGCAGATTCCTCGTTTGCCTGCGCAAGAGCGCGACCCGCGGCAACTGACCAACGGCGCAGCACACGTTCGTGTCAGCACAGATTGCGGTCTGGAGAACAAAATCACGCACCCCACGGCAGACTGCTATTGATTGTGCTTAATCATCACCCCCTGACCGTGAGCCACTCTTTATTGCTTCAGTTGCTGACCACAAATTTACCACTAAAACGCATTATTTTGTAAAACTGCAGTTAATTTTTCAATTTAAATTGCAAATTGAACCTATAAGTTTTACTGAAAACTGAACAACAATTTTCCCCCCTGTGCAAAAATCTCGTGTGGCAGCAGCAATTTTAGTGATTAATTTCATTTGACTTGATTTGTGAAGAATAAACGGAATATACAACAATATAATATTCTGAAACTAATTGCTAACATGGAATTTAAGAAGTAAAATGAACAAACAGACTTGCTGACGGGAGCATTACCATCAGGCTTTTCCTGGAGAGGCTTTCATACAGAATGTACGATCCTTTGAGGGTTGCAGAAAGACAGGAATATATATTTCTATTTATTTATATATAACTTAAACATATTTTTAATTTTAACAAAAACCAGTCCAACATCAGAGGCCAAAGCGGCGTCAGGACAACCAGCACGAATCTGACTCGGACTAGAGACCCATGAACCTCGACTTAATCTGGAACTCTGTGACAAACGTTATTTTTAACGGGCTGTGAATTATAAATAAATAAGAATACTATACATTACCATACTACTCAATTTCGGACAGTTTAATTTCGGATGAACCATTTTTCGGAGAAAAAAAAATTCGGATGAAGTATTTTCGGAGAAAATTTTGAAAAAATTCGGACAAAAATATTTCGGACACATTATTTTCGGACACTTTATTTTTCCGGATTCGGACACAATTATTTCGGACATATTATGGGCCCCCAAATGAACGGATTAAAATGGGTGAAAATTGTATATCTTGACTTTTTTGCTTTTAAATATAAAAAGTAAATGTGTAAGTCAACCAAGGCTCATTTTGGCGGAAGAAGCCTTTTATTATCTCACCATCAAATTTTTAGCAACTACGGTTTTTGTGTCAAAAATTAACTTTATTTTTAAAAAGTTGTTTTTTCAACAATTTTATGTTAACAATGTGATGTAATAATTAGGAAAAATAAACAACAACAATAATAATAAATAATAATAAGCAATTTAATACAAAATATTTATGATATATACAGTTTATTCATTAATGCTTGAGGCGAGTCTTTTTCGTCCTATTACAATTTTTCCTCAATGGAAATTTACATTTTTTATTGAAAAAAAATTTTGAATTCAAATTTATTTTGATTATTTTCTTCATCTTAATTGATCTCAATGTTGTTTCTGTCTCGTTGTGAAACGTGAAACTTACCTTTAAGAGAGAACGTAATAGAGCGTTCTACTGTTGCATGCATCTTTCGCGCCAAACGTTTGAAAATTTTGAATTCGGTGTATTTTCTGCTCTGCGCATGCGCCTTAATTTCCATCAGGAGAGTTGACGATTGTCGACTGGGTGACTGTGACTGGAATTTCACACTTTTTGGTGCTAATTGACCAAATTAAACAACCTAAAATCAGTTAATCGTTGGTCATTCGTGACTTCTGGGTCGCACCAGTGACCGGAATGAACCGAACGACAGAGATAAGGGTACATAATTCAAATATTTGAGCATCGCTGGGTGTGAATGAACGCGAATTTTCTTGGAAAGTTATTAAATTCGTTCAATTTTTGATGATTTTTGACAGCAGTGCCTTGAAGCAAATTACTTGCCGTGACAAGCGAGTTATAGAGATCACCATCACCAAAATCAAGGCAAAATCCATTACCATGACTGAAGCTGGAATTCCAACCCTGTTCTCCTTCGAGCTGATGAAGATTGGAGGGTTGATTGCAGTGTTTATGATCACCATTATTGCCATTGCCATTATTGCAGTGTGTGCTGGTTAGTTTTCGATTAAAGAAGAGAAATTTTAATTAACTATATTTTTAACTCTCAGCGCTTGCATTGCTGTTGGCCATTATGGGTCATGTGCACAAATTCTTTGTGGACAGGGCTCTCAAGGATCAGGCTCGGAAAAAGGCGCTGATCAACAGAATCAGAAATCGCATGAAAAGCACAGAACTTGCAAACGGGCCTTTTGATGTTCCCATCGACCAGCTGAGAGATGAGCTTCTTGGAGCCAACAACATCGAATGTGTGTTATTTAATTTTTGTTTATCTTGGTTGTTGACAAATTCTTTATAATATAGGTATGAAAAACATCTGGGAAGAGGCATTGGCTAGCGTTTTGAAGCACGACCCACACATCAGGCTGGAGACGAAAAGAATCGGTGGTGAAGAGACTGATTGCCTTGTATGGATTCACTCCAGGTGTCCTCAAGGAAACAGAACCTATCAGAATTTTCAAGATGATGTGGCAGAACAAAGAGAAAACGTAATTATTATAATTTTTCCACTTGCAAATGTAAGAACTTGCTTTCATCATGCAGTCTGAAAGTGCATCCCAGATGTCAAAAGGTAACATGAGCAAAGGTTGGCAGAGACCAGCCGTAGAAATTGACGATGGGTTCTTGACTTCTCTACCTGTGTTCCCTGCTCAGTACCTGGAGATTCAACTCGAGTTCTTTCCGCGCAAGTGAGTTTTTTTTCAAATCGAAATTGCATAGTTTACCAAGATATTAAAATATTTCTTATAACATCTAGATCTGCTTCTTCTGAAAGAGTTGTTGATGCCATTTTTGAAAAGTGTGGGCAGAACTTTAACATTCTGCATTACAAGGTGGACTCGACTGCAGATGACTGCTGCGTCTTTATGAAAACTGCAAGCCAAGCCGACGCTGGACAAGCTTACCGAGCCTTGCACGGATGGTTGTTTGATGGTAGGCAATCTAATCTGCACGGAAGGGTTTTTTCCTAAAAAGCATTATGAATCAGGAGACTTGGTCACCCCGTAAAGCTCTTGCATCTTGAGTACTACCACCCAGGAAACAATGAGTATTTGTGGAATATTTGCTGAATATTCCTGGATATTTGGAAATATTTGGCTACAAATATTTCCCAAGTATTTGGATGTAACATTTTTTAAATCTTCCTGAATATTATTATATTTATCTTTGTGGAATATTTGTGGAATATTTGGCAAGCATAAAATGATTTTTAGATCGCAGGTCAATATTTACTTTTAAATATTTGTGAATATTTCTTTTATTTCTGGAATATTTGTGAATATTTACAGAATATACATGGAAGAATATTTAAAACACAGTTTTCTTCAATAAATGGAACTTTATTACTATAAAATCAGACAAAAACAAAATTTTAAACATAAAAATACAAGGAAAATTTACATGTAAAATAGAATTTCAAATACATACATGATATTGAGATAACAAACACAGAAAAAATAATTTAGAACATATAATATTTTAATATTAATTAAGTAAGACACATCAGTTTGACGGAAATGTTTACTTAGAATGCAACTTACACAGCCCTACGAATCTCTGAAACAATTTTTTCACACTTGTTTATTTTCTTTAGTTTAAAATTAATTAAGCCTTACACAACTCTCACTTTAATGCATATTTTTTTTAATTAATATGTCTCAATCAATAGTTTACACGGGTTTAAAAATGAAAATTAAGTCAAAAATAAAAAACGCAATCACAATTTTTAACATCAAGCCATTATCTTCCTTCAAGTATTTTTTTTTTACCAATATGAATTATACACAAGGAAGTCGGTTGCAAACCAAAGTTCAATCAAAATTGGGGTGTCACTTCAAGGTTTACACATTTTTTTACTGATTCAAGCGCAATTTGTTTGTCGAGTAGTGAAGGAGCCGTTAAGAACAAAGCATTTTGAAAAGTAAAATAATTAATATCTAACAAAATATAAGTCAGGCCAAGCTAAAAAATATTGAAAAATTAACACAAAATTTCAGTGACTCTAAAATAGCAAAAAAAAAAATGCTTCAACGATTCTCGTGGACGTTTATAAAACAGAAAACAAAAAAAGAAAATACCTCATTGCATTTTCCAGAATGTTAAGTTTTTAGATTAAAATTTAATCCGAATGCATCGCAAAAGACTTTCAAAATTAAAAAGGTAAAAATTAAAAATTTTTGTATAAAATTAGATTAATTATATATTATCCTTTGAGATTTTATTTTGAAACTTAAGCAAAGTTGTAAATTTAAATTACTTTTTATGGGTTTAACGCATTCGATTGAGCAGTCCGAACGACACGTTTGCCTGGGGTGACCGAAAATTTGGTGTTCGTATCGGCTCTATCGGTAATTAAAATAAATGGGTGTTGGACTATCTCTGCGCTTTTGCCGCATGTTGGCCTGCTAAATTTTGGCCCACAGTCTCGGCAGCCTCGGCAGGCTGAAGCGAGAGAGGAGCCACTATGTGCCAGCGGGCTAATGCGACACGGCGAACCAAATAAATGTGCCCCGCGCGTTTAATATAATAAGATAAGCGGTTTTACCCTTCACCTTGGAGGCACGGCCGTAGTCCCGGGTCCGTTTGGGGTCCTCGGCAGGTCGGCGAAATCCTCCGTCGGCCCAAATTCGGCGAGATACGGGCATCCGAGGCACCAAGAGGCTTAGTTATATCGTCGCACATATTCTCCCTCCATCCTGACTGGCAGTGGCTGCTGCTGCTTGATGCTCGAAGACCAGAGCAAAAGCCAGGACGGGGTTGAGAGCCGTGTCGCGAGAGGCAGGCAGAAAAATTAAAATGACATCGCGCGCAGATTAAAAATATTATTATAAATTATAACACGTATAAAATCAACTTCATATTTGCACCATTTATAAAAAATAAAACACGCTTATTTCATATTTCATCACCTATGGTGCAAATATGAAGTTGATTTTATACGTGTTATAATTTATAATAATATTTTTAATCTGCGCGCGATGTCATTTTAATTTTTCTGCCTGCCTCTCGCGACACGGCTCTCAACCCCGTCCTGGGGCTTTTTGCTCTGGTCTTCGAGCATCAAGCAGCAGCAGCCACTGCCAGTCAGGATGGAGGGAGAGTATGTGCAACGATATAACAAAGCCTCTTGGTGCCTCGGATGCCCGTATCTCGCCGAATTTGGACGACAGAGGATTTCGCCGACCTGCCGAGGACCCCAAACGGACCCGGGACTACGGCCGTGCCTCCAAGGTGAAGGGTAAAACCGCTTATCTTATTATATTAAACGCGCGGGGCACATTTATTTGGTTCGCCGTGTCGCATTAGCCCGCTGGCACATAGTGGCTCCTCTCTCGCTTCAGCCTGCCGAGGCTGCCGAGACTGTGGGCCAAAATTTAGCAGGCGAACATGCGGCAAAAGCGCAGAGAGAGTCCGACGCCCATTTATTTTAATTGCCGATAGAGCCGATACGAACTCCAAATTTTCGGTCACCCCAGGCAAATGTTTCGTTCGGACTGCTCAATCGAATAGGTTAAAACCATAAAAAGGTTGACTTCAGGGGCCCTTTTATTTAAAGGATCACAATAAAAACTGCTGATTCATCTTTTTTTTCAAATAATCACAAGAATGTCCTAAAAATTGCTAAAAAATAATGCAATAATTTTTTACCAACCAAAATATGTCCGCTTGGCTGCTTTTCCTATTTGTGTGTATTGAAATTTCAACTTATTCTTTTGACTAATCCATATAATTACAAAATGCTGCTTAAATGAAACAACTTGAAGAGTTTGTGCCGTTTGTGGACGAGGCACAAACTTGCCCAAAAACTATGATTGCTGTACAGTACAATGACAGAATTTTAAATACAAGTGACTAATTTTAAAATTTAATGATAAATAAATTTTCACTGCATAACATTTTTTTTCTTTGTGTGCAGAGAAAGACCAGTGATTTGCTCGAGTAAAATTTCTCATTTTCAAATATTAGTAAGGCGCAATTCAATTTGAAATTTAGATTTCAAAATTTAGTTTGTACCAGATTTTATCATTTATCAAAGGTATTTTTGTATCATAACCATGAAATTTGTTACAAAATGTAGAAATTGGTTTAGTCAAGTTCAATATTAATAATAAAAATAATAATATTAGCATTTTATATATTTTTTACTTATTGTTAGACGAACCACAGTCTGACGTTTTCTTGTGTGTAACTGCCAGATTCCAAAAAGCCACCACTCCGGCACGTCCACAAATTGCATTTTGTGATGTGTCCAAAACAACTGCAAAAAAGAAAAAAAAACATAAGGGTAAAAAAAATTTGAAAATAGATTTTTTGCCTTTTAATTAATTTTATGACTTATTCCACCTACAAAAATGAAAACCAAATTATAAATAGCAGTTTTGAAAAATTAGCTACGTTATTTAGAAATTCAAAGCATAACACTCACATTAAGTTCAGAACAGAGGCGCGCTGCTCTGTTTCCAGTCTCGCAATGATCCCTGGAAAATTCTGGATCCTGTTGTCCGACCCCGACATTTGCAAAATTCCAGGCTCTTCCTTCAAGGATGATTGTGCAAGGCTGGGAAACGGCCGGGGTAATTTCAAACTTGATCCATCTTCAGCTTTGGGCATCGCGCGGCCGCCGGCCGTTTAATTTGTGAAAAAGGCGACCGGTTTTTGCTGCTCTTGCACGTCGAATTTCACAGACCGCTCTGGCGTGTTTTTGCATACATAAATCGAGCTAAAAATCAGATTATAAGCTAAAGAATTGTCAATTTCTACGGTTGATACCTTAATTTCATAGTAGAGGTGGATTTGGACGGAGTCGAGCTGCATTTTCACTTTGAAAAGTGTTTAAATTTGACGGAATACAAAATTCGCGACTCCCAATCCTAATTGCTTTGAAACAAAAACAAAGCCGATAACTGCGCCAGCAGCGCCACAGCGGTCAAGAAGCGAAACCGTTATATTTCTACCAAAATATTCGCCAAACATTTCACAAACATTTAAATGGAAATTTATCATTCGATAATTTTATATTTATGTTATATTTGACTGCAATTATTCAAGAAAGATTTTTTGCAAATATTTATAAATCTAATACTCATTATTATTCTGCAAATAAAATCTGCAAATACAAATATACGGAATATATTGGAAATATTCACAAAATATTTCATATATTTTCAAATACTCAATGTTACCTGGGCACGAGAGATTCCCAGAGGCCATCAATGCTTGCATCCCTTTTCGCCCGTCTAACAATCTGAAGCGCTTTATTTAGTCGTTTCGCTCTCAGAACCGCCCGACCGAAGATTCATTTGTTCCTTACGCCCCGGCCCTTTCCTATCCTTTTCTGCAGGTGGCGACAAAGGCAATTAACTCTGGGAGGACAGATCAAACTGATGCGGGAAAACTCACTCATTTTAACCTTAAGACTCTCACCAATTTTAACAGAATTAGCATCTTCAGACTTTAAAGAAGCTAAATAGAAACTTCGATTGGAATTGAAAGTGCTCCTTTAAAAAAAAAAGGAAAATGAATATTTGGCGCACTTGGATAAAGTTCAACATAGAATAAGTTAAATGAAATTGATCTTGAAAAGTTGACCACCCATATTTAAGTTTTCCATATCCGTGCAAATGTGAAGATTAGGGTGTTTTACATAGGGTGTATGGCCCATGCCAATTTAGAATTTAACGCTCCAAAATTTGGAATGAGATGTATAGCATAGTAGAAGTTAAATGTTTTTAATTAAATTGTCAAATTGAATTATGTTTTTAGTTTCACGTTTGCTCTGAAAATTGATACGGATATAATTTTAGTTTTAATGATATAAATTGAATTTTATCCTATGATTCTTAGCTTTCCTGCTTGTAATTGCTAATTAAGTAAATTTCAATGATGTCAAGATTATGTATATTAATACTTTTTCAACAAATGACTCATTTTTGTTCTCATAAACTTGTACTCTGAATAAAGCGACGAAGACTGCTAAATTTATAGATAGAGTATTTATTGAACACAACTAGGTGTACAACGGGTGTCTAAAGCTAATTTGTATTCCTAAAATTAATTTTACAATTAAGCTTGTTTCAGTAATTATTACAAAGTACAAAAATTAGTTAATTCTGATTTTTGCAGCCTCTCTTAGGCTTAGTTTTTGTTCATTACATTCAAGAATATGATATTGTGATGAAATTTTATTTTCAAACATTTTTCTTATTATAAATTGCATGCATCTGTCGCGGCAAAAACTTTGAAAACTTTTGAATTCCAAGTAAGGAGTTTCTGCTCTGCGCATGCGCCTTCATTAGGATTGTGTTATTGTTGACATTGTCGACTCCAGTTCAGAAATCTGTAATCGAGCGTCTTAATTTTACACTTTTTCGTCTCTGCCGGTACTTATTGACCTATTTAAACAACTAAAATTAGATAGCCCGCCGGTCACACGTGATGTCTGAGTCGCACCAGTGACCAGAGCCAGCAAAACAGAGGTAATAGGTACGGTCACCGCGCGTCGTCGAACTTTATTGCGAGTCAATTTTGGTGTTTTTTCTTGTCCCCCTCGTGTGCATTTTCTTCATTTCTTTTTAATTTAACACAAATAATCAGCCTTTTATTCATGATAAATGAATTTCCCCTAATTTCAGATTGGTTCCAATCAAGTATAGTTATAATTTACGCCAAAAGCATCTCATCTTGTTCTTCATGCTGGAAGCTTATCATGATTTTTTTACGGTCGCGAGAATTTTCGGTTACGAAAAAACTTTTTCCGTTGGGTGGAGTTAAAATTTTCGGTCAGGAAAAATATTTTCGGAGGGCGGAGCTAAAATTTTCCGTTCGGAAAACTTTTTCACTTGCGCGTAAATCTTTTTCACTTGTGAAACAGTTTTTACGGTGGCGCTGGGGGGGCGTGTGTGGCGTGGGTTTGTTTTGATCATGGAAGTGGAATAAAAACGGTAAAAAATTGAGTTTTCTTTATTTTGCCCAATCGCTTTGATAATAATTTGATGGAATATTAAATTTAGATCAATTTCGTATGCTATTCTCCTTAAATTATCGGCCCGGCCGCGGATTAAAAGAAATTGTTGCGACTGGTTCGGAGCATAGGTCATGGTTTGTCACATTAAATTGCACTATAAATACCTTTCCCTTAATTTTTAATTAATTGGGAGATACACAAATTGCCCTACAGTAAATCATTCACATAATATTAGCACAACGAATGATCTATCTGTTTATTTATTATAGAAACCTCACTTCAAACATCCAAGCTATTGACAATGATCAGCTTTTTTACGGTTCAAAATTTTCGGCTGCTAGGAGCAGCCGTAAAAATCACTTCCATTTGATCAATGTTAAATTTTAACCTGACCGAGAAAAAGTTTTTCGCCTCATGTAAAGTGTGTTCACTGCCGGTAAAACGAACAACGCCATCTAGTGGCCAGAAAAAAAGCTAGCTCGACCGTAAAAATGTTTTTCCGTGACCGTAAAAAGTTTTTTCCGCGATCGAAAAAAATTTATTCGTAAATCGAGAGTTACGCCCACTTTCACACAACCGTAAAAAATCATGATAAGCTTCCTGAAGCCGGCGAAACATAAAGTGATCCACAAGTACTGGAATGTGGAGCCGGACGTGCTGAGGACGAACGGCAACGAGTTCTTCAGGCAGGGCGACTACGTCAGGGCCATCGCCCTTTACACCAAGAGCGCGTCCGTGGCGGCCGCGGACAGCAGGCCTCGAGGTCTGGCCTTGGCCAATCGCAGCGCCGTCCTCCTGGCCCTCGGCCTCTACCAAGAGTGCCTCAAGGACGTGGAGGCCGCCTTCAGGTGCGGCTACCCTGACGATCTCGCCCACAAGCTGCACCTGAGGTCGGCCGTCAGCCACAAGGCCCTGGGCGACGCCGACAAGGCTCAAAAGAGCTTTCAAAAGGTGATGGAAAAATCTTCTAAATGATAATTATTCATTGCGAAATTTATAAATATTTTTATTAAATTTTTGTTGTCAATTTATCCTACTTATAAATTTTGAAATAGAAAACAAAAAAATAAATCCTAAAAAAAGACTGAATTGAGTTCTGTTTCGATCTAAGTAGCATTTTTGTACCTTTAAACCAATTTTTTCTCTCTTTAAATACAAAACTGATCATATTATTTATAAAAAAGTTTGCATCCTTGATTCAAAAACACAATTAATTCTGTCCCAAAATATTCTACATTTTCTAAACCATTTGCTAAGATGAGATTTGAATTAAAGGTGTTGCAAGAAATCAACCTGCCTCTGGACAAGAGGGAAAAGGTCGCTGAGGACGCGAACAGGCAATTTAAAGAAGTTCATGTGCCGAAAGTCCCGAGGATCAGGGTGCAGTACCTGAATCCACCTGAGCTGAGCTACGGGGCTCAACAGGAGAATCCAGCATTGTCCGCTGGTGTGAGGAAGAGACCAAATCCCACCTTGGGCCATGTTTACGTCGCAGAAAGAGATTTGTCCATCGGTGAGGAGAGATTCCTGATTTTTAAATTCTTTTTAACTCAAGATTTATTTCAGGCGATGTGATTCTGGTTGAAAACCCGATGATGTACGGATTAACCTTTGACTACTACGACAGTGAAGAGAAATATTGGACGTACTGCCACGAGTGCTTCAAATTTTGTCTCAACCTCACACCCTGCCCGTCATGTTCGTGGGTAACTGTTCTGCATTTAAGTTTAAAAAACAATCCTTAATGTTGTAATTTTATTCCCACAGTCTCTCTATTGCTCCAAGATGTGCAGGGCTGAAGCTCTGCAAAAGCACCACAGAGTCGAGTGCGGAGTAAAACAATCTGCCATCGATGGGATTTTGAGGAAGCAGAAGAAGCAAATCAAGACCTCGGTGCTCATCGCCGTCGACCACCTCTTCAAGGTCATCTCCTTCCTGGGTTTGCAGAACTGCATCACCGCATTGTCTGACGACGACAAGCACCAAGTTTTGGAAACTGCCTCTGAAAGCATCAAGAAAATCTTTGCTGTGAAGAAGGTCAAAATTGGGTATAGACGTGTCAAGGACTTTGATGAGTCATTTGTTGTGGACCAAGTTGTGGCCAGCTTCAAGCTCAGTCCTAAAGAGACCAAAAGACTGGCCACCTTCCTCACAGAGATCTCTTCCATTCTCGAGAGGTACAAATTCTGCATCCTCGAGTGTGTCATTTCTCAGAATGGCGACCACTATGACTGCCTTGACCACAATCAACACGCCTGGGGCTTTTTCGCCACAGCCACCAAGTTCAACTACTGTTGTGATCCAAACACGATCCAGTGTTTCCACGGAAAGACAATGGTCCTAAAGTTGCTCAGACCTATCAGATGTGGCGAGGAGATTTTCCTTCAGGCTGACTTAGACTACAGGTAAAATATGCTCACAAGTTGACGCAAACGATTAAAAATAGCTTAATAACCATGTCAACTTGGGCCCCTTAGTGCAGTTTTTGCCCTTTTTTATGTATCTCAAGAGTTGCTCCAACTAAATTGACCCTAAATCCAAAGTTTGTGAAAATAAATCCCTAAAATTTTAGAACTCGTTAAAAAAACATGACTCTTCTTGAACTAAATGCATCTCTTTGTTTAAAAGATTAAAACAACCTTGATAAAATGTTTATAGGACATACATAGAGAGGTAATAACTTCTGAGGTTGTGATAAGTTTGCTTTTCTTAGAAATCCACTAACTTCCTAAATTGTGCCAAGGAATTATATGCCAAAAATTTCAAATTATTGTTCTCCATTTTTTCTTCAAAGTGCTTCAAAGTGAGCTTTAAACTTTCCTGAGACATTTTATTATTGGAAACGTTGTCAAAAAAATGGTCCAGGATTGTTTTCATTTTTTATTATTTCAATATATCAGACACAAATTGAATGATTTGAAAATAATTTGGATATAGCTGCCCCGGAACTTAAATTTTAAAGAATGAATTGGAGATGAGTCTCATTATAAATAAGGTGATTAAATTGACATGGTAATGCTTTTGACGGTTTAATGAGTTTTCTTAACTTCGGAATCGTTTCGTAGGTTCTTTCCGCTCGCTGACCGTCAGATGGTGAACAAGTTCAACTCGTATGAGTGCCAGTGCGACGCGTGCATCTTTGACTGGCCTCGATCTGATGATCAGAAAATGGGTGCAGACTTTGTGCACAATGACCTCAACTGCATGCTGCTGGCCCTCAAGTTGTCCAAACACATTGAGTCAGTCGACGGAGCTTATCGGAGAAACTTCGAGTCTGACGAAATTTTCAGAGTTTGCGTCAGCATCACGAATGAGTACTCCGAACGTCATCACCGGAGAGATGATCAATTGTACGGCCAAGCCGCCATGTACATCTTTTTGTACCTGCAATCACGCTCCAAGAAGTTTGTGTTCGGCGAAAGAGCTGCTGGTCAGCAAGACGACGAGACACGCCATTACGTCTCTATTCCAGAATCACTCAACATTTTCCACACAGACAATACAAGATATGGACCATGGAGCTGCGTTGGTTGGCCGCTAATGATTGAAAGACCAGCTTGTTAGTTAAAAAAATTAACACTCATTGAATCGAGAAAAAATCTAATTTGGTTTCCAAGCTGTTTTGAAAATTGAAACTTTCTCGTGCCCAGTACAACTCAGTTGTAAATTTAAAATAGTATTTTGGAAAATTAACTAATCTAAAATTAAATTAAATGCATCAAATTTATCTGGGTACTGCGAAATGTGAACATTTGTTGTAGAGAAATGCACCAAACTGTAGAGTGTCATTTTAGTTGTGATGCTTAGCTTTATCATGTGCCTAACTTTGTTTGAAAATTTATTTTTGCCAAATTTATGATAGAAAATTTTGCTTTTCAACTAAAAACTTAACGATCATAAAAATTTTACGATGAAACTATATATAAATGCAAAATTTTCCCTACAGTGAAATTTGTGTTTTGGCTTAGAATGCTTTTTATGGGAGCCCGATCCACAGCTACTGTCCTTCCTCTGTTCGTTCCACCATATTCGTACAAAAAATGCGCGGGAACACCGCGAGCCAACAAGGTTGTTTCAATGCATGGGTTTTTACCAAGAGCGCATACCATTTTATACTTCCTGGTTTTTCTTGTAAATTAGAGAATTAATGGAAGTCCTCTTTGATAAAAAAATTTCATCCAATAACAAAATAACATTTTTGCCAAAATTATGTATTACAGATTGCTGCATGAATAATTTATCAGAATTATAATCATATAACTGCAACAGCGAAGCCGATTTGTGAATTTTTCTTAACTTTAGTTTGAGGTAAGAAACTTAGAAAGAGCCTAAAGAAAAATAAATGTAAACAAATGTCAAGTGTGCAAGGATATTATTATTTCACAACTTTATAATCAGACCTAGCTATAGGATTGATATTAAGGTACCAATAATCGAGCTTCAATCATTTCATTACTATTTCAGCTGAAATATAGCAAATAATTGTAAATGCTTCCTTGAAAGTAATTGCAAGCATGTCAATATTTTAATGCAAACTATTGGTGATAATGATCTGGAATCAATTCGGTTTCTACTGTTTCTCTTTATATTAATGAAAAGCCACTTCTGAAGCCTCTAGGTGATATAATCTTCAACGAATGAATCAAAAACAGAGTTTGCAGATCATTGCAGAATATAATAGTTATTTTATTGTTTTTTCCCATTCATTTTTCTCAGTTGATTTGCAAGTTATACTAAAGCCAGATTTACTTAAAATAATTAATGAAAAAAACGAGGATTTGCAGCTTCGGTGTATCAAAACTTGTTAGCAATTTATTGTAAGTGCGCAGCTTTGCAAATGATTTCAAATCTCTCCTCGCACTTGCGCCAAATCTAAACAACATTACGCTTAACATTTCTGGAGACGACGGAAAGGAAAAGTTCAATGCCTTTGGCCTGAAAGCCTTTGCCAAAAATGTTGGAAACATTAGTCTGTCACCGTACTTTTCATTTTGAAGCCCAAACTCATGTCTAGCCCTGCGGAATAATTATCTTTTAATTTGATTGTAAACCTAATTGAAGCATGTGATGTTACTTCTATTAATGAATCATAATTGTTGTACATAAGGAACTTGTTTGTTTTGTTTACAATAAGTGATGGTATTAGTTGTAAAAATGAGATTAAAAAAAATTAAATTTTAATTATCTTATAATGTTGAAGTGAAATCTGATTTTCACTTGTTGATTATGCAGAAACTATATGTGATGCTCGTCTCGTTTGAGCTTTGAGCCCCTCATTTATATTTTAATGACTGGGACATCTGGAAAATTATTCTCTTGCATGCATCATTCGCGGCAAAAACTTGAAAACTTTTGAATTTCTAGTTGATACTATAAAGCGCATGCGCTTTCTTTTCAAGAGTTTTTGTTTACATCAACTTGGGGAGGAGAAGAAATCGGCATTTTTGGCATTAATTTTACACCTTTCGGTATCTGCATGGAGCTGGTTTACCTTAAAAAAACAACCGAAACTTAACAAACTTGCATTTCACACGTAATCTGAGTCGCACGAGTTACATTTCAGAGTCAACCGAACGACAGAGATCATACGTCGTCGGCGTCCGTCGCCCTTTTTTGAGTCGTCTGTGGATGCTGGTTTTTCTACCTCACGCATCTTTTCATTGTCTTTATTTTATTTTTTTTTTTGTTAAAACAACATAAATAATCGGCCTTTAATTCATGGTCGGTGTTTTCCTTTAATTTCAGTTTGGTTCCAAATCAATTAGTTTGAATTTGCGCCAAAAGCATCTCTTGTTCGTCATGCTGAAGCCGGCGAAATATAAAGTGATCCACAAGTACTGGAACGTATGGAGCCGGACGTGCTGAGGACGAACGGCAACGAGTTCTTCAGACAGGGCGACTACGTCAGGGCCATCGCCCTTTACACCAAGAGCGCGTCCGTGGCGGCGGCGGACAGCAGGCCTCGAGGTCTGGCCTTGGCCAATCGCAGCGCCGTCCTCCTGGCCCTCGGCCTCTACGAAGAGTGCCTCAAGGACGTGGAGGCCGCCTTCAGGTGCGGCTACCCTGACGATCTCGCCCACAAGCTGCACCTGAGGTCGGCCGTCTGCCACAAGGCCCTGGGCGACGCCGACAAGGCACAGAAGAGCTTTCAAAAGGTGCGATGAAAAAAATTTAAGCAAAAATCGGTGAATTATTGTGAAACTGCAAAAGCAAAAGGTTTATTTCACAGTCAATGATGACATGAAAACTCATTTAAATTTATTAAACGAAAATGTGAATAAAATTAGAAAAAATGGTCTGCACTCTCTTTTCACATAAATTTATTCGTTCAATCAAATTTTTAAAACCTCAAATATTTTTATTTAAAGAGGAGATGATTTCGATTTCAAAAGGTTCTCCAAGAATTCAACCTGCCTCTGGACAAGAGGGAAAAGGTCGCTGAGGACGCGAACAGGCAATTTAAAGAAGTTCATGTGCCGAAAGTCCCGCGGATCAGGGTGCAGTACCTGAATCCACCTGAGCTGAGCTACGGGGCTCAACAGGAGAATCCAGCATTGTCCGCTGGTGTGAGGAAGAGACCAAATCCCACCTTGGGCCATGTTTACGTCGCAGAAAGAGATTTGTCCATCGGTGAGGAGAGATTCCTGATTTTTAAATTCTTTTTAACTCAAGATTTATTTCAGGCGATGTGATTCTGGTTGAAAACCCGATGATGTACGGATTAACCTTTGACTACTACGACAGTGAAGAGAAATATTGGACGTACTGCCACGAGTGCTTCAAATTTTGTCTCAACCTCACACCCTGCCCGTCATGTTCGTGGGTAACTGTTCTGCATTTAAGTTTAAAAAACAATCCTTAATGTTGTAATTTTATTCCCACAGTCTCTCTATTGCTCCAAGATGTGCAGGGCTGAAGCTCTGCAAAAGCACCACAGAGTCGAGTGCGGAGTAAAACAATCTGCCATCGATGGGATTTTGAGGAAGTAGAAGAAGCAAATCAAGACCTCGGTGCTCATCGCCGTCGACCACCTCTTCAAGGTCATCTCCTTCCTGGGTTTGCAGAACTGCATCACCGCATTGTCTGACGACGACAAGCACCAAGTTTTGGAAACTGCCTCTGAAAGCATCAAGAAAATCTTTGCTGTGAAGAAGGTCAAAATTGGGTATAGACGTGTCAAGGACTTTGATGAGTCATTTGTTGTGGACCAAGTTGTGGCCAGCTTCAAGCTCAGTTCTAAAGAGACCAAAAGACTGGCCACATTCCTCACAGAGATCTCTTCCATTCTCGAGAGGTACAAATTCTGCATCCTCGAGTTTGTCCTTTCTCAGAATGGTGACCACTACGACTGCCTTGACCACAATCAACATGCCTGGGGCTTTTTTGCCACGGCCGCGAAGTTCAACTACTCTTGTGATCCAAACACACTCCAGTCTTTTCACGGAAAGACAATGGTGCTGAAGGTGTCCAGACTCATCAGAAGTGGGGAGGAGATTTTCCTTCAGGGCGACTTTGACTTTAGGTCAGTGCATCCACACAATTTTTTTTTACCTATCAATGCAGTGCACTTTTTGCACTTCCGATGCTTTACACCATGTAACCTAAAAAAAGCACAATCTCATTTATTACTTTTATTTATTCAGGAAAACACTGTTTCAGGTTCTTCTCGCTCTCTTACCGTCAGAGGGTGAACGAGATTAACTCGTACGAGTGCCACTGCGACGCTTGCATCTTCGACTGGCAATGCACTGATGGGCAGAAAATGCTTGCAGATTTCATTGAGAGTAGTTTCCATTGTCGGCAGCTGGCCGTCAAGTTGGCCAAGCACATCAACACAAATGATCCAGCGGCGTACCTTCCTAGGTTTACATCTGATGAAACTTACAGACTCTGCGTGGATGTTGTGAACGAGTACTCAAAGCGCCAACACAGAAGAGACTTTGTTATGTATGGCAAAGCCGCCATGTATATCCAATTGTACCTGCATTCTCTCACCAAGAAGTTTTTCTTCGGAGAAAGAGCTGCTGGTCAGCAAGACAATGAGACACGCCATTACGTCTCTGTTCCAGAATCACTCAACATTTTCCACACAGATAATACAAGATATGGTCCAGCAATGGTTGGCCTCTAATCATTGAAAGTCCAGCCAGTTAGTCATAAAAAGAAATCTCATTGAATTGAACTAAGACGAAATTCTTAAATTTTAAAAATGTATTAACAATTTCAATAACTTTCTTATGCCCAAATAATACAAGTTTACAAATTTTAATTTGGTGCATAACTAAATTAAGTCTAAATGCATCAAATTTGTTTCAGAAATGCGCTAAATTTAAGTGCCAGTGTTGTTTATTAGTGCTTGAGCTGCCTTATTTGGTTTTGAATAAAATATTTTTGCAAAATGCTTGGTTCGTAAATCACGGATTTTCATTTCATATGTAAAAACGAAAAAGGAACTCGTATTTTCTGGAAAACTCTTAATTTCTTACACAAAAGTAACAAAAACAATCGTATAATATATTTAGTTTCAATTAGTTCAGCACAAAATTACTGCACCCCAAATAAAAATGTCGGATTGGAGTCTGTCGGAATAATATTTAAAAGAGTATTGGAAAAGCACCACTTTTACATGCATTTCTCGCGGCAAAACCCTTGAAAGCTTGAGTCTTCGCGGTACTGCGCATGCGCCCGTCGCGCCCACCAGCGGCGGCATTCAGATTCAGAGGTCAACATGGCTGCCTTGTTGTGCTCGTGGAGTTTGTAAATATTGGCCTGTCTGCTCGAAAAGCGGTGTCAATTCACAACTCAGGCAGTTTTGCCGTCGATTTAACTTGAAAGTAATATTTTCCCCACGTCGCCATGGGAGTTCCAGCATTCTTCCGATGGCTCAGCCGGAAATATCCGTCTGTGATCGTCGACTGCGTCGAGCAGCAGGTAAAAATCCACTCATAATTTTTTTTCTAAATTTTATCTTTCTTGCCCCGAAAAGCCCATCGAAGTGGACGGAGTGATGATTTACCCCAATGCGATCGAACCCAACCCCAACAACGTAGAGTTCGATAATCTGTACCTGGACATGAACGGCATTATTCACCCGTGCACTCATCCGGAGAACAAGTGAGATTAAATTTTACATAAATTTTATTTCAACTTTCTTTTTTGTTTTGATGCAGAAGTTTCGATATGATTAAAATAAAGAAATAATAAATTTAAACAATTATATCTTGAAAATTCACTATATTATTTTTATGTAAAAATACATTAACTTCTAATCTTTTATATCTTCTATTTTTAAAAGTATGAATTATTAAATTTTGTTTCATCCTGTCAGGCCCGCCCCCAAGAACGAGGAGGAGATGATGATTGCCATTTTTGAGTGCATCGACCGTCTTTTCCGTATTGTCCGTCCGAGGAAGGTTCTGTACATGGCAATTGATGGAGTTGTAAGATCAGAAAAGTTGATTTAATTAAACATAAAAATAAAAAAACAATTTAAAGGCCCCGAGAGCAAAGATGAACCAGCAGAGGTCTCGTCGTTTCCGGGCCTCTAAAGAGACTGGTGAGAAGATCGAGGAGATTGCCAGAATTCGAGATGAGCTTCGGGCCAAGGGCGTTCAGTTGCCCCCTGAGAAGCAGAAAGGCGAACACTTTGACAGCAACTGCATCACTCCTGTATGATTAGAAAGACAATTCTTTTTGAATTGCAAAGTTATTCATCCAATTTTAGGGAACTCCGTTCATGGCCAGACTGTCCGAGTGTCTGCATTACTACATCCACGACAGGCTGAACAATGACCCCGGTTGGCAGAACATAAAAGTTATTCTTTCCGACGCCAATGTTCCCGGAGAGGGTGAGCACAAAATCATGGATTTCATACGCAGGCAGAGAGGTAAAAATCAACTTTTCAAATTTATGGACTAAATAAATTTTCAATTAAAGCTCAACCTGACCATGACCCGAACACGCAGCACGTGCTTTGTGGAGCTGACGCCGATTTGATCATGCTGGGTCTTGCCACTCACGAGCCAAACTTCACAATAATCAGAGAGGAATTCAAACCAAACCAACCCCGTCCTTGCGAAATATGTGGCCAAGTTGGTGAGAAAAACTCAATTTTGTGGTGTTTGTTTTACTTTCTAATATTAAATTGATAAACCTTTTTAGGCCACGAAGTGAAAGACTGCGCTGGTGTGGCTCAGCAAGAGAGCAAAGAGGATGTCATGACCGTGGGTGGGTCGGAACCGAATTTCATTTTTGTTCGTCTCAGCGTCTTAAGGGAATACCTCGAGAAAGAGCTGCAAATGCCGAATCTGCCGTTCAAGTTCGACTTGGACAGGGCCATAGACGACTGGGTGTTCATGTGCTTCTTCGTAGGAAATGATTTTCTACCTCACCTGCCCTCACTTGAAATACGAGAGGGTGCCATCGACAGACTGGTTACTCTGTATAAGCAGGCCGTCTACAAAACCGGGGTACCTTGTCTCAATCCATTTGTGTTGATAGGTTAAAACAATTTTACTTTAGGGCTGGCTCACTGACAGTGGAGATGTTTCTCTGGACCGAGTGCAGCTTATAATGACGGAATTGGGAGAGGCTGAGGATAGTATTTTCAAAAAAAGACAAGAAACGGAAAAGTTTTTCCGCGAAAAGAATAAAAAGAACCGAAGGAGAGAACGAATGATGAAGGGTTTCCAAAGACCAGCCAGCGGACAGTTTGCGCCTCAAGTAAATTTGTTTTCAATGATTAAGTTCTCCGGCCTCATGTAAATTTTCTGCCTAGGCGCTTGGACGGAACCAGGCACCAAATCCTGTTCAAAACGCTCGCCAAGAGGCGTTCCAGATGAGAATGCAAGGCACCTCAGCGTCGGAGAGGCAAGTTCGAGGAATCGACGCCAACACCGGGCTGAATGCAATGCTGCGTCCAGAGGTAAATGAAATTTAAAACAAGGTTTTTATGAAACCAACATGAATGATTTTAGGGTCAAGGTTCTCAGCAAAGGCAGGGGAGGTGGGGTAACGATGGATATGCAGCCCAAAACGAAGACTCGAATTCGGAGCCTGAACCGGACGACGAAGTTCGTCTTTGGGAAGACGGATTCAAAGATCGTTATTATGCGTCCAAGTTTGGCGTCGAAGTGACTAACATTGCATTTAGACATAAATTGGGTCTCGAGTACGTCCTTGGACTTTGCTGGGTACTGAAGTACTATTACCAGGTAATTGCCATTAAAAACTTCTAAATGATTTAATAATTTATTTTTAAAACAGGGCTGCGCGTCTTGGAAGTGGTACTTCCCTCACCACTACGCTCCCTTTGCATCGGACTTTGTCAATATAGCGGCTCTTAATAATAAATTTGAAAAGAACACTCTACCAGTAAGTAATAGATCATATTTTGTTATTTAGTTAACAAGTGAATTCTTCAGTTCAGGCCATTGGAGCAGTTGATGGGCGTGTTCCCAGCAGCCAGCAGCTCTCACGTTCCCGAACCTTGGGCAGAGCTTATGAGCGATCCAGTAATTCTTCACTAAATTAACTTGAATTTGAATTTATCTTTAAAATTCTAGCACTCGGAAATAATTGACTTCTACCCGACCGATTTCAAGATCGACTTGAATGGCAAGAAATTTGCGTGGCAGGGAGTGGCCTTGCTTCCGTTTGTGGACGAGACGAGGCTGTTTCCAGCGCTTGAGCCTTACTACGAAAAACTCACGGAAGCAGAAAGTAATGAATTCATAAAATGTTATTGTTGGTTCGTATTAATTTTTGAAACTCAAGAGCGGCGCAATGTTCGTGGGGATGACAGATTATATGTCAGCAATCATCATTCGGAGTCAAATTTCCTGAACATTTTATACGAGTCGGGCAACTTTGAGCAGGAGTTTGAGCGTGTTATCGAAGGAGTGCGAGGAAACTTGCTGCTAGCGCAAGACCGAGTTTCGTATGGAGGGTAATTAATCTTCGAATCATCGTTCTTGATTAATCTAAATTATTGATTATGCAGGACACTTCGTTCTCCCCTGAGATCACTAGGACCAATATCAGGAAACAGGGTTGTATGGTAAGCCCTGCTACTTCCTCTTTCAACATCAACTGAAATTTTATCGTTAACAGTGTTCGTTTCCGAGACCCTAAGTACGACGACAATTTCATCTTCCCTGCAAAGAGATTACCAGACGCTATGTTAGTATCAATTAGATTTTAAATTATAGAAAAAATCTAATGATCCTTGTCCTGCAGCGAACCACCCCGCGTTCTGAAACCTGGGGATTATGACAACAACAGGGGTCAGTGGCGGCCGCAGTTGGGCATGGCACCCTCTTCTCACAAAGTCACCATGAATCAAGCTGGATTCAGGATGATTCGGTATAGTTGATTCCCGTTTTTGCTCCCAATTATTAAAAAAAAAATCGACATTTAAAAAAATAAGCAATTGAAATCATTATAAATTACAAATTCAAAGCAACAAATTAAGAAAAAAAAAATATTTTTCAATTCTTCCCAAAATTTGGATTCATTAAGAGCTTTGATTTAATTTTTGTTTAACTTGATTCTTTTCTTGCATTACTTTTAACTAAACTCAAATTAATTTTAAAAAAAATGAGGGAATTAAAAGTAAAAATTAGTTTTTCTTTGCCTACTTGAGAACTATTTTTCCTTTTAAACTCTCCTCTTTTTTTCATTATTCATTACTATTAACTTTGCACTCAAATTTATGAAAACTCTACTACCATTTCAGTCATGGAGCAGGTGGCCAATTCAACAATGGCGGCGGCCAGTCCAACAACCAGTGGAGAAATGGAAACAACGCCCCCCATCCGGCGAGGGGCCACATTCCCGACGTCCTCGGTGAGTACAGAAAATTAAATTATTATCTTGCGCCTGGAGAGGCAAGCGAGAGACAACGAGGCGAAAAGACCGGCCGAGAGTGGAAAAGAAAAAAAGAAAGAAGCCCGCTTGTTTGTGAGGTATTTGTTGGTCGTAATTAAAAGTTGAATAGCTGCACTCAAGCCTGCCAACTCCTGATGATGGCCACAGGCAGTCTCTTTGACTCTGAGCATCTCTTGTATTGTTTTGCGCCCGCGGCTGCTCCGACTGCAGCACCCACTGCAGGCTCTTTTCCTCTCTTGGTCGGCTTCTCCTGCACCCAATTTGCCGCTTGACCACATCAAGAAGAAGCGAAAGGGCCAAGCATTTCGGCACTAATTACATTGTAAATTAAAAAAAAAAAATTTTTTTTCGAACTCGGAATGAATATTTCTCACGAAGTCTGTCATCAAAAAACCATCCACTCGAGAGCTGGATTAAACATTTTCTAAGCGATTGCATCTTTCAACACCGGTGGGGATTACCGTCGAGAATAATAATAATAATAATCGGAGGAGAAAATTTTGATCCGGGGGGTGCAAAAATAACGATCAAAAAGTGCTTATCAATTTTGCTCCCCCAACTATAGCGCTGGTGGAAAGATTGTCAAGTGGCTGATGCAGCTGAATTGTCAAACTTTATTTATAAGGGGAAACAGATGTAATGCGCAGGCAGGGCCGCTGCACCCCCCGCGCCGAGGGTGCACGACAGAATGCGCGGTGTTTATATATACCGAGAAAGAAGAATTAATTCTCGTTCGGGGGCGTTGTTTATTGGGGGCGCGATTGAATCAATTGAATCAACCCCCGCCCGCCCGCGCTCGGCTGCACCCCCCAAATTGGCCGGCCAGCGCTAATGCCGCATAATTGCTGCACTTTGTCGCTCGCTGGCCGGCGGTGGCGCAAGTGGTTGGTTTATTTATTTGGCGGCAAATGAGATTTCGTTCGCCTGCAGCTGACACAGACGGACAGGCCAGCGGTTCAAAGCAAACGCCAAACTGACCCTGCGAGATTTTAATTGATTGACTCGGAGGAGAGAAGAACATACCACGCATCAGATGCAGGAAGAACTAAAAATTGGTTTATTGGGACGTTTTTTATTGATTTCTTTCGACACACTCTTTGCGCTGGCTTGCTTTCAGTGTGTAGACAAATGGTTGAGAAGGATTATTTTGAAAAAGTCTTAACATTGCATAATTTACAGGATCCCCTCAAGTTGGGCATTTTTTTTAAAGGTGATTTTGATAATGGAAAATATCTCGGCTCCTGTTAAAGATAGCGCATAAGTACAGATTACAAAAGTTGTCAGGAATTAGATGCCCTACAACTTTGATTCAGTGATCGACGTCGTAGGTCAAAGGTCAAGGTCACCTTCTGGAACCTGAATATTTAATTAATCTGCCAAAGTACCTGGGAAATTTTTTTTTAAATTTTAAAATAGCCAAAAGCTGCCTAATTTAGTTTACAGAATATGTTAAAAATTGGTGAGACTTGTATTTTTCGTTTTCGAGATATCCAGGGTCAAAGGGTAAAAAAACATGGTTTTCCGAACCCTTTTTATGGAAAATTAGCTCTAAACCGCAATAAATTTCCTCCTATTAGATTTAGGACGAAATGTGTAATGACAAAATATGATACCCGTAACTTCCTCTTTCGATCCATGCATCACACATGGTGGCCAGGTCACAAAAGGTCATTGCCCCCTGTGACCTGTGACATTTAAAGTTTATTTTTATTAAGTGTGGCACATAAATAGAAAGTGGACATCAGCAGAAAACATTTTGGTGTCATTTATCGAACAGGGAAGAAAGCGCTGAAAAGATTTCCAAAAAAAGGGCTCGTAAATCTTGAACTTCGGACACTGCAAAAACGAAACTAATAACATTAAAAAGGCTCACCAATTTTCATATGTTGTGCACAATACTATGTTTCAGTTGGATTATAATGAAAGTACAGTTTAGTAACATTTTATTTTAAATTAAAATTATTCCGTTAAAAAAATCATTTTTCAATGGTATTGAGTACACAAGTGTCCTGTGATTAGCACGAAATGAGCGTTCCTAATAAACTCCGGCTTTGGTCTTGTCTGCGTCAAGGGCACGCATTCATCTCGCGAGTGCTTAGGTACTTAGGTACTGCATTCGTGGTACGTCAACGAGACGGTGCAAAATTCAAAAGCGGCAAAATAAACATGCAAAGCGAATTGAAAATTACGCCCGCTCGCGGGAGGTTTTTTTTTTATTTTTTGCTTCACGTGAAAGGGGCAATTACGTTGCGTCGAGAATTGCGAATGCGCAGCACATTTTTGCCACTCGTCATCAATAAGGTTATTTTAAGAGTTTTACAATCGAGTCGAGATTTATCTCGGCTCAAGAGAGTCGGCGGTGCATACGAGAGCGCTTGTAATGATTCAAGAGAACCCTCACGAGTGTTATTTGATATAAAAGCAGAGCGAAGAGACGCACTCCCGTCGTAATATTTCTCATGCGTTTTGCATCAAATTAAATATACACGCAGCGCGCCCTCGTTTCCTTCTTTTTCTTTGTCGCGCGCAATCGGCACTCGACAGGCAGAAAAGTTCGCTAATCCTTTCAATGCGATGCTGCTGCTGCTGCATCTTCCTCTCTGTAGAACGAAATAACTTTTCGCTGCGGAACTGGAATGGAAAAAAAGAGGATAAAAAGGTTGAATTGAAAGATTTAACAAGTTCTGAGATAAAAATAGACGAGTAGAAATTTTATTTAATAAAAATAAAACTAAATTTCAAACCAAAATAAAACCGAGATTACTAAAATAATATTCAATTTCCAGAAGCAATTTTTTTTCTTGAAAAATGGCCTTTATGAACAAATGTGATGCTTCAATTGTATCAGAACAATTCAGAGATTTTAATTAAAAGCTCAATTTGATAATCATTTGAATTTTTTAAAGAAAAAATGTTATGATGCATCTCAAAGTTTTAAAATTAATTTTAATAAAATCTGGAGTGGTGCATTGAAATCTAACCAAATTGATTAATATTTGGTTTCAAGTGGAAATAAAATTGCAATTTGGAGTTTTCCATGTTGAAAGTAAAGAGCCGAGCGCAAACGGGATCTCAGGCGCGTTCTTCGGGACATAATGAAAAGCTGTTTGATGGGCTGTGATATCATTATTCCGCGAGTCTGCCCGCAGCAACTTCCTGTGCGCGTTAACCATCAATAGGTAAACAGTCTTTTGTGCGCCGCAAGCCGGAGGAGCGTGCGATAATTTCAGATTACGCCCCGAATGTTTATTCCGCGCCGCCGGTTTTTCCGATCTGATACGAACCGAGCGCGCTTGGGGGATGCTTTGAATATAAGTAAGCGGAAAAAAAAACTACTCAATGCAATACAAAAACCAAATGGGGCTGTTTACTCGAGACAAGATCAATCGCGTTCAGCTGCGGCCTAATAAAACGAATTCAAATTGCCTTCACGCTCGTTTACGCTGATCGAAGAAAAGAGATTCGGCTAATTTATCTGCGATTCCAATCGCAGGGAGCGCGATAAAGATTTTAAGTACATCAACATTTTATCAAAGTTTATTGAAAAGAGAATTATAAAGTCTGTGAAAATTTTATTACTTTTTGAACTCGGAAGCAAAAATGTGGCGTTGAGTAAAAATCGATTATTTATAAAGATTTTTTTTTAATATTCTAAACAAAGCCTATAATTGGAAAAGATTTATTTTAATTAAATGAGAAGGTCATCCGATTATAACCAAATTTTTCAGGGAGATGCACCAGACTTAAAACGTCTGTATCTTGGCTTCCTTTGGTCGTTGAACAAAAATTTGAAGCGCTTTGGAATCTTTGCGTTTCACAGCAAAGTTGTAAGTCACAGATCAAGGTCACCTCTGTTGACCTCGTGACCTTTGACCTGAAATTTAGGGAGAGCCAAAGTACGTTTATCAAAATTCTCAGATAGTCATTTTATAGAACGCAGAATTTTACACAAGGAATGAGGATAATTGAAGTGGGACACCTCTTAGTTTTTTTAATGCAAAAATAAAAAGAATAAAAAACGAGGTTTTCAGATCAGAGCTCTGTAAATAAATAACTTTGAACCTTTGTAACTTTCTACGAGTTAGAGATAGATAAATGTTCCTAATAACAAAAATTGTTTATTTTTGCTCAAGCTATCCAACCATGCATCACACATACTGACCAGGTTACAAAAGGTCATCAACCCTGGTGACCTACGATCTTACAATTATTTTTATTACAAGTATGATACATCGTTGGAAAGAGGACGTTAAGAGGACCATTTTCACTCTTTTGTAGTAGCTCAAATAGGGACGGAGTTATTAACGTCTGAAAGCTAACTAAATTAAAAAAATTTTGTTTAAAAATCTGCAATAACTCTGTTGCTGTCTGCTAAATACTTCGGTAATTAATTAATTATTTTTATTGAGCTTCTTGTATTGGACCAATTTTTAAAGAGTTCTTTGATTCGTTTTTATTTATCTGATATTAGAAATTCATTTTTTGGTCAACCTTTGCATTGTTAATGGTATTTAACCTTTTTACCGATTTGAAGCGTCTTGTCGGATAAATTTTCGGAGAAATTTGAACAAATTTCAGAATAAATTTGAGGCAGTAAAATTACTCTAAAGAAGTTCCAGTTTCTTTTCTAACTAGAAATTTATCGGCAACAGCGAAATGAATTTCTGATCTTTGTACGTTTGAATTTGCGATGAATTATAATTAATAACGCTTGTGTTGCGGCCGGAAAACAATGCAGAAAAAGGCTCGGCGGGATGTTGCGACGGAAAAAACGATCGTCGAGTGCATGCACACTCAAGTGGTTGCATATTCAGCAGGGGTCGTTGGATTCGCAATTTCCCGGCGGGCGGAGAAAAAATTAACGGCAATAACATCGACGACTGGCGCAATGCGCCCATTGTTGCCGCCCGTGCATTATTCTGCTCTCTCTTTGCAGCCAGTTTCAAACTTTTCTCTCATATATATTTATTCTTTGTTCGAGCGAGCCGAGCAAAAAATGGAAATCTTTTTCTTTTTGCGTCGGAGTTGAGTGGTGCTGCCGGTACAAGTTCCACCTCATGGTCTTTGGAGTGAATGCTCGGGCTGGAGCGCGTGCATTATCCTTCCCTGTTTGATCTTTCAAGGGCCCATTGTTCTCCTCAGGGGTAGGCACCACTCGAGCATTGTTGTCGTCATCGCCATCTCTCTTTCTCTCTCTCTCTCGTCCTCGTCCTCGTCGTTCGAGTGAAGGTCTGCACGGAAAATTTTGCCACTGCAAACGGACCGCGATTGAACTTGAAGAAGCGCCTGAAAATGCCCGACTTATGCAACCGGCTCGGCGTCTTTGTCGCGCCAGTTGCCTCACGATAATTTTAAATAAAAATTCATTTCTTATTTTTCACCTGGAAATTATTAGTTTAATGAAGGAATTATGACGTCTACTCTTTAAAAATACTTCTGAATCTTTTCTCACAAAATCTGTAAATTTTTTTTGGCCTATTGATTTTATTTTTCCATCTTACAATTAATTGAGGTCATTTGAACGTGATTTGGGGAAATCTTATCATTTTTTTGTCTGGTACATTTTAAGAAAAAATTAATAAAATTCCCAGCCGTAACAATTTTAAATTTCAAAAATTCAGTTCTACCAATGAATTAAATTTCCCCTTGGACCTGAAATCTGCAAACCAATGAAAATGGAGATAACAATCACCATCAAAATTAACTGTTTTATTTTTTGTAAAAAGTTCGCCTCAAAATACAAAGTTGATGAGATGGAATTTGCAAATACGCGGCTGTGAAGTTCTCTAAAGTACTAAAGGTCCTGTCTAATCACGCGGCACGCAAATTTTGCCGAGTCTCTTCTTCTCTCTTGCTCGCTCATTAGTGGACGCATTTACATTTTGCATAATTCATCACAGGGCAGGCGGCGCATACGTACATTTAAATCACCATTGTGCACAACGGGCCGGCCGGCCTCGTCTTTGTTGTTGCCATCCGCGCGCGATTCGAGCGATCGATCTCTGCCGGCAGCGGCGCCACCGCGACACTGCACCCTCGGCACTTTGCTTGCAATTGCTCATTCCTTTCACGGAAAAAAAAGGAATTAAATTTGATGAATTTTGTCACAAAATAATGTATTGAGTCAAATTGAAGAGTAATGAGAACGTTTTCAAGTATAAGAATCAGCCAAATTTGTGTGATAATCGCAACATTTTAGGGTGAATTAGGCAATGAATTGATTGAGTCAAATACAGACAACTGAAGTTCTTTCTTTAAGATTTTCTTTCTTTTTATAAGAAAAAAATAGGAAAATTGTTTAGAAAATTAACACAATTTTTGTTTCTTATTCACCACGCATATAAATTAAAGCAGAAATTTATGATTTAACAA
Organism: Neocloeon triangulifer; assembly: GCF_031216515.1. Classification (NCBI taxonomy): domain Eukaryota; kingdom Metazoa; phylum Arthropoda; class Insecta; order Ephemeroptera; family Baetidae; genus Neocloeon; species Neocloeon triangulifer. The sequence continues at coordinate 575,714 of NW_026775552.1, forward strand.
AGATTTTATGATATCTACACTGAAATTAAATTCTCTGAACCTTTCTCAGAAGATCAATTTAAATTCTTTATCTTAACTGACCTATTGATTTTATTTTTTCTTCTTAATTGAGGTGTTACGAACGTGATTTGGTGAAATTTTCATCAATTTTGGTTAGGCCAATTTTGAAGAGAAAAATATTATTTTATAAAAAAAAAAAAAAAAAAATTAATTGGGTGGTGCCTTCTGTACCACCAATAAAGGGCACAGGCCGACAAGACTTTGTCTTGGCCTGACCCTACAAAAAAAAAAAAAAAAAAAAAAATACCATGAGAAAAATGTTAAATTTCTAAAATTCAGTTCTCACAATGACTTAAATTTCTCCTTGGAAATGAAATCTGCAAACCAATCCTAATGTAGAGCAAATTTACCATCAAAATCAATCGGGCTGTTTAAAAAAAAAACTACTCCTTTATGGTCAAATTTAAAGTTTTACAGGCTTCATTTTATTTTATTCTGTTTTAGGGTCAGGCCTAGACTTTCTTTCTCAGGATACTAAAAACCTTGGGAATTCAAAACCTTTTTTAAAGGAATAATTCCTCGAAAAAACAGCAGCAAAGATTTTGATAAAACTTCCGGAAAAAAATACACCATCCATCTTAATATTGCGGACTGAAACTGGCCAAAATTTGCATAATTGCCTATTGTTTAATATAAAAATTGCAATCTACTCTAAATCAATCCCTCGTGAGATCTTGTTGAAATTTTTCAAGATCGGTCGCGTTTGAAATTCGCCCCTCTGCTAATGATCCGCACTTTTCGGAAGTTTCACGAACGAAAAGTGCAATTCTGCTTCGCTCTCGTGTACACACCGAGAAAGAGAGACGCGCACGTCGTCATTTGGCGAGGGTCCTTGGAGTGTTGGCGTTTTCGCCTTTCGCATATCTGGGGGTTGGATCTGCGTGCGGCGGAAAACAATCGCTGGTGGAGGGTGGAGGAGCGTGTCAGCTGGTGGGCTAATGAAGCAAGAGGGGCGCGGATAGATCGTGCTCAAGTCCCGCTTACGTGACGAGCCTCTAATTGCGAGCCATACAAAAAAAGCAGAGAGAGAGATGAGCTGGCCGAGATGCGACGGGGCTGACTTTTCACCAGAGAGCAAAAACGTGCAGTCGCTCGCGAACCTGGCACGCCATAAAGGCTCATTAAACGCCGCCCGCGACTGCCGCTTTAATTATTATTGTGCACGCTCTATCATCACAACAACAATGCTCCGCTCTTGTCTTTTCATCTCTGCAGCCGATGAAAGCGCGGCCGGGGATTTTTTAATACGTGCCTTTGCCGTGTCGTCGAGCGAGCCAAATTCTCGTTTGTGCGCGCCCGCGGCCTCTCATCTCTCTCTGCTCTGCTCTCTCTGCGCGCCCGAATTCAGCCTCTTTCAAAGTGCGCCGATGATTTTCCGCACCGCAATCTCCTTTGTCTGCGCCACTTTGACCACCCGAGCGTGCAAATTTTTACTCAAAACCAAAATAACTCTCAATTTCAATCATTTTAATTTGTGCATATTTAATTATTTGCATTTTTTGAAATCAAACACATTTGCTACAATAAATCAAAAAACTTTACTTTTAAACAATCAATTAATTTTCAAAAGCTCCTCTTATGATTAAGATTTATTATTAGCATTTTATAAGTTCGACCTCAGCTATAAGGTCAAGGAAGTTTTAATTTTTATTTTTTTATTACTATTTTCAGAGTAAAGAACTTAATTTTGACCCTAATTTCAACATAACTTTTTCAGAGAAGCGTCAGAACTGCTAAATAATAAATGAGTTCATCATTTTCTACAAAAATGATTACTCAATGAACGTATTTTTATGCTTGTTAGAAATATTTTGGAATATTTATTATGTCGATGAAACCAGTAAATCATTTTTGATTAGAATAACTTGAACCCACTCAATTTGTATCAAATTCAAAGAAAGACATTTTTTTTAATTTGTTATTCAAATATTGAGTAATTATAAAATCATCGATGATAATCTCAGGATTTCAGAAAAGATCTTATAAGACTCGATTATCTCACAATTTGCTTCTTTGATTTTAAACAAAACATTTTGAGAAGAGTCTTTGAATTTGATCGAAAGAGCGTGTGTGTGTGTGTGTGATGTGACGCAGCAATAAATTTCGGCTCAATTAAAATTCAATTTGCAGGGCGGCCCTGCTCTTGTGTGTCTCCCTTTGACTTTGGCTGCGAAACGAAACATGCAAAGTGTTTCAAGGGCGGAATGTCGACAAAGGCGATGCGCACTTTGTTTTGACGGAAGCAACAAAACTGCAATTACGCGAGAGCGCGGGGGCGAACAAATTGCATAGCAGCGTCGATAACAAGGCAATAATCGAGTCGGACGCGCGCAACCCGCAATTATACACGACGTGCGCCCGGGGCGGCAAAACGAGAGCGAGGGTGCAGGTTGATTGACGCGCGGGGTGCAGCCCGGGGAGGCTTTTTTGATCTCTTTTAATCGCACCAGGATTTGTCTGCGATAAACCGACAAAAGCCGCAGCAAAGCGGCTCACTCGGAATTAAGTGAGTCTCAAAGTCTGTTTGACGACTCAATTGATTTGAGTCAAAAGTCAAATGGTTTATTGATTTGGTTCAGAAATTTCATATTTGTGGAAAATTTACCAAGGGTATGAGAAATTCGATTCTTGCAGCGATTCTCAAGAAGTGATTCTCGCGCAAGGATTCCCTACGAACGATTCTTCAATGGCAGAAACGTTCCTAGAGAATATACTTGCGCGAGAATCACTTCTCGAGAATCACTTCTCATGAATCGCTGGAAGAATCGATTCATCATATTGGGACCCATCCAAATATTCTTTTGATGAAACATAATTTAAATCTTCAGTGTACCAACATTAATTCATAATAATTAGAGTTTTTTCAAATTTTGGTGGATTTTTGGTGATTTTTAGTGGCAGAGACGAAGAATTTGGTCAACGTTGTGTGTGGCGGACCACCCTGCGCAGCTCGGAGAGGATTAATTTGAAAGCGTCAGTTTCACTCTCTCTCTCTCTCTTTGCAGTTTGCACGCGGCGCGGCTGCTGGTCGAAAGCGATTTGCTTTCATTTTGCGACGGTGGTCATTACCGGACGCGTTTGTTTGGCGGGCCGAGTGGCTCTTGAAACGCGAAACTCCCTATTTCCCATAAATTCCAAATGAAGTCCATTACAAGATGTTGTTACAGATAGCGCGGCCTTTGATATGCGCTTTATTTGCGGCGGCGGCGGCGAACCCTTCTTTTTTTCATTTCCATGCCGACGAGTGGCTCTTGACCGACGCACTCGTCGGCATTATACGAGTCCGCGGCCGGTCCGAATATCCGCACAGCAGCAGCAAAACTCCTTTGCCTCACACGTGATTTTCAAGCCAATGAAGCACCTCTCGTCCTCCTACCTACGGAGGGCCCTTTGCTCTTTGCACGCAGCGCACTCGAACCGGCCACCACGCAAAAATAACACACACTCTCGAACGAACCAAAACTTCTCTTTCCGAGTTGAAAAAGAAACGTGTGAGAATGACGTCCTCATTTCATGTAATGCGTATTTGCGTGCGAAAACCAGAAACTCTCCAAAACTCCATTTCGCAAGCTTTTTTTATTCCTTTCAAAACGTCCTCTCATTTAATGCTTTTGCAGTAATTTCCCTTTGTAGTTCTTTTGTTTAAATTGAGAAATTTTTCAGGCAAAGTTATCATCTAAAAGTTCACATTCTAAAGTAAAATGTTCATATTTTTGTCAAATTCAGAGAGATTTATTAAAATTTGTCCCAAATTACTTTCAGTAAAGATTTTCTTGGTAGCAAACCAAGGTGTCTTTTCTTATCGGTCATCAAGTTCCTAGATCGAAGGCCATTGACCTTGGCAAAAGGTAAAAATATAAAGTTTTTGTGCCTCTTGAAAATATACAACCTGACAAAAAAAATCTGGGATAGCTCAAAGGTGCGCCATGTCATTTTGCAACCAAATTCAAATTTGAAATATTTTGGACCAACGTCTTTTGAAAATATTATTGATTTAAAAAATTTAAATTACCGGCAAACAACTCCAAGGACTGAAAAATTAGAAAATGATGCTTTTTTTACATCATATTTGAAACAAGTTGAGTAAAGATTTTATTGCATATCATTTAAAATCAAAGATTTATTTAAAAAAAATTGTAGGTCATCATTCCAAATACTTCGAATTGTTACATAATTATCAAATTCATTGAGTATTTTGATATTTGGCCTAATATTGATAATAATTAAAAAAGATTTACACAAGATATTGAAGAGATAATTAAGAGAAATTTAACTAAAATCTATCAAGTGACTGTGTCGTGAAGACTTGACTTTTTGTGGTGCGATCAAAGGGAAAAAGTGCAATGTCCACGATTTATTGCGCGCGTTCGGCGGGAAGCTGGTGGCGGGTGCAGAGGCAGACTCGGGGGCTGCAATATTTGGTTTGCACTGCAGGCCGTCGAGGGCCGATTAGTATGCGCATATCATTTGCTGATGAGGCAATTACACGCGCGCGGCCAAGGAAATTGCAAACTCAGGTCAAATGCAAATGCGGGCCGCTCTCGAGGGCCTCTCGAGCCAAATGTATGCACCCCTGCCTGCGTGTGTCACTCATGAGCCGTCGTCCTGTTCGCAGGTCTCGCGGACCTGCACCTCCAAGGCCCGATTCAGATTCTCGCCAGGCCGGCCGCGCCCGTCAAAATCTGGGCCAGAAACGCCCCAAATGAGGAAATCGAAAGTCAAATCCAACCGAAATGTCCGTCCAAAGAGACGAAGCGAATTGCCGGGCAAGACCAACTCTTGTCCCGTGCAATTGAAGGCGGCTCTGGCCGCGCCAGGGGCAGCTGGAGGGGCAGAGGCAAGTCCTTATCTTCTTCATTTTGGATTTTAATCATTTAGTTAAAAGAAACATGAATTATGAGCTTTTTCTAATTTTTACATTATTTATTCAATCGGTATTGATTTCAGGTCAAAAATTTTAAAATTCACGTTATTTGGTGCTTTTTTAAGTATTTATGGAAATGAAAATGGCAAGAAAACAAATTCACGAAGTTTCATAACTTTTTACTTCAAACAACTTCCACATTGACTTCTAAGTCATGGGTCGATGTTCAGATGGCCACGACGAATAATTACAAAAACTAATTTCTCATTTACGCTTTAAATATGGAAGCTTTAAACACAAAACAGATAGATCAAGTCATGGACAATCACATACTATATATTGTTTAGTTTATGAGTGATCATGGCTGGCAAAATTTGGGGTCTGTGGGAGGCAAAATTATATTGATTTAGTCAAAAGAGATCATTTCAATTTATAGTATAACGTTTTGGAGGTAATCGAGACGTTTCCGGAAGTATCGGGAATTTATGTAAAATTACTTGGAATTATTTATCAATTTTAAATACTTAAACAAAGTTTCGAGAGCAAAAAATTTTACCGGAAAAAAATTCTGAATATTTTTGATAGCATTTATTTTAAAAATTTGCAAAAGTTACTAAAATTTAATTTACGGATCTTCAAGTATTGCTTTATATCGGTTCAGAGCAACTCCTCAAATCAAGCAAGAAGTTGTCAGAGGAGGAATTAGGGCGGCGGCATTTTAAAGAGGCCTCGAGCGAAGAGTGGCCGGATCGCTTTTTAATCGGCTCGAGCGCGCTAATCAAGAGCCGAAGGCGCTTTCGACTCTGCTCTCGGTGTGTGTGTATTTATGGCAGCGGAAGGAAGGGCGAGAGAGGCCTAACTAGCTCAAATGGAGAGTTTTCAGTGGCGCTCAAGACGAGTGTCACTAGACGGCGGCGGCGGCGGCGGCACCTTCAGCCAAGGGTCGTCCACTGTTGTAGCAACAAACACACAACAATTGCATCTTGTGCCGGCCGGCCACGTGTAGGGCCCTCCACATGGGCTGGATGGCCCTCGCGCGCGGTCAAAGATCGCGTGCATCTCTCTTTTCCGCGCGCGGCGATTGCATTCGAATCCGCAACCCTCACTCGCAAGGGCCTCTTCTCTCGATTGCCGCTCTCGCTGTGTTAATTTTGTTGCTCAGCTTAGGCGTCGAAAAACTTGGCTTTTAATTGAGAAATTAATTTTCAATTACTCTAAAATTCATCTTTTTGTATCTCTAAAATGAAAAAAACAATAAAAAAACGTAATTAGGGCAAACAGAGCCATAGAAAAAATAGTTATTTCCACTCGCTGCTTGAAAGCTGGTCTAAAAGAGCTCAAACTCTAAATGATTTTGGTTTCCTGAAACAAATTGCTCTCCTTTTTATTTCTAAGTCAAATTGGCATTAATTGGTATTTTCTTTTGTTCCTTTGGTTTTGACCTAAGAGTCGTGTCCGTCCAGTGGGCGGCACGCGGACCATATTTGCGGCGAGGTGTGTGATGAGCACCACTCGTCGCTATCTCCGCCGCTGCTGCTGCTTTTATCGCGCGTCTTTTCAGCCGATGAAATAGCGCCGCTCTCAGATGAGCCTCTCGAGCGCTCTCGGCCGCGCGTGTTGTGAAAAAGCTGTGCATGTGTTCAGTGCAGTGCCACCCTTTGTGCGCTCGCCGCGATTATTTTGAACTGAATGGCCCTAATGGGATGGAAAGCGCCTCGTCCATTTGCACAAAAAGCATCCCCATCACTCACGCTCGGCGCCAAAAATGAAAAGCATTTTTATCTCTGCAGAGAGTGAATGTGAAGGCTGCACTTTAATTTGCTAAAATTTACGACTGGCCATACTATTTTATACATTTCAATGCGCAAAAATGTTACTTGATTCATGAAAATACAAGCTTGAAGTTTTAGATAAGAATGCGGAATAACAATTATTTTACAAAATAATAAGAGATTCACTTCAAAAAATGAATAAAAATTTCAATTAAAATGTTAATATTTTGATTTTAAATTGCTGAAATTGTTTTATATTTCACATCTCAAATAATTCTGAATTTGAAGTAATTTTTTGTTGTAATAACTTATTTGTATTCATCATATAAAGCATTTCCTGAGCCTCATTCATAAATTTTAGTTTGATTTGAAACGAAATATCAACTCTATCTGAATAATTCTGTGGTTCGGAATAACCAATTCTGAAGAGTTACATCATTTTCAACAGAGATTTGCTATTTTGATTCGTCACTGATGCGAGCATTGATGAAAACCTGATAGTTTCAATCTGGAGCCCAAATATAAAAAAAACGTCAATTGCGGCAAAAGAGTAAACATACAAATTTCGAGTGCGCACGTACGCGGTGAAAAGACATGCATGTGCTTTTCTCTTGAATAATCAAAAACGCTCGCTGTGGCGCAGGAGCTGGTTCGAAAAACCAAACAGCCCTCCAGCGCCGAGAGCGCACTTATCTCATCATAATCTAATGAACCAATTACACGGGAAACTCGGCGGCTGATGAAGTGACTGAAAAGCTAATTCACGTTCGCGACTTTATATATTCGCGAGATCGAATACAATCGCGGGCGCGCGCGAGATGCAAAATAAATAAAACCTCGCTAATGATACATGAAATGTATATCAAGTGGCGCGCTGCACGCATTCAAATAACCCTCCAAGCATAATTATCCCCCGATATTAAGTAGCTTGTCAGTTTTGCTAAAAGGGCTCCCTCCTTTCTCTCAAATTGTAATGGAAAATTAAAAAATAAATATAATTTTATATTTAAGGCTCTAAAAAAAAATTGAAATTTAAAAGATTTCATTCATTTAAAATCTGAAGTTTCTCTCTAAATTGAATTAATAATCTTAATAAACTCCATTGTCTTAAATTCCTTTGCAATAAAATCAGGTGAGAAGAAAAAACACAATATGATGAATTTTGGAAGAAAAAAAAAGTACAAAATTCATGTCGTTTGATATTTTTGAGTTTTTTATGAAAATTTTTAAAAAGATATCATCCTGAATTTTTAATTTCTTGTTTGCAAGGTTAGCCTTAACATTGTTAGGACTAATCTTTGAAAAAAATTTCAAGGAATTTTATTTTTGCATGTGACCTCTAGAAAATGACCTTGACCTTAGACCTCAAGATCATTTGAACCCTGAGGTAAAAACAAAATTTTGTTCTTGCCTCATTTCTGTATCTCATATAGAACCTGAGATTTTCAATTTTCAGTTTTTTTGGGGAAAGTTTTGAATTTTTTAAAAGTTTTGTCGACGCCAAATTCCATCGTATTATGTATTCTTTCCACCTGAGCTTTTGTTAAGAAATCCACGACCCCTTGCCATTGCCAACCGACCTGTGACAGTTGAAAATGAATGAAAATTGTAAACGTTTGGCTAAAATTATCAACCTTTTTTCTTTTCCAAATTTTGCATAATCTTCCAAACTACTGAACTTACTTTTGGTACTTAATAAAAGCTAAAAGATTCAAACTCAATGTGCTTTTCATACACCAATGTTTGAATGTTCCTTTCTAAATTTTCTGCAAATTCGATATTAAACGCAAAATTGTGTCACTAAAATAAGTTCAAAAATCTTCACTTTTCCATGCGAGGACATTTGAGATTGAGGATCGCTGATCGAGCCATTCAAAGTTTCAACGATCAACTATCAATTTGTAAAAGACAAAACGATTTTCTGCACAATCGTTTTTCTTTTAGAGTTAACGACGGCGACCCGCGGTGCTGCTTAAGTGTTGGGAAAAAGCCGCGCGTCGAGCGTTATTATATATCAAAATACATATTTCGCGCACAAATGAGCCGGCTCGAGTGGCTTCGAGACAAAACTCGCATCTGCCGCTCTCGAGGCGCAGCATTTTTTTCCTCCGCCGTTCCAAGCCAACAATTGAAAATGTGCTGAGCGTTTTATGCACACAACAACGCTTGCACTCGCACAATGCGCGATCGACGCTCACAATGAAAATGCATGCAGCGCGCCGGAAAAGCACTTGAGCCACAAAAATGCGATACAAAATGGCGCGGTCGTTCGAGAGCCGTGCAAAAAGAAGGGAAAAAAATCCGAGCAGGGGTAAAAACGCACAATGGGGAAGGAAAAACGCGCTCCACTCTTTTATCCTGGCTTTTTCATTCCATCCGAAATCCAAAAGGTTTTTCTAATGCTGCATAGAGTTTTATTTTTGCAGACAGGAAGTGGGAAAAGTCCTTCTAAAATTAACATTCCAGTGTTCGTTTGGATTGATTTAATTGTATAATTTTGTCAAAACCGTAGAAAATTATTCAAGAAAAAATGGAATTAGCTCATTTTTGTACAAATTGAAGGCATTTTCAATGATTTGAGATGTTCATTATAGATTTTGAACTTCCTAAATCGAACCAATTCAGTCTTTTTTTACCCTAATTTCATTCAAACTTATGTCTCCAGATTTTTAGTCATTTTAGAGTCCATTTCCATTGCTAGAGAGTGGATTTTAAATGTCAGTTTATCGGTCAAATTTCAAACAGTTTTAATGATATTGCAAAAAAGAATGTAAAATTTTGAATAAGACTGAAATTTTACAACTTTTGTGTTCAACTGTTGATTTGGAATTTTTCAATATCTGCATTCAATTTAAACAATATAAAGCTATCAAGACAAGTTTTCCCCAAAAGATTAAAAAATTAGATTTTCCAAATTTTTGTTGGTGTTAATAACTGTAAAGCTGTTTTAGGGTTGGGTTTTTAATTTCATGACTACTGAAACTTCTCTTATGATAGAAATGCACCAAAATTAAGTAATAAATAATAATACCTCAAATAATTGGCTTCTTGTGTATAAATAGAAATGGAAAACGTCATCAATAAAGTATTCTTAAATGACTCTTTATTACATTTTTTTTGAGTCATTAAAAAATTAAAATATAAAATTTCGATATTTATTCGATTTTTTCTCGCACAGCTTCGGTAAATTAGTGGAGAAATGCAAAATCTCTAAAATTTTGCGAACTCCAAACATTTTGAAAGTTCAATCAATTTTTTATTTGAAGGGAGAGACAAGTCTCGGGGCTGAACAAGAGAGAAGATTCACGACGAGTTTTAAGTGAGCGGAATCAATAAAAATATGGCAGGGTGAATCAAATAAAAGCGCTCTCGAAAGAGCAGAAAAAAAGTTGGTCTCGGCCGGGATGCTGGTGCGGTGGTGGCGCGCGCGAGAGAGAGAGAGAGAGAGAGCGAGCGTCGCCATGGCAACCAACGGCAGTCATCAGCAGGGCTGGTTTGACCGGGGGATGCGGTGGCGCAGGCAGGGCCGCCGCCGACAATCTCAAGTGGCCTCTGCCGAGGGTCAAAAGTGCTGTGCGCGCCTTTCACCACCACAAATGAACATGCGCGGCGCGCCTTCAATGAAATAATGCGGCACAATAAAAATGTCAACCGACGCTAATTAGCATTCGCTGCAGCGGCCAACCGAGCTTTTTGCCTCCGCAATTTATTATCGTGGTCAGCCGCGCGCATAATTCATTGCACTCCGCCCTCAAAAAACCACCCACCGAGGGTTGTTTTCGCCCCGGGGCAAGTCAAGTGCGGACGCTCCGAGCCAACGCAGTAGCGAGTCCGAAATTTATTTTGAATTTCTTTTTTGTCCCGTTACAAAAAGGTAGAATTATAAAGCGGAATTGCTCCTGAAAATTTATTATTTCATGTCATTTGAAATATTTGAACTAAAAAGGAGACAATTCGGTGCTATAAATCTGAAACTAACCCTTTTAAAAATGCTTAGATTAAATTTCCCAAAATTTCTTTAAACCAATTTTGAATTATGAAAATGAATAAATCAATTTTTCCATTTTGCTATAAGTAAAATATTCCTGAAAAAATGGTAGATTTTCGAATTGCTTCTTTTCTCATTATAATTTGGGCTTTAATTTCAAAACCTTATCATTAAGTGCTAAAAACGAGCCGATTACTTAATAAATAGTTGACAGAGCTTAAAAAATTCAGCATTAAAAGACTCTTCATCAAAATAATTAATTCTACTTTCTTTTTGGCAAAAAAAAATTACAAATTTGGGGACAAGTTCCTTTCTTTTTTAAATATTATTTTCTTAAACAATAAAATAAATTATGAAAAAGCTGAAAAGATGAATTATATTTGGAGTTTTGTTTTCAACGGTTTTTGTGAAATTTGTGCGCGCTGAGAGGGAATTCGCGCCTCTCTCTTGGTGCGGCTCTTTGGCTCTTTTTCCCCCGGCGAAAGTGCTCGACGCGAAATCAAACGCTCTCGGCTCCGCGCACTTGTGTCGCTCTCACAGTCGTGCTTGAATGCAACAATAAAATTCATTGTTTGACTGGCAAGCATCACTAATGCGCGCTCTTACGCCGCCGCTCGACGAGACAATCTCATTGTGATTATCATAATTCATCAGGCCATCATTGTCGCAGCTCTTGATGCAGCTTTCGCGCCTCCTGCGCTGCAAAATTGCACAAACGAGGCGTGTGCAGTCTTCAAATTTACATAAAAAAGTTGTACCGACAAAATTAAATAAGAAAAAATTCATTTAATTGATCCAAACTTTTTTGAAAAGAGCATTTCTGAATTTGGCAATGATCAAGCTAATCTGATTTATAAAATTTTCTTTTTTTATTTAATTTAATTTCAACATTACAATCAAAACTACAATTGTTTTAATTGCATCAAAATACTGTTTACTCTGGAGATTTTTTGTTCGTCATTAGCAACGCGAGAGACGCACTTTTTGAAATTCGTGTGTATTTTTTTTCCGCTCCGGGTTTTCCCACCGAGAGTTGAAATGAAAATTCGCCTAAGGAAATAATAATGAAACGGAGGAGTGGCTCCGTGTGTGTCTGCTGCGGGTCCACTCGTGTGCGTCGCGACGCGTGAATTGTGATTTTCATTCGCTGCTCTGCGGGTGGCATAACGTACACCTCAAGTGCATCCAACCCGCCGGCCGCGTGCACATTTTTTTCCTGCGCCTTCATTAACATGAATTTATTTTTTCAAAATGAGACGCGGTCCACAATTAATGTGCCCAGCTGCGCGAAACGATTTTCTCTCAGCCAAGAAAGTCGTCAAGAGGCTCCGAGCCAGCTGCAATTATATTCACACTTCTTTTTTTTTATAAATTCAGACTGCAAATTATGCAAAAAAGCGTCATTTCAAGGAAGTAAAGCCAAGTTTTAATGTGGAAGGAAGAAAAAGTTTGATATGTAATACAAAAATTAATTCAACTACAAAATTTAAATAATTATTCATCCGAACAAAAAATTAACACAAAAATGTTCAATGAAGTAAATTAAATTGGGGATAAAAATTAACTTTCAATTCATAATTTTGTAAACTTTCAAAATTATAAAATTGAAATTTTTTATTTTTGAATCAGAATCTATGAAATAATTATTATAATTATTTTTATTTGTTTGTTTTTTTAAACAAATTTTGATTTATTTGCATTAAAATTTTCAAACTTTGAGTGGAAAAATACTCAATTTTGTGGCTATGACTCGAGTTTACGTTGATTTTGCAAGAAAAATATGACTAATCATTTATAAAATTTTGAAAACACGACAAAATTGTTGGATGCATTATTTTTCTTGATTTGTAAACAGGCTCAATTATTCTGATATTAAATTGTTGTAAAAAAAAGAACTGAAAGCAGCACAACATTTATCATTGACCTATTTTTCTGCTGCAAACGTAATTTTCCATGAATAATTAAAAATTTCCAGGTGCAAATTGAGCCTTCCTGGAAAAACGGCATTTTACGTGAATAATTATTTTAATGAATCGGCAGAGTGGAAAATATAAATATGAACCGCACTTTTGAGGTGTAATTAGTGCAGCGAGCCTCATTGCGGCAACAAACGCCACCGCACTGTTTAGTCTGTTTCCAACCCAGCGACAAATTTCTCTGTCAATTGCAAATGAAAATAAAAATTACTAATTAGGGCAAATTATTTCAAACCTAAATGCAAAAAATAGAAATTTCTGAGATCATGTAAATTCACACTTATTTATTTCATCTTGTTTGCATTTTTAGCATGAATTCCAAATTTAAAATTGTAATTTTTTTATCATAAATATTCTAACGCGTGACTTTTGGTTGTGATTCCAGGCGTTCCTCCCCCGCAGGAAAGAGGCGGCTGGGGCCAGCGGGGTGGCTACCAGGGTGGGCAGCACAGGGGCGGTTTCCAGCAGAGGGGTGGCGGCGGCGGCGGCTACGAGGGCAGAAGCCAGGGCTACTCCACCAGGGAGGACAACCGAGACAACCGAGAGTGAGTTTCAATTCAAATTTAACCCAAAAATCATAGTTTTGATTGATATTTCTTTAAAAATCCTTCTTTTCTTAATTAAAACTTGAAAATTTTGGATATTTTATCATTTGCAGTTTTAATAAATTAATAAAAAATTGAAATTTTGTGATTGCAGTCGAGGCGGACCCGCGAGGGGTGGCCAAGGCCACAGCCAACGCTTCAACCCTTACCAGCAGAAGGGTGGCGACAACTGGCGCAACAACCAGCAGCAGGTACAATTATTTAAATTATTTCCGAATATTTTAATCAATTAATAAAATTATAATTTCACTTAATTTTTTTTCCAATTTTAACTAAATTTTAAGATTTTTTGTATTTGTTCTTTTCCACTTTCTCTTGAAATTGATCAAGTTTGTAAATTTGTTTTTTTTTCAATTATTATTAAACTCATAAAATTTTCACAAATTAATTCTTATTAAATATAATTTAAATATTCATATTAAAATATGAATTTTATAAAAAAAAAAACATAATAATAAAAATTACAATTTGATAATAAATTTTGGAGAGACGATTTTTGGCGCTGGTCTTGTGGGCATTGTATTGATTGGTGTGTGTGTGTGTGTCTGTTTCAGGGCTACGGCGGCGGCGGCGGAGGCGGCGGCGGGCAGCAGCGCGGTGGTGGCCGGGGAGGAGGCCGGGGCAGGGGCGGCTACGAGCAGAACCGCCGCTTCTGAAGCTGACCATCATCTGCAGCATTTTTCGGCGCTCAAAATTTATGACTCGCGTAAAGTGTGACTTATAAATTTATTGTGCTCGCGCCAGAAACCAGCGTGGCCGAGATAAAAATATATCTAGATTATTTCCGGTCATAGATTTTTGCCCAGTGTTCAAACAACAAAAACTCCTGTTTTTATTTTGGGCGACAAAAAAAACTTATAATTTGCTAAATTCACAAATTCTTGTTTTGGCCAACGAACTACAAATTGTATCAAATTAAAAAAAAACCTCTTAACAAAATTAAAAACTTTGACTATTATTTTAAGAATTCGTGGATTTTGTACTTTTCTGATAATTAATCTAGTCTGAAATGTCATAAAAAAGTTGTTGAGGCCGGCCGAGTGCAACTAGCTGTTGATCTTGTGTGCTTTTGCAGTCTTATCGGAGAGAGGAAAAGCTCTCTTGGAAAAATAATGGCCGCTCTTTCACATGTGCTGCTGCTGCTCAAGGGTTTCAATTACAATTTCATGAACGAAAATATTTTCCCAGAGAGCGGTGGCGCGGCACGATGAGATTGTTTCTGAGAGTGCCATTGAGTAGGTTTGTGAGTAGTGGTTGATGGCTCTAGACGAGAGCCAAGAGCCGCCGCCGCCGCCCCAGCCCAACAAACTCCGCACTCGCAGATGTACACATTTTTGCCCCTTTACCTGCGAAGCAAATGCAGATCGGCAAAATCTTTTTTCATTCCACCACTGCAACTTCTTGTTGACATGGTAACTAATTAAGAATTGGTTTGGTAATATTTAGTGATTTAGCCAATTTTTACATTATTTTCTTTCACTTAATTTTCAAGTTATTGAATTCGATAGTCCGTTGTGAACTGCAGAAAACTAATAGTATTAATTTTATAAGTCTTAACAGAAATAAACTTCTAAAAGTGTTCAAAAGGTTAAAAAGTAAATCAAATTTCTTATTTTTATTACAATTAAAAAAAAAAAATAACTCTAATAATAAAAGCGGAATTTTTCATAGAATACAAATATACTGGATGTTTCAATATTTTAAGTTATAGGTTTTTTTATGCTGAAATCGGCTGAAATATTTTAGTTTATCAGAAAACTCTTTTTGTTTGTGCCACAATATACATTTCAATAATGGAAAATTTTGTTTCACTGTATTTAGAATTGTTATCAAAATATCAAAATTCTGGTGCTTTGATTAGTTTGGGTCTATAATCAAAATTATTATTTCTTAAAGTAGCATTTTTATAGCAAAGTCACACAAGGGAGTCGATTCTCTCTCGCAATTAGTCTGTAATTTTTTAATTTTATTATTATTTATTATATAACTATTATTTTCTACTAATATTGATATTATTATTAAATTAGTAAATATCGTAAATATTATGTTTTTGTTTTATTGTTTATATTTTTGATTATGATCATTATTTATTAGTCATATTTTATTATTAATATTTTTAATACAATAATTTTAATAATATGAGAAAAACATTTAATCTTAATTTATAACGACATTTATTTTTATTTTCAAATACTTAATAATTATCAAAAGTAAGCAACAAAATGAACTCATAATTGCATGTTTTAATAAATTGAATTAAAAATTCTCCTTTTCTTACATATAATTTTTAATTATCAATTCATGTTTTCAGTTTTCACAAATTGTGTATTCGCGTGAATGCAATAAAATTATTCAGTAGATCGCTCAGCCCCTGGGAAAGCTGCCGTGAAAGAATGATTCGTTTTTTTTCTCTCTCTCGTCGGAGTGACTTTTCAAGAGGCAAACGTCTCGTCGGACAGCAGCAAATCATGAAAAGCTTAATTCGTCTGTCTCGTGAGAATCTGCAATTGCGCGGAGAAGTGATCTGGGGATGCATGGGAATGTGGAGGGCCCCACACGGCGCGGCCCCCGGGCCCCCCGGGGGCGGCCGAGGCGCGGGTGCAGTGGCGCGGACCAGTGCGCCCGCCCCACCTGCCCTCCCATGAGAAGAAAAATGGACCACTTGACTGCGGCGCGCATTGTTCTCGCCACCGACCACACCGAAAATCGCTCTTTATACTTCATGGGCGGCGCGGCAGAAAAGTAAGCCTTGGGAAAAACTGCTTTCTGCTTTTTTAAACTAAATTATATATTCATTCTTCTTGCCAAGTGACCGTTTTTCTCGATTTTGCCTACTTTTCTCCGCATTTATTCTCTTGTCAGTGAATCTTCAAGTGCTCGGATGTGAAATGCCCCCGTTTTTCTTCAAATATCTGCTGGACCGAGAAAAGCCATTAGAGAGAATTTTCTTGCAACTTGTTTTTATTCTATGTAAAATTGCGTCAGTTTTTTTATATATTGTTGACAATTTTAAAAGAAAGTAAAAATTTATATTAAACACTCATTTAAAATTATTATAAATGATATATTTATAAAATTGGTACTTTAACCCTTTATTCTAATGAATTAAGTATCAAATTTTAATTATCACGCTCAAATCGAAAATTCAAGCGATGAAAAGAATTGCAAAAACTCGATCAAGAATATGGGCTTCGAGTTGCCGATATACTTTACAAATCTTTGATCGCCGGACTGCAATTTTGAATCAATTTTGATTTTTCCGACTACAGTTTTTTTTATAATCATCTAAGGATTGAAAAACTACAAATTAGATTTTGTTTTAAAGTTAAAACTGACTTACTTGTGGCAAAAATTAATTGCTCCAAATTTAACTCGCCTATAATGTTATTCAGCTACTTTTGTATCGCGCAAATCCACCAACTTTTTTTAACTTCAAATGCGCAAAACAAAGAAATTGAAGACGCCAGCAATTGAAACTGGAATATTTTGATGATTTTATTAGATTTATTTAATTTATATGATTTGATGATAGAGCAATTGTTTATTTTTTAGGGTCAGTTTTAAGTTGAAAGAAAAAAATTATAAAAAAAAACTTGATTTGAAAACAAATTAAGGACTCGTCATTCGTGAAAAAAACTGTATATAAAATTTGTATGCAAGATTTATTTGGTACCGCAATTAATAGGTGGAGAATGGGCAGGCGGGGGCGGCGGGCGGGGGCGGCGCGCGCGCAGGGCCGAGCGTGCGCGGCTGGAGCGGCCAATCCGTCCGAGGCCTCGCGCGCTGGCCGCCGATCAATACGCGTCGATAAATAGAGCCGCGCACTCGAGAAATGCCTGCGCCTGCATCATCCGCCCCCGCGGCCTCCCCCGCCCGCCCCCGACAATCGCTGCCACTTTATTTTCCTCCCTTGTTTGCAGCAAACGAGCAGAGGGAGCTTTTTGACTTTCCACGCGCTAAGTCGATTTTGCCAGAACCAAAAGCCAAAGTCAAACAACGACACGGAATTATATTCGGGAATTATTCGAGCAAATCTCCGCTTGTAATACCAACTTATCATTTAGAAATTATCGGCATTACATGCGTTTATCAATTGATCATTGATTTCTTTTCATTTTCAACACGTTAATGCTGAATAAATTCAATTTTTTTTTAATTAATTAACATAAAAAGGTTGCAGTAATTTAAAACAAAAAGAATGTTCAATCAAATAGTAAATTTAAAATTTGATGAAATTTGATGTATTAAATTAATAAAAATAAGTTAAATTGTATAAAAATACCTATTATTTATAAAACGGTACAAATATAAGGTATTTTTAATAACATTATTATTTAAATTTTATTATTTATCAATCATTTATCAATATATTTTAGAGCATTTTCAGCGAATATAAATAAAAATTTTATAATTAAATAAATAAGAGATAAATAGAAATAAAAAGGATTTAAATTAATATTCGTTCACATAAAAGCTTTTTCAGCTCAAATAATTCGCAATGAATGCGCTTATTTTGAACACACTAATTAAAAAATTCGTTTGTTACAGCAGAGTCGATCTTATTCAGCGGAAAACGAATTCAGAGTTGACGGGTCTTGCGGTGTGCGCGGGGATTTATATATTTTTGAAGGAGTGCGGTGGAGAGAGTGTCGATTGAAGGGGTTGAAGGGCTCTAATGTTTTCGGGCAATCCGACGCGAGTTGATGATGGAGCCTGAGCGAGGCTGGCCGGCCGGCCGGCCACCGTTTATCTGCCGCGGCGGCGGCGGTGCAGCCGCGCAAAAGCATCCACCCACTCACATGGTAGTCCACCAAAGAGCCCTTGGACTCGATGAGAGAGAGAGAGAGAGAGAGAGACGTCTTAAGCCAAGAGCACCTACATGCAGCACCCTTGTGCAGAGAGACGACCACGTGCGATCATCCGCCTTTTACTTTCACTCCACAACTCAATTCAGCGCGATGTAATTTATCGCATTTTATTTTGCTTCTCATTTAAAAATTCATACAGACCATTTTCTTCGTTTCATCCAAAATTAATTTCCGATTCAATGAATTCCTCTTGATTTCATCTTCAGAGTAATTTGTCTTGAATTTCAGATGTTGATGTTCATTTTATATGGGTTTTCCAGCAAAAAAACAAAAATAAAATTAATCCGACAGTTTTAAAAAAGAAAATTTTAGCTTTTCAGCAACCTAAAGTTTTTTTCTCAAAATAAATAACCTTAAGTTCACTGCAAGTCTTTTTTATCAATTAAGAAATAAGAAGAGTCTGTTACAAATTTATACTGTTTAATTTAATGAAATCCTAAAAAAATTCATCTCAATGAATGGAATTTTTAAGAAAAAACTTTCCCATTTGTTTATTTATTTGCACCAAATTAATTAAAATTAGTACATTCATGTAATTATTGTTTTTTAATTATAAAATATTCTTTTATTCATTAAAATTACAAGAAATTAAAATTTTGACGAGAAACTGGAAATTTTTTTACCGATACGAACACAGATACCTTTTTTAATTGAAATTAATTTTAATCCCAAACAAAACGCCTTATTTGGGATTTGGAAGGAGCGAAGCATGACAAATTCTTGCTAGACTTGTCGTCAAGTGTGTAATTTGCGAGGCCGCTGCCTGTTTTTTCCGCGGCTGCTGAGCACATACGCAAGATTAGAGTGGCTCGTCCTGCTGGGCGCGCGCGAGCGAGACACTTTTGTCGCGGCGCACCTGAAAAAATATTGCGCTCCGAGCCTGCTGCTCGCTCCGAGTATGTTTGTGCTGCACACACGAATGTGTAATTTACTTGTACCGCGCCGCGTCTCTCCGACTCACCAACCGTGTTTCACTCTTTTCCAGCAACGCTATTTTTTTCCGTCGCTGCGTGCATTGCACTCAATTATTTCGCCGCCGGCAAATCCCGCCGCCCACGCACACACCGCGCTCGCCCGTAATTACACTTATTTTTATATTTTTCGCAATTAAATCCACGCAACGCTGCCGACGTCGGGGAGCGCACAAGTGGCTCAGCCGCGGAATCATCTGGACCGGAAATTTTCAACAGGGTGTTTTAAATTAATTTAAATTAAAATAAAACGTAATTTTTATTAAATTTGTTGATAATTTTGTCAATTTTGTCAATAGTTTAAAAGTAAATTGAAAATTCAAATTTCAATCAAATAAATAAAATTATTCATTATGTATTGCTTTGTTTATCATATTTTCTACAATGTATAGAGCATATTTTTAATCTCCTGTTGATTTTTATTCTTCTTTGGTTGTCGCCGTGCGGCTCTTTTGACCAAAGTGTTCACGTAATAAACGGGCTGGATAGACTCTTGGCCGGCTGCAAAGGACTTGACGCCGTCATCGCATCAACAAGCATTTTCGATGATCATTGTATTAAGTTGAAAACTCTTGAATAAAGCAGCCGGCGCAGCCGTATTATCAGCCACACCATAACCATTTCACACCGCCGCGATCCGAGAGAAGAGCGAAAAAGCCTCTCTCCTGGTCTGAGTAGTTTTTCGGGCGCGCACTCACGTTCAACAACAATCAGTATTCAATTCACTTTCACACAAAAAGTCCAACTTTTATAGCACATTTCTGAAGAAAGAAAACTTCACGATTCAGAACTCTTTGTTGCATTCAAATTTTGGTTAAACAGCTTCAAATTTAACTTTTATTTTGACAAAATTTTCATTTACTGAAAAATTATTTTTCACCCAAAATTTTAAGGAAATTTAACAAAAGAACAAATATTATTGAAAAGTCTTTTTTATCTTTTAATAAAAAGAAACTAAATAGCGCTTTTATTGAGAATAACTCCGACCCCCGTGATTATAAAAATTAATTATGGTGAGGCAAAATAAAATAACTATATTACTCCTTACAAAAACCAGGATATGCAACCGGCGTGACACAAAAGTGCGGCAAGTTGCATTTTGAAAGACATCAAAGAAAAGCCATCCTATGGGCGTACTTTGAAATTTCAGTCGTTTTTAGAAAATAATTTTTTTTACAGGTATTCCTTAATATAATGAATTTTCCGCGGATATTAGAAATTCAAGAAATCTAGAAATCAATTAGCTGTATTGAGTAAAAAATTAAATCTTTTGGCTAATTTGAAGGCTTTTCATCCATGTATTAATCAATGGCGGGCTTGACAGGTAAAATCATATTTCTTCATAGCTGCATTTTTGTTTCAACAATTTTCCTTCCAAATAGAGTGCTCAAGCCTATAACACACCCTCTTGTTGTGGCTGAGATTAAAATGTAATTTTAATTTAATTTATGAAATTGCAGTTCTAGAAGTAAATTTTATTTGAATGGTCGAAAAAAAAATACTAACAAATATTTGAGTTTATTTTAAGGTATTTGCTTTTAACAAAAAATGATCACTTTCATTTTTAGTCAATTTCTCTTCGCACAAGCAACAAAATGACAGCAAACAATGCATGGGACATTGAAAAAAATTGCTGGAAAAAGGTAAATTATAAAAATTTTCAGTCTCTTTAGGATCGTCTAACGATTTACATTGTTTTGCTAGTTCAATTTTATTCAATATTTTTTTCTAATGCAATTACATTTTAATTACAATTTTCTTATTATGAATTAAATTTGATCAGCTCTGCAATTTGCTTGAATAGAATTCACAATCTTAAAAACAAAAAATTTTCCATTTATTTCCATCACATTTACGATCTTTTCATTTCCATATAATTGCCGAAGAGATCGTTTTATTTATTTTATTTCTTGTAAATGAAATTATGCTTGTTATATCTGCAATTTATTATTCGATAGAATCGGAAAATTGAGCTGTATAGGTGAAAACATATCTTGCGGCGTGTGAGGGGGTGCGAGTGACGCGTGGCAAAATCGCAAATAATAAATGCTTGGGCCGCCTCGGAGGCGTGAAATCGCAGGAAGCGCCGTCGAGCGCAAGAAAAGCTGGTCCGGCGAATATAAATAGCCGCGGCTGTCAAATCAATGCGTGGCCTTTGTTGGGGATCGAGCAAGGGATGCGGACCCAACGACGGAGCCACTCGACTGCACTTTTGTCCCTCACATTTCCATGCCTCGCTCTCTGCATGCGCTGATCGATGTTTTCGCAGGGCGTGTCCGGCCGGCCGGCTAACGAGGCAACCGGCCCTCGCCGATCAATAAAGCCGACCGACGGACGGACGGACGGACGGACGGACACGGCCGGCCGGCCGCAGCTCGCAAAAATAACTAGCTGCCTACTTAGCCACCCTCACGCCTGCTAATTGGGCCCTCACTGCGCTGCACTTCGGCCCTCTTTGCATTTCAATGCGCTGCTTCACCTGCTCTGTATAGTCAGTCGCCCTCTCCGCGGGCGCCATCGCCCATCTGCAGAAAGAGAAAAATAATCATACATTGGGACGCGCACAATGTTAAATTATATTTATGCAGAAAGACAAACTGGAAAATGGTTTTAGTAATTTAGACGAGGCAACGGAGACAATTTCACGTGTATTGTGTAAATTTTTATCCAACACCTTGCAAAATGAGTTGAAATACAAAAGTGAGAAAACTCTGTAAATAAAATGTCAAAATCGAAATTATAACTTCCTTAAAATTAAAGAGCAGCAGAGAAAACATGATTTGATGGTTGTAAGAAAGTCATAGTTTATTCCATTTATAACCTAAATGATTTTCCTTAAAACTGTCAACTTTCTCAATGTGAATTGAAAGCAATGGTTGTTAAAACACGATCAATTATGTTATAAATTCTTTTCTGGTTTCTTCAATTTGAAATTGTATACTGATAAATGCGAGGTAGAAATCGTCGTTGCTGATCATCACTAACGAACGTTCCTAATAAAATAAATAATTTTATATTAAATTGAAACTTCATTTAATCGAGTCATCATAAATTACCTGTTTTTTTTTTTTAATGATTTCAATAAACTTCTAATGTATTTAACAACAAATAACAACATAGGATAATCCACATTTTCCAATTGTTGTGTATTTTTATTAAAGATATTAATTTTTTCAAATCTCTTCTTGTTAAAAATAAAAAATTACACGGTAATGCCTCTTGGCCAAAGGCGATGAAATCAAAATGAAATCTTTTGCCCCAGCGATACCAAAATCACAATAATTACTGTTGGTGAGCTTCAATTTTTTCTTATTGTGTGAAATTTTTTTGTTTCATTCCAATCGCTCCGAAATTAATTCTGGACCACGGTTGTTGGCAAATTGAGATATTTAAAAGAAAAATGCGTTGAGAATTTTTGTCCTAGAACGTGATTTTGAGGCTATTTTGAATTAATTCGGGGGGCGGTTTTGTTATTGATTGAGGACTTTTGCAATCAAATTTATTACTTTAACGCTAAAATTAATGTAAAGACGTTTATGTATGGGAATTTCCAAGTTGCAACTGTCAAGTGGCTTGATCTGCTCCCTCTGCTTACGTTGCTTGAAAGAATGAAGGGAAAAAAAGCGATTCATTATTTGAAGATGTGCAGAGTCAGAGAACGGCGCGATTTGCGATGACGCTCGCGGAAATAATGAATTGACACTTTGCTGCTTTCGAAAACAAAATAAAATAATGTACACATTCCGATAGCAGAGGCGTGAGCGGGATCGAAAGCTGCGGCTCTAGTTTTGTTTGCAGAGAGACTCGCGGTGGCGCCCACACGATGAACACGCATATTTAAATACCTGTCTGTCACTGTCTGCTGCTGAGACGAAAGATTTAAAGAAAGAAAGACAGGAATGGGAATGTATAAAGAAGATATTTGCTCGGTTTTATAATAACTGCGCCTCCCCCGCCCCGCTCGGTGCAGAGTAAACAGCACAAAAACCCGTTATTGTCATGTCATCATTTCACAAAAACCAAATTGCTGCGGCTCGAAAAATATTTTCATTCAATCTCCGTCCGTCTCTCTCCTGCTTCTGATCTTTTCACATTTCGGCGAAAAGAAAACACACCAACGACGAGCGCTTATTTTCCTTATTTTTCCTAAAATTGCTGCCACCGCCGGATTTTGAATGAGTGAGGTGTGGGCGGCTTTTAACTTTTTGCTCTCTCAAGTGGGGGAACTTGAAATTAAAAGTAAATAAGACGTTGATTTACGAGCGA
Source organism: Neocloeon triangulifer (assembly GCF_031216515.1). Classification (NCBI taxonomy): domain Eukaryota; kingdom Metazoa; phylum Arthropoda; class Insecta; order Ephemeroptera; family Baetidae; genus Neocloeon; species Neocloeon triangulifer. The sequence goes on from NW_026775552.1 coordinate 599,084, forward strand.
GATTTACACACGTTCATTTATTCTAATAATATTTTAAAACTTGTTAATAAAGTTAACTGAATTTTAATAAAAAAAATTTTAAATGGGGAAGAAAATCATGTGGATTTTGCTCAATATTCCAAACTATACCTGACGCTCTAATATAATTAATTAAAAAAAGTTGTCTGAATTAAAAGAAATTGACTTTTTTATTAGGGTTCAAATAAGGTAGTTCGTCAAAATTTCTTAATTAAGTTAAGCTTTCAAATACAAAGGCGAAGAAAGTCGTTTTGATTTTTGTTTTAATTCGCTGCTCCAAATTTAATCTTGACGAATAAAGTTCTTCAAATTATGAGATCTGTTCGATGACTTCACTTTTATTTTCTGAACTTTTCAATGCCTTTATAAATTTGCCGGAAGATTTTAGTTTGTTTCTCCTTCAGCCCCAGAATTAATTTAAAAAAAATACATAGTTATCTTTTAAAATGCAAATATCAACGTAAAGAGACGATTTTAACTCTTATTTTTGGTTAAAAACGATTTTAATTTGTCGCAATAATGGAAAACAATCGGAACATTTAATATTGTTGTAGCAAAAAACATCCTCTTTTTGGGGTTCGACTTCCTTTCGAGGTTCAACATGATTGAACTTTGTGCATGGCCGTTTTTTGTCCGCCTCTGTGCGCGCCGTTGTGTGTTGACAAAGAGCTTTCGGGTGCGGCGCCGATTATCAGATTACCAAACCGGCAATAGCCAGATTCGCGAGCAGCAATTTATTTATTAAAGCGTGTGTAATATTAGCGCGCGCAGGTAGATTGGCCGCGTGTGCGCCCCTGCTTATTATTAAACTCGATATCCGACGCGACCTAATGAAATTCCCCCGTCGGCGGCAGTGTCAGGTGCGGCTTATCAAAGAGGGCCTAATGCCATCAAAGCAATCAACAAAGGCCGGAATGTAATAAAACACACCTCAAGAGAGCAGCCGTGGATAAATTTCTATTACACCAGCGCGCGCACCGGGCTTCTTTTTTTCCCCAGTGCGATTAATTTCGCTTCAGCGTTATTAAAACAAGCCTCTCATGATCCCTCTTTATTGTGTTGAACACGTGACGAGAGTTTGTGATGTGGAAAAATTAAAGCATTCCCACGTGATTTGCAGGCTTAAAATAAATTGTTCATTTTGATTGATTTTTGGAATATTGTTTTTTCTAATTCAATTAAAATTGTGATTCGATTGAGTTTTAAATTAAAATTACAATAATTCAGTAATTGGCAAACGACAAATCTTAAAGCATGAATCAATGTTTATATTAATTTAATTATAAATAGGTGGATAAATGAAATAATATTTAATAAGTTGCAAAAAATTATTGAAATATTCAGAATAATATTCGCGCTGGTCCTGTATGTCAAGAAATTGCCTAAAATATCTATAAAAATGATAAGAAATGTGAAAAAATAGTTCAGTGTGGTTATTTTCCATAATAATTTGCAACAATTAAAACACTTTTGATGCAATTAAAATTCCAATGAAGTTTTGATCCGTGCGGGGCTGATTTAATAATCAACCCTTTGTGAATGATTTGTGCGGAAACTGTTGGGAATTTGTTGTGTAAAAAGAGAGGACGTGCATTTCCGTCATTGTGGCGCGCGAACAAAGCGATTAGGATTAAATAACCAAAGTACGTGACTGCAATAATAGCGCGTGCGGCCCTCAAGGAAAAGGATACACTTTTGCTGGCGGCGGCACAATGCAAACTAAGTGGCTCGGCAGGAAAAGAAAAAAGATGCAGTAACAATGCTCGCGATCTCGCGGTGGGTGCGCGCGCGAGATGAGAAAATAAGAGACGAGAAAATCGATGACGACGTCGAATATGAAAAGGGCCAACACGTGCGTTGCTATGGTTTACATTTTCTTTGTCCGCCGCGTCCTCATTGTTTTCCTTTGCGACGCCCACACGTGCATCCTCATTCAATGAGATGTATTATTTATTTTGACTTGCAACAAAAAACCAGCATCAAATCCATTCACCTGCGCGATACACACACATCCCGTGCGTTGGAATCAGAAATAAAAGTAAAGAATGAGTTGCTCTCGCGTCGAGTGCGCGCCTTCATTATTATTTTCATTACCTTTGTACAACTCCAGAGCTATTTATTTGCGCTGCACTTCAATTGTTACGGTCCCTTTAAATAAATTCAATTCAAATTTGCTGGTCTCTTTTACATTTTAATGGATCATCAGATTTTTTATCAAGCTCAAAATTATAAAACGAACATAATTTATCAATAGTAATTTGCACCAATTGTGAGTAATTTTATTATTTTAACTTTTTAACTCCATTTAAATTTGCATTTAATATTACTAATTTTTATAAAATTTGAAATATTTAGGCAGAAACTTAATTAATTTTAATTCATTCACACTTAAGTGTTTTTCAATATTTTTAAGAATTTTAACCACTCATTAGCAAAAAATATCATCATTAAAAGTAATTTATTGCATGTGAAATTTCCAGTACTTATTTGTCTCAAATATGAAGACTAAAGGAAGTAAAAATAATATCAAAATTTGAAGAAACCACGGCCTAAAGAGAGGTCTGCGCCAAAATAGGTCGTAAATCGGATAATTAATAAACTTGAACGAAACTGAAAATAAAGTTATAAAAGGCAGCAATTATATTGTAACCTAGCAATTAAAATATTAAATCTGCAATCAGCTCCATAAAGGGTTAATTGGCTCGATAAGACAATTTTCTTGTCTTGCTCTGAACTAAAAAACAGATTTTATCTGTCACAATCAAAGTAATTGACTCATCGCAGTAGGCTTTTATTGGCTATCGAAAATATAAATCAACTTCCAGATGCATACTCAACCTCTCTGAAATGCGAAATGGTTTTACTTCCCCTTAAAGTAAGTTTTATTTCTCATGAACGCCTATAGTATTCACTAAACCAAAAAACTTTATGTGATTCTTATTATGGATATAGTCTGTGACGCAAGTGTTAATGGCGAAATAGTTTTACAACTTATTTTATTATATTTTGTTATATTATAGACGCTCTCATATCTTGATTGAAAATATGTCAACATTTCCTGTTAAATTAGAGGCGTTATTTATAAAATGCCTCGCCTTATTTAATTGCATGATTAAATTGCACTTGAATTGATACCGCGTGTACCACCTCTGCAGTATTTAAGCGCAGAGCACAATTAGCGCCAACAGTTCTTCTTGCTCTTGAGTCTTGGCCACGCATTTCACACTCCAGAAGTAAATATGGCACCGACTTGGCTTGTAGTGATGGTAAATTAAGAACTTCACAATTAAAGTGTCTCTAATTTATATTAAATTTAAAATTAATATAGTTTATTTTTAATACTTTTATTTCAAGAAAACTGCATTTCTTTTACGCATATTTTTTTCAATATTGTTTATATACGGAATTTTAAAACATGTGATTTTTTAAAGGCATCCTGAAATTTAAGTATTTCTTTTACTTCCTCAGAATGTAGAAAATGAATTTTCAAAAGAAAAAGTGCAAACTGCACACAAAGTTCAGGAATTAATTTAATAGATATTTTAGGTTTTGGCTTTTGCAGCGAATGCGAGCGCACAATTTTTTTGCCCTCCGTCGGAGGTTCTATGCTCGGTGAATCGGCGATCTTATTCGCGATGCCCTGACTCAGGCGCCGTTTCGGGTTGTTTGCCAGCAGCACCTTCGTGTAATGCCGACTCGTACTGCTTTGAGGGCTACAACGGCCCCCGAGGCCCCTGCATCCCGATCCTCTGCATGGTCCCCACAAATGATGGTCCCGTCGGAGTCCCTCAAGGCAAGCATTTTCAATTATTATAATTAATAATTACAAACTATTAAATTAGGTAATAAAGATGAATTTAAACTTTAAATCTTAATTTAGGCATATTATTTATTTCAACCAGCAACATTTGTGTGTGTGTTTTTTTTTTTAATTAATTTAATAAATTTGTTTCGAATCCGCAGCTTGTGGCTTTTACTACACGTGCAGCAACAACACGGCGCTGACTTTGACCATTTCAAAGTGTCCGATCGGAAAACATTTCAACTCGAGAACCAAAGTGTGCGACGAGCCCCACTTGGCCGGTTGCGACCCCACGATAAGCACGACCACTGTCACTACGACCTCCAGCATCCCCATCGGTACCAAAACCTCGACTACGCCCACCACTACTACGACCACTGCAAGTCCTATTAACATTAAAACTAGCAGCCGTCCTCGCTCCACTACGAAGAAGAATAATATAATCAGTGGCGACGAAGATTCTTCCGAGGAAAATCTCAAAGTTTCTCCCAAATTCTCAAAGCTCTACAAATTTTTCTTCCTGTAGAAAGAAAATTAGAATAACTATTGTAATTAAATTTATTTTGTATAATAATAAAGTATAGGTATTTAAATACAAAATAATTACAAAATTTTGATAAGTTTAAGTTAATTTTTTTATTATACAATTATTTACATTTTTTTTATAATAAATTCAAAAGATTCCAATGATGACAAGTATAACAACAAATGTTTAAAAGAATCAAAGTTAACTGTGAAAATGTTTGTATATTTTCTAAATTTCAAGATTTTCCATCGCATATATGAGATAAGTCAATTATAATTACTAGCTATAATTAATTAAGCTAAGAAGATGAGCGGACAGCAGGGAGGTTTAATAAATTAAATTCATGCGCGAGATAAGTTTTTAGAAATGTGCTAGGATTTTTAGCTCTTGCCTCGTTTATCAGGATAATATTTTGCATATTTGATTTGTGAGAATCGTTTCAATTGTCAATTTTCCAATTGCATGCAATATATTTAATTCTGTAATTGAGTATTAAATAATATTCATTTTTTTTTACGTGATCTCATTTTTAGAGATGCGGTGTGGCGCCGGCTGCAGTCTATATCAAACTTTAAACGCCAGTTCAAATATTAATATGACAAAAAAAAAGACACTGTATCCTTGTTCGTGTGTGTTGAGAGAAAAGACGCGTCGTCATTGGATTTAAACCGCGATAGCGCGAGGAATGCTGATTGGGTCCGATTTGAAGAACTCACACGAAGGCCCCGAAATGAGCGCCCATTTTTCGAGGAGGAGGTTTATTTGACCAGTGCGTTTTTTTCGCGTCATCCAACTTTTCACCTCTCACTCGACGCCAGACACGTCACTCTCGGCTCGAAATAACACTTTTTTACCTATGTCGTTTCGAACCATTGTTTGCCGTCGCGCACATGCCGTCTCAAGAATTATATACACTGAAAATTGTGCCACTTTGTTCACGTCTTCCTTTCCTGGAAAAACAGCAGATATATTTTGTGCAGCTTGTATTTTTACACTTAATTCTAACAATTAAAAAATTTAAGTTGTTAGTTTTGAAAACCTCGCTTTCCACACTTTTTTTTTTGTTAATTTTGAATTGGAAAAATATTTTTTTTTCTAAGAATGTTTTTCATATTGAACATGAAATAATGAACTATAAAATTAATTATTTTCTTTTTAAATGAGTTAATTAAAACAAGTATTTTTCGGTTCAGTACACGTGGTGAATCAGGTGAGTGGATCGAGTCGGAATCTCCTGCTCTGGGGAGGCAGAGAGTGCAGAGGGTTGAGTATTTTTTTGTTCTTCTTTTTCTCCCTACGGCCGTGTCGTGCAGGAATTATGATACAGGAGCAATCGAGCGGACGTAATCGCAAAGCTGGTCGAGAGAGAGAAAAGCTTTTCAGCTTTCCGCGCGCACAATGAGCCGCGAGACCCTCCGCGCTTTATACATTGCGGCATCAAAACGCAAATTGGCTCAGGTAATTGTTCTGAGAATGTGCAGCAGCAGCAGCGACAGGCAATCCGCTCTGCCTTGCCCCCGTACAATGAGCAAAGGTTTTAATTCTCTTCTATCGCATCATGGAAAATAGAAAAAAGGCGCAATACAATATTGCTGCTGCATTCATGAAGCGCAAGGTCTTTTACCCGCATAATAGGGAGTATTTTTACATATTAGTGCGTTGGAGCAACTGAAAAAAAAGAACGGAATTTGTTTTGTTTTGAAAGACAAAATTGTCCGCATTATCTAAATTTTGTAAAGCTCGTGTTAAATTATTGAGATGACTAAATTTTCAAATTCGTTATTAAAATTTTACCAAATTTTGATGAAAAGACGAAACTTAATTCAAATACCATAAAGTTGTAAATTTTATTATTAAATGTTATTTTAAGTTTTAAAATTATGTAATTTTGGAAATATTTATTAAAATATTAATATAACATAACAAATTATTATTGTTTTATATAAATTATTTTAAAAATTATATGACATTCCACTTTTATAAAAGCAATAAAAAAAAAAAAAAAATAGAAGTTTCTTATATTATTAATTAACTTTATTTGTTTAAAAAACTTGTTGGTTTAATTTAGTTTCAAGATAACATGAATTCAAATTTGAGAACAATAGGAAGAAATAATGAATTTACATCTTAATTAATTATGAATAAGTGAGTCTGATTTTAATAAGCAGTGTGGAGTGCGTTTGAAATGAAAAGACGCACAATGTGTAAACGAGAGAGAGAGAGAGAGCGCAAGTGAGAAACATATAATTAAAAATTGCACCAAGTGGCGTGCAAACAAATAATATTCATAATGCTAACAGGGGTGCGAGGGTGAGAGACGCAGCAAAGCGCATGCACAGTGAAAGAGAAAAGAAAATTTGTGCTCCTGCGTCCGAAACGCAATTTGGGACGTGTCGTTTGCAGCAGCAGATAATCCTGTGCATTTCGTCGCACCCGCGGCCGATTGTGAATCAAAGAGGGCCGGGGGTGCGTTATTTCCATACTGCACGCTCCGATTGTTGTCGCGCCGCTCATTGTTGTCACTCACGCCCCGCGCGCGCATGCATAAAATATAAAACAGCTTCTGCATATTATGAGTAATGAGAGCAGAGCGACCGCCGATCTGTATAGGGGCGAGGGTCACTCTCTGTGCGCGCGATAATTTATTCGATTATACGCGGATGCGAATGATATTTATCCTCGGCAGTTTGTTTGCGGCCCGCGATTATTTACATACCAGTTCGCGCCTGTCAAACACATGCAAACCACGCTCATAACATCCATGACACGTTTTATAATTTCCGAAAATTAATGTGCACAGGAAGAGAATCGACCATCTCCAGAAATAAGTTTGACAGACAATTTAAAACCCAATTGATTTTGGGAAATGTTCGTCCTCAATTAATATTTTTTATTATCTCAACAGGAATTATCTAACTTTTTTACTCTGGTTTTTTCTCGGTATCTCGCGTCTCGGAACGTAATTCCACGTGCGTTTAGTCAAAAGTACTAATTTAAGTTTGAGAGAATTTGTGCATTTTTTTTTTTTTATAGCAAATTTCATTTATAATTCAAGTCTTAAAATGATAAATTAATAAAATATGAATTACAAAAATTTCATTTAATTTTTCAGGACACCGAAAAGATTTCAAAATTACTTTTTGTTGCACTTCAATTCAATTATTTTTTATTTGTTGGAACCAATTGAAATAAAAAACAACAAATTTCAGAGAAATCCAATATGTTGAATATCAAAATCTTCATTTAAAGGTCACGTGGCAACTCGTTCGAGGCCGAAGTCTGTGAACAATGAAGCGGCTAATGCAGAAATAAGGGAGCATTTTATTATTATATATTTGTTGGAACGATTTGTGCAGCGTGCGCGAGATTTTAATCCTCTCTTGGCGCACGTCTGTGTTTTGTATTGTGCAGACAAAGGCAATCAGCAGCAGCAGCAAAAGTATTGATTCTCGTTAGTTCGTTAGTGCGAGCCGACCTGCCATGCAAAATCATATTATTATTATTATGGGGATAAAAAAGCTCCTCATTGTTTTCTCCACCAGCAGAATTCCCTTGTATTTTCAGGTCCCTTAAAACCAATTGATTTTTTAACACAAATTATTATTTTTTTTTTAAATTTGTTGCATATTTTTAATATTTTTTCATTTATTCAAACGGTTCGAGCAATGCTTTGATTATATTTGAACTTTTTTCTATTCAAACCAGGATCTGCAAAATAAGAGCGAAGCAAGTAACTCGGCTTGCGTTGCGGGAAATTAAGTGTTAAGGCTGCACTTTCATTTAATTTCAAAAAGCTTTATTGTGTATTAAACTTCCGTTTATTTTGTTTACAAAATTATAAGCTGCATTACAATTTCCACCTTGTTTTAATTACACAGTAACTTGATTTGGGTAATTTTGAAATTTTTAGTTACTTTTGTCAGGACAATTGTGAGAAAGAAATTATTTTTAGAAAAATTGACATACTTTTGTAAAAATAATAAAAAAAATTAAGCTCTTCCAAATGAATTTAAGTTTCCTTAAAACTTCTCCTTGGAATTGAGATCTATTGCAGAGGAAAATTATTAAGAAAATACTTAATTGGGCCGAGTTTTTTTTTTAAAGAAGCGCCTTTTTAAATTTGAATCTATTTTGCTGCAAAATATTTCACAATTTAAAAACGGTTTGTTTGCTGAAGCGCTGTGAATTAAGTTTTTGCAGAATTTGAAGTTGAAATTGAATAAAAACACAATATTTGTACCTTGAATTTCAAAAGAATAACGTTGAAAGGACAAGCGCGCATAGAAATTTTTCGCTCACTGAATAACGCTCACACAAAAGCGAGTCTCTCTCTCTGTCTTCCCTTGATCTGCAGCAGAGAGAATTTCTGGCAAAGGCGCGCATGTATAAATGTACGCAGGGTACATTTGGGGATGCCGCTCGCTCGCACTTTTAATGGCGGGTGGACGGGGTACGTGTTTGCATGAAGCGTGCTCTAATGACGTTTGAATGTTAATGACGCCTCGAGAGGCCGGTAATGACTTGCCTTACAAGAGAGAGAGAGAGAAAAATAATATCCACCCTTGTGTGCGCCTCGCGACTCCCTGCTTCTTGCTTTAAATATTAAAAAACCACCCCTTGCTTTGCTGCCTGCACATTTCTCGCCCTCTCGAGCCGCATGAATATGTACATTTTACGCGTGCAAGCCAAGGTGCTGCTGGACTTCTTTATTATGCACCCCGGACGCGCGCACGCCCTCTAATGGTAATTACACAGAGAATGCAACGCGCCTTCTTCAAAAGTCACACAAAATTAAAATTGCAAACTCGTTGCGATGAAAAAAAAGACGAGGGTGCAGTTTTTCGACGCTGCGGAAATTTGATACAAAAAATAATGCAATCCAAAAAAGAATAAGCAGAAAATTTGAAAAGAAAGAAAATAAATTTTTTTGAACAAAAGTTTCATCTTTTCATAAATAGTCAACAAATAAAATTTACATATCAATCTTCTGGGAAAAAGGTTCAGTTAACATTCTTCTCGGTGAATAAAGCTCCATGTTTAGCTTATAATTATTACAAACAAATAATAAATATTTCATAATAAAGGAATTAATAAAAATGTGTATGCAATAAATTAAATTATTAAAAATATTGGTTAATTTATTTATTTATTTGTTTGAAGAAATTGACACTCGATCTCTCTTCATTTCCATACTAATTTATTTTGTTAAATATTTTGGTTTAAAGAAACCCCATGATGCGGTAGGTCTGATGGTCTCTATATCTGACGATTATTGTTACGAATCAAATTGCTAACGCGTCGTGTATAAAATAAAAAGCGAGAAACTCAAGAGCAAAGGAAAAATTGTACTTTTCAGTTGGGAATTTGAGCCAATTTGCTCGGCGTGTGAAAAAAAGCTTACCTTTTATTGCTGGCGAGGATCGTGCGCGCTGAAAAAAGCGCCGAGTCACTGCCCGGGTCAAATCGGAGCCACTTTGGCTTGGCCGCGGACGTTCGACTTCCTCTGACGCCGACATGTGTGGGCCTTATCTCTGGGCCCGGCGCAATAAGTGGCCCTGATTTCGGACCAAAGAAAATAAATGAGAAAAATTAAAAGCTGCGTCTCACTTCCTTGATGGTTTGACGCGGCGATAATTCTTTTTTTTCTTCACTAGTGCGGATAAGGAATTAAAAAATAAAATCGTGGCTTATTTTCTGACAAACAGGATGAGATGAACTTTATTGCTAGTATTTACAAAGGCTCAACAGTGAATGGAGTCACAATAATAAATATATATATTTGCGCGGATTATACAGAAAAAAGAGACGGGATTTTTTTACTTCAAATCTTGTAGAAATCGTGATTTTATCTCATAATATAGAGAGTGGATTGTGAGTGTTGTGGTCTTGGACAAAAATCGAGTTCACATTTCATATGACACAATTATTAAATACGGTTTTTCCTTATTAATTATAATTTTTTTTGTTTGTAATTATACATATGGCTACACATTATCCAACTGAGACGTGCTTGTTCGGCATTTTATTGAGTTAAACCTAATTACGTATGACAAAGTATGGTACGACGAGAAAATGCACACATGCCCTCTCTAAAAATTGTACACAACACTTTCCAGGTGCGCGAGACAAAACCCTGCTAAACCAACCAACACCCGGATTCTCGCTGCCGCGAGTGCAACAAACCGCGCGGCTATAACAAAAAAACCTTCGATTCACATTCCCAGTTTAAAATCGTGCACGACAGTTTTGTATTTAAAATTTACGCTGGTACAAGTTTTGCGCGGGGAGAGGCGGCGAGATTGCCAAAGTTTTCAAAAACGCAGTCAAAATTTAATAATAATCTTTAAAACAAGACGATGTTTTGATATTAAACAATTTTCAATCGGTGAATGAAAAGTAAAAAATAAATAATCAGTTTTCCTGTGAAACTTTTATACTGAATATGACGGATTGAGTTTATTGCTTGAGTTGAGGAGAAATTTCTTTTTCAATTGTTATGTTTGTTCAATTTCTGCCATAATATGAGATCAATGTGATTTCAATTACTTTGGAAATTGAAAAGTAGGCAAAATATTCACACAGAGGTCGCCTTTGTTGCCTAAATATCAGTATTTTTTCATGTCAATTGAAGTTCTAGAGTAAACTGGCAAAAAATAGAAGTTGTTCCAGAGTCCCCTGGTCAACTTTCATCAAAATTGGGTCGCATTATTTTATATCAATCGGGAAAAAAAACTATTAAGATAAGAAAATTCGACGGAAACAAAATTGCATTACACACATTATTAATCTCTCATTTTATTTAATTTTAAATTAATTACATTTTCAATCATTAAATGAAGAATAATAAGAAATTGTTAAAAACAAATTCATACCAAAATCGAAATAATTCAATTCTTCAGAATTTTGTATTTAAGAGAAAAACTGAAAATAAATAAACTGAATTACTTTTGTACTTTTATGTTAATTTTAACAATTGAAACAACTTTCTTGGTGCCGAAATTTTATGAATTTAAATTCGAATCTTTGCGCCAATCATCGGTGCCTCTGCCCTGCAAATATGTGGATTATAATATTTTTATGTTAATTAAAATACACCCGGTCGCGTGTCCTTCACTTTGCATGTGTCTCTCTGTGCACCGAGTTGAAAATATGGCGTTTATTTACAAGCGTGGCGTCTGCAGTGGTTACCAGGCGCGGCCCTGCAGCGGCAGGTAGGACGAGCACATGTTGGCCTGTTGCTGGTGGTGCTGGTTGATGAGGTTGTGCTGGCGCTGGTAGGCCATGTTGGACAGCAGGCTGGCCGTGCTGCTGCACGCCTGCTGCTGCTGCTGCTGCTGCTGCTGCTGCTGCTGCAGCTGCTGCTGCACCGCCGGCGAGTGCGAGCACGTCGGCGGCGACTGCCCGCTCGCGGGGCTGGCGCCGATCGCGGCGCCGAGCGCGGCGCCGCCGCGGCCGTCCGCCGTCCCCGAGCACGGCTTGCCGTCCTTCACCAGTACGGGAACTGCAACACGACGTGGTGAACTTTGAGCCTGCGAACACAGCAGTCGAGTACCGCTATCAAAAAACCATGCACGCCCACTACCAACTTCAGCTAGATCGACCTGAATTCTTTTTTGTTTTAATTGGTACAAAAAAAATTCAAGCCCATCTTGCGAAACATTCACACTTGAAACGATCAGGAACTCTATCAAGATTAATTAATCTATAAAAGGGATTTTTACTGAACAGCTCGTTTTTCATTGATTGCAAACTTAACCTGAAATCTGCAGTTTTTGCATTTTGTTTTAAAATCAACTTAAAAAGGAGTTTGATATGCGCATTTTTTTTAATGTAACAGAAACTTTATAAAACGTAAAAATTCAAAGATAGAATGTCTCCTCGCCTAAATCCGTCCCTGCTGCTTTCATGGATAAAAATATGTATATGCAACCCGCGAAATAACAAGGTTAATTAATGAATTCAGATGAATCTAAACTTAAAATATTAAATTGCAAAAAAATTATTAAATATAATATAAAAAGTTTAAAAATACTAAAAATAGTAACATTATTTTTTAATTTCATGAACTTTTAGCATAAATAAAATGTCTTTCGATTTGTCATGTGCACTTCGAAGAACCTTTTAAGAAAATTTAGAAAGTTTTAGCAAATTTATAAATTAAACAAATACCAATACCGCATCCAATCTCTTCTGATAGAACAGAATTATTTTTTAATCGAAAAATTCGCGCCGATGTTATCTTGCAACACATTCACACAAGCTTTCAGGACTTTAATTGGCAATAATACTCTAATAGGGGTATTCATTGAATTTGGTTATTTCCTCCAACAGCTCGTTTTTCGGTGATTGGAAATTGTGGATCAACAAGGAAAATTGTGAATTGTTTCCTAATTTGTCAACTTATCAGTTTTAGGAATTCTGCAATTTTAAAAACCTTTCTTACATTTTTACTATTTATATTTTTGAATTTATTTCTGTTGAGATAATTACATGATACACTTAAACTGAGTTTGAAAGACATAATAAGTTCGTGTAACTTCTATTAAGAAAAAAAACTTTACAAAACACTTATTCCATTGATTAATTTGCGAGTAAAATTCGTGCGTCTGTTTTGCTACAAATTCCATCCTCGCCGCTTTAAAGGATAAAAAGATTAGGCAACCTGCGGAATATCAAAAGGAACGCACTGGGATAAATCAAGACCTAAATGTAAAGTAAAAATTATAAATAACAATTGAAATTTGTGGAAATATGAAAAGTGGCAGCGCATAAGTTTTTAATTTCATGAAGTTTTAATATCAATCTAAATGAAAAACCCCTAGAAATTAAATTGTTCTTAATTCATATATTATTGACAGGCAATTTCACAAGAAACGAGATTAAGTTTAGAAAAAATTAGGAACACCAATAAGAAAACGTTTTAATGCTTCACACAACTTTTAAATAAACTTTGATAGATATTTGAGTCCCAGATAACTGTTTATCATAGAATATTTTATACTAATTAAATTTTTGATTCGTTTTCCAAGTAATTGATATTTTGCTACGAATTGGTCGATGAAAATTTAATTTGCTTGGACAATTTCCAGTCAACAATAGCGAGTGACTTGCGCGTTCACAAAAGGGGCCGCCGAAGTTAAGCTTTGTGTTAATACACGCGGATCTGCGTTAAGCCCCTGAAATAACAGGCGAGGAAGGTGTTGATTTTGGCTGCGGCGGCGATGGCGTTTCGCGCCGAGGGAGTTTTGCTTTTATCTCTTCGTAGCTGGGAAATGCGCGCGGTTTCCTTTTCCGAAATGTAATTCGATTTGCGAGAGCATAAACAGCTATAGGGGTGCCAAAGGGACTCTGATGCAATTACACCACCACAATAGCCGCGGGCACGCAGCATCCCCGGCACCGAAAGATCTTTCATTCGCCGCCGCAGCGTTTTATTGTTATTCCGAACCATTTCCCTCCGCTCCGGCAAAATCGATCACAGCAGAGCCGCTCGCTCTTCTCAACAAGAAAAACGTACACGGCGCTGCACTTTCAAGAGATTAAAGAGGCGCGCACAACTTTTATCTTATATCTAGCTCTATCAGAATGAACTTTTATAAGAATAAAAGGAAAGAACTTATTTCAAAAATAGAGCAAAATATATTAATAATAATTATTTTTAAATAAATTAATTTTACTTTTTCATTTCTCTGCCTCTAAGTTGAGGTTATTTTTTAATAATTTACTTCAAAATACTTCAAAATTTTGTATAAACTTAGAAGGTTTGGAATTGACGCTATGTAACTTCTTTTAATAATGTGAACTAAAGAAGAAAATGCACAAGATATTCTTTTATTCCCGTTTTCACAATTGATTGTATTGACTTGTTCGGAGAAAAATAATTGAATTGAATTGAATTTACTTGCTGGGTATTTTGGCCTAATATTAAATGCCAACAATGGATTGAAAATGATTCCTGATTATTAATGTTTCAAGCTCGAAAACCATGATTTCTTCTTGCCCCGTCGCTTCTCCATAGTTCCGTTGTGAAGTTTCTCTCAAGATAATTAACTAATTTATAATGAATTCGCCAAATAAACTGAGAATTAACTAATGAACCAATCATTGTTTCCTTTTTTTATTTTATCGAACAAAAGAGAAAGACACACTCGGCTGTTAAAAAAAGCACGATGGGAATGTTTTATGCTTTTTGAAGCATCCTTCGGTGGTGCAGAGCAGAGGGCCCCGCGCGCTGGCGGAACGGAATTATTAGAAGGCTGTTTGCGCTCAAGGGCTTCAATTACTCTTCATCATTACGCTCGAGCGACGAGGCGCGCACATTGTTGGCGATTGCGCCTGCATCAGAGAGTTTAATTGGCGCTTTCTCTAATTAGACAGCAACAATCACGCGCGGCGCCAAAAGAGCACCAAGCAAAGATGGCGGCGCCGAGTTTCTACATATTTATTGTGTATTATATTTGATCAAGCGGCTGTTTACCGCGGAAAAGCTTTGCTCTTCCACCCTATTGAACGCGCAGCTTTTCGTGCACACACACAAGGGTTGCTTGGCAACGCGCGCGCGCCTTGCAATGAAACACCGCGACCGAAATTCGGCGCCCTCGTCGTAATAAACGTAATTAATTCGGGCACCAACGAGACGAAAACGCTGCGCCCAGAGAAGGAAGGGAGCGAGCGAGCGAGCGAAAGCAGCGTTTTCCCGTTTCGGCGAAAATGGCTACGCGGAGGGGGAGGGGCCAGCGCTATTGATGTGGCACAAGCGCTCTTCAAACTCCGGGGGCCATTGCGACTCGCTCAGACAGACACTCTCGCTCCGCACAGGCCAACAGAGACCCACTCCATCATTTCAAAAAACACAAAATTTAGAATTTTCAAAAAATCCATTCATGACGATTCAAAACTTTTTCTAAAATATGGAGATCAATATTAGATTGTGGGAAAAATTTGACAATTTCACTGTCCCCTGGAATGATTTTCACTTATTGATCTGTTTTGAGCTTTGAAGTGAAAAGGGTTTCAGAATCTATCTGGAAATATTCGTCTAAAATTTTGGAGGACTCATTTCGTGCGAGTGGTTTTCTTAAACTGAAAGGCCTCTTTCTTTGGATGGAAGGCTCTCGTGGTTTTGAGGACTTGCGGCCTGACTGAGATGGAAATTCGCCTCTCTCGCCAATGAAAAACCAATTACGGCCAATGAGCGCCTCTCTGCAGATCTTCCGAATGGTCTCTTCAAGAAAAGCAGGCGTGTAATTTTGAGCACCTCGTCTTGTTTCAAAGCTTTAAGTTTCTTTCCGCGGCTGTAAATGCGCTTTTGCTCTCGATCTGCGCAAAGGTTTATGTCTTTTTGCACCCGCAGAGCAGAGTTTTTGCATTATTCGCGCGCCTAATGGTACTTGAGCCGATATTGAAAGTGCAGCCGCCGCCGCCGCCACCGCTTTGAACCCTGCCAAGGGCTTCACGGAGAGAAAAGCCATCGATGTGCCGCGTGTAACTTCAGGGGCACTCGAAGGCAGGGGATCTTTCATTTCATGCCTTCAACCCATTGATTCTCAATGTCGTTTGATAATAAATTTTCCCGAGAAATTACAATTTTGAAATTTACTAACTTAATTAAGAAGTTGTAATTAAATTTCATTATTTATGAAAATCTTTTAAATTAAGGAAATAATACTCAAACCTTGGAGCCTATAATATTTTGTTTAGTAAAAATCAGATTTTCATTTCATTTGGCATCGGCAGCAGCAGCCGGGCCAAAGTCATTTACATTATTTGAACAAGTGATGGGCCAACAAAGCCGGTGCACATTTTCGTCAGTCAAATCGGCTAAAACACTTTTGATGTACCGCGAGTTATTTTCCTCTTTCTTTGCTCGGCTGACGCGTTTTCAATATTTGCTGTGGCAGCCGCGTCTGATATGAACCGCGCCTTCTTCCACCGCCATGAAATTCAAACAAAATTGTACGAGCTCTAAATTAATTAATCTTTAGCGAAACCCCCAAGGGAAGAAAGGGGTGCGTGGCCTTTCTCCCTTTTCTGGTGCGGCGCCTCGATAAAATTCATACGAAACGCAATCACGAGTCGTTCTATGTGAAATATAATATTATATGTGTATACGAGGAAGGTTTTGTGGTCCAACAGAAGTGAAGACAAATATTGGCGTCTCCCTCTCTCTATCTGTGTGTTTGCCCACGCAAGAAGCGCATTTCATCTCCCGAAAATATATATAAACGTCCCTTTCAAATCCAAATGAAAATGCGCCGCGTAGAAACGGACAAAAATTCCTGGCGAGTAATCCGGTTTGTGAATCTCACACGTGCTCTTTAAACTATATACTTTTTATTTATACAGCCATAGAGCGGAAAAAGCACTCAAGACGGAGCGTGTAAAGAATTCAATTTGGACGTGTATTATGGAATATTTTTATATCTCTAAAGATAAAGAAGAGAAAAACGAGCTGTTGTTTATAAATTGCATGTAAAATCAGGGTTGGTTGTGACTAAAAAAAAAATTGGATGAATATTTTTCTTACCTGGTTTTGAGCGTTCTGCTCGGCCATGGCCTTTTCCTTAGCCTGTCTTTTGCACTTGTATCTGTGGTTCTGGAACCATATTTTGACCTGCAACAAAAAGCAAAAAAAAAAATCCAAATCATCTCAATTGTTTATCAAAAGCAGGGCGGGGTATGCAGCCTGATAAGTAGCAGTGTTGGGCGCGTTGCATAAATTTGAATGCAAAATGTAACCAATTTTCAAGTGGAAATCAATTAATTTTGCTAACACTGCATCAAAGATATAATTTTGCTAAATTTTAATTTGTAAAATATTAATTGAATTGCCTAAAAACAGATTAATTTGAATTGAAAACAAATTAATTTGCCATACAATGAAAAAGCCCAATTTGGAGAAATTTAAAACAGATTCACATTACTTAGAGTTAATTAGTTGATTCTGACAATTCACTTTGTCATTAGATAACAAAATTTAACTAATTTTCAAAATTAGAATTAATTAATTCATAAATAGAAAGTATATCTAGATTAACTTTTCAACTTTATAACTTGCAAGAAATTTGTCCTGTTTTTTTTCTGATCAAAAATGTTATAAAAAATGAAATGAACTTGTTAATTATTTAGTCAAATTATAACGAATAATAGCACAAATGAAAAAAAGGTGAATGAAAAAAGAATTTGGGAGTTTGTTTAGTTAATTAACGATGATGATATTTACATAGTACAAAAAAAAACTGAATTGAATTTTACTCAAATTTGACATGGATCAGTTAATTAAAGTTTTGAATTCCTTGTCGCCACGTTTATATTCCCACAGTGATGTGGTTGCAGACACGAGTATTTAAACCAAAACACCGCCCATATAATTATCTAATCTGCATCTTTGCGGTCTGCTTGGCAGCGAATTCCGCGGCGCGCTGATTTAATCCCTGAATGCGCTTTGTTCCCACGCGCGCGTTTGCGTTAAAACGAACCACGTCGCACCCCGTCGCGGCCACCGGGCTGGTTCAACACGCACCCCTATATCAAAATATCATCCCCGCAGGCGAATTCCTCGGCGCTGCAAAGCCGCCAAATTTGCTTTTCCGCGCCACCGCGCCCTTTCGCGGATACACACAATAATTTTTATTTGATTGCATTACGTGGGAATAATGATACAAGGGATGAAAAAGCAGCCCCTGCGGCGCACCAGCGAAAACACATTCATTGTATTCGCGCTCGCAACTGTATAGAAATTATACACATCCTTTTCACAGAAGCTTTGTTCGCGCGGCCAAATCCTTTTTATTGCTTACAATTTGTGCAATTCCGCGACATAATCGCTCTGCCAATCAAACGAAAAGGGCTAGCAAAAGAGAGCTTGTTCCACTTTTGTGTATCAATTTATATTTGAACAAATTCAAACTTTCTTATTGCGATCTGATTTTATCATCAACATAAAATTTAATTTAATTTTGACATCTAATGACAAAGTGAATTGTCTGAATGCGAATCAAATCAATTTTACATTTTTCCAAATTGGGCTTTTTAATTTTCAAAATTCAATATAAGATAAAATTAATTTAACTATTCCTAACTTCAATTAAAATTAATCGGTTTTAAGGGAAGTCAATTAATTTAAAAAATAATAATAATAATAAATATAAAGTTTATTTGGAACAGAAACTATTTATTTCCTTTTTCTGATCTAGACTGCAAGGCACAGTTTTGCAAATATTTTATTCACGGCGATCTGCTGCTGCTGTTTGTGCATCGCTCGGCGGAGATTTTCGGTTGTAGATATAACGGCTCGGCGGCTGCGATGCTGCCGGGCTGCGCGCGGGCATAAATTGCAAAGTGAATATTTCATGAGTGGCCGCCGCCGCGTCTCTCTCCGCGCGCACAAGCAAATATTGGACATTAGGCATGCACGAAAATAAACAACGCGACTGACTATAATAATGACTCAGTCGGAATCCAAAGAAAGCAAAGACGGAAGCTCCCCTCGCTCGCGCACCCAATCAAGATTTTATCTCTCCGTATTTGTCGATCCCCAAAGGTTTGCGCTTCTTCGAATAGCAACAAAATCTCCTCAGCAACCGATCGAAATTTATTTCTGCAAGAATTAAAAATTGATTATTAAATTTCGATATTATATTCATTTCATTCCTTAAAAACTTGTACTTTCAACTTTTACTCAAAAAAATTCAAGTTTTAATTTATAAGGAAGAGGCTTTTGCTAAAAAAAAAACGGCCCAAAATTAATTTTGATGTTAATTTTTCTTAACATTAGAGCATAGGTTTTTAGATGTAAGTTTTACTCTCTAATCTTATTGAGGAGTTTTTATTTGTCTTTTAAAATTTATTGGCAAATGCTTTATTCGTTGAAATTCGCACGCCACTTTTGACAAACCTTGACTCTCGCATTATTTATTTCCACCGTGAGATTTTTTTCAAATCTCCCGTTAAGACTTGAATAAAATCTGGACAACAATGAGACCCCTTTTGTTGGCAACAGAAGAAATTTTTCAATATTTTTAAGAACACACTCTCATTAATGAGCTCTCGAGAAACACACTCGAGTTGCATACGAACGAAAATTCCCAGCCTTGTAAAATATAAAAGTAGGGAGCCGAATTATAATAATGAATTTCTTATTGGCTGCAGCACACGTGATTATCTTTTAATAAGCTGCGGGTCCCACTCGAAGGAACATGTGTGAGCCCTTTTGAAAAATGCGTAATTTTCAAGTGAGTTGTGCGCATTGTTTTTGGCGTACATAAATTGTCGCGCGCAGATTCAGGACAAAAAGGCTCTCGAGACGCAGCTGCTCTCGCAATATTTCCGAACGGGGGGCCCTTTTTATTCACGTCGCGTCCATTCATATAATGACAGAATAAATAAACGCCCGCGATCGAGCCCATTAATTATGGATCGAGCATTCGCGCCAGATGGCCGCGCGGTTTGTTATTTCGGGCTTTGTTCTCGCGGCGGCCATTGTTGCTTTAGGACTTCTGTACAAAATGTCTGCAGGACGGATTAACAAATTAAATTAAGCTTTCGACGCTAAATAATATTAATGAATTTTAAAATAATTAAATAATATTTGCAGCTCTGATAAAATAAAATTAGCAATAAATTGATTAATTTTGTTTCAAACTCATCGACTAGAAAGTATAATTTTATTAATTCTCTTTGATTTTCATGAAGATCTCCTGTTAAATAAGGATTATGATAATTCTGTTCATGTCTGGAATTATTTTCAAGACGAAAATTTAAATCAATTCAAGTTCAACCTTTTTAAAAAGACAAATGCTTTTTTCCAAATCATTCAGATTTTTTTGTAAGTACAATTTTAATTGAATACAAATTTAAATAGGAGAAGCAAAAGGTTAATTGAATAAGAATAAACCTATTCAGTAGTTTCAAATCGATAAATTTTCTGGATAAAATAATAACATGCTCAATTAACCTTTAAATGAACTTCAAATAAGAGCTTATTTGAGGTGATATGAACTATACTTTGATATGAAATTTTGATCATTTAGACAGACCGATTATAAAATTAATTTAAGGTTAATGTTTCGGAATATCTCATTAAAAAGAAATAATATTCGTGAAGGAAAAAAATTACTTTTCCTAGTTCATCAAATTTTAGGACAACTTGGATATTAAAACTTCTGATCCTTCAAATGACCTCTTGATTTAATTTTTCATCTAAATTGGGGTGGTTTGAACGTAATTTGGTCAAATTTTTATCAATGTTGGTCACGCAAATTTTGAGAAAAACATTAATTTAGGAAATTCAAAATTCCCATTAAAATCAACGTTAAATTTTTTGCTCGCCGTGACTTAATAAATTTTTCTTGTTATGACATTTTACAAACCATTGCTAATGTAGAGAAAAATTACAATCCAAATTAATGAGGCCATTTTTTACTTCAAATTTATCATGATTAATTTTTTATCAATATATTCATGAAATTAAATTTCGGCACAAGATATTCGCACATAATTCAGTTCTAGTTCGCATGATCTTGCCATTAATTGTGCGACGCAATTAACATATAAAAATGCTGGCCGAAAATGCGGAAGTGGGCAATCAGCGTTGAGATTATTTAGAGCGACGTCTTGGGAGCCGAGGAAGTCCAATTCTGATAATTGCAGACGCGACCCTTTTGCAGATTGGCCGCGATTAAAAAATGGACCCGCGCGCGTCGTTTGAACGCAGCTTTTTGTCTTAATCCCAGGGCACGTCGCGATTTTTCCCCCCTATGCATATAATTCGCAAGAAAAATCCACGCGCGAGCACTTTCTTGCTCCAAAAGTCAATATTTGCTCTGGGATTTTAATGATTTTCTTCTCAATCGAATGCGGCAAATTGTGTTTTTATACGCGCGCTGATCCCGCATGTATAAGAAATGATCTCTCAGCGAATTTTCAACGCGAGCGGGGAAAAATTAATGTATTATTATTCGACGCGCACATCCGCGTATTTTAATGATCCGTACGTGTCTCTTTTTTTCGCTCAATTATTGATGTCAAACGTACCCTTTATTGTGTGTGTTGCGAAATACGTGCGCCTCGCGTATCAATCAACTTGAACGCATTCGCGCCGAGGTGGTGATTAAAATTTACATTATTGCACACACAAGACGAGCGAGCGCGTTCTCATTAATATCGGCGCGAGTTCAATTGCAATTCATCGCGGCAAAATGTATTTCTGCGCGTGTTTAATTGCACTCTTGAAAATATATGCGGAGCGCAGAGGATAAAAAAATTCTAAATTACAATACTATTGAAAAAACAAATTCAATATTTGATTTTTTGAGGATATTTTATTTTAAATACAAACAATGCTTATTAACAATTAATTATATTTAAATTACATTCGTCTTCAATTGTCTTCCATGAAGAAAAATAAACAATAAATCATAAAGGGAATTAATAAATAATCAACATTTTGTTATAATTGTTAAATAATATAACAGATTAGTCTTCTTTTCACATTTTGAAGTTAACAAACTTTTAGAAATAACATTGGGTTGATAAAGAAAAAATATAAATGATCAATTCAAATCAAAATTGATCAAATTTTAAAATAAATTCAGAAAAGTTGCTAAACATTGGCCGATTGTAAAAGCTTTAATTGAACTAAATTTTTCTACTCCAATCCATTTTAAAATTAAAATGAGAATTAGAAATATATATGTATATAAATAGAGAAATGAAAACTAAGATAAGAATTATTGGAAATAATAATTATTAAAAAAGCCAATTTCAATCCATGAATTTTCTACATATTTTATACATTCCTCATTGATTTTTCTTATTCCAATGATATAAAAGTGTAAATTACTTGCGAGTGGAATCAAGAGCCAAAGAAACCTAAATTATGAGACTTGTTAATGAATTTTAAACAAGTTTTTAATCAAGACCGAGATCGAAACCTTCTGAAAATTCAAAAGTAGTGCACTTGAAAAACCTATCAAAATTCTGAACCTCCACACTAAACTATAATTTGTTGAAATTGTTTTTAAAAAATTAAATACAACGTAAAATTTTCACTACTCAAAATAAAAATTGAATAATTGACCCGCAGCACCTCCATAAATTTAATTAAACGCGGCGGTTGATTGCTGCGCGGATGTATCAAGTGCGCATACATTTATTGCGTGTACGTGCAATGCAGGGTCAATATAAGGAGGGACCTGTTGAGTGGCGCGACTTGCAGGTCTTCAAGTCACCAGATGGGCGCTCGAGAGCTGTTGTTCCACATTAGCATAAATGAATTGTAATCCCGGCGGCCGAGAGCGCTGGAGTGAGTAATGCCCAGATTATCGCACCCCCAGCTCAATCCCGCCACTAATTTACGAGGCCTCGGGGCCAATTAGACCGCATTCGATGCCACGGATTTCGCAATTTCGGACTCACCTGGGTGGGGGTGAGGTGGATGAGGCTCGCCAGGTGCTCCCTTTCCGGCGCCGACAGGTATTTCTGCTGCTTAAACCGCCTCTCAAGCTCGTAAACCTGCAACAATTCAAAAAGTATAAAAATCAATTCAGGTCGACAAAAATTTGTTTTGTTAAAATGGATTCCCATATTAAAATTATAATTACTACAGGAAAATTTTAGGGTTTAAAAGTAATTATGATTGTTCCTCAAATTATCATCAGGAGCATCGGAAAGTTCAATGGCTAAAAAAGAAGGGAAGCGGTGCCTTTTAAAATTAAAGATTATTCAATCAGAGCTCATTTTTAAAAAATTTCGCTCATCTGGAGTCACTCGTAAGTTAATCGACTAAAACGGAAGCAAAGCGGGCGCCTTCAAAATTAAAGACTATTCAATCAGAGCTCATTTTTAAAAATTAAAAAAAAAATTCCGCTTTGAGACGAGCATTGCACCGCGAAACGTCTAAAACACAAAGAAAACGGCGCCTTTTAAAATTAAAGACTATTCAATCAGAGCTCATTTTTAAAAATTAAAAAAAAAATTCCGCTTTGAGACGAGCATTGCACCGCGAAACGTCTAAAACACAAAGAAAACGGCGCCTTTTAAAATTAAAGACTATTCAATCAGAGCTCATTTTTAAAAATTAAAAAAAAAATTCCGCTTTGAGACGAGCATTGCACCGCGAAACGTCTAAAACACAAAGAAAACGGCGCCTTTTAAAATTAAAGACTATTCAATCAGAGCTCATTTTTAAAAATTAAAAAAAAAATTCCGCTCGACTGGAGCATCAGAAAGTTAAAGGTCTAAAAATGAATAAAAGCGGTGCCTTTAAAATTAAAGACTATTCAATCAGAGCTCATTTTTAAAAATTGAAAAAATGTCTCCTCTAAGAATTTTTGGAAAATTGAAGCGGGAAAAAGAGAACAAAGCGGAGTCTTGTGAAATTTGCGATTATTTCAAACAGAGGTCATTTTTAAAAATTGGTAAAAAGAATAGTCTAAGATTTTTTGGAAAATTGAAGCGGCAAAAAACAGCAAAGCGGAGCTTTTTGAAATTTATGATTACTTCATACAGTGCTCATTTTTAAAAATTAAAAAAAAATCAGCCCATCGGGAGCATCCATAAGTTAAAGGGCTAAAAAAGATGGGAAGCGGCGTCTTTTAAAATTATAGATTATTCAATAAGAAAAAATTCTGTGGCTAATCAGTAATTTGAGCAAACATTTAACTCTCTCTTTAATCATAAATTATACTTTTTTACCCTTTTTAAAGAGGGGGATATTAATTCAAATTTAATTAATCTACAAGACTTTCCTCCGACTCACAGAATAACGAAAAAAATTTGAAGCCGAAATCTATTTCGCTGTAAATTTTATGAATATTTTTTAATTTGATGAATAGTGCAAGCTTTTAGTTTTCTCTATGGACCGAAATCTGTTTTCTGAGGCGTGCTGAAACTGTGCAGAGAGAAAAATCTCACGCGCGCGTTTTGCACCCCAGCTGAGGAGGGCGCGATAGGGCACGCGCGCCCCTCGACGCCGCAGAGATGCAATCTGCAGTGCCAGCGTGCGTGAGATATCGCCTGCATCTCGCGCCACCGCCAACCGCGGCCTGCTGACTACGGACTTTAATTTTTCCGTCGCCGCAGTTCATTGAGACAATTTAAATAACTGGCTAAACAAATGGAAAATCAGTTTTAATCCATTTGTTGGAAAAAAGCTCAAAAATATTATTTTATTTCCAAATCATCACGTATTTTATGAAAATTTTCACCTGATGTTTTCAGGAAACAAAATATGCTTAGTTAAAAAAGTCACCTTCATGTATTTATGTAGGTGTTTTTGGCGGTTTTTTGGTGGAAAAAAAGTGAAAAATGTGAATATTTTGTAATTTATCAAAGTTTTTATAGAAGAAAATTTCTTGAATGAATATCAATTAGGTGATTTTCGTCAATTTTTTTAAATAAATTTATATATATTTTGCTTTTATAAGTACATTTTCGTCATCTTTTCCAACAAATAGTTGCGCAAAACGGCGCAAAAGGTAATTTTCCCAACCCTTACTAAGCAAAGAATAGGTCGGAATCATCTTTTGAAATTCATCAAATTATATTTCTGGCGATGAAACTAAATAGGCGCCTCTTGTAAAAGCCGCAAATCCATACTTTTATTGAAAGGTAAATAAAAATTTGAAACTGACCTGAGCCTGGGTGAAGAGGACCCTGCGTTTCCTGCGCTGCGTCAGGGGAAACTGCATCGGCTTGGAATCGGCCGAGACGCTGCACGTCGACAGGCTCGGCATGTTGGGCATGTTCATGTTCATCGACGCGGCCGCACTCGACGAGCCCATTAACCGCGAAACTGCAACAAAATCAAACATTTTCCTTCAATTAATCACAATTTGTGTTTAAAATTGTAAAAATTTAAATCAGTAATTTTTATAAATGAATAAATTGGACTTAAAATATGATTCACTGAACGAAATAAAGCTGTTGAAATTCAAAAATAATTTAACGCCAAATAATAATTGCTACAACCTTTTGAAAGTGAAAATTTGTTTAATTCTCAAGAATTAAATATTATTTTACATTTTTTTAAAGTAAATCTAAAAAAATCTATTTCTGTTAACTAAATAAATTTATATTTTCTTTTACTAAAAAATTCAGTATTTTTATTGGTATAAATCTGCATGAGATTAATAGTTTTAGTTTTCATTGTTATTATTTGGCCAAACGTAATGAGAAGTTTTTAAACTTTTTACTCTTTTGTGAACGACCAATAATTTCGTTGTTGTGCTCCGTCGGCATTCAAATGAGTCAATTAAAAGCGATCAGACTGACGTGAATGTTTTCGTATCTGATGTGGTGAGAGAGAGGAAAATTTAATGCTGCAGCGCGTCTGCGGCTGCAGCGGTTGTTTGAAAAAGTAAAAGGAAATTGCTTTGTTAAGGCTAATTTAAGCTGCATGGGGGAGTGAAATAAATTTATATATCAAGCCAGTGAAAATGGAGAGGATAATAAAGAGCTCGAGTATGTGGGAGCCGCACAGAAGCTCAAATGACAGCCAAATAAATCAAAAGATTTTTTGTTCTTTAATTATTTGTGAAATTGAAAAACTTGGTAAATGTTTCACTAATAAATCAACAGGGAAATGATTAAAATTTTTCCTTTGGATATATTTAGTGATGCGTTTTATTTTCTTTGGCATGTCTTTGAAGATGAAAATACACAATTGACATGAAATTTCTAATCTCGCGTCAGCTCGGGCCGCACACATATATTGTCTCAATTCGAGCTGCCTTTTAAGGACGGCGAAAGAAAAACACGCCAAATATGCAAACAAATGAATGAAAAATTGTGCGCTCTCATCCACTAATCTCGAGCTAATACCTTGAGCTGCTTTTCAAGAGAATGTGAAACAAGAGAGAGAAAAATTTCCACTTCCCAAGAACTGACAAAATGAATGAACAAAGTAAGAGTTTCAAAAGTCAATTTGTATTACAAAAAACTCTCTGTAAATAGTTCAAGCTCAAGCCTTAATGCTGTAATTACTGTCAATAAAGTAAATATAATTAATTCAGAAATTATAAGAAATCTTGTTATAGGAATTGATGCGATTGTTGCTATTACAATAATCTTCTACAGAGATCTCAAAATTTCATTATTTGCTTTGATTAAATTAAACTTTGTAATTATTTAGAAAAATTGAGTGCAATCAAAAAATTATTCTTGAATTGTTTAGCATTTGAAATCAATCATAAATAAAAAAGATCAAACTTAAAAAATAGTTCATTACAATTTGCGAGCGTTTAAAATTTTCAAGCCACGCTGAGGAAATTGAATATTTGTTGCACCTTTTTGCGAGTGGAACTTTAAAAAAGTAGGAAACATGCAGGAATGGCCGCCGCCGTGGGGAGCAGCTAGGCAGGCCGGTGCGAGACCAGTTTGAGTACTTGATTATTTTTTTATTTTTTATTGTTGGTGCAGCCATCACTCTGCGCTGCTTTTATTATAATTTAGGCGCAGAGAGAGCGAAAACTCGTATAGACTGACAGCTGCCATTTATATTCAAAATGAGACATGCCAGAAAATAAAAAGCATTTATAGGGTGCAGCAGACGCGCTCTCATTATTTTCATCACGCAACACGCGTCTGCTCTATTTTCAATTTGAAATAGGAAACCAAATTCATAATGGAATAGAAGTAAAAAAAATATTCAAATCAATAAAAATTTCAAGCAAATATTTAAATAATTTGTCATTTTAAGTAACATTTCGTCAAAATTGAAGGATAAAGGCGAATTATTATTTCAATATAATTTGAAAAAATTATAAACAAAAAATATTTACAATTGCAACACGAATAATTGGGTCGAGTGTTCACGGGAACTGCGGGTATTTTCCTTCGCTTTTTCTTATTTTTAATGAAGTATACGCGCGTGCAATTGTGTATATAAGAAAGATGTGTGGCTGTACAGATATGAAGAAATGAATTGCAGGACGAGATTGCTCATGTGACTCTCGAGAGTGAATATTCAGAGTGATTGTCACCTCGCGCTGCACTCTTGAGCGCAGCAACGAGTGCAGCATAATTGCGTGCGCGAGCAGCCAGGCAATCTCAAGAGGACCGCGCGTCTCTCGTCATTAAACAGTTGACCATATTTTGTAACACGACTTTAGCTTGCTTGCTTGAGTAAGACAACGATCAATAAAGGAGCACCAAGACAACAGTAAAAAACGCTTTGCATTCAAACGATTCTAAATAAATTCGAGATAAAGGTCAAAGTTCCAAATTATAAAGAAATTAAAGGAAAAAGTGAAAAAATGACTTATTATGTTGCGAATAAAAAGATCAAAACCGAACTCCAGTTGTAATTTTTGCTAGATTAAAATAATTGAAGATGAATTGGAATTTGTGTATTTATATATTAAGAGAAAAATTGTACAAATTCTACACCAAGAATGACTTTTTCATTCGTATAAAATTTGAAATAAAAAAATAAAAAAAAACTTTGGTCCTTAGATTTATCTTCTTCTAATAGTTAATTTATAAATTTGTTTTTAATTCAAATCATTTAAATTTGGAACTAATTTTATAGTGAAATAAATTG
Source organism: Neocloeon triangulifer (assembly GCF_031216515.1). Taxonomy (NCBI): domain Eukaryota; kingdom Metazoa; phylum Arthropoda; class Insecta; order Ephemeroptera; family Baetidae; genus Neocloeon; species Neocloeon triangulifer. The sequence continues at coordinate 626,972 of NW_026775552.1, forward strand.
ATGATCTAATTGTGGATTGTTCATTTCATTTGAAAAAGGAACTATTTAATAATTCTAACTTGATTTCGCCTAAAATTTGTCAAAAAACCTGCGTAACTCATTCTTATGGCGTGGCTAAATTGCCTGCGACAATAAATGACGAGCCGTGCCTTTTGAAGCTTTTGATTTCGCCACAATTATCGGCTCGATTATTCTTCTCGAATTTCCAGCAAGTATCAACCCTTGAAATGAGAGGAGTCTGATTGCACTCAAAATAGCAGCCGAACCAGAGCTATTGAAGGATAGATACACGTAGGCGTGTTTGCTTTGCCAACTAATACACGGGGCTCGCTCGCACTCCAAATGCACATTAACCGGCTCGGATTTCACCCCCGGAGAGTTTGATACACCAGAGAGTGCTTTCAACGCATAATCAAAGCTTCAAACTCTACAAATTTTGACAAGAAATTTCATTTATTATACAAAAATGCCAGGGAATTTTATTTTTCTTTGAGAATTTATTTTTGCGAATTTTCCCGAACCATAAAAAACACGAGATTGATAGCAAAAAATATTGATGACATTTTTCTTGATTCAGAAAAATATATCATTAAAATAATTGTTTAATTTTAATTGAATTGATGAAATTCCTAGCTTTTCTTTCAATTTTATTTTTATACGAGCGTGGAACTGTCTTTTTTTTCTTAATGCGTCGCTTGCGAATGTATGACGCTGCTGTGTGTGTATTTTAGTGATCCCGCGTCCAGTTCTGTGGAGCGCACTTGAAATCCCTTTCATGCGCAGCGTTTACAATTCTTGCTTGTGTTTGCTTAGTAAAAACTGCCCACTCGAAGAAGGAGCCGTGGAGAGTGGAAATTTCTTCTTTTTGTCCTTTCAATTTATATATTCCTTTCGCCCACGCTCAAAATATATATAAAATCGACACACCCCTGTTGTTGACACAGCTCGTTCGAAAAAAAAATTACACAAAAAGCTTTCTTTCTTTCTTTCTCGGCGTGAGAATCGCCACCAACTGCACAGCTGCCCAGTCAAATGGAAAATCCTCCGTGATAAAAAAAGTGACCACCCCCATTGTTCGTGTCTTTTTCTGGACAAAAGCGTGGGTAGAATTTCAACATTAAGAATTGGCGCCGAGACGAAAAAACGCAGGCAAACGAAATCCTTGCGCGCTTTGTACGCAGAATTTTTTTCAGACCGTTCAATTTTTGGAATTCGTCTGGCGTCGAAATCAGTAAATTGAACACAAGCGTCTGGATCCAGGATTAGCAAAACATATTCCCACGATTTTCGTTTCCGCAGAAGAAATTCTAGATCTTTTTCGAATTGAAAATTTCAATCATCTGCTCTTATATAAAATATGTCCAAGAATGATTTCGATGAAAATTTATATTAACTTTAATTGAGAATTCAAATTGAAATTAATTTTGAATATTTTGGTTTTGATGAGGATTTTTTCACACATCCTCTGTTAAAAATATAGTTTTTTTTTTAATTCGAAGAGAAAAAACGATTCCTAAAACGTGATATCAAATTTAATCTTGCATGGGCACAAAACGAAATTTACAAACCCCACATCTTCAATCCTGTATTTTTTAATTATAAAATTGGTATAATTTCCGCCGAATTTCTTATAATTGTTGAAGTAAGCGATTAACAAATTTAATTTAAAACAATTAAGCGTGATTCCCTTTAGCAATGAAATGAGTAAGAAAAAGAAATCAATGTTGATTGGTTTTCATAAATAAAAACTTAAAAATTAATTCAACGCAGCATTTTAACATTCAGAGACTTTTCCTGCACCAAAATAATAATATTATGTTCAAAAAAACTATATATTCAAATACCTGGTCCTTTCATCCAGGCAAAGCACATTCCAGTCTGGCCTGAGGGCAACAAAAAGTGTCTTTGAAACGAGAGCTTAGAGAGGTGTTTGTATTTGAAAAATTTTTGGTTTTCGCCGGTGAAAGGAATTATATTATATGTTTTGTGCGACCAGAGACTGCCCTTTTCAGGCTGCACAAATATTTAGGAAATGGCATTTTGTCAGGTGTATTTGCGCGACGAGAGCAAACGCAGGGCGTCTCGGCGGCGCATCTCCAGTTTCACCGCACGCAGGGTGGTTTTCGGCTCGCCAGGAATTCCCTCGCGCGCCTTGTTTGCCTTTTTCACGCGCGTCGAACAAAAAAGCAGAGCGAATGCAAACACGCGGCTTGGAAAATTATAAATGAATTTCGTCGCGCCTTTTGTGTGAGCTTTTTTCACCCCAGCAGCGCGCGGCTGTTTACCCCGCGGATGCTCAACTCTCGGCGCAATTTGCAGCTTGTAATTTGATATGCAACGATTTCCACCGCGCCCTGGCGAACGACGATTTGTTTGGCAAAGGGGTGTGACGCAAATGACGCACGATAAACGGAAGAGCGAGATGAAACAAAAAGAATTGTCAATATATTTGAAATTTGAAAGAAACATTTTTTTTTGCCCAGTCTTGTAAATTTATGCATTCGTAGAAGGTTGGGAAACGGACGATTGGATCATCATTTGTAATTATTATCATTATCTAATTTATTTTGATCCGAAGAAGGGGAAATAAAGTTTAAAGTGGCTGGTCTAACAACATTAAAGAAAATAAACTGAAAAATTTAATCAAATCAATTATTCTTTGTGAAAATAAGACATAAACGTTTTTCCAAGCATTGCCAAGTTTCAATTATTATTCTACAAAATGAGATAGAAAAAAATTGTTGAAGCATTTTGCATCATTAACATGATTTTGAGATAAATATACGCAGAAGGTTTCATTCAATACTATAATTAATATTTTCATGAGTTGATTAAATTTACATTTTCTGGTCATAAAGAAGTTAAGTACAAAACAAAAATAACTTTTTATTATATACGATTCGATCTGAATTATCAAGGTTGGCACCAACTTTTTTAATGAAAATCATCAAGTCTAAAAAGTTGAGAGCGACAAAACCACGTCTGTTTGTAAAGTTACTCTAATTATTTAATTGTTTGTTTTCTTCAAAGTATATTTTTTTCCAATTAAAAATTTGCTTGGCCCAAATCAAGTAAAATGAATAAAAAAATTGACTGAATTATTGACAAAATGATTGGATTTTTTCCAAATTCTTTTGCTGTTATGGAGCTGCCAAAATAAATAATCCAAAATTTTGATGAAGCTGATAATTTGTATTTTAGTTTTAAATACAAATATTATTGTTTCAGGACACATAAAATTCTAATTTGTTTTGCAAAATATTAAGATTTCCAATTAACAGTTAAATGTGGACATTTTCATTCGTTTTCCAAGCAGTGGTTTTTAGATCGCTCTCTGAATCCGCAGTTATATTTGCTTTATCTTGATAGGGGTCAATTTAATTAAAATTTTCATATCATAATCCTAAGAATACCAGAAAGTAAAAGCAATTATTGTACCTTTGAATAATATTGAATGAATTTTTGATTTGATGAATAAGGTGGTAAGAATATTATGTAAGAAAAGTGGTTTTGCGTACTCATGTACTCACTGGCGAAGCGCGGGTCGTTGGCCGTGGCGCCGTACCAGCCGGCGGCCGCGGCCGCCGAGTTCCTCATGTCGCCGTAGGCGGCAATATCCGTGCCGTTGCAGTACTGGGCGGGGAAGGCGGCGGCCGTGGCCGCGGCCGCGGCGCCGTGGTGGCCGGCGAGCTGCGGCACGTGCATGTACGAGCTCATGGCCGCCTGCTGGTGCTGGTGGTGCTGGTGCTGGGCCGGGGGGGCGGCCGCCGGGCCGCTGGCCGTGCTGCTGGCGCTGCTGCGATAGGGCGAGGGCGGGGTGGCGAGGTCGAGGCCGCCCTGCTGCTGCTGCTGCTGCTGCTGCTGCTTCCGGTACGACTCCTCGATCGGGCTGAGAATGTCGGTGACCGAGAACGGGGTCGAGTGCGCTACCTGCTGGTGCTGCTTGGGGCTCAGGGACATCGCCAGGTCACCATTGAGCTCGGGCAGCAGCTGCAGCTCGGCAGCCCTGCTCAGGTCGTGCTGCTCGAACGCGGCCGTCGAGGAAGCCAGCTTGCTCTGTGCCTACTTTGCTGCGACGCCCGCCTGCACCGGCAACATGCCAAGACTTGTCTGCCGCCGACCCCGACCAGTCCCGACACGCACGCACCCACCGGAGGCGGCGCCATCGGCTGGAGGGGGGACGCGGCGCCGCCTCCCGAGGCGGAGACGCTTCTGCTGCCGGGGGTTGCAGAGGAGAGACGTGCGCGCAGGGGTTGCTTCGCTCGCCCTCTTCCGTTGACCGTTTTTCAGCGCCGGACCCAAACTGCTGGAAAATGAAAAAAAAAAATCGTTAAAAATTAAATTTGCTTTGTGAGGAAAACAAATTTATTTAAAAAAAGTCTTGATATTTGAATACAAATTTTGAATTCAATTACGCTCCTTTCAAATCACTTCATTGTCTCTAGGAAAAGCTTATTAGTCATTTTACCAAAAATTGTAATGTTGATTAAGCTTTTAATTGTATGTCATTTTAACCCTTTATAGAGGGATAATTGAAGCAGGTGTGCTTTCACCGAGAGCAATTAATGAAAATCCCACATCGCATAAATGTCACTTTATTGAAATAAATTATAAATTTACAACGAGCTATTTCTGTCTCTGCACGCTCTGCGCTGAAATTTACACATCTTTTCGCACACTTTGGGAAAATTAACAAAAATTGGAAAAGGCATTTCTCAATTATAACAAAATATAATTGAAATATTTTGTTTCCTGCAACTTTCCCTGGGTCGAAATTTGTGTGAAAAATTAAATTTCAAACTTAATTTCTGCTAAATAATATTGCCAACTTTTTTCAATATCACAAAACCAAATCACCCTTCCTGCATGATATTTTATAACCATGATAATTATATAATATATTTTTGGAAGATATTTAACTGCTCCGACCAACTGCTGCTCTCCTTAAACGGCGCTGTGCTATTTCGAACAGTGCTCGATTTTTTTCCTTTTAAATTAATGCAAAATTATTTTCATTACGTACGCATTTTGCACCGCCAATCGAATCCCTTTGTCAAAAATATTTCGAGTATTTTTTTTTCTTGCATCTTAATGACATCCTAAAAATGTGCTTGTTTTAAATTGCTTACTTTTTATGCTCTATAAATGAGAATCAATTACGTCAAGTATATAATTATACTTAACATGCCAAAATAAGCCATCCAAAGGCACTCGAGCCGCCTTGAAGAGGTGCGCGCCGCGCATTCATTCGCTCTCTTCATTCATTTCGCCGCATTCACTCTGCTGCTCTCGGCAATTTAAACATACGACGAGGAAAAACGCTCATCTCCGCCGAGATTTGTTTTGATTTCGGCGGCTGATTTGCGCGCGGCTCTCGAATTACAAGCAAATCCTTCTTCACAGGCATTAAATGAGAAGAGTTTTATGTTATTCGACTCTTGCGCTGAAGAGTAGCGAGTCGAGGGCGCTCTTCAGGGTAATTGCAGCTTTTTAGGGTGTTCTTCTTGATGCACTCGAGTTGTCATCAATATTTGAGAGGTGCTGCTGCGCTGGTCATGACCTGCGCCAATATTATCATAAGGAGTGTGTGTGTGTGTGAGATCGCGCGCCGGCGACTAAGTTGTTTTCTTGTCGAGAAAACAACTCTCGGCGCCTGCAAATGCGCCGAACACCCCTTATTGCCAAAGCCGCTCTCAGCTCATGTGTAGATCCAGATAATGCTCACTTTGCGTGCATTTATGGCTCATTTTGCATAAATCTGTGCTTAAGACATACTCAATTTTCGATAATCGCTCTGAAATTTATCAATTGAGACATTGAAAAAGCTCTTATTTATTAGCAAAAGGAATGAATTTTTTTAAATTAATTTTTGCAGAAGACATGAGGAGGCTTAATTTAAGCTCTTTTCCATATTTAAAGAGAATGGAACCACGCCAGGACAGCAAATATACAATAACTTTCAGCTATGTTCATTTATTATGATAGCCAGAAAATTGCGGGTCGCTGGCGCCTGAATTTGTCATGCTGAGGAAAAATCATTTCGTGGATCGCTTCAGATCGCTCAAGAAAATTTTTGTCAGAATTAATTCGATTGTATTTCAAACTTTGGCACCAGGAACGTCGGGGTGACCGTGTAAATTTTATAAACAAAAGAGTTTCATTGTAGAGTTGAAAAAAAGTGTTAATTTCTTTCCTTTCTCTCGCTTCGGAGAAATTCAAGAAAAATTTTGAGCGTTATAGCTCTCGATATTATTGATTTTTGCAAACAAATATGCATGATAGTTTGTTTTATGGCTCGATAAAATACCCAAGTTTATATAAAAAATATTCATATTTTATTAATTCCATATAGGCCGAGGGAGTTAAAAATAGTTGCTGCTAAACATTAATCCGCGGATAAAGATTTTTCAATTTTCTTTGGTGGGAGGTTCGAGTTAAGGGACCAAGGAATCTTATCTTAACGAGCACCAAGCATCTAGGCCAAAGGTCATTGCCCCTGGCAAGATTTCAAATTATAAATTTTGATGCACCTTGAAAATAAGCTACTGAGATAGCCAAAATGTGCACCTTATTTTATACAAAAAGATTTTAAAAATTTTAAACTGAATTGTTTAAAAAATATAATAGATTTTGAAATAGCATTCTTAAGATCTGCTCAAATGGGTTAAAATTAAAACTGATACCTATAAAATTTAAAAAAATGAGAGGCTTTGTTCAACATATATGAAACAAATCGAGTACATTTTTTTATCGCATCAAAACTGGAATTTAAAAAAAAAATTGTTATCAATAATAGGAAAATTTAATCATCATTGTTGTAAAGACTTGATTTGACTATGTCACTAAGGAGTGCTTAAGAAGATAGATTGTGAATTTCTAATATTACGCTCGCTTCTTATATCTGTTATAAATCTTTTTTCCCTCTTTCGTCTCTACTCCTGCACACACATCAGTTGTTTTCGCAGGTGCACACATACCTGAGATTGAGTCAGGGTGCGACCCTAGCCGCATTGTTGGCCTGTCAAGACCGAGCGGCAGCAAATGTTTTGACGTGTCAATCGAGGTTGAATTTTCACGCCCCATTTCAGCTGCAAGGTAAATACACGCTTATTGAATGCAAAATTTACTCACTCGCAGTGAGGGGATTAAGGGCGTCTCTGGCCCAAATGACTCGAAAATCCCCGGATTAGATCTCACGACCCTCTACACAGTGTTTGCGGATAATGCATTTATATATTATAAGCTTTTCCTCGCCACACTGAACGATTTTCTTTTCAATCCCACCTACATTGAACTTGAAAGTATGGTGCGGATTGATCAAGTTTTCGAGAGGTTTACATTTCTATATAATGATTTTTCACACGTTTCCTGTCGTCAATCTGCAATTTTTATATACAGAATTTATTTAAAGTCTTCCAAAAACTATATTGAAAAAAAACTTTAATATTATTTTCAAATTAGTAATTAATTTTGCTCTATAGCTTTTTTTGTATTCAGGATGCTTTGAAGATTTATATCCAAAATATTTTAGAGGCTTAATTTGCCTAAAACTATTTATAATTAACCTTATATTTGTCAGTGTCAGTAATTCTATTTTAATCAATTTGTAATAAGAAATATTTAATTGTGCTCATTTTACAATGAAATTGATGCAATTTTTATTGACCGCAGCAGAATGGCTAAATTTGCTGCAATTTACAAAGCTGTTGCTTTGAATGGAATAAATTCCATTCCATAAAATTGGGGACGACCCCTCATTGAAGTTTTTTTACTGCTCACTGCTGCCGAAAGAAAGAATTCAAGCATTTGACCAAAATTTACCCAACAAGAAAAATATACCCTTCATTGTGCAGCGTCGACGATCTCATCATCGATTTCCTCCCTCGCTGCATTTTTCCCATTGTGTCCCCGTCAGCAGTCGTGGGTGCTTCGCTGCAAGGTGCATTTCTCACAATAAAAAAAAAAATCATCTCACTGAGGTCTGAATGAACTTGGGACTCTATTGCGCTTGAAATAAGTGGTTCCGCTGTTTGTGCGTGAATAGATTTTGCCTTTGGAATTCTCGATCCTTATAAACTTTTTATTTTCTCTGCTGAGGTTTTGTATAAATACCTGTCGAGCGCGGCACCTTTGATTTCTGCGAGTTTTTTAAATAGCTCAAATTTGTATTTAAAAATCACTCTAAATTTTGAATTTCAATTACAAAAAATATTAAAATGCTGAATTTTTTTTGGGATTTATTTACAATTATTCTTATTTGCAATCAAAAAGAGAAAATACGTGAAATAAAATCAATGTGAATAAAACAAGTTTATTTGGATTGTGAATAAATTAAATTGTGTTTTTATCAATAATTATGTGAATAATCCTATACAAATTTTTCATTTTCTAAATAACTTCATTCTATTCTAATTTGAAAACTTCATCTCATCCTTTCATGCTTGTTAATTCTTGGAAAGAGCGAAAGGCCCCTTGAGCGGCGCACAATTGAGGTGGCTGAAAAGAAAATTGCTGCGAGTGCGTTCTGCAAATTTAAAGCGCACTTCTTGTCGTGTCTGCATTTTGACCAGCCAGTCAGTCAGTTTTAATTGCGGAGATAAAAGCAACGAGCGCGCGCGCAGCAAAATAAAAAATGAAAAAAAAAAAGATAAAAGTAATAGCACTTGGCGAGAAGAGCACTCTCGGCGAATATATACGACCGACGGATTTTATACATACAAACTGCCAGCAGCAGCTTTGCTTGGGTGTATATTCAGATTTTTCATATATATACACGCATTCAGGGACGCATAAGCATGAAATTTTTACCGAATCAGCTGAAAAATGTGAAATCTTTTGCTCAGGAAATTAAAATATAATTATTTATTATTAACTTTACATTGCATTTTTTATGTTAGGAAAGAGATTTTTACTCATGGTTTTTACAATTAAATTGTTTAATTACATACTAAATTTTTTAAAGGGTTATAGATATTGTTTGGCAAAATGGAAATAAATTTTCTAAAACTTAATCCGAGATCAAAAAGACACTATAATCCGACGTAGGGAGCCTCAATTACCAGACTATGTATTTGTAATTAATATTATTTTTAATTCTCGAACTTACAACTTTTCTATATTAGTGTAAATTTAGGTGAGCATTTCCGAGTGAGATTGAGGGGGTATTGGACAATTGGACGCAAAAATAACCCTATCTGATTTTTACATATGTCAAAGAAGGTGCCCAAAGGGGTCCTCTCACAAATTTTCAGACCTCAAAAATGGGGCGTTACCCAAAAATTTTAGGGGTGAAAAATTGACCCTAAATTTTTAGGATTTTCTATAACTTTGGAACGGCTTGCGTTAGAAAAACGGTTTAAACTGTTCCTAACTCAGATTTTCACGCTGAACAACTTTGCTGTTGACAAAAATGTCGTAGACTTAAGGGAAATGTCAAGTTTTGGCAATAATTTAATTAAAGTCAAATTTTGACGATGATACCCCCCTTCGATTTTTCTCGTGGTATAGGAAAAAATGTTGCCCGTGAAATTTTACATAGACCCTGTAATTTTCAAAACGGCCATTTTCTCAGTTTTGTAGTTATCACGGTCCGAAGAAGAAAACCCGTGTCCGAACATTCGATTTGCCCGAAAAATCACATTTTTTCTTCTTCGGACTACAAAACTGAGAAAATGGCCATTTTGAAAATCACAGGGTCGATGTAAAATTTCACGGGCAACGTTTTTTTCCTATACCATGAAAAAAATCAGAGGGGGGTATCATCGTCAAAATTTGACTTTAATTAAATTATTGCCAAAACTTGACATTTCCCTTAAGTCTACGACATTTTTGTCAACAGCAAAGTTGTTCAGCGTGAAAATCTGAGTTAGGAACAGTTTAAACCGTTTTTCTAACGCAAGCCGTTCCAAAGTTATAGAAAATCCTAAAAATTTAGGGTCAATTTTTCACCCCTAAAATTTTTGGGTAACGCCCCATTTTTGAGGTCTGAAAATTTGTGAGAGGACCCCTTTGGGCATCCCCTTTGACATATGTTAAAATCAGATAGGGTTATATTTTTCGTCCAATGCCCCCTCAATCTCACTCGGAAACGCGCAGGTGAAAAATTATAATAATTATTTAATATTTTTGATGTAGAAAAAAGGCCAATTGTGCGGTCAAAATGCGTTATTCTTTCAAACTTTTGTCAGATTTCGAAGTTTTGCTCTTATTATTTTTTTTTTCAATATCTTCCTTTGTGCAAATCAGTGCAAATTAATTTTTACAGATTCATATCTTATATCTGATTTTTGAGAACTACAATAAATTATTATAATTCCGTTCCTAACTTTTGTTGTTGAGTATAAGGTCTTATTAATTCTTATAATTTTGTCCTGTATTTTAGCGCCACTTCAAAACCTTCAACAGTCTCCTTCTCTCTTCTCAACTTCACTTTGAGTTATTTGAGTATATACTGACTAAATAAAAATGAAATTTTAGCATTAAAAATTAACCTTCCGAGCCCCGAGGTAAATTGTGCAGTTATTCTAATTATTTTTTTGCACTTTTTTCTGAGATTTTGTGTAGATTTCAATCAATTAAAACTGTAGACTCTCACTTTTGTCCTGAATGCATTTGTCCTATTTTTAGCTCTCGTAAATTAAATTATTTAAAATTGAAAAGGTTTTGCTTTTTATTTTCTTCATCAGTTTTTTTACTGCACGCAATTATTTGAAGAAAAAAAATCTTTGTATACCTTATAAATCAACTCTAATTTATTAGAGCGCATAATACTTACTTTTCTGCATGGCCACGTTTTAAATAAAACGTCCTCAAAATTAATGACTTTCAAAGATTTAGTTGACGAAACTTGTGCACCGTGCGCGAGCGTGTGCGGAGGCATTATTATTTTTGAAGCAATTAACCTCCGCGGAAGGGAACAAAAGGCGAGGGAGCAAACAAGCAATTAAATTCGACTTTTGTTCGCTGCCGCCGTATTATTATTATTTTATTTGCTCCACCTTTGTGCCAGGCTAAACGTGTGCATGCGCGCGGGATTAATTTCCGAATCATGAATGCAGCTTTATGATTTGCGTATTTATTCAAGCGAGCGAGCTTCGGCGGCCGCGGGGGAGTTTTCCCGACCCCCGCGCGCGCTCTCTCCGAATTTCGAGTGCGTTCGAGCTGCACTTTATTTGCTTATTTGCTCGTAATCCCCGCGTCCGCTCTCAATGCAATAATATATAGACCTGCAATTACGGGTCGCGCGTTTATGGGCCACGCAAAAATCAATCCATTCTCCTTTGGTTTTATTTACGAAAGGCGCGCGATGAGTCAAGAGATTCTTCATATCTAAAAACACTCATTAAGGTGTATTTTGCTGCAAGTGCTTTCAATCTGGCTAAATACCTAGTTGGTCAGCGCGCAAATTGGCTAAATACATCAAACTCAATTTTACAGGAGAGGGTAAAATGCACAGCGATTTCCTTGGACTTAATTTTGAGTGTCTGGCGCTTGCCAAGTGAAAAAATGTTGATGGAAAATTACTAATGGACATTAAAATTAAACTTAATTATGTTGAATCGAATTAAAGTGAAGAAAAACTAATATTTTTTGGGTAAAAAATTATCCAAATTTAAAATAATTTAAAAAAATTACCTTTGTTAATTTTTAGGATGAAAAAAAAGTGGATTTTGAACTTATAAAAAGATATAAATTTAGTTTTCAAGGCCAAAATTGCCGTAATTTGATGTTGAGTAAAGTATTGCAAAAAGGTCTGTAGCTCGGTAACTAATAGTCCGAATTTGAAAAATTGATAATGAAAATGACCGCAAAAATATGTTTTTTCTAATAAATGTTTTGTTTGAAATTTTAGAATTTTATTGGTTTCCAAAATACCAGCTTTATAAAAAATATTTTCAAAAAAATTAAAAAATTTGAGCGAAACGCTGTATTAATTGATTTTTAATCCAAGAAAACCAAAATTGACTTTATTTTGAGCAATTTCATTGAAATTTTTTTTTAAATTTGGTCCAGCCGTTGCTGAGATACAGGCCTTGAAAGAAACCCTTGAATTAAAAAAATTATCTTTTAATTTTTTTACAAATTTTTCAATTGTGCTTCAATTGAGCTCAATAAAGTGCGAATAAAAAAGGATATTAATCACAATTTCTATAAAATAACTGTTAAAGTTGGCTTAAATAAAAATCTTTTTATCTCCGAATAGTCTCCCTAGGTCTATGTACTATGTAGCGAGAGAGTTTATTGTTGCCCGCACCCCTTCTTTGCATTATCGGTATGGAAGAGAGACTTGAAGAGCTTAGGAGACTTGGGTCTATACATGGGAGCCTGTTTGGCAATGAACCGTGAGGAATAATTATTTAGTCTCTGCATAAAGAGTGCGCGCGGGTTGGTGGTCCTGCGCTCGGTCAATATTGACTCTGGTGACTTGCATAGTCCTCTCGGCCAACTCTCGGTCCTGCCCATAATAAACATGCATTTAAATTACATATGCGAGCGGCAGCACCCACTGCGCATTGTGTGATGAGATCAGCAGCGCCGATTATTTCGCCATTTGTTTGCTCGGCCAATCCCAAATTGCTTTCCAATTCCAATCATTTAATTTGTGCAACTCGTGCGCGATGTTTGCGTTGCACTTTGCTAGCCGCGCTATTTTATAATTGATCGCAAATTTATTCGTGCCGCTCGAGCAGTAAGATTTTTGAATGTAAAACGTTTAAACAGAACTCTATTTTCGTTCTTCCAACTGACTTAATGAAATCGTACATTGTGGCCAAAACTTATACGTGCCGTCAAATTAACTACTCAGGAAAATGAAGATCTTTTAATAAAACTCGATAATCACGTTAATTTCTAAAAACTCTGGAAAATTCAATATTTTCAATTTTGCTATCATACTCATTGTCAGTTATATTATTGACCGAGATTTACTTATAGTTTTTTGAAAGCGGAATTTTTTTTTTATTTTTAAAAAAGTGCTTTAATTTAGTATAGTCGAGAATTTTGAAAGGCGCCCGCTTTGCTTCCATTTTAGTCGTTTAACTTACGAGTGACTCCTGATAAGCGGATTTTTTTTAAAATGAGCTCTCATTGAATAGTCTTTAATTTCAAACGACTCCGCTTTGCACTCTATTTCCCGCTTCAGTTTTCCAAAAAATCTTAGACGATACTTTTTACCAATTTTTAAAAATGACCTCTGTTTGAAATAATCGTAAATTTCACAAGACTCCGCTTTGTTCTCTTTTTACCGCTTCAATTTTCCAAAAATGCTTAGAGGAGACATTTTTTCAATTTTTAAAAATGAGCTCTGATTGAATAGTCTTTAATTTTGAAAGGCGCCGCTCTCTTTGCGTTTTAGACGTTTCGCGGTGCAATGCACGTCTCAAAGCGGAATTTTTTATTTAATTTTTAAAAATGAGCTCTGATTGAATAATCTTTAATTTTGAAAGGCGCCGCTCTCTTTGCGTTTTAGACGTTTCGCGGTGCAATGCACGTCTCAAAGCGGAATTTTTTTTTAATTTTTAAAAATGACCTCTGTTTGAAATAATCGCAAATTTCAAAAGACTCCGCTTTGCACTCTATTTCCCGCTTCAATTTTCCCAAAAAATCTTAGACGATACTTTTTACAAATTTTTAAAAATGACCCTTTAAAATGATTATTTTGTTTATTTTAAATTAGGGCTTTAATTTCATGGCCGTGAATTTTGAAAGGCGCCGCATTCTTTCAGTCTTCGTCCTTTTGCTTTATGATGCTCGTCTGAAATCGCATTTTTTTTTTAATTTTTAAAAATGAGCACTGAGCTGCTCTCTTTCAGTTTTAGCACTTTCGCGGTGCACAGTTTGTCTAGACATGTTTTATTTTTATTTTTAGAAAAGTGCATTCATTATAAATAGTTATGGTAATTTTTAGAGAGGTAACATTTTCTCAATTTTTAAATTGAGGGCTATTTGTCAATAGTCGAGAATTTTAATCCAAAATTCTTGATACTTCCGCAATGACAAACCCGAGCTGGAAACAAGAGCGCACTTTGCGAACAGACATGTAAAAACGAGTTACGCAGTGCACGGTTTCCACTTTCTACTCTGCAAAAATAAAACTTTCCATACTGATATAAATAAAGACTGTGAATGTGAAAAGTGCGGATGTAAAACGGATTATATCATTTATTTGAATGTAGCGCAAATAATCTTACTTTGTCTGAAAGAGCAAAAAAAAAACAAAAAATAAATTATTATATATGTAATTTTATATTAAAAATTTATTTTAAGCAAAAAAAAATATTGTATTATATCTGGTATATACTGTATGTTGTACACGAAAGTGTCTAATAAATGTCTGATGATGATAATTTATTAATTAATTATTCATGGTATTAATTTGCTCCGCATGTGAAATATTGGCATAAAATTATCTTATGAACCTCAACTAAAATTTTATTTTTAATTTTAACTTCCAAATATTTTAGGTCTTTATTATATTCACATTCACACAAAGTGGATATAGTGTTGTTTTTAAAATTGAGCAAACAACAAAAGAAATTTTCCCCTCTTTTTTTCTCGTTCCCTCAAAGGAATTAATAAAATGTGATGTATCTGTGATGTATAATGTATACTTTAATATTTGTTCATGCACCCAACGAAGTTTAGAACTGCTACACCCCTACACCTAATTTAACGTTATGGGAAATTTCATAGAGCTGTGATAGCTCTACAAATTTGTCCATAACGTTGCGATAGAGCAGTCACTGCTCTAACAATTTCTCATGACGTTCTCTTGGAGCTGCGGCAGCTCTGAGCTTAGAGCTGTCACTGCTCTTAAGCAAGAGCTGTGAGAAGTCTGGAGTTGGTTGGGTGTGTGCATATTGATCTATTTCTCTCAATAAATTTTCTTTCATATACTCAAAATTCCAGCTATAATACTGAGAATTACGCAACAAGTAACTAGGGATTGAATGAAATTTTACCTTTTGTCCACAGAGCCCCTCAAAAATCCAAATTATTTTGCAAATCATTTGAGCACTGTTTACTGAGAATATTATTAAATGCATAATTTTTTTTCTCAAATATCCTCTCCAGACAGTCTTTATGACTTGTCTGATTCATTATTTAATCCCCTCCGATCAGATGACCCTCTGGGCCCGAAAAAACTGCAGCCTGCCGATGTCCGGAGCAAGTTTGCCGAGGACGCCTTCTCCTTCAGGGTCGTCGGGCCCTGGAATGCCCTTCCGGACGCTCTGAAAACCTGCCCGGTGGAACAGTTCCCTACCCTGTGCAAGGCCCACTTGTGGCAAACTTTGTGATCAGTGCCGAGGCTCACTGCGGCGGATGGGGTCTTTTTGGCCTCGGAAGTTTTAGCAAAATTCTTGCTAGTGGTATGGACATTAGAAGCTGGATTGGTCGAGACGCCATTTTTCGGTTTCAAGACCCCAGGCGGCCCGGGGTCTTGAAATGGAAAAATGGCGTCTCGACCAATCCAGCTTCTAATGTCCATAGCTAGTGGTGGTGCCGTTTTGTCCAACAATTTCTTTTTTTTCTTTATTTATTTATTTATTCTCCATTCAGATACAATAGAAAAGCACAACATCTTAATTACATCAAGTCAATACACAATATAAAACATAAAACACTGAAAATACATGTAAAGAATGTTGGTTAGAGGGGTGAATGGAGAAATGGCTCTTCGCTAGCAAACAACTTGCTAAAGCAGGGCGCACTCTCCTTCGAAGAAGAGCGCACCGGCCGCTAGAGCCATTGGGCAGGGGGGCTACGGATCAAGTTTTAGCCACAGATACGCCTTGCACAGCGCTGGAAACTGTGCCGCGGTACAGTCTTTTAAGGCGGGTGGCGTGTCATTCCACGGTTTGACGACGCGGTAAGAAAACGCCTCGCGCAACGCCTCGCGTCCGAATTTTGTTTTCCAAAATAAATGTTTTTCAACAATTTGTTTGTAAACAATGTGATGTAACAATTTGGAAAAATATTCAACAATAATAATTAAATTTGAAATGACACTAATATCACTATAAAATGATATGAATGATGGATTTATGTTAATAAAGGATATTCTTTTCTCTTGTGGGTGATCCGCTTGATAATAACTGTGAAAAATCATTGTGTACACAGAAATTTACTCGTGCAACATTTTACTGTCCCTTAATGATTCAGACTCGTGTGAATGTACCGTTCGTTTTCCTTTTTTATATTGAAAATATTTCAGAGCAATATGAAGATTTGCACTCTGCGTTCAATTTTTTCTTCCCATTATTTTGAGCAATCGCTCACAGCGCGCAAACCTCAAAGCATTTCATTTTAAAGTCTATGTAATAGTTTACTTTCAGCTTGCGCGTTATGTGTTGTAAATAACATTCAATCTATAAATCGATCTGCTTATTCAATATAATCCTTAGTTAGCCAAACAATAAACATCGATGGCCTGTTCAGTTCCATGAATTACTGTGCCAATCTAACGGGCCACGTTCGAACAATTGCGCACCCTTATAGCAGGCGCGACGTATGTTTATAGCACGCGCGACGGGCCGTAAATCCAGTGAGGGGCAAAGCGAACTCCGGAGGGCGCTTTTCACCATCGTAAGAGGCGCGACGCATGGTCGCATGCTTATAGTACGCGCGACGCATGCTTATAGTACGCGCGACGCATGCTTATAGGAGGCGCGACGCACGACTAATTAATTATTATAAAAGGTGTTGCACGCGGCCGGAGTTGTGGGCGCCCCACGAACCGGCAACTCGGAGGTGGGCAACCCCCAAGATTAATTTTTGCAGAAGCCGCGAGCGAGGGGTGGAGGCGCAGCGAGGTCGAGGACGTGGGGAAGGCCGTGCGGAGGGCGAGGACAAAAGCCCTTTTTTTTTGGCTGTGTTCATGAGGGGGCTCCGCAGGAGCCCCCTCACGAACCCCGCCCTTTTGTCCCGCCCGGAGCCGGCCTTCACCACGTTCTCGGGCGAGCGCGCCTCCAGCCCGAAGCTCGCAAACCCACTACGGAGTTGCCCACAAAAGGTGTTGTCTGCAAAGGGAGTTGTGGGCAACACACTTTTTGCTTTCCAAGCCCTTTTTGCAGACAATTCCTTTTGTAAGCAACTCCGTTGTGGGTTTGCGAGCTTCGGGCTGGAGGCGCGCTCGCCCGAGAACGTGGTGAAGGCCGGCTCCGGGCGGGACAAAAGGGCGGGGTTCGTGAGGGAGCTCCTGCGGAGCCCCCTCATGAACACAGCCGCCCTTTTGTCCTCGCCCTCCGCACGGCCTTCCCCACGTCCTCGACCTCGCTGCGCCTCCACCCCTCGCTCGCGGCTTCTGCAAAAATTAATCTTGGGGGTTGCCCACCTCCGAGTTGCCGGTTCGTGGGGCGCCCACAACTCCGGCCGCGTGCAACACCTTTTATAATAATTAATTAGTCGTGCGTCGCGCCTCCTATAAGCATGCGTCGCGCGTACTATAAGCATGCGTCGCGCGTACTATAACCATGCGTCGCGTCTCTTACGATGGTGAAAAGCGCCCTCCGGAGTTCGCTTTGCCCCTCACTGGATTTACGGCCCGTCGCGCGTGCTATAAGGGTGCGCACGGCCCTCCGGAGGTCGTCTTGCCCCATTCTGAACCCATCCCAAGGGCCCCTATTCTTCCTAGCAGTCCCCTTAATTAAGATTGTAGGAAAAGAAACATGTTGTGGAGGTATCGATGGAATAATCGGTTTCCTTAAAAATTACACCGCCACCAGTATTGAGCGCGCGACGTAAAACCATTATTGTATGCGCGACGTAAAACCACTATTAAACGCGCGACGTAATGCAAGTGATGCCAACTGAAATCAGGGATTTTGGGAATCACGTCGCGCGTACTATAACATTACCGAACAATTTGTATCTTTTTTTGTTACTCGTACAGCAGCATCGGCCGCATCACTTTCAATTTTCAATCCCATCTTCCCCCAGTTCCACCCCGCATTCCGCGGTTCGATTTAGCAAAAAATTCTGATATTTTTATTTATTTATTTATTCTATAATTTAATAGACCAGGTGTGCTTGTTCCCTGTGCTGTTAAATGCCCCATTGAACCAATAATTAAAGTTGAATAATTATTCAAACCAATGATCTGCTATATTTCGCTATATATTTATCAACGCTCCACTTACACTTAGCCAAAAAAAGATTTTGTATTAAACGCTTTTGCATACAACAGGTGCAAAGTGTACCCTTCTCAACACGAAATCCTGCGGCCCCCGGCCGACTTTCAACCCTTCACTCGCAGTCCCAGCATGAGAAATCACGCAGGTTCCCCCGAAGAAAAATCCGCTTGGAGTCACCCGAGGCCCGGACTGGGCCCACGGGCAGTCGGGCCCAACCCCGATGGGCCGCGGCCCAATTTAACATTGGTCTTATGGGGAAAGGTAGACTGCGCCGCCGAACTGGACCGCGCTTCTTCAATGATATCGCCCTGTGGGCCGCGGAGCCCCAGTCCGGGATGGGGCTTAAGCGCGCACGCTCCACATTCCACAAGCCACTGCCACTGGAGACGACCAAAGCCCTCAATATTCGCGCCACCACCGATGTATCGTGCAGATAGTGCTATTCGGTGCTATTGTCTGTCATGAGGTGGCAGCACCTTCCAACCTGCGAATTGGGAATCAAAATAATGCAATGCACGCAACTTTGTTGCACGCAACGACACGCGTCACGCATCATGAAAGGAAAATATCGCAAAATTACATATATATTGTAAAAAAATCTCACGTCGAAGCGAGGCTCCGACAAAGCGAGACACGATTCAACACGTTTGCGCTGCATCCGAGGACCACGACGACTGTAATCGTGTTGGTATTTACGCTTAGCTAACGTTTTGCCGATTTAACTTCCACTTTTTGCCATTGCAATAGGCCTTGAGATTGTGCGTCTAAATTCTAAATTGCTAGTGCACAAAAACTCGACATTTTGAAGCCATTCTGGATCTTCTCTCGCCAGCTTGAAGACCTGAAGCGTGCAGCAAAAAAAGTACAATTTGGATTTTGGCTATTAACTTGGCTTTCAGCAGGTACAATACATACTACTATTAGTTCCTAAAATCAGCTTATTTTGAAAGTGGTGCGCATTTAATGCATCATTTATGCAAATTTTACGTCATGTACCAGCAGTGCCCTGAAGAAAGTTATCGAGGAGTATTCGAGCATGAGGATGGGCATCGGGAGTGCAAGGGTCTGAGAAATTTGGAACTTTTAATAGCTTTTGATTTGCCATTTTTGAACTCTCTTTTCAGTTGTTGGGGAAAAAGGCCACCGCTGATCTGAAACTCAAAATCCAAAGTGCTGAGGCGTTCGAGGACACTGACCGGTCGTACAGGTCAATCAAGAATTATTAGGGTCGCCATACTTCAAGGACATGAAGAAGTTTTCGCCCGGCAAGAACTCCGACCAAGTGAAAATGGAGCAGGAGGGCTTTCTGGACTTCGCCAATCTCGAGGCTCTTAAGAAATGTTATACAATTGGAAAAAAATCACCTTTTTTACTAACTGTAAGATTTTATAAACAGGGCAGCACTGGGAGATGAAGCTGTTGGAGGTGACCTTGCGCAAAGTGGCCCTGGGTGCCCTGCGGAGGCCTTTGGTGGCCAAAAGGTGGACCAGCAGAAAGTGGAGAGGAAAGCAAACTTGTCGTCGGCCCTCACCGCCGATGTGCGCATTGCCGAGATCAACGAGCAGATCCAGCAAATGAGTGGCGAAGCCCTTTTTGACAAGCTCAGCGACCAAGAGGCTGAGCACGACTGGTGCCGCATTTCGGTCACCGAATTCGAAGGTCAGCGTTCCCCACTCGAGCTGCGAGCAATGTGGAAGCAGTGCTTGGTCCTCACCCCAAAGAGGACGGACCAATCACAGAAATCAGCCTTCGTAGAGGTAAAATTCAAGAGTTTTCTTTTACACAGTTAATCGCACAAGATTATGCCAATTTTATTTTATGCAATTTGATATAGTTACAGCGTGTGGCTGGCATGGAGTGACCCTGCTTCACTAATTGCCATGGAAAATGGTTAAATTTTAACCGCGATCGAGAGCAAGAACATTTTCAAAAATTGGGCGGCCGTCAGTGTTTAAGTGAGTGGCAATTAAACGCTCCATGTACCAGTGCTTCCGGCACTTCCAATGCATTCTGAACAAGTTCAGGAAAGATTGGAGTGGCGCCGATGACAAGAAACTCAAAAGCGCCGTCAAGAGCCTGCAAAAAGGAAAATTCATTCTGTGGCAAAAGGTATTTTTATTACATTTCATTGTCATTATTTGGAATTTGTGTGTATTAAAACTTCATAAAAATCTGATGTGATTGATCAAGAATTTGAAGATGCAGAGGTTTATATAGACAAGAACAAAATGCCGTCAAACAAAGACCGAGGAATAGATTTAAAAAAGAGGAAGAAAAGAAATTAATGCAGAGGCCGAGATCGATTCGCCCAGTTTTCCAGATCTCCACCATTGTCTTGTCCTCATGTTCAGAGAACTTCAAGAAGAAAGGGTAGATTTTAATTTTATTTTAAAAGAAATTATCATTGCCATTTTGAAAATACTTCAATAGATCAGAGGGAAATGAGCAGAATGACCATGAAAAGCAACGAGCAGGAGCGAATGCTCGAGTGTGAACGAAGATCTCTGTCCGGTCTGCAAGTGCAACTGGACTTTCATTCTCAAAGTGTCCGAAAGACGGACGCAGAGTTGGAAACTTCTGTCCAGAAGGCGCTCAGACTGGAGGTCCAGTTGTCTCATGCCAAGCAGGAAATCGGTGTTCTCCGAGCAGAGTCCCACAAATTAGAGGTGTGATTTTTTTATTTATTTGGCAAGCAAACTTTACTTTGACTCTTTTGCAGGTTCAAATTCTGGAGTTGACGCAGAAAGCAGCGAGTCTTGAGACAAGGATGATTCAGTTTGCCAATTTCAACGAATCCTGCGGAGGCTTTCAAGACAAAGTTAAATTTTATCTTTCATTGTCTGAAAAGGAAAATCATGATGAGAAAATTTATAATGACTTTTATTCACTTGAATTGTGCAGGGAATTGTCTTCGCTGAGAAAAGAAGTGTGCCGAGTTCAAGATGATGTTGAAAAGTGTTGTTAGCAAAGCTGTGGCTTTTGTTACATTGTTAGAAACTTTTGCTGAATCTCATCAGAGTGAATGTGAGAATTGCAGAACTTCCTGGTGAAAAAGCAATAAAAGTGCATTTTGTTGTTCGGTTTTATTTTGCATTTAGCACAAATAAAGAAAAGTATTTCTGATAAGAACAAAATCACAAGTGTGAAGATCTTTTTGCATGTGTAGAGGATTTATCTTTTGTGATATAAATAAAACAAAATATCTTTCATGTGACAATTTGTTTCCTTTCATATCTTTTGCGCACCGATTAATACGAAAATAGTATTCAGACAAATAAAAAAGAATAAGAATTTTCTGTCCAATCAACAAAAATAAAACTTTATTTTGAGCAGTTACATTAATTTCGGAGTCCTTAATGTTGAGTACAATTATATGGGAATTATTATCATTCAAATTATAGGAGAGAGAGTTACATTTTCTTTGTGATCCGCACATAAAAAAAAAAAACAAGACGGGTGTTTAATTGGCTGTTGAAAGAGGTTGTCGAGTAAAAGCTCGCTCTTGAACCATGAATGAAACATTGAAATTTAAGTGCAGAATAGAGCTGCACCAGACAAGGAAAAGAGCCGCAATTGGCCAGGTAGATGGGGAACCAGCTGAGGAGCAGATCCGAGAAGAGCTCAAGGACGGAGAAGACAGAAAAGTGAGCAAATTAGAGCTGTCTTCCAATTTCTTTGTCTTCTCAGGGCACTGATTGGGTGTTCAACAAGCTTATCATGTCTCACAGCCGAAAAGAAATTATAAGTCAATTATCGGAGAGAACGTCGAATGGACTTGCATTCCTCCACAAGCACTTGCTGTCCCCGAGGACATCAGCCAGTGTAAGCCCCGAGGTCTCCTGCAAGCGATTTCCTCGGACAGAGCAGACAAACTTCTTCAAATTTGGAGACTCGAGAACACTCCGCATGAATTGGTTGTGGCATTCCAAAGCTTGCTGGGATCCAATGAGGAAGCAGCTGCCGAACGCTGTCAATCTCTCATAGAACAACTCGTCGATGGGCCCAGGATCAGTGAAAACAAGATTGTACAAGCAGACCGTCTTAAGACGAGGTGAGCCAAGTAGAACTTCCCAGTAGACCATTTCGCATGAAAGGAACACATCTCCTGAGGCGAGGCAGATTTTCTCAACTCTCTCGTGGCCTTTCCATGGCTTGGAAGGTTTTTTGTTAGAAGAGAGGTCTCCTTCAATTGTCAAGTTTGCCACATTGGGGCACAAGTCGAGCACTTCGTAGACGTCGATTGCGAAACTCATTCGCAGCAACGTCAGTTGGTTCAGACGTGGGCCAACTGATTGAAGGGAATGGAGTGAAAGGCGACCGTGGTCTCTCCCAGATAAAAGTAGCATTTCTAAGTGCTCCATTTTCACCAAAATTTCAGGGCTAATAATAGCTTCATTCCGGGTGTAGTTGATGAAAACGGACTTCACATTCGGCAGAAGCTCAGGCAATCTGTTTGAAAATGCGACATGTAAAAGTGACTATTTGAATATTAACATTTAATTTTGTACCTGTGGACTTGTCCAGCAACGTGGTAAACAACCTCCAAGTCGTAGCAAGTTTCCAGTTTGGGCAGCAATGTAATAGTTACTCCCTCCTCTTGCATACGCCCTTCGTAAAAGTGGGGGTACTCTGGAAAATTATAAAATGCACATATAAAACAATTCAATAGACTTTCTAGTGTTGAAAATTAAAACATTTATTGCTTAAATAAATGATTTCTGTATAGAAACTGATCATTTTAGGAAAAAAACTTTATTTAAATAAATACCTAATTTTGCAAGACTGCAGAGGACTTTCAATCTGGGCAGCTTTTCAAAAAGAACTTGAATGTTTGCCGCTTTCTCCAGCTCAGCGTGGGTCATTTGTTTAAAGTAGTCGCTGCCAATAAAGATCTCTTTGAGATTTGGCAGCTTCTTCAAATGTTCCACTCCTTTGGTGGTGAAGTTGGCTGACCTTTGCATGCAAATTGTTTGCAGACTTTTGCAACACTTCACTACCAGGCCAAGATTGTCTAAAAAGAACGATTAATGACTCATTAATTATTATTTAAAGATTATATTCAAAACATACTGTCACTCAGGCAGCACATTGAGGCGTCGAGATATTTCAGGTTCCTCAATCTGATGATGCAGTTGGTTATTGCCAGGTTGTCCAGGGGTGTCTCACAACTGAGAAATACATTCGCGTTTCTGATTTCTTGCAGATTAACAGAATGATCAGAGAGTCGCTGCCAAAATCGTAGAATCTCCTCATCGCTGCACTTCGCAAGTAAAACCAAGTCAATCTCCTCGAGCTCTTTGTTGATCAAAAGCTCAACCAGTCCCACTGGCGGCAGCAACTTTGCAGACTGGTTGAAATCATAAGTCTGTAATAATTTATTTTTCAGCTTCTGAGATAATTTGTGTCTTAGTATCCGATTAATCAATAATTGAAACCAATTATTCAGAACAATTGTATATATGCAAATTACAAACCTGCAGCCGTCCGTTGGCAGAAGGCAGCACAGATTTAAAAGTTTTCAAGTCAAATCCAAACTTCGGAACCAATTTTGAGAGCCTGGCCAGGACCTCCGTTTTGGACTCATCAGCTGCAAAATGTTATAATTTTTTATTTAGATGGCTCTATAAACAAACATTTTTTTAAATTTCCTCATGACTTATTAATATGTTTCTTTGTTCAAGTATAAAATAAAATGTTCAAATAATAACAAACGAAAATGTAATTATTTCAAATAATATCTTACTCAAAGTCATCAGTAGCTCTCGGCTCAAATATCGCTCAGCTCTTTCTGGATTCAAAAACAGGGAAACAACTTCCCGCAAGGCCAGCAATTGCAACGGGGCTTCATTCAGCTGCAAGTTGTTGACAGTGCTGGCTTCCATGGAAAGCACCCTGGTGCTTTCAGAGCTCAGCACTGCAACTGCAAAGTAAAATAGAACACATTAACGTAATTAAATGCACTCTGCTTTCAAATATTTATGCAGTATTAACATATAATATGTTTTTCGCCCCATTTTATATTCAATGGCAAAAAGTTGGGATTGAAGATTATAATATTGCATACGCATAATTTATGATTACGTGTTAAACGCGGAACAGAAAATACTGACCTTTAAACGATTTTAACCACCCTCGATCCAGTCGATCCATTGTCTCTGGAGTCTGGAAAAAGCTGCAAAATTAGGGGAAAATGTGCGAGAATCCACAAAAGGCCTGTTGACAGTGGTGAGTCGCTGGCGTACGGACAGAGGGCAGCACAGGCCAGCGGCAGAGGGAACGAGGAGAGGGTGTTGAGCCTCCAGCCCTTTTTGCCTCCAGCGTTCCCCTCTCCGCACTTTAGGCGGCAGGTTCAAATTGCATAATAAAACGAAGACGCAACCACAATTTTTGCTTCAATAACAACGGCGCAAATTGCGTCTTTTCTTACATTTTTGGGACCACGGTCGATAATATCGCTATGCCTGAGCAAAGACAGGTTTCTGCCGCCGACGGCAACGAGAATTTGTTGCAAGAGAAAATCGATAATCTTAAGAAGAACTGAAGAATTAATCGAATTTATGGCAGTAGTGCCTGCGGAGAAAATTATGTGTTTGCCATTTTTGAACTCTCTTTTTTTAGTTGTTGGGGAAAAAGGCCTTAAAGGCCGCCACTAGCTGATCTGAAACTCAAGTTCCAAAGTGCCGAGGCGTTCGAGGACACTTGACCGGTCGTACAGGTCAATCAAGAATTATTAGGGTCGCCATACTTCAAGGACATGAAGAAGTTTTCGCCCGGCAAGAACTCCGACCAAGTGAAAATGGAGCAGGAGGGCTTTCTGGACTTCGCCAATCTCGAGGCTCTTAAGAAATGTTATACAATTGGAAAAAAATCACCTTTTTTACTAACTGTAAGATTTTATAAACAGGGCAGCACTGGGAGATGAAGCTGTTGGAGGTGACCTTGCGCAAAGTGGCCCTGGGTGCCCTGCGGAGGCCTTTGGTGGCCAAAAGGTGGACCAGCAGAAAGTGGAGAGGAAAGCAAACTTGTCGTCGGCCCTCACCGCCGATGTGCGCATTGCCGAGATCAACGAGCAGATCCAGCAAATGAGTGGCGAAGCCCTTTTTGACAAGCTCAGCGACCAAAAGGCTGAGCACGACTGGTGCCGCATTTCGGTCACCGAATTCAAAGGTCAGCGTTCGCCACTCGAGCTGCAAGCCATGTGGAAGCAGTGCTTGGTCCTCACCCTGGAGAGGACGGCCTGGACCAAACATGAAAATGATCTCTTGAGGGTAATTTGTGAGAACTTCTTTTAGATAACAAAAAATCGACTAGATTGATTATTAGATATTTTATAAATGACAAATCTCTGCAGTATTGTTTGAAATGTAGAGAAACTGCTTCACCTACGCCAATTAATGGCATAAATAGAAATGTAAAATCGAAGAATTGTGACCTCAATTCCACTCTCAGTTTAAGTCTCTGGCTGTGATGCTGCTTTACTCATAGATTTTTCCCACGATGGAAGGTATTAATTTAATTACGTGAATATTTTTTATTTAGTTTGCTGCGAGCAAGTACAGTTTTCAAAACTGGGCGGCCGTCAGTGCCGAAATGAGTGGCAAACGCTCATCCATGTACCAGTGCTTCCTGCACTACCAAATTAAGCATTCTGAACAAGTTCAGGGAGGTTTGGAGTGGCGCCGATGACAAGAAACTCGAATCCACTGTCAAGAATCTGCAGAAAGGAAAATTCATTACTCCGGAAAAGAAGGTATTTCCTTTATTACTGATTTCAACATCAAATATTTTTTAAATTCCTTTTATCCGTAATGAGCATTTTTATATGTGCTTGACATAATGTTGGCAGGTATTTTATTATTACTTCTTAAACATCTGAAGTGAATGATCAAGAATTAGAAGCTGCAAAGGTATATCACATATAGGTATACATTGACAAGCAAAATGTCGTCAAACAAGAACGAGAGGAATTGAAACCGGCGCAAGAAAGGAAGAAAATGCAGAGGCCGAGATCGATTCGCCCATTTTTCCGGATCTCCACCATTGTCTTGTCCTCATTCTCAGAGAACTTCAAGAAGAAAGGGTAGATTTTGATTTTATTTAAAAAGAAATTATCATTGCAATTTGAAAATACTTCAGGTTTTGCGCATTCATTAGATCAGAGGGAAATCAGTAGAATGATGATGAAAAGCGACAAGCAGGAGCAAATGCTCGAGGGTGAGCAAAGATCTCTCGTCCGGACTGCTAGTACAACTGGACTTTCATTCTCAAAGTGTCCGAAAGAAGGACGCCGAGTTGGAAACTTCTGTCCAGAAGGCACTCAGACTGGAGGTCCAGTTGTCTCTTGCCAAGCAGGAAATTGGTGTTCTCCGAGCAGAGTCCCACAAATTAGAGGTGATTTTTTATTTATTTTGCCAGCAATTTTACTTTGACACCTTTTTAGGTTCAAATTCTGAAGTTGACACAAAAAGCAGCGAGTCTTGAGACAAGGATGATTCAGTTTGCCAATTTCAACGAATCCTGCGGAGGCTTTCAAGACAAAGTTAAATTTTATCTTTCATCGTCTGAACAGTGAGATTAGAATTTGTATAAATGACTGATTTTGATACTCGAATTGTGCAGGGAATTGTCTTCGCTGAGGAAAGAAGTTTGCCGAGTTCAAGATTATGTTGAAAAGTGTTGTAAGCAAGCTGTGGGTTTTGATACCTTCTGGTGGAAAAAGAATACCTTTAGTTGCTTCAGTTTTTTGTGTAGATGCTAATATAAATGTAAAGAAGAATTTAAAGAAATAAGTGGCCACACAAATGCGAACTTCATTTAAATGTACGTTCTGCTCTTGTGAAATAAGAGAAAAAATATCAAGATTTAATACAAAGCCAGGAATGTGGTCAAGTTTGCTTCTGATGCCCAGAAGGCTTAAAGGGTCGGTCGGAAGGGAAAAAAGAAAAACGCCCTGCACTTTGAGCTGCACCAGGTCTTTTGCAAGCAGCGGATGGTCAAGGCCGCGGCCACTGACCCCGACTACTACAGCATCCTCAACGTGTACCGCCAGCTGCGGATGCTGCGTTTCAAAGTGGGCTGGGACTGTGGCAAGACGAGTGTCACTCAATTGATTCCTCAGAACGACTCTTCTGGAAGAGCGCAACATTTTGCCCATGAGCCTGGAGGATAAGAGGGAGGTGCCAACCTACACCTCAAGGGAGTTTTCACCAGGGCTGACTTGACCTGGAACCCACCTGATTTGGATTACAATATGAAGGTCTCAATTCATTTTACCAAATTTTTATATATTTTTCTTTAGTTGACGAAGACGCCCGTCCTGAGCAGAATGGCAAAGGCTCTCGTGAATTGCCAATCCTGAAGAAGCCGTGTCCCTTTTCATGCAGAGGTTTTTCTCGCTGCTGCTCTGGCCAAGCTACATGTCTTGCTTTGCGTAAGTCTTCCTAAAATGTCTTTAAGACCAAATGAATGAAATGTGGATTAAATTAGTCCTTCGCTGGACTACAAAGAGGACTTGTTTGAGGGTGAAAGGATGGCTTTTGTGCTAGTTCCAATGAAGACGAGGACGAAGTGGACAACTTGTTCCTTGACTTTGACACTGACGAGGAGGGCAAAAAGAAGAAATCCTGCAATGAAATGTGAGTGTCATTTCTGTTAATGGAAAATTCATTGAATTTGATCAGGGAAAGTGAGGAGGAGAGGAAGTGGATGCTGAGGAAGCAGTGGCTGCAGTACAGGGAAGAGAAACTGAGTCCGCCAGTGCTGGTGGAAAAATAGGTGCCCAAGAAGAGGGTAAGAAAGAAGATGGAAGCGGACAATGCTTGCAGAGCCTCATCAGGAACAACATTTCCTTCGCTCCATAGAATTGAATGGATTTTTAGGATTTCTCTTTGCTTCAGATTATAATCTTAATGTTAGTATTTTTACTAGGACAATACAATTAAAATTTAACATCTAAAACAAATGTATTAAACACCTGAATGTATTTAGAATATAAGAACTCCTTGACACCTACGATTTCATTATGAGAAGCTTTTTTCACAACAATTATTTGATGCAGGAAAAATGTAATTTAATTACATATTTAGCAATGTCCTCATTTTTCTGTAAATAAATTTGATTCTCTAAGGGTTTAATAATAAATTTTATAACAAAAGAAGATCCGTGTGTTTCAATTATACTAGTATTCACACTTCAATTCATCTTGCGAAAGTCAACATTGTGAGCTTTGGTTTCGATTAAAATTCTGTGACTTTTTATTACAAGATCTTTAGATCTTACAAAATGCGAAATTGTTATTTGTGAAATTAAGCTTTTTGCTTCATTGTAAATGAATTTAAGCAGTCAAGTTCATTTCTTCTTAAGCGATAAGTTGCAAATTTTGGGTTGAAGAACAAAATTGGTACAGCATTATTTAAAGTCAATTTATTTTTAGAAGCAGCGCACATAAATGAATAACAAATCCTCAAGCCAATATATAAGAAATACTTAAAATAAAATGCTTAATTTATAGAATAAGTTGAATCAAATTTTACAGCTATAATTTTTTTACAATTGCATCAATATTGAGCAGGACATTAATATTCTATTAAAAAATCAGCACAAAAATTAGAATACCTTGCAGGGGATGAAATGATCCAACTGCTTAGGTTTTGCATTGGTGCCACTCTCCTTCAAATACTTTTTAACATGGACATGAAAATAAATATAGAGAAAATCAGACACATTATTATACTGCTGATCATCCTTTCGTTGGTCAACGTACAATTGCTGAATTTGTTGGCACAGTGTCAAGTTCTCAGGAGAAAGTTTGGAAAGGTGCAGTTTTCCACGGAATAAATGCATTGGCTGCCTAATGTTTGCCTCAAATTTGGGACAGAGAAATCTTTTGAATTTGTCATTGCAAGTGACGAACTCGTGGCAGGTGGTTAGGTTTTTTGACTCCGGCCAATCCTCTATGCAAGCTCTGCAATGGCACCTGAAAGAGCGACCAAACAGTGAGCAGTAAACAGCCTTGCGCTCTTCTAGTGGAGCCACCGAGTACTTCATGCCCCTTGTAGTGATCGAGACATTTTCGCCAACAGAAATTGGTCGCGAGGCTCGAAGAACCAAAGTTTTCTGATAATAATGACAGAAAGTGTTGGAATCACAAGTTGAAATCAGCCTGGATGTTTTGGGGTAAATACCAAAAGCAATGTTGATAAGACCAGAAGGATCGGCACAAAGTTCCCCACCAACTAGAGACATCTCAGTGAGCATCAGGTGCCTATTAATGTGCCCCCCAAACAGGATCTTAGCAGATTTCACCAAAAATTTGAAAAGTGCTGGTTTCTGAGCAGAAGATAAGCCCAAAGATTTAGATTTAGTGACTCTCCGAATGCCAGCCTGGAATGGTTCACCGTATGCTAAATCACCCATTTCACATCCTTCAATTTGCATCAAGTCTCTGAGTTCCTGCGGTGTGC
Source organism: Neocloeon triangulifer (assembly GCF_031216515.1). Taxonomy (NCBI): domain Eukaryota; kingdom Metazoa; phylum Arthropoda; class Insecta; order Ephemeroptera; family Baetidae; genus Neocloeon; species Neocloeon triangulifer. Next base: position 656,565 of record NW_026775552.1, read on the forward strand.
TAGAATGGTCGGCATTTTCAACAAAATAGTTGATGCATGTTTCAAGGCCGTATTTCGAAATCATGGCAAAAGAATAATTGACTGCGGCGATGAATCCAACAGGGTGTGATGTGTTGATTTTCCCGCTGATAAGCTTCTCAACGATCTCTTTCTTCACCATGCACTCATTCTTGTGGTAGTTTTCCCAGGCTTCAGATACACACGTCTCACTACAATAAAGAGCCTGGAACACAAATGGGAAAAATAAGACATATATTCATGCTTCGATAATAAATACGGTGAGGCATAAAATAGGAATTTGAAATTATCTCATAATTTCTATAATCTGGTATTATTTGAGTTTTATTGGTTTTGCAGAATTAAATTTGAATCTGACAAATGATGCTACATTAAATTTAAAACTCAAAAGCAGTGTATTTAAGATTTCGATTTGGGATATATATGAAGAAACAATAATCTAATGAAAATCAAATTTACCTGAGAGCAGGTCTGGCAAGGCTGGAGGTTTACACAAACCTTGAGGCAGCGACTGCAGTGGATCCAACTTGGATCACCTCCATTCATGTGGCAATGGTTGACCACGAGCTTTGGTTCCTCAATCAGCAGAACGTCACCTATGCAATAATAAAAGAGCATTTTAAAATCAATTTCAGCAAACAGATCATTCAAAATAATTATACCGGTGTTAATATTCCTGTTGGCCACCAATGACAATTTCTGGCCAATAAGCTTTATGTCGAGAGCTGACGAAATGGACGAGTCCTGGGGATGTGGTCCGCAGCACAGAGGAGGAGGTTCAAGGTACTCTACTCTGATTCGCGGCAACTTTGGCTGGTGACGTTCTGCGAATTGGCCTTTGATGCGCTCAAAGGCTGCCGACTCCATTTGCTGATCCTCAAACAGCCGCATAACCGCCTGCATGTGCACTTCGGCTTCAGTTTGCTGACCCTGAGCCTTGTAGCAGGTGGCCATTCTCAGGTGCAGTTTGTAAGCCAAATTATCAGGGTAGTTGTTCTGCAGAGCGAATTTGGCGTCGCTGATGCACTCGTCGTAGTAGCCCAGGCAAAGCAGGACTGCGCTTCGGTTGGCGTAGGCCAGGCCACGCAGTTCGCTGCCGGCAGCAGCCCTGGCGAGGCTCTTGGTGTAATGGGACACCGCGTTCCAGTAGTCGCCGGCCTGGAAGAACTCGTTGCCCAGGTTCCTCAACTTGTCCGGATCAATCAGTCCGAGAGGGAGCCCTCCATGTCTGATCTGCTCACCTTTCAGCATTTTTTGTCCAGAAAAGCACAAATATATAGCAGCAGAGCGTCCTGCACACAAGAGACAAGCGAGGTTTCACCTGAGGATATGAAAAGGTAAATTTTAGATAATATTAAAAGGAATTGCTTATCGAACAAATGGTTTCTGTTTTTATGGCACTTCTGCTGATCTGATGATCTCCATTTAATTTTAACTCACAAATTCTCTGAATTAATTATTGTGAGATGAAAGTTGAAAGTAGGAAAAAGGCCGGCTTTAAATTTAAAAATTGAGATACTTCTCATGTTCCGAATAATACCCTTTTTATCAAATGAAACCAAATTTTAACTTTTTCGTTCAACACATTCGCCGATTTGATTAACCTGATCGTTTTTGCGGCGCGAGTGGAAACGCCACTAAAAACCAGACACCAAAATCTCCTTAGATAACCTACCCTATTGAAATTTTTGCAAACGTCTGCGGCCGCCGCAACAGTCTCGTCCAACTTTTTTTTACCGTCCCGGCCCGTCCGAATTGGGTGTGCGCGGCAAAATGCCGAAGTAGGACACTCTATGCCGAAGCAAACGTGCAAGATGGCCGAAACCGACGCTCTCCGTTTTTGTGCCTTTGTGGTGTGCAAAATCTTACGGGTCGTCACACTGTCGAAGGGTGTGATTTTTGTTGAGAATCGTGCACACTTTTGCACAAACTTGTATGAACCAGGGCAGGCTTCTTTCGCTCCTGCCAGCGCCAGCACAACCCCCACCCCCTCTCGGCCTTCTCCGCAGCGCACCGTTGCCAAGCCTATAGGCCGTGCTACTCGTTTCCATGGCAACACACAATTTCTCTCAAGAGAAAATTATCACACTACATAAACAATTTTAAGTTTTTGATGTGCGAATTTAAATTTATATGTTCTATTTACATGGAATTATTAAAAAGTTCTCTGCTTCTTTTACGCTTAAGTCTGACATAAAGAGAAATATTATATCCGATATAATATCGACAAATGTAAAAATTAATAAAATAAAATAAAAGAATTCTTTTAAATTTTTCATGATTTTTATAAGATCTTTATGAATGGATTCCTGTTGACGTCCTTTTCAAAACAAAGACACTTATGTATGAAATTTCTTCAGGGTGATTTCACGTCTTAAAAACCAAAGTGTGGACGCTTATATGATTTATTTGACAATTATTTAAAACAGGTTTTCTAGATAAATGCTATCCTTCACATCTGCTTCACATCAAATTAAACCCACTCCGAATTATAAGCTCACAAATGAAATATAAATAAAATGAACAAAAGACAAACAAATGGAATTTTCATTTCCCTCTTTTTGTTACATAATATTTTATTTTTTGCATCGGATAGAAGCCTTAATTGTGATCAGCCCATCGTAAAAGAAATCTAAGGTAATCTTCTAATCTATTAAATACATTCAGGAGTTCAATACATATAATATTCAGATGTAACCCATTTATGGCGTATTATTGAACATATTCACAATATCGGTCTCAGTGGTTAGGTTAAATAATTTCATTCAATTCACATATTGTACATAATAAATGAAATGTTTTGAAATAAATTCATGCATTTTATCAATCAGACCTTAAACATTTCCTATGTAGAATTAATTAAAAGCATTAAAAGATAAGCTTTGGATTGGACTGTCTGCAAATTACTTCAAATTTTCTTCATTTGGTGGTCAACACGTCGGAGTATTTACTCCAGTCATCTCCTGAAGTGGTTAGAGCAGAATGGAACTGTCTTTTTACTTCGTCCAAGTTCCTGGCAGAATCTGTTACCACTTTTTCAGGACATTCCTCTGCAACTTTGACGTTGTTTGTGCTCTGCGCCTCGGATGAAATTTCTTGCTTGTCGGTTTGGACTGACTTTTCATCAGTTGGGGCTTTCTTTGAGGAAATCTGCAGCTGCTTCAACTCATTTCTATAAAACAAATTAACAAATAAGCTCCAAAGCTATATAGAAAATATTCAATATAAACTTGAGGTCAATTATTTCTTGCTTCGAAACGTCTTCGCTGGCTTTGCCGGCAGCTAACTTTGCCTCTGCAAGACTCAGCTTAGAATTTGTCTCTGATTCAAGCTTTTGGAGAATCTCCTGCGACTGAACAGCTTTGCTCAGAATGTCTTTCAGTTGTTTCGAGACCATTTTCTCACTTGCAAGACTTTTCTCTAAGGTTTTGATTTGACAAACAAGCTGAAAATCCATTATATAAAATAAGTTTATGAAACGTTTATAATAGTTAAACCTCTTTTGTCAAACTGCTTTCATTTGGTTTATCAGTGTTTTTCGATAGTAGCATATTTTTTTGAAGACCATCAATACATTCTGAAAAGTGGACTTTTATTATGCAAAAAAAATACTTATCTTAATTACTATAATCGAGAACTAAGGCAACAAAATGTGTACTTTGCTTTTCTACCAAGACATTCCGCAATTTGTCATATTCAATCAGATGACTTTTCTGCAGAGTCTCAAACATCTCAACTGAGGCATCAAAACCCACAGCTTGCTTACAACACTTTTCAACATCATCTTGAACTCGGCAAACTTCTTTTCTCAGCGAAGACAATTCACTGCACAATTCGAGTATCAAAATCAGTCATTTATACAAATTCTAATCTCACTGTTCAGACGATGCAAGATAAAATTTAACTTTGTCTTGAAAGCCTCCACAGGATTCGTTGAAATTGGCAAACTGAATCATCCTTGTCTCAAGACTCGCTGCTTTTTGTGTCAACTCCAGAATTTGAACCTAAAAAGGTGTCAAAGTAAAATTGCTGGCAAAATAAATAAAAAATCACCTCTAATTTGTGGGACTCTGCTCGGAGAACACCAATTTCCTGCTTGGCAAGAGACAACTGGACCTCCAATCTGAGTGCCTTCTGGACAGAAGTTTCCAACTCTGCGTCCTTCTTTCGGACACTTTGAGAATGAAAGTCCAGTTGCACTTGCAGACCGGACAGAGATCTTCGTTCGCACTCGAGCATTCGCTCCTGCTCGTTGCTTTTCATCGTCATTCTGCTCATTTCTCTCTGATCCAATGTGTGCACAACCTGAAATGTTTCCCAATTAAAATGATTATCTTTCACAAAATAAAAAAAGTACATACCCTTTTTTCTTGAAGTTCCCTGAGCATGAGGACAAGACGATGGTGGAGATCCGGAAAACTGGGCGAATCGATCTCGGCCTCTGCATTTTCTTCCTTTCTTGCGCCGGTTTCTTTTCCTCGATCTTTGTTTGACGACATTTTGTTCTTTTCTATATTCACCTTCTTTAATTGTAGCTCCAAATTGTCGATCAATCGCTACAGATGTGTATGAAGATATAATTATTATCGAAAATACCTGCCAACATTGTTTAAACACACAAAAAATTGTTAATAATTTTTGAATCTATGTATACGTTATTAAGCAGGTGCAAATAAAAACGATGGAAACATTAGAACTGTACACGTTTTCATGATCTCTCTAATGAAATTGCAGTCATATTAATATAATTATGTACGTACATAATTACGCTTATCATGCTAACGCAAATGAGCGAGCCGAGCGAGTGTTGACGTGTTTCGAGTCGACTAATTCGACTCGTTTCGTTTTGTTCTGTCTCATATGACGTGTCGCTCCTCGTCACTCTTCTGTCTCTTCTCTTTCTTGCTGCGTCTGCTTGTGGCGCTTGTGCTTGTCTTTCATTACTTAATTTCTCCTTTTTTCCTGCGTCAACGTGATCAAAGTGATCAAACCTCTCAAACCTGTTAAACTCAGATCACATTCCACCAAATCCACCAATAAAACGTCAATGGTCAATTATTCTCATTATTTCACGATCACGACTGCCGCTCCATCTCACGACGTTTCATGCAAGCATTGCCAAACTAACAAGTCTAAGCCGGGAAACAGCAGAGAGCAGAGTGAAGTAGAGTGAGCAGACAGACCAAGCAGACGCCGGACGCAGGTCATACGCAGGCCACACGCAGGCCGGACACAGGCCAGACGCCAAACTTGTGTGGCACAGACACAAAGAAGTCGCTCCTTGCAAGAATTAAGTCATCGACACCGACATCGCTTTTTCTCTCCGCATCTTTCATAAATTTGGCCAGAGGACGGAAATTCCGGGAAATTCCAACGACCATGGATCGTAGTTGGGTCAGTTCCTCAAGCGGATTCAAAGGTTTGTATCATAAATACTTTATTTCAGAAACATGTTAACGGTCTTTTGGACTCGCGGGGGTCGATTTTGGGGGTAGGCGAAGTTTCGTCGAAGAGCATGACAGAGAGAATGACAGAGTATGGGAGCATAATCTTCTGTCATTCTCTGTCATTAATCCTGTCATTCTGTGTCATTCTCTGTCATGGATTTTTTAGCTGGGCCCATGTGAGGCCCAAGCCGGGCCCATTTCATTCTCTGTCATTCCCTGCCATTCTGTGTGATTCCCTGTCATACTGTGTGATTCTCTGTCATATTTTATCATTCTGTGTCATTCCCTGCCATTATGTGTCATTCTGTGTCATTCTTTGTCATAATGTGTCGTTTTGTGTAATTCTCTGTCATTTTGTGTCATTCATATTTTAGGGGCCCCATATGGGACCCTAACACTGGGCCCATTTCGTTTTACTTCATTCCCTGTCATTCTTTGTCATTCCCTGTCATTCTGTGTCATTCACTGTCATTATGTGTCATTCACTGTCATTATGTGTCATTCTCTGTCATTTTGTGTCATTCTGTGTAATTTTGGGACATTCCCTACCAGCTGCCCGCGCGTCAATATTTAAAGAAAAAAAGTGCAATTAACAATATTTTGAGCTCATGGATAAAAATTTTTTGTGTTTTTTGTGATGATGATCAATAAGTATATTGTTAATTGAACTTTTTTTCTTTAAATATTGACGCGCGGGCAGCTGGTAGGGAATGGCCCAAAATTGCACAGAATGACACAATATTACACAGAATGACACAAAATTAACAAGAATAACACTAAATGACAGAGAATGACACATAATGACAGGGAATGACACAGAATGACAGGGAATGACACAGAATGACAGGGAATGAAGTAAAACGAAATGGGCCCAGTGTTAGGGTCCCATATGAGGCCCCTAAAATATGAATGACACAAAAAATGACAGAGAATTACACAAAATGACACAGAATGACACATAATGGCAGGGAATGACACAGAATGACACAACATGACACAGAATGATAAAATATCACAGAGAATCACACAGTATGACAGGGAATCACACAGAATGGCAGAGAATGACAGAGAATGAAATGGGCCCGGCTTGGGCCTCACATGGGCCCAGCTAAAAAAATCCATGACAGAGAATGACACAGAATGACAGGATTAATGACAGAGAATGACAGAAGATGATGATCCCATACTCTGCCATTCTCTGTCATGCTCTTCGACAAAGGCTTTTAAAATTCAGGTCTATCGTTTAGTCTTCCCGCTTCTCTAGTTCCTGTTTAGAGCGCCCGCCGCTTTATTTTTTAGCACAATCCTTAAAATAACTATATTTTTCCAACTATTTATGACTTTCCAGCTCTAAATATTTTAATAAGAAACGGCGCTTTTAAAATTCAGGTCTATCGTTTAGTCTTCCCGCTTCTCTAGTTCCTGTTTAGAGCGCTCGCCGCTTTATTTTTTAATACAATCCTTAAAATAACTATATTTTTCCAACTATTTCTGACTCTCGAGCTCTAAATTTATTTATAAGAAACGGCGCTTTTAAAATTCAGGTCTATCGTTTAGTCTTCCCGCTTCACTAGTTCCTGTTTAGAGCGCTCGCCGCTTTATTTTTTAATACAATCCTTAAAATAACTATATTTTTCCAACTATTTCTGACTCTCGAGCTCTAAATATTTTAATAAGAAACGGCGCTTTTAAAATTCTGGTCTATCGTTTAGTCTTCCCGCTTCTCTAGTTCCTGTTTAGAGCGCTCGCCGCTTTATTTTTTAACACAATCCTTAAAATAACTATATTTTTCCAACTATTTCTGACTCTCGAGCTCTAAATTTATTTATAAGAAACGGCGCTTTTAAAATTCAGGTCTATCGTTTAGTCTTCCCGCTTCTCTTGTTGCTGTTTAGAGCGCTCGCCGCTTTATTTTTTAACACAATCCTTAAAATAACTATATTTTTCCAACTATTTCTGACTCTCGAGCTCTAAATTTATTTATAAGAAACGGCGCTTTTAAAATTCAGGTCTATCGTTTAGTCTTCCCGCTTCTCTAGTTCCTGTTTAGAGCGCTCGCCGCTTTATTTTTTAACACAATCCTTAAAATAACTATATTTTTCCAACTATTTCTGACTCTCGAGCTCTAAATTTATTTATAAGAAACGGCGCTTTTAAAATTCAGGTCTATCGTTTAGTCTTCCCGCTTCTCTAGTTCCTGTTTAGAGCGCTCGCCGCTTTATTTTTTAACACAATCCTTAAAATAACTATATTTTTCCAACTATTTCTGACTCTCGAGCTCTAAATTTATTTATAAGAAACGGCGCTTTTAAAATTCAGGTCTATCGTTTAGTCTTCCCGCTTCTCTAGTTCCTGTTTAGAGCGCTCGCCGCTTTATTTTTTAACACAATCCTTAAAATAACTATAATTTTCCAACTATTTCTGACTCTCGAGCTCTAAATATTTTAATAAGAAACGGCGCTTTTAAAATTCAGGTCTATCGTTTAGTCTTCCCGCTTCTCTTGTTGCTGTTTAGAGCGCTCGCCGCTTTATTTTTTAACACAATCCTTAAAATAACTATATTTTTCCAACTATTTCTGACTTTCGAGCTCTAAATATTTTAATAAGAAACGGCGCTTTTAAAATTCAGGTCTATCGTTTAGTCTTCCCGCTTCTCTAGTTCCTGTTTAGAGCGCTCGCCGCTTTATTTTTTAACACAATCCTTAAAATAACTATATTTTTCCAACTATTTCTGACTTTCGAGCTCTAAATATTTTAATAAGAAACGGCGCTTTTAAAATTCAGGTCTATCGTTTAGTCTTCCCGCTTCTCTAGTTCCTGTTTAGAGCGCTCGCCGCTTTATTTTTTAACACAATCCTTAAAATAACTATATTTTTCCAACTATTTCTGACTCTCGAGCTCTAAATTTATTTATAAGAAACGGCGCTTTTAAAATTCAGGTCTATCGTTTAGTCTTCCCGCTTCTCTAGTTCCTGTTTAGAGCGCTCGCCGCTTTATTTTTTAACACAATCCTTAAAATAACTATATTTTTCCAACTATTTCTGACTCTCGAGCTCTAAATTTATTTATAAGAAACGGCGCTTTTAAAATTCAGGTCTATCGTTTAGTCTTCCCGCTTCTCTAGTTCCTGTTTAGAGCGCTCGCCGCTTTATTTTTTAACACAATCCTTAAAATAACTATAATTTTCCAACTATTTCTGACTCTCGAGCTCTAAATATTTTAATAAGAAAAGGCGCTTTTAAAATTCAGGTCTATCGTTTAGTCTTCCCGCTTCTCTAGTTCCTGTTTAGAGCGCTCGCCGCTTTATTTTTTAACACAATCCTTAAAATAACTATATTTTTCCAACTATTTCTGACTTTCGAGCTCTAAATATTTTAATAAGAAACGGCGCTTTTAAAATTCAGGTCTATCGTTTAGTCTTCCCGCTTCTCTAGTTCCTGTTTAGAGCGCTCGCCGCTTTATTTTTTAATACAATCCTTAAAATAACTATATTTTTCCAACTATTTCTGACTCTCGAGCTCTTAATTTATTTATAAGAAACGGCGCTTTTAAAATTCAGGTCTATCGTTTAGTCTTCCCGCTTCTCTAGTTGCTGTTTAGAGCGCCCGCCGCTTTATTTTTTAACACAATCCTTAAAATAACTATATTTTTCCAACTATTTCTGACTCTCGAGCTCTTAATTTATTTATAAGAAACGGCGCTTTTAAAATTCAGGTCTATCGTTTAGTCTTCCCCCTTCTCTAGTTCCTGTTTAGAGCGCTCGCCGCTTTATTTTTTAACACAATCCTTAAAATAACTATATTTTTCCAACTATTTCTGACTCTCGAGCTCTAAATTTATTTATAAGAAACGGCGCTTTTAAAATTCAGGTCTATCGTTTAGTCTTCCCGCTTCTCTAGTTCCTGTTTAGAGCGCTCGCCGCTTTATTTTTTAACACAATCCTTAAAATAACTATATTTTTCCAACTATTTCTGACTCTCGAGCTCTAAATTTATTTATAAGAAACGGCGCTTTTAAAATTCAGGTCTATCGTTAAGTCTTCCCGCTTCTCTAGTTCCTGTTTAGAGCGCTCGCCGCTTTATTTTTTAATACAATCCTTAAAATAACTATATTTTTCCAACTATTTCTGACTCTCGAGCTCTTAATTTATTTATAAGCAACGGCGCTTTTAAAATTCAGGTCTATCGTTTAGTCTTCCCGCTTCTCTAGTTCCTGTTTAGAGCGCTCGCCGCTTTATTTTTTAACACAATCCTTAAAATAACTATATTTTTCCAACTATTTCTGACTCTCGAGCTCTAAATTTATTTATAAGAAACGGCGCTTTTAAAATTCAGGTCTATCGTTAAGTCTTCCCGCTTCTCTAGTTCCTGTTTAGAGCGCTCGCCGCTTTATTTTTTAATACAATCCTTAAAATAACTATATTTTTCCAACTATTTCTGACTCTCGAGCTCTTAATTTATTTATAAGCAACGGCGCTTTTAAAATTCAGGTCTATCGTTTAGTCTTCCCGCTTCTCTAGTTCCTGTTTAGAGCGCTCGCCGCTTTATTTTTTAACACAATCCTTAAAATAACTATATTTTTCCAACTATTTCTGACTCTCGAGCTCTAAATTTATTTATAAGCAACGGCGCTTTTAAAATTCAGGTCTATCGTTTAGTCTTCCCGCTTCTCTAGTTCCTGTTTAGAGCGCCCGCCGCTTTATTTTTTAACACAATCCTTAAAATAACTATATTTTTCCAACTATTTCTGACTCTCGAGCTCTAAATTTATTTATAAGAAACGGCGCTTTTAAAATTCAGGTCTATCGTTTAGTCTTCCCCCTTCTCTAGTTCCTGTTTAGAGCGCTCGCCGCTTTATTTTTTAATACAATCCTTAAAATAACTATATTTTTCCAACTATTTCTGACTCTCGAGCCCTTAATTTATTTATAAGCAACGGCGCTTTTAAAATTCAGGTCTATCGTTTAGTCTTCCCGCTTCTCTAGTTCCTGTTTAGAGCGCTCGCCGCTTTATTTTTTAACACAATCCTTAAAATAACTATATTTTTCCAACTATTTCTGACTCTCGAGCTCTAAATTTATTTATAAGAAACGGCGCTTTTAAAATTCAGGTCTATCGTTCAGTCTTCCCGCTTCTCTAGTTCCTGTTTAGAGCGCTCGCCGCTTTATTTTTTAACACAATCCTTAACATAACTATATTTTTCCAACTATTTCTGACTCTCGAGCTCTAAATTTATTTATAAGAAACGGCGCTTTTAAAATTCAGGTCTATCGTTTAGTCTTCCCGCTTCTCTAGTTCCTGTTTAGAGCGCTCGCCGCTTTATTTTTTAACACAATCCTTAAAATAACTATATTTTTCCAACTATTTCTGACCCTCGAGCTCTAAATTTATTTATAAGAAACGGCGCTTTTAAAATTCAGGTCTATCGTTTAGTCTTCCCGCTTCTCTTGTTGCTGTTTAGAGCGCTCGCCGCTTTATTTTTTAACACAATCCTTAAAATAACTATATTTTTCCAACTATTTCTGACTCTCGAGCTCTAAATTTATTTATAAGAAACGGCGCTTTTAAAATTCAGGTCTATCGTTTAGTCTTCCCGCTTCTCTAGTTCCTGTTTAGAGCGCTCGCCGCTTTATTTTTTAACACAATCCTTAAAATAACTATATTTTTCCAACTATTTCTGACTCTCGAGCTCTAAATTTATTTATAAGAAACGGCGCTTTTAAAATTCAGGTCTATCGTTTAGTCTTCCCGCTTCTCTAGTTCCTGTTTAGAGCGCTCGCCGCTTTATTTTTTAACACAATCCTTAAAATAACTATATTTTTCCAACTATTTCTGACTCTCGAGCTCTAAATTTATTTATAAGAAACGGCGCTTTTAAAATTCAGGTCTATCGTTTAGTCTTCCCGCTTCTCTAGTTCCTGTTTAGAGCGCTCGCCGCTTTATTTTTTAACACAATCCTTAAAATAACTATAATTTTCCAACTATTTCTGACTCTCGAGCTCTAAATATTTTAATAAGAAACGGCGCTTTTAAAATTCAGGTCTATCGTTTAGTCTTCCCGCTTCTCTTGTTGCTGTTTAGAGCGCTCGCCGCTTTATTTTTTAACACAATCCTTAAAATAACTATATTTTTCCAACTATTTCTGACTTTCGAGCTCTAAATATTTTAATAAGAAACGGCGCTTTTAAAATTCAGGTCTATCGTTTAGTCTTCCCGCTTCTCTAGTTCCTGTTTAGAGCGCTCGCCGCTTTATTTTTTAACACAATCCTTAAAATAACTATATTTTTCCAACTATTTCTGACTTTCGAGCTCTAAATATTTTAATAAGAAACGGCGCTTTTAAAATTCAGGTCTATCGTTTAGTCTTCCCGCTTCTCTAGTTCCTGTTTAGAGCGCTCGCCGCTTTATTTTTTAACACAATCCTTAAAATAACTATATTTTTCCAACTATTTCTGACTCTCGAGCTCTAAATTTATTTATAAGAAACGGCGCTTTTAAAATTCAGGTCTATCGTTTAGTCTTCCCGCTTCTCTAGTTCCTGTTTAGAGCGCTCGCCGCTTTATTTTTTAACACAATCCTTAAAATAACTATATTTTTCCAACTATTTCTGACTCTCGAGCTCTAAATTTATTTATAAGAAACGGCGCTTTTAAAATTCAGGTCTATCGTTTAGTCTTCCCGCTTCTCTAGTTCCTGTTTAGAGCGCTCGCCGCTTTATTTTTTAACACAATCCTTAAAATAACTATAATTTTCCAACTATTTCTGACTCTCGAGCTCTAAATATTTTAATAAGAAAAGGCGCTTTTAAAATTCAGGTCTATCGTTTAGTCTTCCCGCTTCTCTAGTTCCTGTTTAGAGCGCTCGCCGCTTTATTTTTTAACACAATCCTTAAAATAACTATATTTTTCCAACTATTTCTGACTTTCGAGCTCTAAATATTTTAATAAGAAACGGCGCTTTTAAAATTCAGGTCTATCGTTTAGTCTTCCCGCTTCTCTAGTTCCTGTTTAGAGCGCTCGCCGCTTTATTTTTTAATACAATCCTTAAAATAACTATATTTTTCCAACTATTTCTGACTCTCGAGCTCTTAATTTATTTATAAGAAACGGCGCTTTTAAAATTCAGGTCTATCGTTTAGTCTTCCCGCTTCTCTAGTTGCTGTTTAGAGCGCCCGCCGCTTTATTTTTTAACACAATCCTTAAAATAACTATATTTTTCCAACTATTTCTGACTCTCGAGCTCTTAATTTATTTATAAGAAACGGCGCTTTTAAAATTCAGGTCTATCGTTTAGTCTTCCCCCTTCTCTAGTTCCTGTTTAGAGCGCTCGCCGCTTTATTTTTTAACACAATCCTTAAAATAACTATATTTTTCCAACTATTTCTGACTCTCGAGCTCTAAATTTATTTATAAGAAACGGCGCTTTTAAAATTCAGGTCTATCGTTTAGTCTTCCCGCTTCTCTAGTTCCTGTTTAGAGCGCTCGCCGCTTTATTTTTTAACACAATCCTTAAAATAACTATATTTTTCCAACTATTTCTGACTCTCGAGCTCTAAATTTATTTATAAGAAACGGCGCTTTTAAAATTCAGGTCTATCGTTTAGTCTTCCCCCTTCTCTAGTTCCTGTTTAGAGCGCTCGCCGCTTTATTTTTTAATACAATCCTTAAAATAACTATATTTTTCCAACTATTTCTGACTCTCGAGCTCTTAATTTATTTATAAGCAACGGCGCTTTTAAAATTCAGGTCTATCGTTTAGTCTTCCCGCTTCTCTAGTTCCTGTTTAGAGCGCTCGCCGCTTTATTTTTTAACACAATCCTTAAAATAACTATATTTTTCCAACTATTTCTGACTCTCGAGCTCTAAATTTATTTATAAGAAACGGCGCTTTTAAAATTCAGGTCTATCGTTCAGTCTTCCCGCTTCTCTAGTTCCTGTTTAGAGCGCTCGCCGCTTTATTTTTTAACACAATCCTTAACATAACTATATTTTTCCAACTATTTCTGACTCTCGAGCTCTAAATTTATTTATAAGAAACGGCGCTTTTAAAATTCAGGTCTATCGTTTAGTCTTCCCGCTTCTCTAGTTCCTGTTTAGAGCGCTCGCCGCTTTATTTTTTAACACAATCCTTAAAATAACTATATTTTTCCAACTATTTCTGACTCTCGAGCTCTAAATTTATTTATAAGAAACGGCGCTTTTAAAATTCAGGTCTATCGTTCAGTCTTCCCGCTTCTCTAGTTCCTGTTTAGAGCGCTCGCCGCTTTATTTTTTAATACAATCCTTAAAATAACTATATTTTTCCAACTATTTCTGACTCTCGAGCTCTTAATTTATTTATAAGAAACGGCGCTTTTAAAATTCAGGTCTATCGTTTAGTCTTCCCGCTTCTCTAGTTCCTGTTTAGAGCGCTCGCCGCTTTATTTTTTAACACAATCCTTAAAATAACTATATTTTTCCAACTATTTCTGACTCTCGAGCTCTAAATTTATTTATAAGAAACGGCGCTTTTAAAATTCAGGTCTATCGATTAGTCTTCCCGCTTCTCTAGTTCCTGTTTAGAGCGCTCGCCGCTTTATTTTTGAACACAATCCTTAAAATAACTATATTTTTCCAACTATTTCTGACTCTCGAGCTCTAAATTTATTTAAAAGAAACGGCGCTTTTAAAATTCAGGTCTATCGTTTAGTCTTCCCGCTTCTCTTGTTGCTGTTTAGAGCGCTCGCCGCTTTATTTTTTAACACAATCCTTAAAATAACTATATTTTTCTAACTATTTCTGACTCTCGAGCTCTAAATTTATTTATAAGAAACGGCGCTTTTAAAATTCAGGTCTATCGTTTAGTCTTCCCGCTTCTCTAGTTCCTGTTTAGTGCGCTCGCCGCTTTATTTTTTAACACAATCCTTAAAATAACTATATTTTTCTAACTATTTCTGACTCTCGAGCTCTAAATTTATTTATAAGAAACGGCGCTTTTAAAATTCAGGTCTATCGTTTAGTCTTCCCGCTTCTCTAGTTCCTGTTTAGAGCGCTCGCCGCTTTATTTTTTAACACAATCCTTAAAATAACTATATTTTTCCAACTATTTCTGACTCTCGAGCTCTAAATTTATTTATAAGAAACGGCGCTTTTAAAATTCAGGTCTATCGTTTAGTCTTCCCGCTTCTCTTGTTGCTGTTTAGAGCGCTCGCCGCTTTATTTTTTAACACAATCCTTAAAATAACTATATTTTTCCAACTATTTCTGACTTTCGAGCTCTAAATATTTTAATAAGAAACGGCGCTTTTAAAATTCAGGTCTATCGTTTAGTCTTCCCGCTTCTCTTGTTGCTGTTTAGAGCGCTCGCCGCTTTATTTTTTAACACAATCCTTAAAATAACTATATTTTTCCAACTATTTCTGACTCTCGAGCTCTAAATTTATTTATAAGAAACGGCGCTTTTAAAATTCAGGTCTATCGTTTAGTCTTCCCGCTTCTCTAGTTCCTGTTTAGAGCGCTCGCCGCTTTATTTTTTAACACAATCCTTAAAATAACTATATTTTTCCAACTATTTCTGACTCTCGAGCTCTAAATTTATTTATAAGAAACGGCGCTTTTAAAATTCAGGTCTATCGTTTAGTCTTCCCGCTTCTCTAGTTCCTGTTTAGAGCGCTCGCCGCTTTATTTTTTAACACAATCCTTAAAATAACTATATTTTTCCAACTATTTCTGACTCTCGAGCTCTAAATTTATTTATAAGAAACGGCGCTTTTAAAATTCAGGTCTATCGTTTAGTCTTCCCGCTTCTCTAGTTCCTGTTTAGAGCGCTCGCCGCTTTATTTTTTAACACAATCCTTAAAATAACTATATTTTTCCAACTATTTCTGACTCTCGAGCTCTAAATTTATTTATAAGAAACGGCGCTTTTAAAATTCAGGTCTATCGTTTAGTCTTCCCGCTTCTCTAGTTCCTGTTTAGAGCGCTCGCCGCTTTATTTTTTAGCACAATCTTTAAAATAACTATATTTTTCCAACTATTTCTGACTCTTGAGCTCTAAATTTATTTATAAGAAACGGCGCTTTTAAAATTCAGGTCTATCGTTTAGTCTTCCCGCTTCTCTAGTTGCTGTTTAGAGCGCTCGCCGCTTTATTTTTTAATACAATCCTTAAAATAACTATATTTTTCCAACTATTTCTGACTCTCGGGCTCTGAATTTATTTATAAGAAACGGCGCTTTTAAAATTCAGGTCTATCGTTTAGTCTTCCCGCTTCTCTAGTTCCTGTTTAGAGCGCTCGCCGCTTTATTTTTTAGCACAATCTTTAAAATAACTATATTTTTCCAACTATTTCTGACTCTTGAGCTCTAAATTTATTTATAAGAAACGGCGCTTTTAAAATTCAGGTCTATCGTTTAGTCTTCCCGCTTCTCTAGTTGCTGTTTAGAGCGCTCGCCGCTTTATTTTTTAACACAATCCTTAAAATAACTATATTTTTCCAACTATTTCTGACTCTCGAGCTCTAAATTTATTTATAAGAAACGGCGCTTTTAAAATTCAGGTCTATTGTTTAGTCTTCCCGCTTCTCTAGTTCCTGTTTAGAGCGCTCGCCGCTTTATTTTTTAACACAATCCTTAAAATAACTATATTTTTCCAACTATTTCTGACTCTCGAGCTCTAAATTTATTTATAAGAAACGGCGCTTTTAAAATTCAGGTCTATCGTTTAGTCTTCCCGCTTCTCTAGTTCCTGTTTAGAGCGCTCGCCGCTTTATTTTTTAACACAATCCTTAAAATAACTATATTTTTCCAACTATTTCTGACTCTCGAGCTCTAAATTTATTTATAAGAAACGGCGCTTTTAAAATTCAGGTCTATCGTTAAGTCTTCCCGCTTCTCTAGTTCCTGTTTAGAGCGCTCGCCGCTTTATTTTTTAATACAATCCTTAAAATAACTATATTTTTCCAACTATTTCTGACTCTCGAGCTCTAAATTTATTTATAAGAAACGGCGCTTTTAAAATTCAGGTCTATTGTTTAGTCTTCCCGCTTCTCTAGTTCCTGTTTAGAGCGCTCGCCGCTTTATTTTTTAACACAATCCTTAAAATAACTATATTTTTCCAACTATTTCTGACTCTCGAGCTCTAAATTTATTTATAAGCAACGGCGCTTTTAAAATTCAGGTCTATCGTTTAGTCTTCCCGCTTCTCTAGTTCCTGTTTAGAGCGCTCGCCGCTTTATTTTTTAACACAATCCTTAAAATAACTATATTTTTCCAACTATTTATGACTTTCGAGATCTAAATTTATTTATAAGAAACGGCGCTTTTAAAATTCAGGTCTATCGTTTAGTCTTCCCGCTTCTCTAGTTCCTGTTTAGAGCGCTCGCCGCTTTATTTTTTAACACAATCCTTAAAATAACTATATTTTTCCAACTATTTCTGACTCTCGAGCTCTAAATTTATTTATAAGAAACGGCGCTTTTAAAATTCAGGTCTATCGTTTAGTCTTCCCGCTTCTCTTGTTGCTGTTTAGAGCGCTCGCCGCTTTATTTTTTAACACAATCCTTAAAATAACTATATTTTTCCAACTATTTCTGACTTTCGAGCTCTAAATATTTTAATAAGAAACGGCGCTTTTAAAATTCAGGTCTATCGTTTAGTCTTCCCGCTTCTCTTGTTGCTGTTTAGAGCGCTCGCCGCTTTATTTTTTAACACAATCCTTAAAATAACTATATTTTTCCAACTATTTCTGACTCTCGAGCTCTAAATTTATTTATAAGAAACGGCGCTTTTAAAATTCAGGTCTATCGTTTAGTCTTCCCGCTTCTCTAGTTGCTGTTTAGAGCGCTCGCCGCTTTATTTTTTAACACAATCCTTAAAATAACTATATTTTTCCAACTATTTCTGACTTTCGAGCTCTAAATATTTTAATAAGATACGGCGCTTTTAAAATTCAGGTCTATCGTTCAGTCTTCCCGCTTCTCTAGTTCCTGTTTAGAGCGCTCGCCGCTTTATTTTTTAACACAATCCTTAAAATAACTATATTTTTCCAACTATTTCTGACTTTCGAGCTCTAAATATTTTAATAAGAAACGGCGCTTTTAAAATTCAGGTCTATCGTTTAGTCTTCCCGCTTCTCTTGTTGCTGTTTAGAGCGCTCGCCGCTTTATTTTTTAACACAATCCTTAAAATAACTATATTTTTCCAACTATTTCTGACTCTCGAGCTCTAAATTTATTTATAAGAAACGGCGCTTTTAAAATTCAGGTCTATCGTTTAGTCTTCCCGCTTCTCTAGTTGCTGTTTAGAGCGCTCGCCGCTTTATTTTTTAACACAATCCTTAAAATAACTATATTTTTCCAACTATTTCTGACTTTCGAGCTCTAAATATTTTAATAAGATACGGCGCTTTTAAAATTCAGGTCTATCGTTCAGTCTTCCCGCTTCTCTAGTTCCTGTTTAGAGCGCTCGCCGCTTTATTTTTTAACACAATCCTTAAAATAACTATATTTTTCCAACTATTTCTGACTTTCGAGCTCTAAATATTTTAATAAGAAACGGCGCTTTTAAAATTCAGGTCTATCGTTTAGTCTTCCCGCTTCTCTTGTTGCTGTTTAGAGCGCTCGCCGCTTTATTTTTTAACACAATCCTTAAAATAACTATATTTTTCCAACTATTTCTGACTCTCGAGCTCTAAATTTATTTATAAGAAACGGCGCTTTTAAAATTCAGGTCTATCGTTTAGTCTTCCCGCTTCTCTTGTTGCTGTTTAGAGCGCTCGCCGCTTTATTTTTTAACACAATCCTTAAAATAACTATATTTTTCCAATTATTTCTGACTCTCGAGCTCTAAATTTATTTATAAGAAACGGCGCTTTTAAAATTCAGGTCTATCGTTTAGTCTTCCCGCTTCTCTAGTTCCTGTTTAGAGCGCTCGCCGCTTTATTTTTTAGCACAATCTTTAAAATAACTATATTTTTCCAACTATTTCTGACTCTTGAGCTCTAAATTTATTTATAAGAAACGGCGCTTTTAAAATTCAGGTCTATCGTTTAGTCTTCCCGCTTCTCTAGTTGCTGTTTAGAGCGCTCGCCGCTTTATTTTTTAACACAATCCTTAAAATAACTATATTTTTCCAACTATTTCTGACTCTCGAGCTCTAAATTTATTTATAAGAAACGGCGCTTTTAAAATTCAGGTCTATTGTTTAGTCTTCCCGCTTCTCTAGTTCCTGTTTAGAGCGCTCGCCGCTTTATTTTTTAACACAATCCTTAAAATAACTATATTTTTCCAACTATTTCTGACTCTCGAGCTCTAAATTTATTTATAAGAAACGGCGCTTTTAAAATTCAGGTCTATCGTTTAGTCTTCCCGCTTCTCTAGTTCCTGTTTAGAGCGCTCGCCGCTTTATTTTTTAACACAATCCTTAAAATAACTATATTTTTCCAACTATTTCTGACTCTCGAGCTCTAAATTTATTTATAAGAAACGGCGCTTTTAAAATTCAGGTCTATCGTTTAGTCTTCCCGCTTCTCTAGTTCCTGTTTAGAGCGCTCGCCGCTTTATTTTTTAATACAATCCTTAAAATAACTATATTTTTCCAACTATTTCTGACTCTCGAGCTCTAAATTTATTTATAAGAAACGGCGCTTTTAAAATTCAGGTCTATCGTTAAGTCTTCCCGCTTCTCTAGTTCCTGTTTAGAGCGCTCGCCGCTTTATTTTTTAATACAATCCTTAAAATAACTATATTTTTCCAACTATTTCTGACTCTCGAGCTCTAAATTTATTTATAAGCAACGGCGCTTTTAAAATTCAGGTCTATCGTTTAGTCTTCCCGCTTCTCTAGTTCCTGTTTAGAGCGCTCGCCGCTTTATTTTTTAACACAATCCTTAAAATAACTATATTTTTCCAACTATTTCTGACTCTCGAGCTCTAAATTTATTTATAAGCAACGGCGCTTTTAAAATTCAGGTCTATCGTTTAGTCTTCCCGCTTCTCTAGTTCCTGTTTAGAGCGCTCGCCGCTTTATTTTTTAACACAATCCTTAAAATAACTATATTTTTCCAACTATTTCTGACTCTCGAGCTCTAAATTTATTTATAAGCAACGGCGCTTTTAAAATTCAGGTCTATCGTTTAGTCTTCCCGCTTCTCTAGTTCCTGTTTAGAGCGCTCGCCGCTTTATTTTTTAACACAATCCTTAAAATAACTATATTTTTCCAACTATTTCTGACTCTCGAGATCTAAATTTATTTATAAGAAACGGCGCTTTTAAAATTCAGGTCTATCGTTTAGTCTTCCCGCTTCTCTAGTTCCTGTTTAGAGCGCTCGCCGCTTTATTTTTTAACACAATCCTTAAAATAACTATATTTTTCCAACTATTTCTGACTCTCGAGCTCTAAATTTATTTATAAGCAACGGCGCTTTTAAAATTCAGGTCTATCGTTTAGTCTTCCCGCTTCTCTAGTTCCTGTTTAGAGCGCTCGCCGCTTTATTTTTTAACACAATCCTTAAAATAACTATATTTTTCCAACTATTTATGACTTTCGAGATCTAAATTTATTTATAAGAAACGGCGCTTTTAAAATTCAGGTCTATCGTTTAGTCTTCCCGCTTCTCTAGTTCCTGTTTAGAGCGCTCGCCGCTTTATTTTTTAACACAATCCTTAAAATAACTATATTTTTCCAACTATTTCTGACTCTCGAGCTCTAAATTTATTTATAAGCAACGGCGCTTTTAAAATTCAGGTCTATCGTTTAGTCTTCCCGCTTCTCTAGTTCCTGTTTAGAGCGCTCGCCGCTTTATTTTTTAACACAATCCTTAAAATAACTATATTTTTCCAACTATTTATGACTTTCGAGATCTAAATTTATTTATAAGAAACGGCGCTTTTAAAATTCAGGTCTATCGTTTAGTCTTCCCGCTTCTCTAGTTCCTGTTTAGAGCGCTCGCCGCTTTATTTTTTAACACAATCCTTAAAATAACTATATTTTTCCAACTATTTCTGACTCTCGAGCTCTAAATTTATTTATAAGAAACGGCGCTTTTAAAATTCAGGTCTATCGTTTAGTCTTCCCGCTTCTCTTGTTGCTGTTTAGAGCGCTCGCCGCTTTATTTTTTAACACAATCCTTAAAATAACTATATTTTTCCAACTATTTCTGACTTTCGAGCTCTAAATATTTTAATAAGAAACGGCGCTTTTAAAATTCAGGTCTATCGTTTAGTCTTCCCGCTTCTCTTGTTGCTGTTTAGAGCGCTCGCCGCTTTATTTTTTAACACAATCCTTAAAATAACTATATTTTTCCAACTATTTCTGACTCTCGAGCTCTAAATTTATTTATAAGAAACGGCGCTTTTAAAATTCAGGTCTATCGTTTAGTCTTCCCGCTTCTCTTGTTGCTGTTTAGAGCGCTCGCCGCTTTATTTTTTAACACAATCCTTAAAATAACTATATTTTTCCAATTATTTCTGACTCTCGAGCTCTAAATTTATTTATAAGAAACGGCGCTTTTAAAATTCAGGTCTATCGTTTAGTCTTCCCGCTTCTCTAGTTCCTGTTTAGAGCGCTCGCCGCTTTATTTTTTAGCACAATCTTTAAAATAACTATATTTTTCCAACTATTTCTGACTCTTGAGCTCTAAATTTATTTATAAGAAACGGCGCTTTTAAAATTCAGGTCTATCGTTTAGTCTTCCCGCTTCTCTAGTTGCTGTTTAGAGCGCTCGCCGCTTTATTTTTTAACACAATCCTTAAAATAACTATATTTTTCCAACTATTTCTGACTTTCGAGCTCTAAATATTTTAATAAGATACGGCGCTTTTAAAATTCAGGTCTATCGTTCAGTCTTCCCGCTTCTCTAGTTCCTGTTTAGAGCGCTCGCCGCTTTATTTTTTAACACAATCCTTAAAATAACTATATTTTTCCAACTATTTCTGACTTTCGAGCTCTAAATATTTTAATAAGAAACGGCGCTTTTAAAATTCAGGTCTATCGTTTAGTCTTCCCGCTTCTCTTGTTGCTGTTTAGAGCGCTCGCCGCTTTATTTTTTAACACAATCCTTAAAATAACTATATTTTTCCAACTATTTCTGACTCTCGAGCTCTAAATTTATTTATAAGAAACGGCGCTTTTAAAATTCAGGTCTATCGTTTAGTCTTCCCGCTTCTCTTGTTGCTGTTTAGAGCGCTCGCCGCTTTATTTTTTAACACAATCCTTAAAATAACTATATTTTTCCAATTATTTCTGACTCTCGAGCTCTAAATTTATTTATAAGAAACGGCGCTTTTAAAATTCAGGTCTATCGTTTAGTCTTCCCGCTTCTCTAGTTCCTGTTTAGAGCGCTCGCCGCTTTATTTTTTAGCACAATCTTTAAAATAACTATATTTTTCCAACTATTTCTGACTCTTGAGCTCTAAATTTATTTATAAGAAACGGCGCTTTTAAAATTCAGGTCTATCGTTTAGTCTTCCCGCTTCTCTAGTTGCTGTTTAGAGCGCTCGCCGCTTTATTTTTTAACACAATCCTTAAAATAACTATATTTTTCCAACTATTTCTGACTCTCGAGCTCTAAATTTATTTATAAGAAACGGCGCTTTTAAAATTCAGGTCTATTGTTTAGTCTTCCCGCTTCTCTAGTTCCTGTTTAGAGCGCTCGCCGCTTTATTTTTTAACACAATCCTTAAAATAACTATATTTTTCCAACTATTTCTGACTCTCGAGCTCTAAATTTATTTATAAGAAACGGCGCTTTTAAAATTCAGGTCTATTGTTTAGTCTTCCCGCTTCTCTAGTTCCTGTTTAGAGCGCTCGCCGCTTTATTTTTTAATACAATCCTTAAAATAACTATATTTTTCCAACTATTTCTGACTCTCGAGCTCTAAATTTATTTATAAGAAACGGCGCTTTTAAAATTCAGGTCTATCGTTAAGTCTTCCCGCTTCTCTAGTTCCTGTTTAGAGCGCTCGCCGCTTTATTTTTTAATACAATCCTTAAAATAACTATATTTTTCCAACTATTTCTGACTCTCGAGCTCTAAATTTATTTATAAGCAACGGCGCTTTTAAAATTCAGGTCTATCGTTTAGTCTTCCCGCTTCTCTAGTTCCTGTTTAGAGCGCTCGCCGCTTTATTTTTTAACACAATCCTTAAAATAACTATATTTTTCCAACTATTTCTGACTCTCGAGCTCTAAATTTATTTATAAGCAACGGCGCTTTTAAAATTCAGGTCTATCGTTTAGTCTTCCCGCTTCTCTAGTTCCTGTTTAGAGCGCTCGCCGCTTTATTTTTTAACACAATCCTTAAAATAACTATATTTTTCCAACTATTTCTGACTCTCGAGCTCTAAATTTATTTATAAGCAACGGCGCTTTTAAAATTCAGGTCTATCGTTTAGTCTTCCCGCTTCTCTAGTTCCTGTTTAGAGCGCTCGCCGCTTTATTTTTTAACACAATCCTTAAAATAACTATATTTTTCCAACTATTTCTGACTCTCGAGATCTAAATTTATTTATAAGAAACGGCGCTTTTAAAATTCAGGTCTATCGTTTAGTCTTCCCGCTTCTCTAGTTCCTGTTTAGAGCGCTCGCCGCTTTATTTTTTAACACAATCCTTAAAATAACTATATTTTTCCAACTATTTCTGACTCTCGAGCTCTAAATTTATTTATAAGCAACGGCGCTTTTAAAATTCAGGTCTATCGTTTAGTCTTCCCGCTTCTCTAGTTCCTGTTTAGAGCGCTCACCGCTTTATTTTTTAACACAATCCTTAAAATAACTATATTTTTCCAACTATTTCTGACTCTCGAGCTCTAAATTTATTTATAAGAAACGGCGCTTTTAAAATTCAGGTCTATCGTTGAGTCTTCCCGCTTCTCTTGTTGCTGTTTAGAGCGCTCGCCGCTTTATTTTTTAACACAATCCTTAAAATAACTATATTTTTCCAACTATTTCTGACTCTCGAGCTCTAAATTTATTTATAAGAAACGGCGCTTTTAAAATTCTGGTCTATTGTTTAGTCTTCCCGCTTCTCTAGTTCCTGTTTAGAGCGCTCGCCGCTTTATTTTTTAACACAATCCTTAAAATAACTATATTTTTCCAACTATTTCTGACTCTCGAGCTCTAAATTTATTTATAAGAAACGGCGCTTTTAAAATTCAGGTCTATCGTTTAGTCTTCCCGCTTCTCTAGTTCCTGTTTAGAGCGCTCGCCGCTTTATTTTTTAACACAATCCTTAAAATAACTATATTTTTCCAACTATTTCTGACTCTCGAGCTCTAAATTTATTTATAAGAAACGGCGCTTTTAAAATTCAGGTCTATCGTTAAGTCTTCCCGCTTCTCTAGTTCCTGTTTAGAGCACTCGCCGCTTTATTTTTTAACACAATCCTTAAAATAACTATATTTTTCCAACTATTTCTGACTCTCGAGCTCTAAATTTATTTATAAGAAACGGCGCTTTTAAAATTCAGGTCTATCGTTTAGTCTTCCCGCTTCTCTAGTTCCTGTTTAGAGCGCTCGCCGCTTTATTTTTTAATACAATCCTTAAAATAACTATATTTTTCCAACTATTTCTGACTTTCGAGCTCTAAATATTTTAATAAGAAACGGCGCTTTTAAAATTCAGGTCTATCGTTGAGTCTTCCCGCTTCTCTTGTTGCTGTTTAGAGCGCTCGCCGCTTTATTTTTTAACACAATCCTTAAAATAACTATATTTTTCCAACTATTTCTGACTCTTGAGCTCTAAATTTATTTATAAGAAACGGCGCTTTTAAAATTCAGGTCTATCGTTTAGTCTTCCCGCTTCTCTAGTTGCTGTTTAGAGCGCTCGCCGCTTTATTTTTTAACACAATCCTTAAAATAACTATATTTTTCCAACTATTTCTGACTCTCGAGCTCTAAATTTATTTATAAGAAACGGCGCTTTTAAAATTCAGGTCTATTGTTTAGTCTTCCCGCTTCTCTAGTTCCTGTTTAGAGCGCTCGCCGCTTTATTTTTTAACACAATCCTTAAAATAACTATATTTTTCCAACTATTTCTGACTCTCGAGCTCTAAATTTATTTATAAGAAACGGCGCTTTTAAAATTCAGGTCTATTGTTTAGTCTTCCCGCTTCTCTAGTTCCTGTTTAGAGCGCTCGCCGCTTTATTTTTTAATACAATCCTTAAAATAACTATATTTTTCCAACTATTTCTGACTCTCGAGCTCTAAATTTATTTATAAGAAACGGCGCTTTTAAAATTCAGGTCTATCGTTAAGTCTTCCCGCTTCTCTAGTTCCTGTTTAGAGCGCTCGCCGCTTTATTTTTTAATACAATCCTTAAAATAACTATATTTTTCCAACTATTTCTGACTCTCGAGCTCTAAATTTATTTATAAGCAACGGCGCTTTTAAAATTCAGGTCTATCGTTTAGTCTTCCCGCTTCTCTAGTTCCTGTTTAGAGCGCTCGCCGCTTTATTTTTTAACACAATCCTTAAAATAACTATATTTTTCCAACTATTTCTGACTCTCGAGCTCTAAATTTATTTATAAGCAACGGCGCTTTTAAAATTCAGGTCTATCGTTTAGTCTTCCCGCTTCTCTAGTTCCTGTTTAGAGCGCTCGCCGCTTTATTTTTTAACACAATCCTTAAAATAACTATATTTTTCCAACTATTTCTGACTCTCGAGCTCTAAATTTATTTATAAGCAACGGCGCTTTTAAAATTCAGGTCTATCGTTTAGTCTTCCCGCTTCTCTAGTTCCTGTTTAGAGCGCTCGCCGCTTTATTTTTTAACACAATCCTTAAAATAACTATATTTTTCCAACTATTTCTGACTCTCGAGATCTAAATTTATTTATAAGAAACGGCGCTTTTAAAATTCAGGTCTATCGTTTAGTCTTCCCGCTTCTCTAGTTCCTGTTTAGAGCGCTCGCCGCTTTATTTTTTAACACAATCCTTAAAATAACTATATTTTTCCAACTATTTCTGACTCTCGAGCTCTAAATTTATTTATAAGCAACGGCGCTTTTAAAATTCAGGTCTATCGTTTAGTCTTCCCGCTTCTCTAGTTCCTGTTTAGAGCGCTCACCGCTTTATTTTTTAACACAATCCTTAAAATAACTATATTTTTCCAACTATTTCTGACTCTCGAGCTCTAAATTTATTTATAAGAAACGGCGCTTTTAAAATTCAGGTCTATCGTTGAGTCTTCCCGCTTCTCTTGTTGCTGTTTAGAGCGCTCGCCGCTTTATTTTTTAACACAATCCTTAAAATAACTATATTTTTCCAACTATTTCTGACTCTCGAGCTCTAAATTTATTTATAAGAAACGGCGCTTTTAAAATTCTGGTCTATTGTTTAGTCTTCCCGCTTCTCTAGTTCCTGTTTAGAGCGCTCGCCGCTTTATTTTTTAACACAATCCTTAAAATAACTATATTTTTCCAACTATTTCTGACTCTCGAGCTCTAAATTTATTTATAAGAAACGGCGCTTTTAAAATTCAGGTCTATCGTTTAGTCTTCCCGCTTCTCTAGTTCCTGTTTAGAGCGCTCGCCGCTTTATTTTTTAACACAATCCTTAAAATAACTATATTTTTCCAACTATTTCTGACTCTCGAGCTCTAAATTTATTTATAAGAAACGGCGCTTTTAAAATTCAGGTCTATCGTTAAGTCTTCCCGCTTCTCTAGTTCCTGTTTAGAGCACTCGCCGCTTTATTTTTTAACACAATCCTTAAAATAACTATATTTTTCCAACTATTTCTGACTCTCGAGCTCTAAATTTATTTATAAGAAACGGCGCTTTTAAAATTCAGGTCTATCGTTTAGTCTTCCCGCTTCTCTAGTTCCTGTTTAGAGCGCTCGCCGCTTTATTTTTTAATACAATCCTTAAAATAACTATATTTTTCCAACTATTTCTGACTTTCGAGCTCTAAATATTTTAATAAGAAACGGCGCTTTTAAAATTCAGGTCTATCGTTGAGTCTTCCCGCTTCTCTTGTTGCTGTTTAGAGCGCTCGCCGCTTTATTTTTTAACACAATCCTTAAAATAACTATATTTTTCCAACTATTTATGACTTTCGAGCTCTAAATTTATTTATAAGAAACGGCGCTTTTAAAATTCAGGTCTATCGTTTAGTCTTCCCGCTTCTCTAGTTCCTGTTTAGAGCGCTCGCCGCTTTATTTTTTAACACAATCCTTAAAATAACTATATTTTTCCAACTATTTCTGACTCTCGAGCTCTAAATTTATTTATAAGAAACGGCGCTTTTAAAATTCAGGTCTATCGTTTAGTCTTCCCGCTTCTCTAGTTCCTGTTTAGAGCGCTCGCCGCTTTATTTTTTAACACAATCCTTAAAATAACTATATTTTTCCAACTATTTCTGACTCTCAAGCTCTAAATTTATTTATAAGAAACGGCGCTTTTAAAATTCAGGTCTATCGTTCAGTCTTCCCGCTTCTCTAGTTCCTGTTTAGAGCGCTCGCCGCTTTATTTTTTAACACAATCCTTAAAATAACTATATTTTTCCAACTATTTCTGACTTTCGAGCTCTAAATTTATTTATAAGAAACGGCGCTTTTAAAATTCAGGTCTATCGTTTAGTCTTCCCGCTTCTCTAGTTGCTGTTTAGAGCGCTCGCCGCTTTATTTTTTAATACAATCCTTAAAATAACTATATTTTTCCAACTATTTCTGACTTTCGAGCTCTAAATATTTTAATAAGAAACGGCGCTTTTAAAATTCAGGTCTATCGTTTAGTCTTCCCGCTTCTCTAGTTGCTGTTTAGAGCTATTGCCGCTTTATTTCTTAACACAATCCTTAAAATAACTATATTTTTCCAACTATTTCTGACTTTCCAGCTCTAAATATTTTAATAAGAAACGGCGCTTTTAAAATTCAGGTCTATCGTTCAGTCTTCCCGCTTCTCTAGTTCCTGTTTAGAGCGCTCACCGCTTTATTTTTTAACACAATCCTTAAAATAACTATATTTTTCCAACTATTTCTGACTCTCGAGCTCTAAATTTATTTATAAGAAACGGCGCTTTTAAAATTCAGGTCTATCGTTGAGTCTTCCCGCTTCTCTTGTTGCTGTTTAGAGCGCTCGCCGCTTTATTTTTTAACACAATCCTTAAAATAACTATATTTTTCCAACTATTTCTGACTCTCGAGCTCTAAATTTATTTATAAGAAACGGCGCTTTTAAAATTCTGGTCTATTGTTAAGTCTTCCCGCTTCTCTAGTTCCTGTTTAGAGCGCTCGCCGCTTTATTTTTTAACACAATCCTTAAAATAACTATATTTTTCCAACTATTTCTGACTCTCGAGCTCTAAATTTATTTATAAGAAACGGCGCTTTTAAAATTCAGGTCTATCGTTTAGTCTTCCCGCTTCTCTAGTTGCTGTTTAGAGCTATTGCCGCTTTATTTCTTAACACAATCCTTAAAATAACTATATTTTTCCAACTATTTCTGACTTTCCAGCTCTAAATATTTTAATAAGAAACGGCGCTGTTAAAATTCAGGTCTATCGTTGAGTCTTCCCGCTTCTCTTGTTGCTGTTTAGAGCGCTCGCCGCTTTATTTTTTAACACAATCCTTAAAATAACTATATTTTTCCAACTATTTCTGACTCTCGAGCTCTAAATTTATTTATAAGAAACGGCGCTTTTAAAATTCAGGTCTATCGTTGAGTCTTCCCGCTTCTCTTGTTGCTGTTTAGAGCGCTCGCCGCTTTATTTTTTAACACAATCCTTAAAATAACTATATTTTTCCAA
Organism: Neocloeon triangulifer; assembly: GCF_031216515.1. Lineage (NCBI taxonomy): Eukaryota > Metazoa > Arthropoda > Insecta > Ephemeroptera > Baetidae > Neocloeon > Neocloeon triangulifer. The sequence goes on from NW_026775552.1 coordinate 684,750, forward strand.
CTATTTCTGACTCTCGAGCTCTAAATTTATTTATAAGAAACGGCGCTTTTAAAATTCAGGTCTATCGTTGAGTCTTCCCGCTTCTCTTGTTGCTGTTTAGAGCGCTCGCCGCTTTATTTTTTAACACAATCCTTAAAATAACTATATTTTTCCAACTATTTCTGACTCTCGAGCTCTAAATTTATTTATAAGAAACGGCGCTTTTAAAATTCTGGTCTATTGTTAAGTCTTCCCGCTTCTCTAGTTCCTGTTTAGAGCGCTCGCCGCTTTATTTTTTAACACAATCCTTAAAATAACTATATTTTTCCAACTATTTCTGACTCTCGAGCTCTAAATTTATTTATAAGAAACGGCGCTTTTAAAATTCAGGTCTATCGTTTAGTCTTCCCGCTTCTCTAGTTCCTGTTTAGAGCGCTCGCCGCTTTATTTTTTAATACAATCCTTAAAATAACTATATTTTTCCAACTATTTCTGACTTTCGAGCTCTAAATATTTTAATAAGAAACGGCGCTTTTAAAATTCAGGTCTATCGTTGAGTCTTCCCGCTTCTCTTGTTGCTGTTTAGAGCGCTCGCCGCTTTATTTTTTAACACAATCCTTAAAATAACTATATTTTTCCAACTATTTATGACTTTCGAGCTCTAAATTTATTTATAAGAAACGGCGCTTTTAAAATTCAGGTCTATCGTTTAGTCTTCCCGCTTCTCTAGTTCCTGTTTAGAGCGCTCGCCGCTTTATTTTTTAACACAATCCTTAAAATAACTATATTTTTCCAACTATTTCTGACTCTCGAGCTCTAAATTTATTTATAAGAAACGGCGCTTTTAAAATTCAGGTCTATCGTTTAGTCTTCCCGCTTCTCTAGTTCCTGTTTAGAGCGCTCGCCGCTTTATTTTTTAACACAATCCTTAAAATAACTATATTTTTCCAACTATTTCTGACTCTCGAGCTCTAAATTTATTTATAAGAAACGGCGCTTTTAAAATTCAGGTCTATCGTTTAGTCTTCCCGCTTCTCTAGTTCCTGTTTAGAGCGCTCGCCGCTTTATTTTTTAATACAATCCTTAAAATAACTATATTTTTCCAACTATTTCTGACTTTCGAGCTCTAAATATTTTAATAAGAAACGGCGCTTTTAAAATTCAGGTCTATCGTTTAGTCCTCCCGCTTCTCTTGTTGCTGTTTAGAGCGCTCGCCGCTTTATTTTTTAACACAATCCTTAAAATAACTATATTTTTCCAACTATTTCTGACTTTCGAGCTCTAAATATTTTAATAAGAAACGGCGCTTTTAAAATTCAGGTCTATCGTTTAGTCTTCCCGCTTCTCTAGTTCCTGTTTAGAGCGCTCGCCGCTTTATTTTTTAACACAATCCTTAAAATAACTATATTTTTCAAACTATTTATGACTTTCGAGCTCTAAATTTATTTATAAGAAACGGCGCTTTTAAAATTCAGGTCTATCGTTTAGTCTTCCCGCTTCTCTAGTTCCTGTTTAGAGCGCTCGCCGCTTTATTTTTTAACACAATCCTTAAAATAACTATATTTTTCCAACTATTTCTGACTTTCGAGCTCTAAATATTTTAATAAGAAACGGCGCTTTTAAAATTCAGGTCTATCGTTTAGTCTTCCCGCTTCTCTAGTTCCTGTTTAGAGCGCTCGCCGCTTTATTTTTTAACACAATCCTTAAAATAACTATATTTTTCCAACTATTTCTGACTCTCGAGCTCTAAATTTATTTATAAGAAACGGCGCTTTTAAAATTAAGGTCTATCGTTTAGTCTTCCCGCTTCTCTTGTTGCTGTTTAGAGCGCTCGCCGCTTTATTTTTTAACACAATCCTTAAAATAACTATATTTTTCCAACTATTTCTGACTCTCGAGCTCTTAATTTATTTATAAGAAACGGCGCTTTTGAAATTCAGGTCTATCGTTTAGTCTTCCCGCTTCTCTAGTTCCTGTTTAGAGCGCTCGCCGCTTTATTTTTTAACACAATCCTTAAAATAACTATATTTTTCCAACTATTTCTGACTCTCGAGCTCTAAATTTATTTATAAGAAACGGCGCTTTTAAAATTCAGGTCTATCGTTTAGTCTTCCCGCTTCTCTAGTTCCTGTTTAGAGCGCTCGCCGCTTTATTTTTTAACACAATCCTTAAAATAACTATATTTTTCCAACTATTTCTGACTTTCGAGCTCTAAATATTTTAATAAGAAACGGCGCTTTTAAAATTCAGGTCTATCGTTTAGTCCTCCCGCTTCTCTAGTTCCTGTTTAGAGCGCTCGCCGCTTTATTTTTTAACACAATCCTTAAAATAACTATATTTTTCCAACTATTTCTGACTTTCGAGCTCTAAATATTTTAATAAGAAACGGCGCTTTTAAAATTCAGGTCTATCGTTTAGTCTTCCCGCTTCTCTAGTTCCTGTTTAGAGCGCTCGCCGCTTTATTTTTTAACACAATCCTTAAAATAACTATATTTTTCCAACTATTTCTGACTTTCGAGCTCTAAATATTTTTATAAGAAACGGCGCTTTTAAAATTCAGGTCTATCGTTTAGTCTTCCCGCTTCTCTAGTTCCTGTTTAGAGCGCTCGCCGCTTTATTTTTTAACACAATCCTTAAAATAACTATATTTTTCCAACTATTTCTGACTTTCGAGCTCTAAATATTTTAATAAGAAACGGCGCTTTTAAAATTCAGGTCTATCGTTCAGTCTTCCCGCTTCTCTAGTTCCTGTTTAGAGCGCTGGCCGCTTTATTTTTTAACACAATCCTTAAAATAACTATATTTTTCCAACTATTTCTGACTTTCGAGCTCTAAATATTTTAATAAGAAACGGCGCTTTTAAAATTCAGGTCTATCGTTTAGTCTTCCCGCTTCTCTAGTTCCTGTTTAGAGCGCTCGCCGCTTTATTTTTTAACACAATCCTTAAAATAACTATATTTTTCCAACTATTTCTGACTTTCGAGCTCTAAATATTTTAATAAGAAACGGCGCTTTTAAAATTCAGGTCTATCGTTTAGTCTTCCCGCTTCTCTTGTTGCTGTTTAGAGCGCTCGCCGCTTTATTTTTTAACACAATCCTTAAAATAACTATATTTTTCCAACTATTTCTGACTTTCGAGCTCTAAATATTTTAATAAGAAACGGCGCTTTTAAAATTCAGGTCTATCGTTTAGTCTTCCCGCTTCTCTAGTTCCTGTTTAGAGCGCTCGCCGCTTTATTTTTTAACACAATCCTTAAAATAACTATATTTTTCCAACTATTTCTGACTTTCGAGCTCTAAATATTTTAATAAGAAACGGCGCTTTTAAAATTCAGGTCTATCGTTTAGTCTTCCCGCTTCTCTAGTTCCTGTTTAGAGCGCTCGCCGCTTTATTTTTTAACACAATCCTTAAAATAACTATATTTTTCCAACTATTTCTGACTTTCGAGCTCTAAATATTTTAATAAGAAACGGCGCTTTTAAAATTCAGGTCTATCGTTCAGTCTTCCCGCTTCTCTAGTTCCTGTTTAGAGCGCTGGCCGCTTTATTTTTTAACACAATCCTTAAAATAACTATATTTTTCCAACTATTTCTGACTTTCGAGCTCTAAATTTATTTATAAGAAACGGCGCTTTTAAAATTCAGGTCTATCGTTTAGTCTTCCCGCTTCTCTAGTTCCTGTTTAGAGCGCCCGCCGCTTTATTTTTTAACACAATCCTTAAAATAACTATATTTTTCCAACTATTTCTGACTTGCGAGCTCTAAATTTATTTATAAGAAACGGCGCTTTTAAAATTCAGGTCTATCGTTCAGTCTTCCCGCTTCTCTAGTTCCTGTTTAGAGCGCTGGCCGCTTTATTTTTTAACACAATCCTCAAAATAACTATATTTTTCCAACTACTTCTGACTTGCGAGCTCTAAATTTATTTATAAGAAACGGCGCTTTTAAAATTCAGGTCTATCGTTCAGTCTTCCCGCTTCTCTAGTTCCTGTTTAGAGCGCTCGCCGCTTTATTTTTTAGCACAATCTTTAAAATAACTATATTTTGTCGCCATTGATCAGGCAACATATTCATGACAAAAGCTCTATCTTAAAGGATTTGTATATATAAATAGTTTATTCGTTCAACTGGGTTGCAAATCGCACCCTTCTCTAAACGAAATCCTGCGCCCCTGGCCGACTTCAGCAAAGAACAACCCTTCACTCACGGTCCCAGTGTGAGAAATAGTGAGAGTGCAGGTTCCCCGGAGAAAAATCCATCTGGAGTGGGAATCGAACCCTCAATCTCAGGGATAAGGGCAATAATATATATTATTAATGCTTTTATTAAACGCTTTTGAGTACTGGTATTACAAATTTAGTTTATTGCAAACCAAATAATATTAGGAAGTTGCAAGTAAGGGGTTAGCATATTACGAATATACTGACTAAACAAATATTCTGTTTTCAATTGTTTTAATTATTTACTCCGTTTGAACTATTTCTATTGTTTAGGGGGTATTTGTTTTAACAAGTCAGGTCGGCTTACACACGGGCTTTATTTGTTTACAGCAATTCTGGCGGAATGGGTAAATTTCACTACTCGATAATTGTTCGTCGAAGTTTCTCTTGATTTAACAAATGGAGCGGTATTCCCTGGGTATGCTGGCAGGCTTGCCTGGAAACGTCCTCGCTGGGAACTCGGCGGCTCCCTGCAGGTCGGCGGCGCTCCGCACGGCTTCGGACGGCTCAGCCGCACCCCTGGCAAGGACGAGTGGGACACGGATGTGTCACTCGAGGGGCTCGGGACGCGGTCGGCCTTCCGGTCGTCCTCGGACGAGCCAGCGTCGGGACAAGACAGCGGTCGGGGCCTTCGGACAGCTCGGACGGGTGTGAAGACTGCGAAGGGATCCAGGTGTCCTGCGAACAAAGAGCAAAGGGTTGAATGCTCTCCGTCAGCTGGCTCGAGTGTCGGAGCTTTACCTCGGATTTCTCTGAGGTCTGTCAGCCTTCTGCATCGAGCCAGCGGACGGAGCGCCTTTTTATAGCGCAGGTCGCAGCCCTGGGAGGGTCATGCGAAAACCACCCACCCATTTGATTTACATTGAGAACTTTCTAGATGCATAGAAAGTTCTCAGTGTAAATCAAATGGGTGTATTTTTTGCACCTGAATTTTAAAATGCCTTAATAAATTCCCTTGAATTGCAAAGAAATCAGAAATCCCATGAATTCTACAAGTGCAATGAATTCCAATTGAATTTATTATGAATTAATTTGTGTAAATTTAAAGTTACTTTGAAATTTAATATAAACTCATATTTAGGAGTTACTTTTCAACCATCAGGAATCTCTTTTGGAAAGCACATTGAAAAAAGAACGAGAGCTGCATGTGGTGGCACACATACCCGCGAATAATTGTCGAACCGAATAATAACTGTTGTATATTAAATGTCTCTGCGAGTAAGGTTAGACATGGCCATAGCTTTTCTATTGAGGAAACTTAACTTCATTCCGAGCAAGCCTCGCGCGCGCTTTTCCAAATCTCCCGCTGACCTTTCCCTGATGGCGCGGACCCTTCAGCCAACCTGAGAAGACCGATCGGCGCGCGCAACCTCAGGGCCCAATCAGACCCACGGTCGAGCCTTGGAGCCGGCTCTCCGTGCCTGAAAGCCTCAGACGAGCGACGCCCGAAACGCAGACAACACCCTGTCCTATTCCAACCCGTTTTGCCAATGGCGACCACGTTTTACTTAATTCCCAATCAATCGGTAATTATTGGTTTTCCTCCGTTTCCTCAGTCTTAGTAAGTTCAGACTAGCTTTTTCGAATCCTAATCTGGCCATATTATGTATTTTGTTCCTCTTATATTTAATAATAACTTTAACTTTAATTAATTGCTTTTAATTAATAACTCAAACCTAGTCAAAACTAGAGTCATAATAAATTAAAGTAACTTTAGTCCAAGCCATTTAAGGAGTGCTTGGGCTATTTATTTAAAGGATTAAAGAGATATTAAGAGATAAGTTTGAAGTCACATGGGGGATGAAATGCACATGGGGCCAGAAGGGACATCGAGAGAAGCCAATTAAATCTCAAACTCCAGTCTGCAAATTAAGGCGCCGCTCGGCTCCAGCTCCGCTCTTCACTAGTTTTAAGTGTTCAATGATTAATACTATTTAGCCCCTGTCCACTTATAACATTAAACATTAGAGAACTAAAACAATTATCCATCGAAACAGCGCATAAGCTATTTGATCTAAAAATTTCCCCAATTGCGTCCTACGGCATTGAAGAAATATGGCCTTTCCTAACAAAGACTGATTTTGAAAATCTTGAAAAAGTCAAAACAAGATATTTAAAAAGAGTTTTAGGACTGTCCAAGTATATTAGATCTAGATTTGTGTATGAATTAGTTGACACTGATCTCTTTGTATCGGACTTACAGGTAAAATATTCTCTAACTGAAACTGAAGCATTCCAGAAATTTTGTGTGTCTAAATATTTAAACAAACTTGAGATATGTGATGAGTTCTACGAGACAGAAACTTTGAAGAATAAAAATTGGCAATGTGCAATGTTCAGTGATCGCCAAGTGTTTACGAGATTTGCCTGTCACGGGTACCACTACTTATTTTGTAAGAATAACATTTTCCACTCTCAAGCGATAATAGATTGGGAATGCAAGCACTGCGGCAATAAATGTTCACAATATCATATTCTAGAATGTAATGAACGAAAACTAAGCCTAAGAGAGGCTGCAAAAATCAAAATTAACTAATTTTGTACTTCGAAAAAATTATCGAAACATTCCTAATTGTAAAATTAATTTTAGGAAGACAAATCAAAATTAACTAACTTTGTACTTTGTAAATTTAAAAACATGCCTAATTTTTAAGAGGTTTTTACGTGGATTTACTGAAACTGTGCGAGAAACACTTGGCTTTAAAGAATGGAATATACAAACCAAAATTTTGACTTTTAATTGAGAAATTAATTTTTAAAAGTGCCTCAAAAATTAATATTTTTGAGTCACAAAAAATCAAAATTTCAATTAAAACTCGGAAAATTAGGGTAAACAGAGCAACATAACTGGTCTGGATCGCGATTTCGCCCAATTCCAGGGCTCATCAGCAGACCTGAATGTTTCGACTGCACCTCCGCACTCACGAACTAAGACTGCGGCAGCTGTGTAGATGGAATTGGGCGAAATCGCGATCCAGACCAGTTATGTTGCTCTGTTTACCCTAATTTTCCGAGTTTTAATTGAAATTTTGATTTTTTGTGACTCAAAAATATTAATTTTTGAGGCACTTTTAAAAATTAATTTCTCAATTAAAAGTCAAAATTTTGGTTTGTATATTCCATTCTTTAAAGCCAAGTGTTTCTCGCACAGTTTCAGTAAATCCACGTAAAAACCTCTTAAAAATTAACCCCTGAAACTGCTTTACACTTTACAACACAAACAAAACACTACTCTACACTAATTTTAACAGAAAAAAAAAACACACCCACACTTAACAATTATCTGAGGACATGCCTAATTGTTAAACTTATTTTAGGAAGACAAATTGGCCTTAGACACCCGCCGTTGTACACCTAGTTGTGTTCATTAATAAATACTCTATCTATCTAAAATTATTGTGTAAGGAATTAATTGAAAACAAGTGCCAGAAATTTAAAGAGAACAATTAAAATGAAACCCTTGAAAAATGAATTTAATTGTAAAGCCGAAAAATTAATTGAATAAAAACACTATTGAAAGGGAAAAACCAAAAAAGAAGTTCTTGAAGTTCTACGATGACAGTGGCGGTGCCACAGCCACAGTTAAAATGAAAGTAATTAAGAGAGGAATAAATTATTTATTTTTATTCCACACACCACTCCACTTCATAAAAAGTTATTTCGCGGGCCGCCGGTGGTGCTGGCTGGGTTCAACAAGGCTGGGTTTGAGAGGAATGACAACCGTAGAGCCATCTGCCGGCCATCCCTGAACCGCTCCCGTGTTTTGTTTTCTAAAACACGTCGGAGTCGTCGGTCGTCGAACCTTTATTCCCTTATCTGTGGTCGAACCGGTCAAACCTGTGTTTGAGAGGCGAAGGTGACTGGCCTAGGTCCACGCCGAGGATGAATTGTACAGGTGAAAATCAGTTTGGTAGAGTAAAATTATATCTATCCGTCCAAATTACCCTTTAAAAATGATCCAAGCCCACAAGGAACCCCGTTTTCGCCCTGCAAGGAAACGATCGCGAGCACGCGAATCGAGTCCAGAAATTTCCTATAAAAAACTGCTGTTTTTTTGGTTTTTTACCTTTGAGCCTGCCTGGATGTTGTTTTGGCGTTTCGCTGTGCGAGATGCACTTAATTGCCATAATTAAGAAATTTTATTTTTAATCTTAAACCCAGATGTTCACTCCCAATCTCCTTGATTAGAAAATGCATTTGAATTCATGAATCGTTGAGATGAGACTCTCTACTTTGCGCCATTTCGGTTTCAGGCACCCTGCTTGGGCGGCCCTTTTGACGTTTCCCGTCTTTGGTTCTCTTCTAAAACACTGGCTGCAGCTGCACACTCAGTGTTCATATCCGCACTACGACAACGTGTGAAGCTTATTGGTCAAAAGTCGATTTCCACCTGCTGCCTGGACGTTCAGCTGCTATAGCTCCGGTTAAAAATGACGAGTCAAAAGTGGGGTATAACCCAAAAGGAATTTGAAGGTTTTTTATGTTATTAATTTAAAAGTTCTATAGCTAGCTATAGCTGCATTTTCAACAAAATAAATATCCATTTTTAGTTCACAAAAATCAAAAATATAAAAAGCTTTTTTCTTATTAATTCTCCAACTCTCTCTCAATTATTTGCTGAGTGAAATTGAATCAATTTTATTTAAATACATATTAATAACTTGGATGTTTATATCTATATAGCTGTCGTGCTTCAATGTCAAAGCACAAGAGAGCTAGTTATGTTGGCACGCAAGGAATCGTTGCTAAGAACCATTGATACAACTTTAAAGTCTTTGGCACTGAAAGCAGCTGTGTTGCTGCTCGTAGAGTCGGAGGAGGTTCCAGTTAACCTGCATTTATTAGGTATGTAAGATTATTTAAATTCAATTTGTATTTCAGTTATGTGACGTGATAATGTTACATTCTATTTTTTGGATTACCAAAATGAACTGCATTTTGTGCATTAAGATAAGAATTCTAAATAATCCACATGGCATATTTCATCAATTAACATATAAGTCTAATTAAACCATGTAAATATTTGAGTATTTCCATTTTTCAGGTGATGATCTGAAAACAGAAATGATGAGAGAGATTTTGAACCTCTGCGTCCCAGACTACGGTGACGAGTTCAGTAGGTGCCCAACAGTGATGCCACCCTGCGTCACAAGTCGAGATGAGCTGCAGGTGTGTAAAATGCATAATATGTATCCACCAATCTTTCATTTGTGCTTAATGCAATAAATTATTCAATATGGAATTAAAAAAGCAAATTGAGACAGAAATTGTATTTTTACAGATACAGGATATCAAAGTCTTGGAGGCTCCACCAGTTGCAACATTGAGGCAGTTAGTCAACAAAGAACTGAAAGAGTTCGATTACAAACTGTTGAAACCATATAGTGATAGAGCTAAGGAACGGTTCTGGAAACATTTAGCTCTAGCGGCACCTGATTTACTGACTATAAAACATACCGGCGTTGTTGAGCACGGAACTCCACTCAACAGCCACAAAATTGTCAAATACACTTCACAGTTGAGCGAGCTTGTGCACCTTGACTGCACCATGTGCACCCTTTCAGACAGTATGTGTGTTCAAATAAATCTCTGGACTTTCATTCTAATGTATAGCGTCACTTTAGAGGAAATCCGGTCCATCGTCAAAAACTGCCCCAAGCTTCGAACTCTCCGCATGCAGATTTCTCCAGACTTTACTGAAACAGGGCTGAGGTCTTTGGCGCATTTGGGCTACTTGGAGGAGCTTTACATTGGGAATGATTTCCACCAGGAAATCCCACTAGGACCACACATTCAGAAGGCCTTTGTGAAGTTGCCTTGGTTGAAAATGGTCTGGGACCTGTCCATTAGTGGTTGGTAAAATTGTTAATAATAGACAAATGAATTTATGAATCTATGATTCAGTTTCTTAATTGCTCAGTAAAGCAAAAACATTGAATTTCATTTGGGTTGAAGGGGATAAACAATACAATGAGTGCTGGGATTTAAATTGCAGTAGATTTATTAATTGTGTTACAGATTATCCCGTTAAAAGGAAATCCTCCCAAAGTGAAGCCATCGAGAGGCCCCTTCTAAGGTTGACCAATGTGAGAAATGTCCGAGGTTTAGTAACAGCGTGTAGCATTGGAGGCAGCGCGCACAGGTAAATTGCATTTTTATATTAAATTAAGTCAACTAAAAGTAATTTTCTCATGCGTAGCTTGGAAAGGATGCCAAGATTGCTTCCGAATCTGAAAAGCGTGCATGTCAACTATAATCTCAAACTTGAGGCCAGGCTTAGTGGGGATCTTCTGAAGCAAATGCCTCACTTAACAGCCCTCCACGTCTTTGGGTACGACGAGGACGATCTCACTCTCCCCGTCTTAGAAAAGGTCGGCCCTCAACTGGAGGTACTCACTTTGCGCGGCCTAAGCAGGTACTTGGACGTGTATACGGTGCTTTCAGAGTGTCCGAACTTGATCGAGCTCATTGCCGTGATGGGCAGATTGCCACCACCTGAGCCTCACAAACTGGTGCAGCCACTTAGGCTGGAGAAATTCTGCATTGAGTGTGGATACACTAAAATGGTTTACTGGGACATTTTATGTACTCCGAGTTTAAAAGTAGTTTGCTTGGATGGGTTAGTGTTCTCTCCTCCAGGGCCTCTTGAGTCGCACCTCGCCCTTGAAAATTTGACTGCTTTTGGCTCACAGTTCATTCTGCAGTCTCCCTCTGATGTTAAAACTCACAATGCCTTCATGGCCAATCTGCTCAAAAGGTCGGAAAAAATCACAAAATTTGTTTCTATTATTCATTGCAAAAAGTTGATTGGTCTGGTGCTGGCTAGTTTCTTTGGAGACCGAAAGCTACACAGAAATGCTATTGCCCAAGACGTTCTCTTTTAACCCTCAGCAGAAATGAACATTTTTTTCTTTGGTCTTTGTAACCTTCAGTCTGCGCCTTCAGTGAATAAAATTATAAATAATCTCAGAATCTGTAAAATGGTAATGATCCATTAAATTGTATGGTCTGTACGTTGCGAGATGATGTAAATATATGTGGCTGCACATCTCTCTATCCTCAACACGTTTAATTATTTTTTTGCTCCCTCTCTGACCAAATTAAGGAAGGGTCATTTTTTTTTCAATTAAATCAATTTCAATTATTTTATTATTTGATATTAAATAATAGTAATATATTCTATGGCAAATAAACCGCCGTTATAAACTATCATGTTGTTGATGTAAATTTTGGCTCTGGTGGAGACCCTTTCAGCCATGATGAGATCTTTTATCTTAGAGACGTCACATTTATGAAATGTGTTTTGCAGAGGGAAAGTTTTACTTAACGATTGTGGTGCAAATCAAAGGGAGCTGCTAAGGAGTCAGGAAATAATATTAGTGAATTGTAGGAGAAATTTATTCCTAAGAAGATTTCAAGTTCAACGTTGTGTCCGAAGCCATCCTCTTTGACATTTTGGTCGAAAGTGGGGTGGCAAGAAAAAAAGCAAGAGGTTCAGAAGCACTCTGACCCACTTCTTCACCTGAGACCAATGTGACTCTTACCACACGTACAGAGACGAGCTTCGGAAAGTTTTCAACGAAAAAGAGGAGCCTCATCAGGACGTGCAGTATAGTCTGAAGGACAATGTCATAAGCTTAGTCAGATCGCTTCGCTGCCTGATGGTATCAAGAAATTTTCAGCTTTGTGCATTCTTATTTTATTTTCGAACTTCTTTAGAATTTTGCAAGAGCAGAATCGAAAGGACGATGCACCAGGGAAGGTATGAAATGAGGTGGAAATACAAGGCCGAACCCCCTTTGCCCATGCTGCCTGAAGAGACCATTTCGTCGTCATTCAAACTTTGGGTCGTAGATATATTGATTGTACCAACTCAAAAGCCATTTCATCTTATATATCACATAATTAATTCGTTTGACAAATAAAACGTACGAGAGGGTTTAATATATTCCTGAATATTCTCAGTGCAGTTTTTATTGCTAATTTTACAAAATTTCTTTAAAAAAAATAGTATTGTACAAGTATTATAAAAAAAAGATTATAAAATAAACTTCAGCTTTAGGGAGATAATCAGATAAGCTAAATTTAAAGTCCATTGCATTGTATGGAGCAAAAAGTTGTTCCCGATGTGGCTCTGCAGCCAATTTTCTGCTTCCATCTTTCTTCCCTCCCCTCTTCTTGGGCAGACACCGCTTCTTCTTGAGCACTTCAGGCACCTCTTTTTCCTCCAGCACTGGCTGACTCAGTTTCTGCTCTCTGTACTGCAGCCACTGCTTCCTCAGCATCTGCTTCCTCTCCTCACTTTCCCTGCGATAAAATAAAGAACTCGTTACTTTTTTTCCATTTACAGAAGTGAAACTCACATTTCATTGCAGGGTTTCTTTACTTTGTCCTCCTCGTCAGTGTCAAAGTCGAGGAACACGTTGTCCACTTCGTCCTCGTCTTCATTGGAACTGGCACAAGCCATCCTTTCACCCTCAAACAAGTCCTGTTTGTAGTCCAGCGAAGGACCAATTTAATCCATATTTCATCAATTTGGTCTAAAAGACATTTTAAGACTTACGCAAAGCGAGACATGTAGCTTGGCCAGAGCAGCAGCGAGAAAAACCTCTGCTTGAAAAGGGACAGAGCTTCTTGAGGAGTGATTCGGGGCGATTCACGAGAGCCTTCGTCGTTCTGCTGAGGATGAGCGTCTTCGTCAACTAAAGAATAAAATAAAAAATTGAAAAAGATTTGCGGAGAAGTGAAAACAGACCTTCATTGTAATCCTCATCAGGTTGGTTCCAGGTCAAGTCAGCCCTGGTGAAAACTCCCTTGAGGTAGGTCGGCACCTCGCTCAGATCCTCCAGGCTCATGGCCAAAATGTTGCGCTCTTCCAGTAGCAAAGTGCGCAGTCTGATCAGAGATGAGACGTTCGGAGGAATCAATTGAGTGACGTGCTTCTTGCCACAGTCCCAGCCCTCTTCATAGTGCAGCATCCGCAGCTGGCGGTACACGTTGAGGATGCTGTAGTAGTCGGGGTCAGTGGCTGCGGCCTTGACCAGCCGCTGCTCGCAACTCCAATCAAAGTGCACACCGAAAGTCTCACACAATTTCCGAGCGACGTCCACAGTTGCAGGGTCTGCGGCATTCGGATGGTACTTTAAAATGGTACCATCCACATTTGAACAAAAAATTCAAATAATTTTAATAAATACGCACTCCTCTTTCTTCCTTTTGGCTGGGGGTAGTGGCTTCGAAAGACCTGGTCCAACTCCAAGTCCAGTGCGTCTTTCTTCTTTCCCTTCCGACCGACTCTTCCAGCCTTCTGGGCATCGGAGGCAAACTTGACCACATTCCTGGCTTTGAAAATCTACACAAATATTTGTTCAAGAAAATAAATCTAATTGTCGTTCCTCCTGGAGAAGATATTTTTTTGTTCTTCAGCACCCAGATTGACCTTTTCCCCTTGCGAGGCAGAGTGGTTTTGATCTGAAATGATGAAAAATGCATAAATAATAAATTGTTTTTTATAATCGTAGGTTCAATTTACCCCAGCAGCATATCATTGAGCAGCCTCTTGTGCCTGCCCTTGAGCTGCTGCCTGTCCCTGTCTGGAAAGTACTCGTTGAAGATCGACCATTGGTCTCTGCTGCTTTTGAACTGCTTGACCAAGGCCAGCAGTTTCTGGGCTTCCTCACTTTCAAACAAAGATTGCAAAGAATAATAGAAAATTCTAATAGCTCGTTTAAATTACGGAATCCAAGGAACTCTTTGGCTTGGCGTATCTAATTCTGATCTGGCTCTCGGTTCGACCTGGCATCAGGTTTGCCTGAGTCATTTTTTGGCTCCGAGCAGCCGTGATGATCATGTCGTCCCTTTCGGTGAAGCCGCCCGATTTGATCTTGGGGTCCAGACGCTGGGCCACCTGCTTCACACTCTTGCCAGGGAATTGAGCCGCAATCTGCCAATAATACAAAAATTATAAAAATTTAAACTTTATAAAGATAGAGTATTTATTGAACACAACTAGGTGTACAACAGGTGTCTAAAGCTAATTTGTCTTCCTAAAATTAGTTTTACAATTAAGCTTGTTTCTATAATTATTACAAAGTACAAAATTAGTTAATTCTGATTTTTGCAGCCTCTCTTAGGCTTAGTTTTCGTTCATTACATTCAAGAATATGATATTGTGAACATTTCTTACCGCAGTGCTTGCATTCACAATCTATTGTCGCTTGAGAATGAAAATTTTTATTCTTACAAAATAAGTAGTGGTACCCGTGACAGGCAAATCTCGTAAACACTTGGCGATCACTGAACATTGCACATTGCCAATTTTTATTCTTCAAAGTTTCTGTCTCGTAGAACTCATCACATATCTCAAGTTTGTTTAAATATTTAGACACACAAAATTTCTGGAATGCTTCAGTTTCAGTTAGAGAATATTTTACCTGTAAGTCCGATACAAAGAGATCAGTGTCAACTAATTCATACACAAATCTAGATCTAATATACTTGGACAGTCCTAAAACTCTTTTTAAATATCTTGTTTTGACTTTTTCAAGATTTTCAAAATCAGTCTTTGTTAGGAAAGGCCATATTTCTTCAATGCCGTAGGACGCAATTGGGGAAATTTTTAGATCAAATAGCTTGTGTGCTGTTTCAATGGATAATTGTTTTAGTTCTCGTATATTATAAGTGGCCAGTAATGCAGCTCTTGTTCTTTTTTCAATGTGCTTTCCAAAACTTTATAAAGAATATTCTTTTTACCTTTTGCCACAGAATGAATTTTCCTTTCTGCAGGTTCTTGACAGCGGATTTGAGTTTCTTTTGTCATTGGCTTCACTCCAACCTACCCTGAACTTGTTCAGAATGCTTTGGTAGTGCAGGAAGCACACGACTGATACACGGAACGTTTACCACTCATCTCGGCACTGACGCTGCCCAGTTTTGAAAACTGTACTTGCTCGCAGCAAACTAAATCAAAAATATTCATCAAATCAAATTGTTCCTTCCATCCCTTGTCAAAAACGAGACCGTTGGAGGTCGTACTCGAGGTCGCTCGAGACCATGGTCTCGAACGACCTCGAGTACGACCTCCGACGGTCTCGAACGACCTCATATTTTTACATGGTAAATGTTTAGGGGCAACGGTTGCCCCTCGGTCTCGAACGACCTCAAACGGTCTCGGGCGACCTCGGCCGGTCTCGAACGGCCTCGGAGGTGTCCATCGACCTCGCCGGTCTCGGGCGACCTCGAACGGTCTCGAGCGACCTCGGACGGTCTCGAGCGACCTCGGACGGTCTCGAGCGACCTCGGACGGTCTCGGGTGACCTTTCGTTAATAAATTGAAAACCATTAGGGGCAACTGCCCCTCTGGGTCAAACGGTCTTGAGACCGTCCGAGGTCGCTCGAGACCGTTTGACCCAGAGGGGCAGTTGCCCTTAATGGTTTTCAATTTATTAACACGAAAGTTCACCCGAGACCGTCCGAGGTCGCTCGAGACCGTCCGAGGTCGCTCGAGACCGTCCGAGGTCGCTCGAGACCGTTTGACCCAGAGGGGCAGTTGCCCTTAATGGTTTTCAATTTATTAACACAAAAGTTCACCCGAGACCGTCCGAGGTCGCTCGAGACCGTCCGAGGTCGCTCGAGACCGTCCGAGGTCGCTCGAGACCGTCCGAGGTCGCTCGAGACCGTCCGAGGTCGCTCGAGACCGTCCGAGGTCGCCCGAGACCGTCCGAGGTCGATGGACACCTCCGAGGCCGTTCGAGACCGGCCGAGGTCGCCCGAGACCGTTTGAGGTCGTTCGAGACCGAGGGGCAACCGTTGCCCCTAAACATTTACCATGTAAAAATATGAGGTCGTTCGAGACCGTCGGAGGTCGTACTCGAGGTCGTTCGAGACCATGGTCTCGAGCGACCTCGAGTACGACCTCCAACGGTCTCGTTTTTGACAAGGGATTATGAAAAAGAAATTAAACTTTGTCAAGCAACATTTACAAAAGCAGAGATTTAAATGGTCACAATTCTTCCTATTTACATTGGAATTATGCATTTGGCTTTAGTAAAGAAGTTTCTCGACATTTCAAGCCAAACTGCTGAGATTTATCATTTTGCAAAATATTACTATACAAAATAAGCCATGTTATGTCGAAAGAAATTCTCATAAATTAATTTTAAGAGATCATTCTCGTATTTGTTCCAGGCCGTCCTCTCCAGGGTGAGGACCAAGCACTGCTTCCACATTGCTCGCAGCTCGAGTGGCGAACGCTGACCTTGGAATTCGGTGACCGAGATGCGGCACCAGTCGTGCTCGGCCCTTTGGTCGCTGAGCTTGTCAAAAAGGGCCACTCATTTGCTGGATTTGCATGTTGATCTCGTTGATGCGAACATCGGTGAGGGCCGACGACAAGTTTGCTTCCCTCTCCACCTTCTGCTGGTCCAGCAGGATTGCCCTTTTGGCCACCAAAGGCCTTCGCAGGGCACCCAGGGCCACTTTGCGCAAGGTCACCTCCAACAGCTTCATCTCCCAGTGCTGCCCTGTTTATAAAATCTTACAGTTTGTAAAAAAGGTGATTTTTTTTCTAATTTTATTACATTTCTTAGGAGCCTCGAGATTGGCGACGTCCAGAAAGCCCAGCTGCTCCATTTTCACTTGGTCAGAGTTCTTGCCAGGCGAAAACTTCTTCCTTTCCTTGAAGTACGGCGCCCCTAAATTCTTGACGACCGGTCAGTGTCTTCAAGCGCCTCGGCGCTTTGGAACTCGAGTTTCATCGCAGCGGCGGCCTTTTTTACCAACGACTGAAAATAAAAATAAAGTTGAAAATTTGCAAATCAGTTCATACAAGTTCCTATTTTAATTCTTAAACCGCTGCACTTTTGTTGCCCATCCTAATGCTCGAACACTCCTCGATAACTTTCACCGCAGTCACTGTTATACAGTGAACAACATTCTTCTCCAGTTTTCCGATTTTTTTTCTGTGGAGAAACATAACGGCCAACTAGCCAACTTTAAAAGTATAAAATGCAAAAAAAAATTGCGCTTCAAATGGTGCAGGTGCACCATATGGTCATAATTCATTCAGCGACAATATTTCGGTACTATGCCATGTGCTCACCCAAGTACAATTCATCGCTGGGGGGACGCTGGAGGTCTTACATTCATTGTTCGAAACAAGTTCTGTCAAGTTCGGTCTTGAAAAACTACTCTCCTCCTCTCTGTGCACTCTCTACTCCCTTCCCTTTCCTCTCTTGCTTGCTGCGAAAAAACGAGAGACAACGCCATCTACGAGCAACAAAGCTCAACTGCGGCACTGCGGCCAACGGCAAACTGAACAACTGAAGAACTGAACATAAACCCCTCTGGACGGTGACATGTGACATTTGCGAATTTATTCGCATTTCGCATCACACATCGAAAGCGTCCCCAGAGGCTGCGCTCACCTACGCCGACGTTTTGCGACTCTTAACTCAGTTTAAGGTTTCTGTGCGAATTTTTAGGCGCGTTGGGTGTGTGGGCAGCCAGAACATAAACGTTCGCGTCGCTCTCGACTATTTTGACTTGATTTTGACAGGAGAGGTCGGTCGACGATTCTCGACCACGATCCTTTTGCTGTTGTCGACTAAAAAGTAAAAAAATGTAAGTTTTAAGCGTTTTAAGAATTATTTGAAGTGCATAAGAAGGCTCTCGAGGTTGTGCCGGTGTCGTATGTAACATTAAAATCTGGCCTGATCATGTTATTTAATTTGGTACATTAAAAGATTATTATTATTTATCTCGGTCAGTACAGATCTTCGGAGTTCGAGGGTTGATCAACCTGATTATATTTTTTTATCATTTCATGTATAATGCGGTTAAGTGAATTTAGTCAGATATTTGGAATTGCTGTTCAACATGTGAAAGCAATTAAAAATCATACTTGATCTCTTTTGGATTGTTGTTTCATGAGATCGCATCCATTCTTAATTTTTATGTACAAGCAGTGTTAAAATTCTGTATCTTTTCTTCATAATTTTCGATTATGTTCGATCATACAAAAATTTCCTTAAAAATAATAAATTAAAAACTACCTCACTCATACTCCGAATAACAATTTTCGATGCACTCGATCGAATATGATGAGAGAGACACACCGTATGACTCTCCCACTGTTTTACACTTATACATACACATGCGCTTTTTATTTTCTACATCTTCTAAAATGTATTTTTCCTCAGGAAATACGAGGATTTGCAAACGGCAGAGGCAAAGTCTTCAATTCTTGGGGTGGTTGTGAGGTCCATTTACAAGGATTTGCCATCCAACTTGAAGGGAGACAAGGCCGCCGTAACGCAGTGGGTTCTGCAGAAGAAACTGAACCAAAAGTCAAATCTCATGCTTGAGACAATTCTACACCCCAACGAGTTGAAGAATCTTAAACGTGAACTGCAATGTCTGTTCAAACCTGTCATGAACAAAAATAACAGAGAAGTGCTGCCGGGCATTGCTTTGAAACTTCTTAAGTCTTTCCACACTGCAGATGACTTTAAGAAAAAAGTGTGTGATGGTACGTTGGAAATTTAAATGGTAATTTTTTTGAGAAATATTAATCTTGAAATTTCTTTTTAGGAGTATTCAAACTTTACAAGTCGGAGCACTGTCGTGAGAATTGGGCGTACCGGTCAAGAATGGTGGCTCGAGACACGTTCTACGACACCTTCCTTGATCAGACAAGAAAGAAAGCCATCAAAGTAGGGGACAAGGGCAACTTTGCTGGTAAGTCTGTAAATGATGTCAGAAAATTTCAATGTGTATATATCTTTTAAACATAAATAATGCAACCTTTTTTTAAGTTTACGCACATATTCTAATTTAAATGTTTTAAGTAAAATTTTGAATTCTGCTCTCCAGTGTTTGTGGCGCCCTTGCAAGAAGACTTGTATAACGCAGATTGTGTCAGCACACGTAAGGCTTCAATTGTAAGCACTCCTATTTTTTGTAATTTAATTACTCCTCGTTAGCTCTCTACGTGGTTTCCAAGAACAAAACAAAAAAGCAACGACAAAAACATCGGAACGCTGCTTCCAGTCATCGTGGCATCCCTCGTGCGCCCCCAGACTTATCAAAGGGCAATTGTAGCTTGAATAGCTGGCTGCATGGCATTTACAGCTGTGGAAGGCAGAAAGACGGAGTGAGTGTTTAGACCAAAATGTATCTAATTGGTGACAAGCTTTCAGTACTTGCGCCTTCAAAGTAAAAGAGGCAAACACAGATTAAGATTAAAAAACAAAATATCTCTAAAATCATGCATATATATAGACTGAAAATTTGGAAAATTTCATTGGACTGGCTTTTTCCTATTGAATGAAAAATACGAATAGTATTTAACAACGATAATGTATATAAAATTTTTAAATTTTATTATTTTTCTTCTATTATTAAAATGAAAGTGGAATTATGCATTAATTGCTCTCTCTTATGTGTTATATGTGACATATTTTTATAAATTATTTTTTTGTCACTTAAAAGTTAAAAGATTAATTTCCGCTGATAAATATCAAAAAGATATTTAGATGCACACCCGGGTCGTTTTGAGTGTATCTGTCATACCTACGCTAAATTGAATTCCCATCTTATTCTAGTTCCGTTGTGCCATCCGAGAGTTGCTCAGCAGATGCCCCTTTGGACCGATTCGAAACCTGTTCGACTACATTATAGCCAACCCTCAATTCTCTCTTGAGGCTGATCGACTGAGACAGGTTGTGATCGTTGCATAGTAAGTGTCTTCCTGAATTACAAAATTATTATAATTTGAAAAAAAATGTGCTCAGCGCAAGACGCTGGCGGCAGAAGCGATACGAGTGGGACATGCTGGCGCAGCAGGCACTGGAATTTGCTTTAGAAACCGTCCGGCTGAGGCGTAAGGTGTGCTCGAGCAATAGCGACCACACAGTTCTGGATCTGAAATCGCCTCCGCACGTTACCCCGACTGAGTTGAGATACCTCACTGAAATCGCTTCTGCTCCTCTGGAAAAGTGCAAGAAAGTAACTATTTTACTATGCGCATTTTTGAACTTGCTTTAAAACTATTATTAATTGTTATATAGTGCAATGGGCAAATGAAAACCGAGATTGTCGCATGCAATAGTATGATTTTGGTGGACTTCTGTCATTACGACTTGGAAAGCGATCGATATGCGCTTTTAGACGATTTAGAGGCGGAGGGCCTTCTCGTAGACACCCTGACTTTTGGAAATGAGTGTTACTACCTCCTTGGCCTGAGTAAGTCACTTTTTAGCTTCTGTTCAAGTTTGATTTTATCAAATTTAAGTGAGAGAGCTACATTAATGTGTTCTCGGATCATTGCAACAAAATTATTACTTTTTGGTCCAGATGGAAATGACACATTTTTCATATATCAACTTTTACCATGTAAGCAATAATCGCCGTTTAATTATTGAGCAAGAGGAAAAGCTCTATTTTTGAAATATGTGTGTTTTTTACATTCTCTTATTTAAACTTCTTGAAAATTATACATGAATACATAACACATATAAATTAACTGCATGCATCAAATTTTTGTGAGACAATGCTCTTACTATTTTTTTTTGTCCTGCCCTCTATAAAGTAATCGCACACACAAACAGAAAAAGTGACTAAATCGTTTTATATTTTTGTAGGCACTGAAGAAATTGAAGATACCGACTTTGTGAGAGACCTAGTTGAATATGGACCTCCAGCAGAACTTCCTCGCTATGTCAGAAACCTTGGTTTCGACCCTGCTTTGAGACCTGAAAATTATTACTTGTTGAAGAGTAAATCAGGTGACGACAGCAAACAGTCGACTGATGAGGAGGAAGTCGAAGAAGATGAACTCTCTTCGGAGACCCCCATAGAAATACGAATGTTATAACACTAGAATAACTTATACAATAACAGGTACTTTAACCAGTCAAATAACACTATTGAAAAATGAAACACTGATAACACTACAATAACTCGCATCTTAAGAAGCGCTTTCGTCCCCTGTTATTCATAGTGTTATTACACTGTTAAGCATATAGTTAAACCAGGTATATTCTTTTTGTTAACGGTCGTGCTATTGCAGTTAAAATAGGTTAAAATATTGGTTACCCTGCATGTTAACTGCAGTTAAAAGACTGTTATTGCAGTACGTTTAAATTTTAGTTTTTTTTGCGTTCAGGAAATTAAAAACTTTGAATTTTGATAGAAAGTTTATTACCTCATTCATTAGATACATTTAATTTGATCGCTGCCGTTTGAATATTGCGTTGATAAAGATGGATAAAAAATTGCGCACTTAATTTTCACACATTTAAATTTCTAAGTAGCACACTGCAATTCCCATTGACACGGATCCGTTTTGAGTATTTCAGCAGCGGTATGTCACTTATCGCGGGGCCTTTTACTATCTGGAACAAAAAATATATTTAATTATTTAACTGTGATTGATATAAATAGCCAATTTAATTTTATAATATTTATGCATTAGGTATTTGCTAATTTTTGCAGACAAAATCCTTGAATAATCAGACAGCTTTATTTAGTTATAAAAATGGTTTAACAGATTGAAATTTTACTTACATATTTTTATTGTAGTATCTCGCTCCTTGTTATTATCCTGTCCTCTATAATTAATTGGCAATAATGACGGTAGAATCGTAAAAGTGCTGGAATCAAAACAATTGAGAATTGTTTAATTTTATATCATTTATTTTAAATTTTTAATTTAATTGAACTTAATAATTAATCATCTCAATTATTGTTTTTTTACTAAATGCAGGGAAATAATAATTATAATTGGATCAATTAATATTAGATTTTAAATATAATTACCCTGTATATTTTAAGTTCCGTGACGGTGCGCCTGCTGTTGTGTTGATCTCGGGGTCCAGCGCCTTTTGCTGTCGGCCGGCAACAATTGTGATAAACAAAACTGGTGTGACGCCAATTACTCACAAATCACTGGATCCTCCGCGTATAGGTGCAGTTATATCTTCAGCAGGAACTCTAGGTCACTTCTCTGCCCATTTTCACAAGGGTCATACGCGATTTTCAGTCCGCAGAAGCACAAATATGCAAGCGCGGCTGATATGGGCCCGGCCATTCTCAACCTGCGCCGCTTTACTAAAAGTTCGTTATTTTTGGAGGAGCCCAAATTATGGCGGGGGTTGTCAGTGGGGGAGGATGCAGTCATAAAAGTGCATAAGAGCGCACGACTGCGAATAAAACGACTGTTAACAACACTGGATAACAATATTTTAACAGGACAAATCTCCTCGGTCGCTTTTTTATACCTGGCTGCATTTAATTCGACTGTTAACAATAAGAGTTAACAATATTTTAACTTGCACCAAACTCAATGCAGCTAACATGATGGTTAACAATATGATTTAACACTATTTTAACTGAAAAATCTCCCCGAGTTTTTGTTAAAATTGTTAACTTTAGTAAAAAAGGTGTTATTTCATTGTTAAAATGCGTTAAAATCTTGTTATTGTATAGTTATCTGCTGTTAAATATAGTAAAATTTCTATCAGGGGAGTGAAGACGAGACGAGTGAAGAAGAGGGTTCACAGAGTGATGTGGACGATACAAGTAGCCTCAGTGAGATCAGTGTCGACAATGTCAGTGACGAAGATCAAATCAGCACTAGCGATTATGGTGATGTCGGTGAAGAGAAAAATAATGATGAAGATAAGAACACATACGACAGCGACGAACAGGACGACGATGATGATCCTCAGGACAAAGAGCCAGCAGACAATTTTGAAGATGAGGAGGAAGAACAGTCGTCCGATGATGATGACGATCTTGCACGGCCAACAAGCCATAGCCTCTTCCTAGAAAGGAATTACACCCGAGGTACATAAATTCATAAGTTGCAGCTATATAACAAGGATTTTACCTTGCATTTTTTCAGTTCCAAATTTTGTAAAGTTAGACACTTTCCTTCATATTTTTCAGAACTTAACTTCGGCTTTATTTATTTTTATAAAATTTTGAGGCAGTTTGTTATTTAATGCCCATTGCTTATTGATATTAATAAATTCTCAACACCATTTTTCCAGTGTTGAAATTATTAATCCCAGTCCACAATCCTGATGATCTGTTTTCTTCCCAAGCATTTATTAAACCACACTAGCTTAATATAAAAATTCTCTCCCTAGATAACTTTTATTGTATTTGACTGTGTTTTTAAATGGAATGTTCCATTTACAGGTCGCTGGTTCAGAGTTTGCGACTGGAAAACTACAGAATTTTCAGATGATTTCTTACAAGCTCCAGGTTTCAGCTACCGAGCAAATTACGCCTGGTACGGCAAACAAGATGTTGTAAAGAGAGGGGGGACAAGACTTATAAAGAAAGGTACTTGCGCCAAACTAAAGTGATGGTGAGTAGTAATTTTTTAAATTAAAACTTAAAATTACTCATATGTCACTGAAATTGCAGTGTGACCCTGTGTGAGTTCAGTTCTGACTGAAATCAAAACAAGTTCAGTTCGCAACCTCTTGCCAAATGAAGTTTTATGTTTTAACTACGCGTATCCACACCTTAGTGGGTTTCTTCCATGTTTTGTCCTATAGTAAATTGAATAACATGTAAAGTTGCCGCGTCGTTGAGATATATTAAATTCTGCTGGGAAATTACCTAATTTTGAATTTAGTTGTGGTTTTTTTATATGTATTTCTGTTATACCATGGTTCAACATTAAACGCATGCGAATAAGACAAATTCTTTTAATAATTTTTAAAAAATAGTGCATTCTTGTAATAAAAATAGCCTGATCATTTCAACTCTTTTATTGTTGAACAACCTTAAAAAAAAGGAACCTTTTTCAGTTATGGGTAGTATTTGCTACCTTATTCAAAATCAATATTTGAAATCTCGTATTGAAAACAATGTTAAGTTCAATTTAATTTACTAGATTTTTTAACAAAGTTGTTTTTTGCACGCTTCACTCAATGGAACACACTACTCTTCCCACAGCAAGTCCGAAGATCTCTCCGGTGCAGTTGCCGCCAATCATGTGCAGATTGGCAACCTGGTTCTTCCACAAACTGGCGCAGAGGGCAGTCACTGTGGTGCTCATTCTCTGCTTCACACCTCCTTTGTTGAAGACGACGATTTCGTACGCAACGTCTGCCTTCAGCCGAGTCGGAAAGCTGAACTCCATGGTGCATCTCTGGTTCGATGTTATGTCTTTTGGTCTGGTCAGGCCGAAAAACTTCATTTGGTTGAGCACTGCGTTGCCTTCCTTGAGCACCACCTATGATTCAAAGGTTAACAAATAAACTAAAGCATGAAAGGAGAGAATTTGCCTCGTAGTTGTGCTTATGATTCAAGTAAAGGACGTCGACAATGTAGTGGTAAATCCCAAGCAGGTAAACTTCATCTTCAACCCAAAATTTGAAGGACGACGAAATGGTCTCTTCGGGCAGCATGGGCAACGGGGGTTCGGCCTTGTATTTCCACCTCATTTCATACCTTCCCTGGTGCATCGTCCTTTCGATTCTGCTCTTGCAAAATTCTAAAGAAGTTTGACAGTAAAAACCAAATGTACAAATCAGAAAATCACTTCATACCATCAGGCAGCGATCTGACTATGCCCATGACATTGTCCTTCAGACTACTGCAAATTCTGATGAGGCTCCTCTCTTTTTCGTTGAACACTTTTCGCAGCTCATCCCTGTACGTGTGGTAAGAGTCACTTTGGTCCCAGGTGAAGAAGTGGATCAGAGGCGCCAGCTTCCGAACCTCTCGCGTCCTTTTCTTGCCACCCCACTTGACCAAATTTTCAAAGAGTATGGCTTCGGAGACAATGTTGAACTTGAAATCTTCCTGGGAATAAATGTCCGCGACTATTTCTGCTGATGTGAGCGGCCACGAAGCTGCACCAGTCACTTCTTTGAAGTTGGAGCAAATTTTCTGCAAGGCATAGTATTATAAGATTGATAAGATTCAAGAGTTAAACCAAGATTAAAGCAGCACAAACCTTCATGTAGAAGTTCATTAGTACTTTGTTTCCAGACTCCTTGGCAGCCGCATACGATTCGCAGAAGTCTGCGGCTTTAGTCTGGGATAGGAAGCCCTCAGTTATTTCCTCGAGATCAGCGATTTGCCACAAATTGGCAAAGTAATGCACCTCCCCGATCTTGGATGGTGGGAACTGTCTTTCATTTTTGTACAGGTACCTAAAATTACAGAAAAAAAACAGTATTTAGCCTGTCCAACTAGAAATTTTAGCTTCTGTAACTACAGGACATAATTTTCACTTACTTCAGGCAGAGTTCAAATCCTTCTGGGGTCATGTGATCAATAGGAATGGGATCATCAGGCCCATTGGAAGACTCGGCAAACGGCCCTTCGAACATCACCTTGAAGACCGGACTGGCCCAAGCCAATAGTTGCTTGTGACATTGGAAAATCTGGAAAGTTTAAAGTCAATTGTGTGTTAATGTCGTCTGTAGTCTTAATATTTTTAATTCATATGATTACCTTTCCTGCCACTTTAAAAGTGCAATCGTAGCCTTCTTTGTTTTCATACAGTCTGTGCAGGAAGTAAGGCACTCGCGCGACCTTCTGATGAGCAACCTGCTCGCTGCTCTTGGTGGATTTTGACACCGTACGTGTCATCTTCTCAGTCTTCCTAGATTAAGGATACTTTCAAAATCAAACGTTTGGTCGGTGAACACAACCAAACCAATCTTAAATTTTCGCCATGCGCCTTTGTTTTGAATGATTTTTTCAAATTTCCCGCTCAAAAATCTCGAATCATCTGCCATCTATCTTTCAACTTTGATTTGGCTACGCCCCCTTCGTATTCGAGAGGAAAAACAATTTTTCATGAATTCAAGAAGGCATTATTATTTGGTAAATTAGAGGGCAAAACGCCGGTGTGATGGTGACTCCGATTTTGAGACTACTTAATTTTGTACCCAAAACAATAAGATGTGTTCCAGGTATGAAAGATTTGTGTCCGTAGGAAGCATTTTAGAAAGAAAGCAACACAACATAGAATTTATGCATATTTTATCGATAGAATATACCCCATATATTAATTGTGAACGAACATTGAACTTAATTTAATTCTTAATTGGTCATACATATTCTGTGAGATATAAAAATAAACTCGAGTTTTATATTATTCAGGTCTGAGTGGAAACTTCCTGCTCGCACAAAGCCCCGCACTTCGAATCGCTGCTTTGCCAGGTCAACCATGCCGAATGACAAGTTTTTTCAACAAAAGTCAGTTGATTATTTTCGGAAGTTTGCTAATTCGGCTAATTGTAAAACCTTTCATAAATTTAGTACCTGCGGAGAACATCTGGAAAGGGGTGACAAGTGTGAGTAACGCAGGAAAGAAGAGAGGCCGAGGCAAAGGCACCGGCAGGAAAACGGCGAAAAATCTCAACCGAGGCCAGGTCATTGGAGTTGGTAAGGATTATGATCAAATCTTGTTTTTGAATTAATTTATTTCTGAACCAGGAAAGTTGAATATCATGTGGCCTGGTTTGTCTGCGCCGATCCTTCAGGGCAAGGACTTGGTGCGGCAGCAGCAGTTGCCCGAGGACACCGAACGAATGGCCAAACTTGTCAAGATGAGAGACGAGATGAGCACCTTCAGATACCTTCGACTTCTGCCAATTGAAAGAGGCTGGAGCGGTACCAAACTGCCAGGAAGGTCCATCGGTCCGCCTGATCCTGTTGGCGACGGTATTGATTGAGAATTTTCATCGACCAATGATCAAACAAAATTTTCTCTTCCAGATGCCTTCGAGGGTTTCGATACAAAGGTTTTAGAGGTTTGCTTGATGATACAAATATTTGTAATCGTAAAATAAAACCCTCTTCTCTGTTTCAGTTCAAATCGGTTTTCCACATGAAGGGCAACTTTGGCCGCAGAAGAAGAATGAGCTGCATGGCCATCACTGGAAATGGGAAAGGTCTTGCCGGCTTCGGACTGGCAAAGTCTGTTGATGGCCGCTCGGCAGTGAAGCGGGCAAGAAACAGGGCTGGCCAGAAACTAATGTACATTGAGCTGTACAACAATCACACTGGTACTTTATCCAATAGATTTTTATCAATATTTCTTACAACAACAAAAAATACACACTTTTAACAGTGATGCACGATTTCTTCACCCAATTCGGCCGCACCAAGATTTTCGTCACTCAAAAACCCGAAGGTTTCGGCTTGGTTTGCCACAGAGCCATAAAAACAATGTGTGAGGTCATCGGCATCAAGGATTTGTACGCCAAAGTCGAAGGGTCCACAAATCTGCAGCACATTGTCAAAGCCTTCTTCATCGGTCTTCTAAAACAGGTTCAATCTTGATCTGAACTTTTTAAATAACTGGTTTCATTATTCTGATTACTGTAGAAAACTCACAAGCAAATGGCCGAGGAGAAGGGGCTGCACCTGGTCGAATTTAAAAAGGAACAAGGCTATTTTCCGAAGGTCATCGCCTCGCCTACCAAATGCAGGTCAAAGGCCGAACTGAAACCTGACGAGCTGCTCGATTACTCTCAGGTAAAGGAAATTGCCTCTGTAAAATAAAAAAATCAAGGAATTATTTTTATTTTTAATCAGTACGTGATGGACGGGCGGGTTGTGCTGAAGAAGAAGAAATACCCCAAGTTCTATGTCAACACACCTGGCTGGCAAATTCATTTGAAGAAGTACTTGTGGCGCCGAAATCACGATGACGTAATCTTCGAAAATTCAATGTAGCTTACATTTGATTTTGTTTTAATTAAACAGGTGCGACTGAGGATGGTCACAGAGCAAGGGGAAATCCGGAGCTTCTTGACGGATAAATATCCCGAGGCCAAGCCACAGGTCTGGGTCAAAAAGAGACAAGAGGAGCAGCCAGAGGAGTGAATTGTTTGATGCGTTAGACCAATAAAATCAAAGTGAATTCGTAACAAAAATCAAAATGAAAATCGCAGTTTTTTGTTTGACAAACTCAAATTTCAATTTAATTTTTTGTTTAACCAAAAAATTAGAATGATGACAGATTCTCAGGCTTTTCTGTCAAGTTGCAAATTTTAACGAGCTGAGCTTTTGGCCAAGTTGGCAAGTAACGTATGGGCTGGCGATGGCGATATAATAGTGAATTTATATATATTGGCGGCGGGCATGCGTGGATCGCAAGGGTTGCTCGGGCTGCCGCAGTGGCCCACAAAAAGGCGACACGCATTCTGCTCTTATTTACTGCGCGGCCAGTCCGACAGCGCGCCTCGCACCACAAAGCCCGAATTCCACCTCAACATGCTGTAAGGTAATTACTCAAACAAACGCCGCGACCAACCCTCTTTTGAGCGAAATGTATCAATTATATTTTGAGACTTTTCGCTGCAAATTCCCTCTGCGCACTCGACGTCGATTTTTCCTCCTTCGTGCGCTGCGCTCGTCTTTCCGTGTGAAAAAAAAAACGGAATACATACACGGTTGGCCGTGCTGTCGTAATTGGGTTTCCATTGTAATTGCTATCGATCACAACATCAGAGATATATATTTATAAAACTGCACGTACAGTGTTTCCTGTCCTTTGTTTAGATTTTCTGTTCCATTTTCTTCTAAATCTATCTAAATTTTGAATAATTTACTACCAAAATTAATTGATTTGAAATATTTGGTTTTTTTTCTAATTTTCTTTAATGAAGAAAAAACTTAATTCAATTTAATTATATTTCATCAAAATTTTAATTGTCCACCCTGTATGTAAAACTTAAATACATTTTCTTTATTTTAGATAAAAATTTAAATTATCCACCAAACCGTTTTTTTTTTTTAGATACAAACACGGAATAAACAAAAATCAATTTTTCCTTCCGGACAAGAGCAGAGCAAATTGCTGCAAGCTCGCTTGATAATTATGCAAATCTCTCCGTGCAATAAATCGGTCGGGCGCAAAAAGTGTCGTTGTGTGTTTAATTTATTATGCAAATGAGGCCGGTGGGTGGCTCGGTTGGATGTGCCGCTGGTGTTATTATTGGCCCCCCTAAATAAAACGCAAACACACGCATTCATTTGCGACACACTCTGCACAAGCACACGTGAAATTTATATACATACAAGCGTCGCTCCAACGCGCCCAGTGGAAATTTAAATTTCGTGCTAACTTGTTACGTCGCCCCGAGAGATTTATTTATTTATTTTTCCGACTTTGCGTTTTGTTGCTCAAACAGGAGTAGTTTTTCTGACAATGCTGTTGCGTGCTCCGACCGTACAAAACTTTACCGCAGTGCTGGGAAAAATGCCTTTTTTTTCATATGTTATATAAAATATTTTTGAATTTATTAATTTTTAAAAGTAATAAGTCTTCTGCTACTTGATTTGGTTTTCCATTTTTATGTTAAAAAAATGTATTTAATTCAATTAAAGTGCTAAAAATCATGATGTTGGAATTTGGGGGTTTTCTCAATGATTTTTTATGCTATTTTTTCAACTTCACAGGGTTTATGATATCTTTTTTTTTATAAAAATTTTCTTGCCTCATGTCATTGTCATTATCATTCAAAGATAAAAGAAAAACTCTTAAAGGACACTAAATAAACTGAAAATTATTAATTTGAATTGAACAATATTATTTGTTATAACGGAATATTTATTTTAATAAGCTTTCCAAAAATTTTTTCGAATTCAATTTAGAATTTACGATATGGAAAACTTTTTATGAATAAGAGTTCACTTTGAATTCTACATTCAGTGTTATTAGTCGTAAACAATTTAGAGACATAAACAAATTGGAAAATATTAAAGAGAAATTTAACAGGTAATTTACTTTTCGTTCTTAAAAAATTGAGAAATTTTCTGTAGTGCCAAGTTCTTGGCGGCCTCTAATGGGAATTTTAAGGAATTTTAAAATTAAAATTTTGATTATTTTTATTTAAAATTTACTGTTTTCATTCACTTTTGGCTCTGCGGAATTTTATACAAAATTCTTTTTAAACGGCGTTGCTTTTTCCCATAGTGGGAAATTAAATCAAATCTTTCATTCTACGCCTCACAATTTGTCATTTTGCCTTTTGTTACGAATATGAAAGGAAAGCTATGGCGGCCTGAAAAGTACAACATTCGGCACATCAATAATTCAAGTCGGTTCACGTGCAACGTTGAAAAATGATCGCGCTCGGCCAAAAGGACACGGCGCGGGGGTTGCAAATAAACGACTTGTACGCGCAATACACGCTTGTACGGCAGCCCGCATGACGCGCCTTAACAAAATCTTTAACGGAATTATTCGATTCCAAATTTAAATATTCACATTCAAATAGATTTATAGGTTGATTAATTTCGTTTAAAATTTCAAAGCAGAATCTTTTAAAATTCAACTAAAATTTTGTAATTTTCCGCTTTTCCATTGAAATTTAAAATAAATTTGCAGCCGTAATTACTGAAATAATTAAGCCACTCTGGACACTGAATGATGCAGTGGCGCGTAATTTTTTCGTAATTTATCGCTCCCCACGTGCAAAGCCGCTCGAAATTGATTTTGGTTCGGATTTTCTGTTGATTACCAGTTGTAATAGTCTTTGTCGGAAATGATTCGCCGCACCCACGCGAATTTCCATTTATTATGCTCAAGCCAAATTAATGCAATCGAGTGTGTGTGAAACACCCCTCGCTGCAGCACTTGTCCAGCTTCTAAACGCCAGCACAGATTTAGCCACTTTGGAGGAAAATATGCAAAACGAAAATAAGCGTTTACGATTTTTTTGCTTCATATTCCTAATTGTCATTATTTTAATTAAATGGAATGTCATTTCATCTGCAATTCTCTGGTTTAATTCCGCAGTGGGGATTATTATTATTATTAATGGCCTTATTTTAAATCTCTGAGAGAAATTCCTCCTCCGTCCTAGACAAGGGATATATAAATGCAATGCTGGACGAAATTTGCGAAAAAATGCAATTTTATTTTCCACGTTCTAGATGGAAACTGCCGCTGAAATGTTTTTGAAACAAAATCAACAAAATCCCGTTGAAATTACAGAGAAAACGGATTCACGCGTCGGGGTGTAATTTCGGCGTGAAAGGCAAAGTAATTTTCCACCCTTTCGTATGCATATATAATGTGCCACACGCGGAAGAATGAGAGCGCGGCGGCGACGACGTCACTCCCCTCCCCTGCCTGCCGCCTCCCCTCACTCCCCCTCCCCCGTTGTTATTGATCGCAGCTGGGCTCGCTCTCTCGTCTCTGCTCACCAAAAACATATTGAATTCGACCGAGACTGACCCTCCGACGGCGACCTGACCCCACCAAGCACTTGCCACCCGCCCCAAGATGCACGGTGAGTTGCCCTGCGACCTCGTGGGGGCGCCGGGGGTGGCCCTCCGAACCAGGGTCACATGCAAAGGCCCCGAGGGACATCAAAGAAAAAAGTTCCTTCGATATTGTTTTGGTTTGGCGCCGAATGGGATTTTCAGCGAATCATTTTAATTGTTTCACATTTAAACATATTGAAATTTATTAATTTTATTTTTCAAAAATAAATTTACTGCTTTGTTTGATTATTTAGATTATCCATAAAAAACGAGAGTATGTCTTACACAATGATCACGATAATTTTATTGATTGTGCATTGATTGAGAATTATTGTTGTTGATTTTGTTGTTGTCGCAGCGCCGATGAGCGGCGATGGTGGTGTCCGTGCCGCGGGAGGATGAAGAGGCGAGCGACGAGAATGCGGCCCTTGTGAGCGGCCACCGGCGTCCCGCCACCTACACCATGATGGACAGCGTGGAGCCGCACGACGACGCCGTCGTCGCCGCCGCCTCCTCGCAGGCCGGCGCCGCCGACCACCCCAGCACCGACACCCTCGAGTTCGGCGGCGCCGCGGCCGACGACGCCTCGCTCCTCTCTCAGTTCCACGAAGATGCCATCAAACAGGTGCGTCGGCCGCAGTGACCCCAACAAAGGGTCCAAAGGTCACCTCGAAATTTCAGCTCAACCTAAAACAGAAAAATCAATTTGGTTCAAAAATTTAAAAATCATTTATTATTGAATGGAAAAAATTTCATAAATTTATATAATTTGGCTAAAAATGGCAATAAATATAATTTTTTTTCAATTATTTTAATTTAATTTACATTTGAATTTCCAGGCTGGCCTCGGGACATTCCAGATGCTGCTGCTGTTGGTGGCCGGCCTTGGCTTGGCCGCCGACTCGGTCGAGGTCTTCGTCGTCTTCTACATTCTGCCGAGCGCCGAGGTCGAAATGTGCATCACTCAGGTTGAAAAAGACTGGATGGGTCGGTTTGAAACCTTCTTTTCCACTTGAGCATAACAATTTTAATTTGGTTTTTCTTTCTTTGAAAACAGGTGCGATCACGTTCGTGGGGATGATGGTCGGCGCCACCCTGTGGGGAAACCTGGCTGACCGGATGGGCCGTCGAAGGACGCTGCTCTCGGCCTTGGGGGTCAACGCAGGGTTCAGCGTGATCGCGGCCTTCATGCCCACCTACGGCACCTTCATGACTGCCCGTTTCTGCAGCGCCGTCGGGTAAATCAAATTTATTGTGAATATAATCGAAAAAAAATTCCAATTCATGAAAATTAATTACCGCTTCTGCCTTTTAATACCAGAGAAAGTTAAATTCGAAATTTTTTTCCACAGTTCATCAGATTTTCGACAAAATATATTGCTTGAAATACTATTTTTTCAATTAATAATTGATAATTGTTATTTTGAAAAGTTTTTTGTTTGGTTATTGTTATTAATTTTCTCAAATTTTCTTTTCTAAAATTTTACTTAAATTTTCATTTCCAATGTTGGCAATTTGCTGATTTGAAACATTATAATTTTTAATTGAGAACAAATTCAACACTTTGATCTCTTTTATGCCATTCAAAAAATCAGATTATCAGTAAATTTCAATTCCAGTTTGGTTTTGAAATACCAGAAAGATTGCTCATTGTCAGGATAGAAATTAAGCTAATTTTTTTTTTATTTGAACATTACTTTGAACAAGTTCAAAATTCAACTTTTTCAAACTAAAGTTCAAAAGTCTTGTCCTATTCTGAGGATAATAATGTAAACAATTTATAACATTTTAAAGAAGAAAATGGTTTCTTCTGTTTTCATGTGAAATTCTCTCTCGAATTTATTATTTTTGTCTTTCCAGTGTTGGCGGTTCGCTGCCCGTTGCTTACGCCTACTACTCTGAATTCCTGCCCCGATCGGACAGAGGCAGATTCCTCAGTGGCCTGGTGATGATGTGGTCCCTCGGAGGAGTCTACGTTGCCCTCTTGGCTTGGATTATCCTCCCTCGAACTGGTACACATTTTAGTTCAGCATTAAATTTCAATTTCAGACGAGCATTTCTCCAAGAGAGACTGATCGGACTGAAAAATTCAGCTAACTTTGCCAATTTTGAGACCTAAAAAAAATGGGCATTACCCTAAATTTTGAGTTCTGAAAAGAAATTTTTAGAATTTCTATAAATTTTGAGAACAATGATCTAGCGTAACTTTCCACGCTGAACAACTTTTCTGCTGACATAAACGGCGTAGGCTTAAGAGAAATGTCACTTTTTGGGAAAAAATGTAATAAAAGTCAAATTTTGAGGCTGAGATGTAGGAAAAAATATAGCCCATAAAATTTGATATTTTATTTCATTTTTATTCTATAAACAAAATAGAGCTGATTCTATTCATGAAAGCATGAATTTCTTTGTAATTATTATTATTATTTTTAAGATTATCAATGACATATTTTTTTTTTCACAATTCAAAACAGGTCTTCAAGTGGCCGAGGACAGTTCCGAGCACTTCTCGGCGTGGCACCAGTTCCTGCTGCTGTGCACCCTGCCCTGTTTCGCAGCCATCGCGGGTCTCATTTTCTCGCCAGAGTCGCCGAGGCACCTGCTCGAAGCCGGCCAGGACGTCGAGGCCATGCTGGCCTACCAGCGCATTTTCAAAGTACATCCCTACTCGCAGCTTTCGTGATTCATTTACACTGTTCGCAGTCAAACAGCAAGAAAGGAGCCGAGGGCGCCGGCCAGTATCAGTTGTCCGAGTTGGAGTTGCCGACCAAAAGAATCAACGGCCTGGGTGGTCCGTACGCTTCGTCCTCGCCAGGCAAATCGGTCCTGGCAGACATGATTTACAGTCTGGAATTGGTATTATTTTTTTACAACAAAAAGAAAATGTTTTAATTAAAAAAAAATAATAATCAGTTCTGGAACTCGTTCGTGCAACTCTTTTGTTCGCCACACGTCAAGTTGACGGTCACCCTGCTGGTAATTTGGATCTCGGCTGCTTTTGGGTAAATTTTGCTTATTAAAATAATAAAATATTTATATATACAATGGAAAATAAATGCAAAAAGTTTCTACGGGTTGACTTTGTGGTTTCCCGAGTACATCCGCACCCTGCGCGACCTGCTCTACTCCTCGAAAGCACAGCACGTCTTCGACAAGACCTACTTCAACATCACCTTCAACCGCTCCCTGGAGAACATCAACTTCTCCGGGTCCAGGTTCATCTCGTGTCGCTTCGAGCACCTCACCCTGAGTCACGTGCTCTTCGAGAACTGCACCATGGAGGCGTGCACGTTCGCCAACGTCCGCTCCAGTCGGACGCTCTTCCGCGACTCTGAAATCAGCAAGTCTCACTTTGTCGACACGGACCTGTGGTGGGGGAACCTCCCTTACAAGGTATACAAATCAAATCAAATTTGATTAAAAAAAAAATAAATAAATAAAAATCCTTTTTGAAGAAAAACGAAGACGAAGAGACCTGGGAGGACGGAATCACAAGTGGGCGCTTCGAGCATTGCAACTTGGTCAACAACTCGATCCTCAGCTTGTCCCAGGGTTGCCACCTGGACTTTGACTACAACCTTCACCTGCAAGACATTTTCACCGAGAATCTCGTCGGGCAGCTCGCTTTGCTGCCTGGGGCACTGGTCTGCGCCTTTTTGGTCGACAGGGTTGGAAGGATAAAAATTATTGGTTGATTTAATTTAAAAAAATAGGAAGTGCCGAGTTGACTGAGACGTTTCTATTTCAGGCGTCACGTTTTTGCTGGCCGCACTCATCTCTCCCTTCATTTGGTTGTTGGACTCTGGACGGGCCATCATCGCCTTCGAGTCCGTCCTCAATTTGTTTTTCGTTGCTGGCTGGAGCTCTCTCGCCATCGCCACACTCGAATCATACCCCACTCACTTAAGGTTTGTCACAAAAAATAATCAGTAAAACATTTATTTTTCCAGTATTAATCAATTGTTTTGTTTACAATTTAAAATTTCACACCTAAACTGTTGTTCAGGTCAACTGGCTTTGGTTTTTTGGCCGCCATATCAAGACTGGGCGCTGTGCTGGGCTTCACCACATTTTCGCACCTGCTGCGCTCGAGCAGAGGAGTGCCTGCCATGCTGTCGGCCGCCTGCTTTGCCGTGGCTGGATTCACGGCCTCGCGGCTGCCCGAAGCCCGCACCGCCCTGCTCTAACAACTTTTGTAAAATATCAATTCGCATTGCTCACAGTTTTTGCCTCCGGTGAGAGTGCAAGCAAAGCAAACTCCTTTGGGCAGGGTAAACATTTCTTATTGTAGCGTCTTTCAAAGATATCAATTTCTCCTACCGATGTATCTATCTATCCTGACAGTTTTAGCGCTTCTAATTGTAAGTACGACGAGCGGTGAAGGCAACGAGAAGGACTGAAACGACTCACGTTTTTTGTTGTAGACAATTTTTACTAATGTACTCGTGTATTCTTCGAAACGCTTCATCTCTCGCATTTGTACGTGCGCTGGACACTTGAGTAAGAATAATAAATACTCTATTTTTTATTCCGCATCAATCAGAAATAACTTTGCAGGCGATTAAACTAGATTTTTACATAATTTGGGAGGAAATCTTAGGATTTGTACTGCATATTCATATTCCAAGAGGTACCTGCAATTATATTGTATTGCTTGAGAAAGAACGAGATTCTTAACTGCAAATCATCTTTTTTTTTAATTTCCCTCTTGATTTGCTTAGAAGAATCAAGTTGATGATGGGAGGAGTGGTTCTTTTTACTTTGTCTTGTACTTAATAATAGCATAATTATTATGGAAACTTATACTCTGTACTGATGATCATGTAAGTGTATAAAAATGTAATCTAAAATGCCTAAAAATTGGTCTTAGATTAAAAAAAAAAAGATCAAAAAGGTTGAAAATCATTTTAAAAACACAAATTTTAGTAATGCAGGTTATTATTATGAAACATCCATTTTTTTATAAATATATAATGCAAACGTTTTCCCATATTTATTTTATCATCCACTATTATAATTTACCTCCTATAAGAACTCTTTGAGGACATTATTGTTTGTGTAGAGCATATTTTACATAGAATCCAAATAAAAATGAAAAAAATCACAAAGAATATGAGAGCACTTGACAAAATTATCACAAATAGCAACTTAAATTCGCATTTGATCAATAAATTATAGGATAATGATTTACAAAGTCGCCTCCTTGCAGATTTTCTTTAAAATTAACAAGTACGTTGGATCACAAAACAGCTGGATCACCTTAAATACTCATTTTCTTTGGCCTGGTTTGCTGAAATTTCAGCCTAAAATTGATTCTAAAACTCTCCTTGCACAATTTGAGGCCAAACTTATTAACAATATTCACTTCTTCTGCAACAGTGTTTGTTTTTCAATCCCTTTTTCACTTAAAGTCACTTGATTTTCACCGTTAGCTAGCTGGGCGCTATGGGCAGCTGTCCCTGCTCGGCTCCGGTACGCATGTACATGTACAGACTGAACATGACTGAGGCGGTGGCAACGAACATTTGCACATAACTCGTGGGTCGTCGCACGGCCAGGATGTTCCTCAGGCCAAACAAGTACTTTGTCGGCGGCTTCTTTTTAACCACGGCCTTTGCCTTCGGAGGCGGATTGAATCTCAATTCGAATCTGGACAGGAATTTTTAGTTAATAATCAGAAATTTGATTTAAAGAAAAACTCACTCTCTTTTGGTTCTTTCGTCGACTTCCTTTTCGATACTCTCAGGTGGAAAGTCCAAATACAGTCTTTCAGCTTGCTTCAGGATTTTCTCAAATGGCAAATTCTCAGGCAACTGCAGATCAAAATTTCATATAAATCAATAAACTTATACTTTTCATTGTGATATTTTTTAATTTACAAAATTTTACCTGAGACAAAAGGCCATGCATGCAGTCCATCTGACAAGGCGTTTCGAGCACCTCCTCGGTCCGATAGAGGACAATCGTGGCTGCGACGTACAAGGGCATTTGCGGGGCCGAGCAGAGGAAGAAGTCGTACATGCGCACCACCGCGCTGTACTTGCTCAGAGAATGGCCGAACCACGTCAAAAACCATGGCAGCGCAAACAGGGTGCCAGCCTCGGACCTGCAATTTTTGTTTTACCGAAAAAAAATTATAAAATAAAACCAAACAAAACCTTTCGAGGTATTCGTGCAGCTGCGGATTCTTCCTGCTGATCAGGGGGTAGATGGTGTTGAGCAGCCGCGAGGTGGTGTCCATCGTCGGCTCCATGCACACCCTCAGGTGCTCCGTGGACAACTTTTCCAAAATGTAGAACGCCTTGTCCTCGCCGACCACCAGCAGGAATGTCACAGCCACGTCATGATATCCCTTGACATTAATTATACACATCAAAACCAATAAATTTTTTTAGTCATCAATCTACCTGATAATAGCACAAGTGGGGGTACTTCATGATGACCCTGAGAATGAGTCTGGTGAGTTGGTCTTGCAAGGCCACGCGCTGCTCGTACGGAATGCCTGGATAAATTCAAATAAATATTGAATTTCACTTTTTTTTTAATTCTTTTCTCACCAGGTGGAAACCTTTTGAGGGATCTGTTGACGTCCATCACCACCTGCCTGTACTCAGGGTGCTTTTCAATTTCCTCTTGCGTCGGTGGCTTTTCCGTTGACTCGTCGCCAATGTTTAACAACAAAGGCCAGGCTTTCTTTCGAATTTCATCTGCAAATATTTACACGGGAGATTGATTATTTGAGTAAAAATGCAATCATTTTGCAATCGTTGCAGGACAATGATG
The DNA here is from genome assembly GCF_031216515.1 of Neocloeon triangulifer. Lineage (NCBI taxonomy): Eukaryota > Metazoa > Arthropoda > Insecta > Ephemeroptera > Baetidae > Neocloeon > Neocloeon triangulifer. Next base: position 722,987 of record NW_026775552.1, read on the forward strand.
TGTATTGTGCACTTTGGCCCAATTCTCATATCAATAAATAAATAAATATAAATTTTGAGAACATAATTTTTCCCTCACCAATCAATAATTTTTTTAACTTATTCAAATTTAGAAACTCGCAAAATTCACCATCAATAAGGCCTCCCTCTGAAAGGGCCATCTGCAGAAGTCTGGCCCTGTCCAAGGTCTCGGCAGCCAACAAGTTGAGAAGGTCGTTCTTCTTCCGTTTCAAGGCTGGACTCAACGCTGGCTCTGCGAAATTATAAAAAAATTTCAAGATTTTCTCAAATTTTTTTCCTCTCGTCGAAACTCACCTCCTGAGAAACTCAACTCCGAGGGAATGGTGCTGCCGATTTCGTCTCCCCTGCCCAAGTCGGACAGCTTGTCCTCCTTGTCCTCAGGTTCGAGCTCCTCAAAGGGCTCGCTGTCTTCTTCGTCCAGCTCGAGCTGCCCCTCGGCCACTCGATCCGCCGCCTCTTCCTCCATCCCTAAAGAAATCTCCTCAACCCTGCAACCTGCTCAATCACGGGACAACAACGCACGCTGCTCGGACATTGGACGCACAGACAAGAGACATTATTATGAATGAAGCGTAATTCTCAATTAAAAGCACGACAGCTGCTGGCAAGATGAAGAGGGAAAAGGGGGCGCGGCTCGAGTCTCTAATGTTGTCAAAAAGGGGGCGTGGTTGTCGAATCTTCTGTGTTTTGGTCGTCGACGGGCTTGAAACATCAAAAGTTGGCGAATACATACTTTGCCAAATTTTCGATTGTGATGCCGAATTTAAGGAGAATTCCATAGTGAGAAGAGAGATTTATGTTTTGAAACTGTGCCAGTTCAAATTTCTAGTTTCGGTAAGGGTAAATTTTTAATTTATGTATTCAAAGAAAACAAATACATACATATTATTTTATTTTAAAATAAAAAAATATCACCAACATCACAAAATGTACACACTTTTATAGAACAGATTTTTTTTTTGTGGTTTTCAAATCACGTTCAATTTTTGCAGAAATGTCTGGAGGTGCTTCAGGTGCTGGAGACGACGAGTCAAGCTCTGGCCAAACAAATCATGAATCGACTGAGCCTGAAAAATTAATAGAAGCTGGTCAGGGTGAAGAGGCAAAAGAATCTGTTCAGGAAGAAGATGCTGAAAAGCAAAGACTGGAGAACGAGGAGAAAATAAGAGAGGAGAATCGAGTAATTTTACCAAAGTAAATAAGTAAAAATTTAATTGAGTAATTTTCTTTTTCAGAATTATCTATTAGATTACATCCGCGAAACGGAAGAAAGGTATCGGGAGAGAGATGAGAACAGGAAGAAAAACCTTCACGTGACCAGGCCTGAAGAGTCGCACTTCAGCAAGTTGGACTCGAATTTGAAGAAAAACACAGCATTTGTCAGGAAAATTGTGAGTGTTTTTCAGTTGAGATATTTTTTCTCATCTTGCATACTATAATTATTGTTTTTTACTAGAAAAATTTGACCGCAACCCAAGAAGAAGCCCTTTTGAAGGACATGAAGACGCTGAACCTGACCAAGTACATCAGTGAAATTGCTGCTGGCCTCGTGGAGGCCAAGCTGAAAATGACCGACGTCCAAGCGGCGGTCAACATTTGTGCGTACCTGCACCAAAATTATGCAGAGTTCACGGGACACCTGCTTGAAAACTGGCACAAGGCGCTCACCTTCAAAAAGGACGAGAAGGTTACATTGTTAAATAAAAAGAATGTAAATTCTTCTAAAATATATTTCGCCAGATTCAAAACATAAGCAAGTTGCGAGTGGATCTTCGTTTCTACGCCGAGCTGATCAACGCAGGAATTTTCACAAACAAAGAGGGTCTTCCACTGCTCGGCACAATCCTGACCAACTTGACCGGCATGGACAAGGAGGAACACAACAACATCAATGTCATTCTCAGTTTCTGCAGACACTGCGGCGAAGATTACGCAGGCAAATCATTTTTTTTAAATTGAAATTGTGATGATTAATTAAAATTTAATTCCTGCAGGACTGATTCCCCGGAAAATTAGGTTGCTTTCGGAAGAGTTCAAAATGCTGGTGCCGACGAGCAAGCTTTTGATGCCTGAGAAGCAGAAAAACGTCCGGCAGCTCTTCAAGGATTACTGCACAAGCTTGTGCAAACACTTGGTTGAAGTGAGAAATTAAACCTTCTTTGTTATATATATTTTTTTTTTTATATAAAATTTGCGTTTAGACCCACAAAGAGCTGAGGCAGTTTGAGTACCAAAACAAGAAAATTCTGCAGACCAAAGGCGAATTGTCTCCGAGTCGGAAAGAAAAGGCCGAAGCTCTGCACACTGCGTACCGAAAACTCTACGAAGGCACTCAGTCCTTCTGTGAAATCCTGGACGAGGACATGCCCGAGCTGGAGGCCGAAGGTGGAATTTTCAAAATCAATTCAACTTGATTGAAAACTTTTCCTTTCAGACATTGCCAGGAGTGAGGAGCAGGACCTGAAGGTGACCGGAATGGACGCCGAGGAATTCACCAAGGAGTCGCTTTTGTGGGAGGACGAGGAGACGAGATACTTTTACGAAGAGCTTCCCGACCTGAAGGCGTTTCTGCCGAGCATTCTGTACAAGGACAGCGCCCAGGCAACCATCCAGCCTGAACCTGAGGAGGTCACCGAGTCCAAGTTGGACGAGGAGTTGGAGGAAATCGAGGAGGGCAAGGAGGAGGCCAAGAAAGAGGACACTCCGCCTGTCGAAATTGAAGGTTTTTTAATCATTTTTGAAAAATTTAGTTGCAATTTTCTTTCCGTACAATTAGAACCTGAAGAGCCGGAGACGACGACGAACGCGAGCAACAAAATCGTGATGGACGCGTTCGTGAACCACGTGATGAACTGCGTGAGTCGGGACATGATCGACAACGCGGCGTCCGAGTTTGTTCTCAGCCTGAACACGAAGATCAACCGCAAGAAACTGGTGCGGTGTCTCTTCGGGGTGCAGCGGACCCGAATCGATTTGCTGCCGTTCCTGGCCCGACTCGTGGCCACCCTGCATCCCTGCATGCCCGACGTGGCCACCGACCTGGCCCTCAAACTCAAGCAGGACTTCAAGTACCACTTCCGAAAAAAGGTGCATTTTTAAAATTCTTTTAATGGAAAAACATAATTTTGCTCAAATGACTGAATTTGCAGGACCAGATCAATATCGAGTCCAAAATCAAAGTGGTTCGATTCATCGGAGAAATGGTCAAGTTCAAAATGTACTCAAAGGTGGAGGCGCTGTACTGCCTGAAACTGCTGCTCCACGACTTCACACACCACCACATTGAAATGGCCTGCAACCTGCTCGAAGTTTGCGGCAGATTTCTTCTTCGATCTCCGGACTCGCACCAGAGGACCAAAGTTTACTTGGTAATGAAATCAACGTCATTTCCTCAGGAACTTTTGAGCTATTTGTTTTAGGAATCATTTTGAATTTCTCGTTTGCTTGAGGACATTTCAAGAAGGAATTATTTAGAATAATTTTTTGGATATGTTCAGAAGTATTAAAAAGTGTAAAACTCCGCAACCACAAATGCTAGAGTGATAAAAATTTCACTGCAAGACTCAATTTTTCATGCCAAATAACTTTTCCATTGACACCAAAGCTGTAAGTCAAAGGTCAAGGTCACTTTAACGCGATTATATGATTGTTTATTTAAAGCCCAATTTTGGAGGTGATCGGATCGTCCCTATCAATTTTTTTGTAGGAAAAAATGTACTTTGTGTAATTTGAAATTAAATATGTAATCAGAATAGAATCATTGTAAGTTTTCTATCAAACATCAGAAAAAAAACAATTTTCCCTTTTATTGAAAGAAATCCGAAATATTATCCATTTTAGTCTCAGGGCTCCCAAATATTTTACAACTAAAATTTGCGATGTTTTGTGAAATTGGTGGCGTTTTTACCAGTTTTTTTTTCTTTTACTTCAGACGCGAATTTTAAGTAAATGAAGAATTTAACTTTTCTGAAAATTACAAATTTTATATTAAATTACACGAGCTACATTTTCTCCTATTGAATAAAAGGGACGATCATCCCCAAAATTGGAATTTTTTACTAAAAAAATATTAAAATCGCTTCAAAGTGACCTTGACCTTTGACTACAGCTTTTGTGTAAACAGAAAAGTTGTTCAGCATGAAAAATAATGGCAGGGGATGAAATTTTTATCACTTGTGGTTGCAGAGCTATTATTATTTAAATATTTCCTAAAACAAATTCCTCCAAAGGTTCACAGGGTCCTTTCGTTTCCAAGAATTAAAATTATAATTGTTGCAATTTCTAGGAGCAAATGATGAGGAAAAAGTCTGTGATGGCGCTGGACTCTCGTTACGTGACCATGATCGAGAACGCGTATTACCACGTCGACCCTCCCGAGGTGGGTCCGGGACAGATGAGGGAGGAGTTGCCTCCCCTGCACGAGTACATCCGCAAACTGGTGTACCAAGACCTGAGCAAGCAGACGACGGACCGAATCCTGCGGCAGATGCGCAAGCTCAAGTGGAACGAGGCCGAGTCGGCCGCGTTTGCCGTCAAGTGCATGACGCACGTGTGGAACGTCAAATACCTCAACATCGGCTGCTTGGCCAGTCTGCTCGCCGGTCTCGCCGCCTATCAAGTGAGACAAAGACCATGTTAGTCATTCAATGTTTGCTAAAATGCCATGTGTCATCAGGACGCGGCAGCCACGCAAGTGGTCGACGGCATTTTCGAGGAAATCAGGCTCGGAATGGAACAGAATCACCCAAAGTTCAATCAGAGGCGCATCGCCGTCATTAAGTTTCTCGGCGAGTTGTACAATTATAGACTGGTTGAGAGCGGAGACATTTTCAAGGTGAGAAATTTAAAAAAAAAATACATACTATAAATTTTGCTCAAATTTGATTTATTAGGTTTTGTACTCGTTGATCACGTTCGGCGTCAGCGAAGACCGGGAAAATCCGTCGCCGCTGGATTCGCCTGAGAATCTGTTCAGGATCAGGCTGGCGTGCGTTTTGCTCGACACGTGTGGACAGTATTTCAACAGCGGCACCAGCAAAAAACGGCTCGACTACTTCTTTGTCTACTTCCAGGTTAGGATTTGGAGTCGCAAGTGGATTTTTTAATTACAAAATTTTATCTCAAAATGAATAAAATCGAAATATTAAAAGGATGAAACCACCTCAGGGAATTTTGCAGAACTTGGAATTAATCTATTTTCATGATATGGCGGATTATGGTTTAAAAACAATTCCCTTCAGGAAAATTTCCCATTTTGTCAAATTTTGATTCGGCCGCTGGAGATAAATAAGGGTTTATTAATTAATTTGAGTAAATATTTTTTAATTTTCTCGGCGGCAGGTTGGAGCTGATGAACGAAGGCGTCTTTTGATTTTGACCCTGGCAAAAGGTCAAAATATTATGTGTTATGCCCCTTGAAAATAGGCACCCTGACAACAAATCCGAGATAGCCAAAAGATGCGCCATGTCATTTTGCGTCGGACTGAAAATTTTAAATAATTTTCAGTCGGTCGTTTTGAAAACATTATTAATTTTAAAATAACGTTTGAATGAGTTGAAAATAAGAAAATGAGGCTTTTTTCATTACCATTGAGCCGAATTTAATAAAATTTTATTTTGAATTTTAATTTTCTAATTGTAGGATTAGAAAGAATTCTTCATCGAATTTGTTTTTAATTTATTTTGCATGAAATTTCGTTTTGCCAGAATTACTTCTGGATGAAGCGATCGCACCCGATGTGGACGGAAGATTCTCCGTTTCCGCTGGGGCTGGAGTACATGTACCGCGACACAGTGACCACCCTGCGGCCACGGTTGCAGCTGCACACGGAGTGGGAGGCGGCCAAGGAGGCCGTCAAGAAGCTGCAGGAGGAGCTGATGGCGCTGCTGCCCAAGGAGGAGCCCGCGGAGGAGAGCAACGCGGCCGGCGGGCTGGCGCCGATCGCCGAGACGACCCAGGAGGAGGAGGAGGAGGAGGAAGAGTGGAGCGAGGAGCAGCGCCGCACGCCCGACCTGCGGCCCAAGGCGCGCGGCCAGAGGCTCAGTCTGCACACCATTCCCGAGAACGAGGAGGACCTCGAGGGCCAGATCGAGGACACGTCGGACAACGACAACTCGGAGCAACACGAAATTGGCCAGGAGCAAACCGAGAGCTACTCGCAGTCGCAGGTTTGACGATCATTTCAAAAACTAATTTGAAAGAAAAAGAACTAAAAAAAACTTACATTATTTATCACTAATTTTAAGATTGCAATTGTTTTTTAATTCCAATTTTTTGGTAACAAAAAAAAATGTATCAAATAGTTTTTGTTTTCCAGTCATTCTATCTGAATTTTCTATTAAATGTATGAAATTTCATTTTTCTGTTTCCAAACTTCAGTAATCTTTCGTTAAACCAAATCTCTCTTTGAATTTTGAATAAATTTGCTTATATAAATTTTGAAACCAGGATGAAAACATGGTCCTAACTGGAGACGACGTGGAGTTCCCTGTAGAAATGGACGGAGACGGCGACGACTCTGTGGTGTCGAAACATCCGCGGAAAATCGAGTGTGCCGAGGACGACGACTTCATGACTGCCTTCGACAAAATGGTCTCGGAAAACATCCAGGATCGAATGAAGGAAACCGTCAAGCCGCCTCGAGTGGACATTTCCGTGCCCATGAACCTCAAAAGCAGCTCCAGCAAGAAAGGCTACGGTAGGATTATTAAATCTTGTTGGATTCAACAAAATGATCTCAATTGAATTCCAGATCAATTAATGATGGAGCCAAAGGAGGCGGACGAAGAGAGGACGATAAATTTTGTCCTCATGGTGCGCAAGGGAAACAAACCGCAGTTTAAAAATCTCGAAGTGCCCGTCGACTCGGAGCTGGCGCTGAATTTGAAGAACAGAGAAGAGGTGATTTTTTTAATCTAATTTTAAGAGTTTTTTTTTTTGTTTTATTGAATTGCGTTTCGAAGGCTGAGAGGGCGGAAAAGGAGAAAGTGAAGAAGTTGACCCTGGACATAAACGAGCGGCTCGAGGAGGAAGATTATCAGGAAATGTTGGCGCAGCTCCAAAGACCGGCGACGGTTGTTCCAGGCCGAGAGCGCCGGCCCAAGTATCAGCACCCCAAGGGCGCACCTGACGCTGATCTCATATTTGGCCCCAAAAAAGTAACCATTCACTCTCGTCTGATTAAAGAAATTTGAATAATTTTCTGTTTCAGTGACCTGAATAAATAAGCAGCTCATCTCGGTCGATTTGTTTACCATGGCGATAATAATCACAATAAAATTGTTAGATTTATTTTGAACCCGTGAGCCAAATTGTTTCATTGAATAATAATAACAACTCGATAATTGTATATATATTTCTTCAGTTCCAGTTTATTAATTGTATTATTTCACGAAGGGTAATTTTTGAGCGAAGGAAAATCAACAATAATACTGTAAGAGTATTTTATTTAAACACATACGCACCTTTGGTGATAATATTGACACCAAATTACAACTGAAGCATGTTCCACTGTGTTTTTTCTTTAAAGTATCATCGTCATCGATCGCCCTTTGTACAAAACATTTCTGATAAATATCCATGAAACCGAATAATATGAAGACAAGTGTGTGTGTGTGAAGTGTATCTATTCTGACAAGTGTGTTCGCATGAGAGAGTAACTACAGCATCTGCGTGTGTGTCGCGCGGTGTTTGAGAGTGTACAGTACATATGATCCATTCACAAGAAGTAAAACAGCAACTGATTCTCGCGGATGATAAAAACGCCACAAAGAGAGGAAAAAGAGTAAAAATAACACGTCGCGTACAGTCATTTCATAAACATGGTCAATCAACACGATTCTTCGCTGAGAAGTGAGAGAAATTTTTAAGTCTGCAAATAAATTACTCGGCGGCTCGTCGAGGCCGCCGCCCGGATAAATGCAAAAATAAAAGTAACAAAGTTGATGCATCATCGCCTGTACACTGTGAGAGAGAAAGTGTAAAATTAACATTTGTGTCTGTCTATTGCCCTATTGAATGCGTGTGTTTGCTTTTCTTTCTGTAAAACTACAAGGCCTCTTTCTGCCGAGCAAAAGCCGAGCCCGACGACGTCCGGGATCCGAACTGGGGGAACGATCCCGGACGCCCAAGGCCTCGGTCTGCCCTCGAGTTGCCAATTTTAAGGAAAACAAAATAAGCTAAAACGAATCTGTTAGTGCTTTGCCAGTCTTGGACCAAGTTTTCGTTAATAAATTGTGATGACACCGTGCGAAATGACAATTTCCATCTCAAACATCTCTTTTGTTCTTACACTCGATCTATATTTTTAATTTTTAAACTTTTGAATTCGCACTCTCAATCGTCGGTTCGTCCGTAACAAGTGTGGGGATTAATTTTCCAATCAATGTTGCAGGTTTCCTTGTAGCTACAGTAAAAATAAATAATCGTCTGATCACTCTTGAAAAAACATTCATTCATTCGCGTCGGGTGGTCGAAAAAAGGAGTCAGTTCGTCTGACTGCAAAATTAAATCGCACGTCACAATTGAGGTTCGTGGGCCACTTTCCTCGTTCGGTGCACTTTCCTTCTTCACACGAGAAAGAATCTTACTTAATCAACTAATTGAGAGAAACGAACGAATCTCAGAACCTAGCGCCACTTCTTCTTCTTCTTCTTCTTCTTCTTACACCAAACCCAGAACAGTAGAATTTTATGATACATTCACCAGGCAACTTGTTTACACAAGAGTTCCTTCCTAGTTTGTTTGCGATTTTTCATGATTTCCGAGCGAGTCCGATATTAAGCGTAGGGCATGGAAAAAAGAAGATAAGAGAGAGGTAGGCGGCAACAAAATTTATATCACAGATGGCAAAAAACACAGGAAAAGTCGGGGGAATCGTGTCTGTCTCTCTTTCGTAGATCCGTCTGCAATTTTTGTTTCATAAAAAAGCTGCTAAATTCGAAAATGAAGATGGAATTCGAATCGATCGTTCGAGGTTTTATTTACAAAGTGGTGGTGGCGTTTCACGCCTCCTCCTCGGCCTTGTCTTCGTTGGCTTGCTGCCTCTCCTCGGGGGCGGGAGCCTCTTCGGGGGCGGCCTCCGTCGGGGCCGCCTCCTCGGCGGGCCGCTCCGCCGCCTCCACGGAGCCCTCGCGCGACGCCCCCTTGTTCTTGAGGCCCTTGCGCTCGGCCAACTTGCTCACCGTCTCCTCCAGCTTGGTCAGCGAGCCGCGCTTGCTCTGCTTCATCTTGGCGCGCTGCTGCTCCTCGTCGGCCCTCGACGAGGTGGCCAGGGAGGCGGCCAGCTGCGCCCTGGCCAGGTCGTTGGCCGCGTCCAGCTGCTGCTGCAGCAGCAGCCGCTGGATCTGCTGCTGCTGGCGCTCCAGGGCGGCCGCCGACGACCCGCCCCCGCCTCTCGACGAGTGCTTGTGGTTGGCCGCCGACTGGCCGCCGCCGGACGAGCGGTGGCCCTTGCTGCTGGTGGTGTGCGTGACGGCCGTCGAGGTGCCCATGCCGTTGAGCAGCTGGCTCTGCTGCACGAGGCTGTCGTAGGCCGAGGTGAGCGCGGACGACGACGAGCCGAACGGATTCAAACCGCCGAGGCCGAGCGGCGTGTACAGCAGCGACGGGTTCGGGAAGAAGAAGGGCAGGGAAGACGTCGGAATGGCCGAGGCCGACGACGAGGCCGCGGCCTGCGAGGCCGCGGCGGCGGAAGACGCGGAGGAACTGCTTTTCTCCTTCTGACTCGACCTCGACTTGCCCTTGCTCGTGCTCGGAGGCGCGGCGGCGGCCTGGCCCATCTCGTTCCCGTCCAGGCCGAAGCCTAGACTGGCCAGGTTGGCGAAAAGGTTGCTGCCGAAGCCGCCCAGCCCCGACAGGCCGGCCAAGCTGCTCATGCCGGGCATCGAACCCGCCGCGGCCGCAAACGCCGGAAGCAGCAGCGGATTCTTGGGGTCAAACGCGCCCAGGGGGTTCTTGGGGTCGAACCCGAGTGACTTTGGGTCAAATCCAAGCGACTTGGGATCGAACCCGAGACTTTTGGGGTCGAATCCGAGCGATTTTGGGTCAAAGCCCAGCGTTTTGGGGTCAAAGCCTAAGGTCTTAGGGTCAAACCCGAGCGTCTTCGGGTCGAATCCGGCGAGTGGATTTTTCGGGTCGAATCCTGCCAGGCCGAGACTGCTAAGTAGACTGGGGTTGAGGCCGGACAGGGCTGCCAGGGAGGGGTTGAAGGGCAGTCCCATGGCGGCTGCTGCCAGATTTGAGGCTTGGTCAGAGGCCTGTTGTTGCTGCTGCTGTTGTTGTTGTTGTTGCTGCTGCTGCTGCTGTTGGGCAGCTCGGCTTGCAGAGCTGCTCTTCTTGCCACCCTGAGTGCCACTCGAGCCGGCTGCCGCGCTGCTCGAACTGGACGGCTGACCAGAGCGTTTTGAAATTATGTCGGACGGCAAGTTGCCCATTTCCTTGACCAACTCGGTCCACTTCGGGTCGACCTCAAACATGGGGTTTTCCAGGAGCCACTGTCCTAATCGCTTCAGTGAGGGAGCTTTGCTACCAGTAAGCTGAAAACACAATTCATTTCAAATTATAAAACTGCTTGAAAGACAAGAACAATTATGTCAAATATGAAGAAGGTTCGAAAGAAGTAAAAGTACCTTTTTGCCAGTTATTCTGTTGACTACCGGAACATTTTCCTCTCCAGTGACCTTTTTCCAATCCATGATGGAGGGGTCCTGTCTGGGCTTCCTTCTGCGAGCCAGGAAGTCGGCGGTGAGTTGTTCGTTCATGAGACCGCTCTGTTCGGCCAGCCACTTGTTGACCTGCGACATCAGCTTTTTTACAGCTCCACAAAATCAACACCAAAAACAAGGTCCGGAGCATGTTATAAATTATTTTTAGATTTTTCAACGCCAATAGTTTGGAAATCACAGTCCGAGCCTTGTTTACATGGAATTCGAATCTGAGCTACACCTACCTTGGCTTCGTGCGAGTACGAGTTGACTTTGGCCGAGAGGTCTGCCATCTTGTTCATGTCTGCAAGGACGGCCTCGTACGCTGCGGCCGCGGCAGCAGCCTGGGAGGCTGAGGAGGACATCTTGCTGTGCGCCTGGGGCAGGTTCATGCCGAGAGACGATGAGCCCTTCTTGCCACTGGCAGCGCCAGTCAAGAGAGCCAGAGACGCTGCCAAGTCGGGCTGCGGCAACAGGGAGAATGTGTCCTGCAAAGGGATTGAGAAGAATTCATATTAAATTTAAATTTTATAAAAAAAATTCTGGATTAAATAAGTGTAATTATTTCAGCGAGTAAATTAGGTAATTGTCACATACAAAGTTTATTACCTTGCAAGCGGCACTGCTGATGGGCGGCATGGGTGGTGGGGGTGCCCGTGAAGATGAAGAGGCTGCCGAGGAAGGCACTGACGTCACAGTGATGGTGAACGGCGGCTTGGACGAAGACGAAATGGGTGGATGGTTTGAAGGCGTGGGTCCGCCCTTGTGCACGTGGGGGCGCAGCAGGGGGTGGAGGGTGGCGCCGGTCGGGGGTGGCGGCAGGTGGGACGGCGGCTGCTGATGGGCTGGCGAGGTGTTCGTTCCGCCAACCACGCTGATGGAGGCGGCCGTCTTCTTGATCAGCTCGGCCACCCCTGAGGTGTGCGCCACCTGCTGCTCCCGGGCGGAACTCAGGCCCAGCACAATCTCGTCCAGCTTGCGGCGCTTCTTCTCCTTGCCCTGCGGAGGCTCCTCCTGCTTCCTCTTCATGATCTTGTCCAGCATGTCGTCCAGCCGGCTCTTTTTGTTTTTGCTCGGCAGGCTGAAGTCCTGCGGAGCGTCGCCCGCGTCGTCACCGCCGCGGCCTCTGGACACATCCAAGGCACTCGAAGTCGGGCACTCCATTTTCGGCAGGCTGTTGTAAAAGCTGAAAAAGAAAACTCTCATTATACTACGGTTGCTGGCTGATCTTCAACTTACCCTGAGCTCAGGTCAATCGGAGTCAAAGTAGACGAGGTGCCTGGAATTAGGGTTGGGCCCAGCAGACCTCCCTTAACCGCAGCAGCAGCCACAGCAGAGGAGGCGCCGCCACCGGTGTGGAATTTCAGCTCGAATGGGCTCAGAGGCATGTTCAGCACTCTGGACGAAGTGTTCTGGTGCGCCGGAGGTGGCTGACCGAGCGCAGCTTGGTTCGGAGTTGATCGTCTGGAAAATAAAAACCGAAGTTTATAATTAAAAAAACTATCTTGAACAATCATAATAAATTGTATATATTTGTTTGTTCTTTTTTTTAGATTTAAAAACTTGAAATATTATATTACTTCAATTAATTTTTTTAGGTTTTATTCACAAATCTTACCTTGATTCTTCCGAGAGAGATTCGTCATCCCACAGCTTGCTGGCCTGCAAGTGGCTGTTCTGAAGCAGGGCGTGCAGTTTTGCCCTCTCAGTCTCAACGTCGATGGCTATGTGTTGCCTCTTCCTCTTTTTGGAGGCGAGAGCCGCGGCCGCCATGGCAGAGGCCCTCGAGATGGACAGGCCTTGTTGGTGCGCGTGCTGAAGCATGGCGCCGTGTAGGTCGGCCAACTGCTGCTCCTCCAGGGACAGCGTGGGTGTTTCTCTGCGAGGAGTGCCGCCAGGGGGAGTGCTCGTGAAGATCTCCAGGTCGCTGGGGAATGGCGGAATTGGTCTCGGTGGAGGCCACTCGCCTGTGTCGACGGCAATCACCACCTGCTCCAGACGAGACTGGAGGACATTATCCTGCAAAAGGGGTTGCAAAATATGAGAAAAATTGAGATTAAATAGAAACCTATTCTTTCAGATATTGCGAGTGAAATTTCCTTACCTTGGGCCAGCTGAATTTGCTGTGAAATCCACCCTGAGCAGCCAGGATGTGTGCCAGTCCAAGGTCACTTGTGAAGTCTCTCTTGTCTCTGAACACAAAGGTGTCCAGTTCGGCCAACTTGCTCAGTGGTTGGATGACTTCAAGGTCAGGGAAGAGAGCTTTGAGATCCGGAGGTGGAAGTGGAGTCTCGGCTGCAGCCGCCGCTTCCTTCTCCTTGGCTGCAGGTTTCTGCTTTTCTTTTTCCTTTTCAGGCTCTGGCTCCTCCTCCTCAGGCTCCTTTTCTTTTTCTGTTTCCTTCTCCTTATCCTCGTCTGGAACTTTCTCCTTTTGATCATCGTTCTCGGGCTCCTTTTCAGGCTCCTTTGAGTCCTCGACCTGTTCGTCCATCTTCTCTTCAGGCTTTTCTTTGGGTTCTTCCTTTTTCTCCTCCTCGTTACTTGCAGGCTCTTTTTCCTTTGATGAAGAAACTTCGCCTTCTTTATCTTCTGCTTCCTCACTTACGGTTTCCTTGACAGGTTCAGGAGATTTTGGCTTCGAGTCGGACTTGGCTCTTGCTTCGGCCGCAGCAGCTGCAGCCGCCGCCTGGCTCTTCCTCCTTGTGCACCTCGGCTCAGGTTTCTCGCCATCCTCGGCAGCTGCTTTCTCAGCTTTCCCGACTCCACGCTCCTTCTTTGATTTTTTCTCCTTCTTTGTCACTTCTGGTTTGATCTTTTCAGCGTCTTCAACAGGCTTATCAACCTCCATCGCCTCAATTTTGTTTTCTTCGGGCTTTAGCTCATCGACATCCATTTTTTCCGCTTTGTCCTTCTTGGATTCTTCAACCTCTTCAGCCTCCTTTGTGTCTTTGACCTCCTCCTTTTGCTCTTCAGATTCGGCTTTTTTGACTTCCTCCGCAGCTGGCTTCAGAGAATCCTCCTTCTCAGCCTCAGATTTCTCTTCAGCCTCGTCGACCTTCTCTTTCTCTGCTGGACTCTGAGGCTTCTGGACTTGCTGCTCCTTGGGAGAAACTTCTTCGTCTGGCTTAGCCACTTCTTCCATTGGTTTTTCTTTCTCCTCCTCTTCAGTCGGCTTATTATTTTCATCGCCTCCTTTTGCAGACACAAGAGTGAGTTCGACTTCGTCCTTCTCCTCTTTGACCGCAGCTGCTTGAGGGCTGTCTTTCTTCATGCCTATCTTCTCGATCTTCAAAGTTCCCTCGCCCTTCTCAAGTTTGACAATGATCTCGTCCTTGTCAAGTCTGAGAATGTCCTCGGGCCTTTCCAGTTTGATTGCTCCGAGAGCTTCCTCCTCATCTCTCGATTTCTTCATTTCCGTCTCCTCAGCCTTGCGAGATGCGAGCCGGACGTGGGAAGGGATCTGGCCAGAGGCGTATTGTCTCAGGATGTCTCTGAATGTGTAGTCGGTGTCATTCAGAATGTAAACGTCCGTCCTTCCAAGACCATGCCTAAAGAGGGAAATTATTATTTAGACAATCAAATTCAATTTTGAATAATAGACTCACTTTGCAGCTCCGAGAAGCAACTCCTTGTCATGCTTGCCCGGAAGCCACCACTCGGGCAGATCAGTGGATGGTTGGCACAATTTTAGTCTCTCTTCCAGTTTGGGGCTGAAAATCGTCTCCTCCCTCACTTTGTTCAAGAGGTCGAGGCGCTCAAGAGTGCGCCTGGCTTTCTCTTCAGAAATTGGGTCTACCACAATGTCAAGGAGTTCTGCAAATTTAAAATTAAGTCAAAATTTGTAAATATTATAATGTAAACAATGCAAGTACCTTCTTCCTCGGTCAGCTTCATGCCGCAAACGCGCTTCAACATTGTGCAGAAGGCCCTGTAGTATTCAGTCATCGCATCGTCCTGCTTGCGATCAAGTCGAGAAATGGCTCTGAATTTGGCCCAGTCATACTGGCCACGTTTTCTGAAAAGTCAAGAATAGAAATTGATTATATAATGCATAAATTTGGAATAATTAACTGAATGAAAAGTGTCCTAAAATTATAGAATCTAAAATAAATTTCTAAGTTCACTAAATTTTAATGCATTGTTTCAATAAAATTGATGAATGTAAGCAAAATTAAATAAGTTTACACTAAATAAACATTATTAACTTTGAATCTATTAATAAAATAGATGTGTATTAAATTGACTTGATAATAAAAATAAAATTTGTTTAAATTGAAATGTTTTTCAAACGAAATTATTTAATTATTCATAAAATTTGCTTATATGGACCTAAAAATCAACGAGATAGGCCGAAACCCCAAGATTTCTCAATAAAATAACTTTAACTATATTTTATGCTTCATTTAACTTAATTTCTGCAAAATCATTTATCATTATTGTATTCAATTTTGCTCAATTTCATATGATTTCCCAGTTTTAACAGAATCACGATAGAAAATAAAGGCAGATGAATAAAAAAATAATATTTTCTCAGCAGGAAGCAAAGATTTAGCATTTGTATCTCAAAAGATTTAGGACAAATGATATTTTGTAACTTTTCTGACAACTGAAATTATGATAAATGCGTGTCTCCTGTTTTTCTCACCTGTCGTATTCAACTCCAAAGGTTGAAACCGTCCTAAAGAAGTCTGATTCCTCCCTGCGGGACCAGCGACGGGGAGTCTCAACGTGATGCCGGCCACGCAGCATCTGCTCAATCTTTTCCCGCTTTTCGAGTTTGGCTCTCTGCGCGATTTTCATTTCCTCCCTCTTGAAGTTGCGCTGGTACGAGCTAATGACGCGCCTCAGTCTTGTGTTGAGATCGGCCACGGAAGGCCAGGGCGCCTTGTCGCCCCCTTCACCAGGGTGCTCGCCCTCGACTTCGCCGACGACAGGCTCGTTCTCGGCCTCTTCGTCGTCTGAGATCTTGCCCAGCTCCTCGTCGGTGATGCTGCAAAGTGGAAATAGAGCGAAATTGGCTTTGGTGCTTCAGGGACGCGCGCCAGTCAAGGCCGACGATGTTGTGAATCATGAAGAGTGACACGGACAAATTGGAATAGTAAATATATATATAAAAAGCATGCAGTGGGTGAAAATGAGTTGTAAAAGAAGCAAAGCTTGACATAATAATGTATGAATTTGAGACGAGGCAGCTGCATGGAAACGCTTACCTTTCCTCTCCGCATCACAGAAATTATCACTCTTTATTAAATTGATTCACTTCTCATTCTTACTTATAGAAAAGTCGACCATTGGCATTTTTGTGTGTGTCTGTTTTCGTTTGTGGGCTACTCACTGTTTTCGCTTGATCTGCGGCTGTCCCTGAGCTTCGAGTTCTGCCTTGGTCGGCGGACCGCAGGTGGCTAAAAAGCTGAGGCACGGATCTGCCCTCATGAGCGCGTAGTTTTCGTAACCGTGTTTGTAGGCACCAACCACGAGAGACTGATCGTCCTGGGGGCCCCACCATGTCGTAGGGGGCAACTCTGGGGGCGGAGGCACCGCGGCTAAAGGCAGGCGGCTAAAAAAACAAGCAGGCCAGCCATAGGAGAAAGGGAGCAAAACAAGAGACAGGCAGGTGGTACTCGTTGTTCTTCCATCGTTTTCAAATTAACATTTTAAACTCAAAAGAGGCAGAAGACATGCACAATTTAAGGTGTGCTGATAAAAAAATACAATTAAACAGAAAACTGTGAAGCGTATTTAAGTGGTAATAAAATATAAAAACGAGGACATTGAGAGACAAAACGAAAATCCGACTTGATAATTAATGAATCTGCGCAAATGCTCACACTATGTTATGAAAATCGAGTGGACAGACACATGAATGACAATTGGACACCATTCATGCAGGCAGTTAACTGCATGAACTATGATGGTTTGTGAGTTAAGTTTTGACAAGGAAACAAGGCGCTCTACTTACCCGATGGGGAGGCCCTCGGAGATCTGCTGAGCCAGGTCGCCAACTATGTCATGCTTGATGTAGTGCAGCATTCGGATTCTCAGCAAAACCCTGCAAGACTCGATTAATATCTGCAGACATATGACTATTGAGAAGCAAATTACTTGTTTGAGTGTCTCAGCAAGTGCTTCTTGTAACTTCCTTCGAGGAAAATATCCCCGTCGTACTTTTCGTCTCGACTCCAATCCTGACTGGTGTCCTCACCAGGCGGTTTCTTTTTTGCCTTCCTTCCTCTGGCTGTGCCTTGATCTGATACAAATTTTGTAATTTCATTTTAATATAAAAGTCACTCTAGTCTTACTGGCAAGTTTTTCAGTCACAAACTCTGCAGGAGTGACAAGATCCCATCCAAACTGGCGAAGTTTTTCGTCGCCGCGGAACATACGAAGGCAGTAGAGGACGATGACGCGCGCCAAGTCCTCAACATCAGATTCCCGCCAGCCTTTCCTGAACTGGCCTGTTACAAGGATGTCGCTCCATCGACCCCATCTAAATGAAAAAAAAAAGAAATCAATTCACATTCATTCCTTTGAAATTTATTAAAGAAATGCAAGAAACATGAAATTCAGATACAGCATTACACTCATGAAGCTCAGGAGCTAATTTTAATCTGAGCAATTACTACTTTTACAAGTTTTGTAATTGTTCAGAGAAAATTAGTCCAAACCCTCAGTATTAGCATGGCAAATCATCACAATAGACTTCAAATTTCAGGTTTGGAGCCAACAATAATCATAGCTCCAATCAAATTGAAGGCATATTATTGCAAAATCCAAGCTGAACTTACCCAAATGTGAGAAGACCCTTTTCAACTTTGAAGCATTCAGATCTAGCCCAGCTTCCATAAACAACGTCTCCTTCCTGAGAAAATTCTTCAAATCTCCTTGGTCGAATTCTTCCAAATTTGGTTTTGTGTTTGCGACCACCTATAAGAATAAAATTTAATCATTATAGATCGTTCAAAATACTGCTACGAAAGATAATTGTTGGGATCACATTAAAAAGCATAATAATTTAGTAATTTTTGAAACTTACTTCTGGTTCCCCTGACGCCACCTTCTTCATCACTGTCAGAGGAGGAGTCGAGTTCAGACATGTCAACCATGCTCTCGTCTTGGCCATACCTCTTGATTTGGGTTCTGCGCCTAGGCTCAGAAATGACCAACTCACTGAGGTCGTTGCCGTCCTTGACGTCAATGTCCGCCTTCTTGGCCCACTTGACCCAAAAGTCGGGGTCATCTATATCTATATCAGATCTGATTCCGGAGCTAGCAAAGCTAGCCTTTGAGAAGGTGGAGCCCTTCTCGGACTCGAGGGTAATGACTTGCGTACGACGCTCGAGGATCTGATCAATGTCCTCTTCACAGAATTTATCACCTTCGTCCTCGTCCATGATGGCGCCGTAGGCGCCCTTCTTCAGCAAATCCTCAATCTCCTTTTTGGAGAGCTGCTTGTTGTTCGGGTCTTTGCCACCTTGCGCGGTGTTCATGCTTTGGAGCACAGCCTTGTCCAAACCCAACTTGAGGGACGCCTTGTCGAACATCTCTCGCTCGTAAGTGCTTCGGCACAGCAGACGGTACACTTTGACCATTTTCTGCTGACCAATACGATGGCATCGGGCTTGCGCCTAAAATCAGACAAAAAATAAATACGAATGCTGGATTTATTCAATATTTTTTAAAACATGTTAAAACTAAATAGTTAAAAGGCTTACCTGGAGATCATTTTGAGGGTTCCAATCACTGTCGTAGATAATGACGGTGTCGGCTGCAGTCAAGTTTATTCCCAAACCACCTGCCTTTGTGCACAGCAAGAAGACAAATCTATCAGAGTCAGGTTTTGAAAACCTGTCTATTGCGGCTTGACGCAGATTTCCTCTGATCCTGCCGTCTATTCTCTCGAAGGGATATCTAAAATTTTGCAAATAAATTTCTGTTCAAGTGACGCTGACCAAAATATACTCACTTTCTGAAGACCAAGTAGTCCTCGAGAATGTCCAAGCAGCGCACCATTTGACTAAAAACGAGTACCCTGTGTCCGTTAGCTTTCAATTTGGGCAGCAGCTTGTCAACAAGGACCATTTTACCAGAGGACTGGATCAATGCCTTGTAATAGGCGTCAGGGTCTTCACCCTGGTTCTGGCGAAACTCTAATTGGATTTGGTCCTCAGCACCTGTAATAGTAAATAATTTGGAATTAATATTTCATTTTAAACATGAACAAAAAAAAACATTCTTACCATTGAGAAGGTAGGGATGGATGCAGCACTTCCTGAGCTCCATCATAGTGTTCATGAGACTAGGTACGTTGGCGGACGTGGTGCCCTTGGAGAGGAAAGAGAAGTTGCGCTCCAGAATGGCCCTGTAGTACTTTTTCTGGATGTTGGTCAACTCCACCTCAATCACAGTCTCTTCCTTGGGGGCGATCGACTTCTCAACGTCTTCCTTCAGCCGCCGCAGCATCATCGGCTTGAGCAGAACCTGCAGCTTTTGCACCTCGGACTCGCTCTTCAGCTGGCCAAACTCCTGCAGGAAATTCTCCGAGCTGGAGAATTGGCTCGGCTCAAGGAAGTTGAGCAGGGAGAAGAGTTCGTTGACGTTGTTCTGCAGCGGCGTGCCTGAGAGGAGCACCCTGTGCTCCAGGTTGAGCAGCCTCAACCCTTCGAGCAGTTTGCAGTTGCGGTTTTTCAGTCGGTGGGCCTCGTCGATGACGCACAGCCGCCAGTTGAACGGACGCAGCTCCATCACGTCCGAAATGATGATTTCAAAGGTGGTGATGAGCACGTTGAACTTGGTCATGTCCTTGATGATGTTGCCCTTGGTGTCCTTGTAGAATACCTCGTACTCGGTCAGCATGTTTCGGCTGGCCGAGGAGCCGTGGTACACGACCACGTTCAGATCCGTCCACGCCTCAAACTCCCTCTGCCAGTTGGGAATCGTGGACAGAGGAGCCACGACCAGGAAGGGGCCTCTGATTCCGTACTGGTGCACGGCGTGGATGAAGGTCAAGGACTGGATCGTCTTGCCGAGACCCATCTCGTCGGCCAGAATGCAGTTGCGGTTGTTGTACCAGGAGAAGAGCAACCAGTTCAGGCCCTCCAGTTGGTACTCGCGCAGCTTGTTGTTGTTTTTGTAAACAGGAGATTCGTCCAGTTTCTTCCAGTCCTCGGCCCTGGGCCGCTTCTTGGGCTTCCACTGGTCCTTCGGAGGCAGCTTTTGCCATCTCTGATAGTTTTCGATCCTCTCCGGATCAACGTCCTCCTCCAGCTCCCAGGTGGAGTCCTCGTACTGCAGGGAGCGCCACTTGACCAGGTAATGCTTGGTAGGGGCGCCGCTGCCGTTCGGGTCTTCGTGCTCCGTGACGTCGAGGACGCGGTCAACCTCCGTGTAGTCCGGGTTGAACGGCTCGTCGTCCAGATTCTCAAAAATATTGCACTGTTGAGCTTGCTTCTGCTTGAAGCGTTTCAGTTTGGCTGAGACTCGTTTGTCGCCCTTGACCAGCTCCTCCTCGGTCCTCCACTCGCAGTGCAGGTAGGAAAAACTGCGGTACTTTACAAAGAATTCCTCCACGTCCTCCATGTCCTCGGTGGCAGTCTCTTCGGAGTGGAATTTGTGATGAACAGTCTTATCAGCGTCGTCCTTGTTGCTTGGCACTTCGTTCTTTTCCTCCTCCTCTTCCTCCTCCCCTTTCTCTTGAGATTCCTCGTCCTTCTTTGGCTCAGACTCAGGTTTGGTTTCTTCAGATTCGGACTTGGCCACTTCTTCCTCAGCCTTCTTTTCCTCAGACGGCTCCTCGGGTTTCTTTTCCTCTTCACCCTCGGCCACTGGTTTTGTTTCCTCCGAGACAGGAACAGGCTTCTTCTTGACGCGCCTGCCCATCCTCACTGCCAACACGTACTGGACCACCATCGAATCCTCGTCACCAGTGTTTATGTAAACAAAATTTGGCTTATTCATGTTGGCGTCGGCCGGCGGCTCTTCCTCCACAACCTTGGCCTTCTTGCCTCCAGTCGGAGTGCTGGGCGTGGCGGCGGGTGTGGGCGTCCCCTGAGACTCAGCCGGAGACTGCGCCTCCGCCTTCGAGCCCTTAGGAGTGCTCACGTTCGAGTCCAGGATGAGATTTCCAGGTATCTCCTCGTCCGAAATGCTCAGCTCAATATCATCAGTGTACTTTTTTCTGTGAGTATTGCGAGCGCTCCTCCTCTTGTGGATATTATCGTCCTCTGGAGGAGAGGGTGGAGGCGTCGCTTCCAAGTCAGAAGGCCCATCAGAGTCGTTTCCAATCAACCCCCTGCGTCCCTTTTTGCCTTTAGCGGCCATCATGTTTTTCAGGTTCCGATTTCTCTTGGCCACCACCCCTTTGGGTGGTCGAACGCGTTTCTTCTTTGCCGGAGTGGCCGACGGAGTGGAAGCCGCTGACTCGGTGGGCTCCCCAGCCTCTTCCTCCGTCTTGACCTTGGATTCGTCTTCGGCCGTCTGAGTGTCACTCAAGCTCTCTGCGTCTTTGGGCTCAGAAGCAGTGGCTTCAGTCGACTCATCTTTGATTTCTTCGTCCATGCTCACAGCATCGGGCTCTGGCTCTTTTTTCTTTCGAGACTTTCTGGATTTCGATTTGCTCTCTTCGCCATCATCCTTTTTCTTAGATTTCTTTTCTTTAGGCTCCTTTGGCACTTTAGGCTCCCTAGGCTTTTTCGGCTCCCGCGGTTTTCTGAAACACATTAAAAAAAAATGACATTGAATATACTGCATCATATTGGTACATCCAACTTTTATTGTTCAATTAGATAAATTTATGAATACATTAGTGTTTATGTTACATTTTTGTAGTGGATGAATGGAATAAAGAAATATACAAATGGTTGTCAATGAATAAAAGTAATCTTTGAATAAAAAAAAAGAAAGTCCTGTTAAATTGTTTGAGAATAGTTTCAATAAAATTATTTATTATTATTATTTAATTTTACCTTGGCGTTTTGGGTTTCTTTTGCTTCTCGTCAAACTCCTCGATGGAGTAAGGGTCGTCTTCAACAGACGCGGGGGCAGACTGAGGGGGCATCACAGGCGATTCCTCCTCCTGCTGAGGAAACAAATCGTCCTCGGGCATTGGAGGCGGCACCGGTGGAGCATCTGGACTTTTGGCTTCGTCAATGGGCGGTGGCTCCAGTGACTCTTGAGAGACCTCCATTGGCTCTGGGGCGGCAGGAGAATCGATTCTCTGCTGCTCGACCGACTCCTGCGACATCTCCTCCATCTGTTCCTGCATCGGCAGAGGCGCAATGGCAATCGGCGGCTCCTCCTCCTCAACCATTGGAAGTGGCATCGGAGGCGGTGCCGGAGGTGGTTCTTGGTGTTCCAGCTGCAGAGGAGGGTGCTGTTGCGGCAGCGGCATGGGTGGCAGTGGCTGCTGGGTGGGAGTCAGTGGCCCGTGCTGGACCGGTGGCATCTGTTGCGGAGGTGGGACCTGCTGGGGCAGCGGACTCGAGGACAAAGGCCCACCCATGTGGGGCGGCAGAGGCGACGTGATGCTCGGAGGCATGCCCTGAGGTGGCATTTGAGGGTGCATCGGCATTTGGGACGCCATGCTCTGCGGAGGAGCCATCTGCGGGATGCCCGGAGGCGGCCCCGGCAGCATCCCAGGATGGCCCGGAGGCCCCGGCGGCATCACCTGCTGGCCGGGGTGGTGAGGCGGCTGCGGCATCATGCCCTGCATGCCGTGGGACTGCATCTGCATTTGAATGGAAGGGGGCATGTGGTGCTGGTGCATGGGGCCGAGGCCGGCCATCGGATCCATGCCCATGCTTGGCATGGCCATGTGTGGAGGCGGCTGTTGAGCATACGGAGGCAGGTGCGGAGACATGCCCGGGATTTCGCCGTTCGAGGGTGGCATCAGCTCGTAGGGTGGAGGAATCTGCGCCTGGTGCTTGGCACCGCGCTTGCTGCCTCCGCCGCGCGGCTTTCGTTGCCCACGAGAGCCTTTTCCTCTGCCTCTGCCTGTCGTTGGCACGGGCGGCATCTGCAATTGTATGAAACGAGGCGTCAAGTCAAAATTAACACTTACTTTGCAGCCATGCACAAATTTCACAAGGTTAAGAAGCGATCTCTAGAATTTTTTATTTAAAAAAAAGGGAAACTTTTAAAAAATTTTCATATAATAAAAAGGCGACTCACGTGATCAATGCCAAGTGGTGGGTTCGGCAACGGCAGGGCTGGATTTGGCAAGCTGCAATGTGCTCCAGGTCCCATGCACGGTGTTGTGGCACAGTGCTGCTGAAGGGTTTGTAAGCGTTCTTGCATCCAGGCAACCTGAACAAAGAATTTCAAATTTCAATAACCTTCGTTATTTATTAATAAAAGTTAATTAATCAGATGATTTAATTCAAAAAGTCAATTTTATGATATTATCATTTTTCACTTTTCTTCTAAAATTTGAATCAGAATTGATTTCTTGTGAATTAACAAGTTTGGATGAAGAATAATAAATGAAAAAAAGCTTTTGTCATTTCCAACCGACCTTGGCCTGAATGTCTTGAGTCTGTTGTGGCATGCAGTAGAATTCCTGCAGCTGCTGTTGAAGGGCAGCCATTTCCTGTTGATGGCCCATGGGTCCCGGCATGTACGGATTGTTGTGAATGTCCATCATGTGTCCCGGCGGGCCCATCATGTGCATTCCGCCAGGCCCCATGCCTGGGTGCATCGAGGGCGGCATGCCGTGGGGGCCGCCCATGCCCATGGCCTGACTCATGCTGTGGGGCGGCATCTGCGGCATGCCCATGCCCATTGAGTGAGGGGGCGGGCCGTTGGCCGCCATGCCGTTCGCAGACTGCGCCTGCGGCCGCGAGGACGGCCTGGAGGCGGCGGCCGACACCGGGGGCGGTGGGGTGGCTTGATATGATTCGGGCTCTGACTTGGGCGGCTGGCTGTTGCTGCTGTCGCCCTGGTAGGCGCCAAAGTCAGGCGCCGAGTAAGAGTCTTGCTTCGGCTGCTTGTCCTCGTCAGGCTTTTCCGGCGCCTGCTGATCTTTGCCGTCGACAAACTTGTCTAGGCTGAACTCGGACTGGTCGGACCGTCCACTGCGAGCGTCGCCCTCCGAGCTGGGGTCAGGTACTGTCTGTTGAGCAGATTGTGCATCTTGTGATCGTGGCCTAGTCATGTGCGGCTCAGTGTCCATGGAAGAGGGTGGCTGTGAAGCAAAGTGATACAAAAATTATTAAAAATTTAAATAATATTGTGCTTTTGAATAAAAATCAACCAGATTCCAATCAATCTCATTGATTATTTTCAGGAGTAGAATAGCATAATTAGATAAGTAAAAAATTAAACATTTTACACTAATATTCTTAACATAAATTTACAAATTTTTTATACTTGAATACTCACAACTGACAAGTGGTGCGGCATGCCTGGCTGCGCGGAGGGAAGCTCCTGCATGGAACCGCCGGACATCATGCCGCCGTTCATTTGCTGCTGTTGCGAGGCCATGGCCTGTTGCTGTTGCGGCGTGGGCGGCCCACTCAAGTGACTTGTGGCCTGCTGGGACTGCCTCTGCTGCGGCGGCCACGGTTGCGGGGACAGAGGGTTGCGGCCGGCCATGTTGGCCTGCTGCATGGGGCTGGGGATCATGCCTGGGCTTGGCCCTGACGGCTGTTGCTGCTGCTGGGACTGCCTGTTGTACCCACCGGCCGACGACGGGTACTCGGAACTCGACGGTGGCATCACCATCTGCTCCAAAGCCTGCAAAGAAAGAAACGTTTCAACGTCAGCAAATTCAGTTTATTCCATTTAAGAGATTTATTTGTTTTTAAAAGAGATATAATAAATAAATTTACATCCACCTGCAAAGTACTGGGTGCCTGACTCATGCCTGCGTACATGTGCCCCGGCGAGGTGACCGGAGGCTGGTTGAGCTGTTGTTGTTGCTGCTGCTGCTTGGACGAGGGTTGCCGCCCTGGCGACATGCTCGGTTGACTAGTCAGGTGCTGGTGGTGGGGCGACAACTTTGACGAAGGCTGCGGCGGCCGAGGGGACATCTGCGGCCGCGGGGACATTTGGGGTGACAGCTGAGGGTAGGGCGCCCTATACTGGGGACTGGCGCCGCCCATCGAAGGCGGCGGGCCCGGCTGCTGCAGGCTGGGGTGCTTGCTTGACTGAGGGTAGTGGCCCATGGCGGCCGCCGAGTGTGGCTGCTGGTACTGGTGGTGGTGCGGCAGCTGGTGGTTGTAGCCGGCCATCTCGTGCTGCTGCGGCTGCGGAACCTGCTGTTTTGACTTGGTCTTAATGAACGTTTATCTGCTTGTTCTCAAGTTGAAAACGCAAATGGAGGGCGATTCAAAATTCTTTAAGCGACAACCCTCTCGATTTTGAAAAATCAGACAAGCAAATTTTCGTGTAAATTTCACAATTTGGCAGGCTTTTGGAAAATTGTGAATCGCCCGCTGAGATCAAGTGCAGATTTGATATTTACCTGTTGGGGATATTGTTGATAAGGGAAGCGTTGGTGGCCGGACGACTGGCCGTATCCACCAGGGTAATTGCTTTGCTGGCCGCCGGGATACATTTGCCCTGATGATCCTGCCGACTCAGGGTAGCCCTGTTGTTGCTGCTGCTGCAACATGCGTTGCTGCTGTTGTACCTTTACAAATAATTTAAAAGTTGATCAATAATCTAAATTTATTAACAAATTCTATTTTTAAAAAATGTCCCAAGAAAATCACTTTCATTTAAAGAGGATGGAACAACCTGAGGAAAGCAAAATCGTCCACACAAACTATGGTTTTGTTTTCATTTTTCAAGTTTCTGAGAAAATGTAGTTTATTTTGTATCATTTTGAATTAATTCATTTGGTTTCTGCAAAAAAAAAATAGCTTGATAGTTCATATTTTGGTTTGTAAATAACCCAATTTAATTAATAGAAAAAATTCATGTTACGATGAGTTAAAAAATTAGAAAAGGAGGCTGTTTTCATCATATTAAAAATAAATAGACTAGATTTTATTCAATTCCATTGGAAATTGTAATTTCAAACAATTTTGGTAGGGATTCCATCCACTGTTAATGTAATAATTATATTATAATTAAGAGAGATAAAATGTTGACACGAACCGAATATTGTCCCTGCTGTTGCTGCTGGGGAATCATTTGCGAGGCCATCATGGAGGTGTTGGCGGCGCCGTACTGGCCCATGGGCTGCTTCTGCTGGCTGAGCGGGTCGTAGCCCATCTGCTGGTGCCTGGCGTAGCCCTGCATCTGGTACTGCTGTTGCTGCTGCTGGGGCGGCTGGTTGCGGTAGGGCATGCCAGCCCAGGGCATGTGCTCGGCCGCCGAGCCGCCCTCCATGCCCGCCCCAGGGTACATGGCGTCCCCGTAGCCAGGGTACTGTTGCTGCTGCTGCTGCTGTTGCTGCTGGGCCGAGTGGCCGCGGCCCCGCCTCGACTGCTGCTGCTGCTGCTGGGGTGGTGGCGGAGGCGCCTGGGCCGGCATTTCGTGACCCATTTGGTAGGCCATGGGTCGACCCGGGTCGTATCCGCCGTACGGGTCCATGTGGTGCTGCTGTTGGGCGCTGTAGTCGCCGAAGGTGGCGAGTTTCTGCAGGGGCGACTCCCCGGACGCCGCGCCGCCTACTGACGGGGCAGGGGCCCCTGGCGTTTGAGGCTGCTGCTGCTGCTGCTGTTGAGACGCTTGAGACTGTCCGCTCGGGTAGCCAGACGGAGTTCCCCCATGACCTCCATATGGCACCTGCTGCTGACCGCCGCCTGGGTCTCTTACCGAAGGACCTGCCACAAATCGACGCCCACGAGCTGTGTTTTACACCAAGCAAACAAATGTTGTAAATTTCAGCCAGGCGAGCCAAAAACATTTAGTACGTCTACAAATGAGCACTGGAATCTGTTTTTAATGTGATTAAAATTAATTTGATTTTTGTTTAAAAATTCGAAAGATTCCAGTGCTCTTGGTCAAGGAAGAACCTGGATTGTGTTTAGAATTTTGTTCAACTCACGGTTCGACTTCTTTTTCAACCAGAAAAACGTGGAGGGCGATCAAAAGTCCTTACAAACTAGCAATAAAGAGAGAGTTCATTACAAATGGCTAAATTTGGGGAGTTTTCGCTTCAAATAAATTTTTGGTACAAATTTACAAATAATCCAGATGCTTCCTCTGCGTTTACTTATAAAAGTTTGTGTGATAATTACCAGGTCCAGAAGAGCTCGAATCACCGAAAGCTTCAGATCCTAAATCAGGAAGACCATCTAACACGCTGCCACTTACGTCGTCACCGAATAGGTCGTAAGAATCCATTTCAAAGCCAATTTAAGCTTTCTGAGGCCTCGCTCGCAGAAGCGTCGCTCGGCCTCACTAACTGTTGACACAGCAAACGAAAACAATAACCAGACTGGAAATCAAATATATGGATCTGACAAATAATTACACACACACACACACACACACACACATACAAAATTCGACAACTGTCAGAGCAAACTGAAGCAAATGCCGAGAGACCAAAGGGGAAAAGCTATACGCTTATGGCGCTGGCAAAAGCACAAGCGAAACAACCTTTCCCGTTTGGGCACCGGCACATCGAGCGTCTTCAAGCCGGTGTGTAAGTGTGATGATCACGTGGCTCTTGAGGTTGGTCCGGCGCACTATACAACTCTTCTGAGTCACCGAATTTCCAAAAGTAATAATAATTGCATCATGTCCAGACGAAACGCAAATAATTATATTTATTTATTGAATTTGTTATTAACTTGCTGGGTGAAGGTTCAAAATTCATCAGAAACAAATTTCAACATAGAATTTTGAATGACAATGTAACATCAATAAATTTGTTACATAAGTTTTGTGACATTAATTTCTTCCTTTATTTCTAGAAAAACCAATTCAAAAAATTCAAATATTTATTCCTAATAGTTTGACAACAAATTTTCAAGTATCAAAATATTTCTAACAATGTCCCTTTTCCATTTATGTGCCACACGTTTCACAAATAAATCTCGAAGGGCACAGGTCACCGAGGTCAATGACCTTTGGTGACCTGGTCAACATGCGTAATACATGTTCCGAAAGAGAAAGTTACGGGTATCATATTCTGTCATTACACGTTTCGTATTAAATCAAACAGGAGAAAAATTAATTTCCGATAAAAAGGGCTCGGAAAACCACGTTTTTTACCCTTCGACTCCGAAAATCTAAAAAACGAGAAAAACTTGTCTCACAGTTTTTTAAAACGCTGAGTACAACTAAATTGGGCAACTTTTGGCTATTTTTAAATTTCAAAAAATTACTTTTCAGGTTCTTTGGCGAATTAATTTAATATTCAGGTTCCGAAAGGTGACCTTGACCTTTGACCTACGACTTTGGTCACTGTTGCAAAGTTGTAGAGCGTCGAATACCTGAAAACTTTGGCAATCACGACTTAAGCGGTATCTTTAACAGGAGCTGAGATATTTTTGATTTTCAAAATCATGTTTAGCAAATTCCAAAATTTGATCATGTAAAATAGGCAATTTCGGGAATTTTTAAATCTTTCCACTCTTAAAGCCTTGACCTGGGTCAAAAGAAAATAAACAGTGCCACAAAAAACGTTACATATCAATTTGAAATGAAAACTTTTATATTAAAATGCTTATGCTTTGAAATAAAAATGGAGTTTTGGAATGAAAAATAAATTAACATGGATTTGTGAACGCAGGGGTTACGTAAGAAGGGCGCGAGTCGCGTGCCTGGCGGGGGCAAGTGGCGCCGATATGAATTTGACGCGTGACCGGCTGCCGAGGATGGGAGAGACGGATCGGAAAGATGGAGCCGGTCACAGACACACACACACACAATACACATTAAATTTATTGCACCTGCGCAATGAATGGTAATGGGGCGGCCAAAGGATTAAGAGATGCTGCTTCGGCCGCCGCCGCAGCGCTGCATCCTTTGATTGGCACACCCAACGCACGATTCCATCATTTACAAAATTATTTATTGTTCCGTTTTATTCGGTTTGGCCGTTTTGTCCGAACCGGCACTTCGGGGAACAAAATACGACAGATAAGATTTGCTTATCGAGGCCGGACATGCATTTTTTTAAGTGAAAAATGTAGCTGCCGGTGGCAAATTTATTTAAGTTTTATTTATTATTTAAATTCCTATATTTTCAGGCAATTCATTTATTAATTTGCAAAAGAAAAGTTTTCAGAACAATTTACGAACAGCAAAAATAAATTCAGTTTACATTTCCAGTTCATTTCCTAGCGTAATTGACAAGTTTTTAAAAAATTTTCAAGCCTATTTTCTACACTCGAGCGTACGAAAACTATCGAGGAACAAAATTCTACAAATTGTGGGCACTACTCACCTTTAGAATATTACACCAGTTAAGTTTAATCATATCGTATACTGCAACAATTATGCGGAAACTGGTTCTTGATCATGCTGCGTTCCAAACTGCAAACAAACAAATGAACAACATCAGTCCAAGAGGAAATAAAAGAATTAAATTTATCAAAACTTGAATCGATTTATTCTCACTCGCAGGTTTCCGATTTCAAACGTGAGCGACTACGCTACAAAACTGACACTCTTTGCATTAATTGTTTCCAAGTGCGTGGCAATGCCGATAAAATTTAAAACCCTCCATTCCGCCGCCAAGCTTGAAATTGATAAAATTCAAATTAAAACGATGGAAAAAATTTGCCAACAGCACATGAGCTGTTTTGTTTAAGACAAAATCACCAAATTCAGCAATTCTCAAGATTAAATTTTATTTATTGAATTTCAATAGTTTGTTTAAATTTGGTTTTTTTACAAACAGTTCAAATTCTTAGCAAAAATTTGGCAATATTTTATTTTCATTAAAAAATCAATTCAATCAAAGTGTTTCTTGCCAATATTTCTAAAAAATATTAAATTGGAATAAAATTTTTGGAATTTTAAAATATGTAGAGCTGACGAGGAATAAAAAAACCAATTAATATATCCTTTGAAAAACCAAATAAATTTTCTTTAATGGCTAATTCTAATTTTGCCTCTTCCGGGGCACTTTCAGCACACTTATTGATAAATATATTATTTTCTGAACAAAAATGCATTAAATTTTGCAGACTATTTAAAAATCTTATATGGGTTCGAATCACAATTCTGGTCCAAAAATAAGTTTGCATATTTTACGTAATTAAGGGCAACATAAAAAGTCAATCATTTTTATATTTCTCGACTTAATTTTTTTTCAAGGAAGGGAAATAAATAAAATTAAAAAAATATAAGTCAAGGGTCAATTTAATTTGTCGCTTGTAGGAAATTTAAAAATTATTATGAATTTGAACAAAAATTTCCCTGGCCAACCGTCGTGACATTTTAACCGATTTTGAAATCAATAGTTCGGAGATAACATCCGGGAGGAATTTGTCAAATTGTAGGCGTGCCTAGGTGCGAATTTTGACACGAGGAGGCCTCCGGGGGCCGAATCGATAATTCGGAAACTTCCAAAACTATTGGCAGGAAGTCGGACTGAATCCGAACAAACATAAACAAAATGCAGACACGGACAAAATTTGATTAAAAATCACAAATATTTGCAAAAGCGGCTCGTCTTGTTCGGGCTGCTCGTGGCGTGCGAGGAACGAGACTCGGAGCGGCGGCGTGGACGGCAGCAGCGCCGAACGTGACCGGTCGGGACACTCGTCGGGACAGTGTTCGGCTTCGGGACGCGTGCGAATGTCACTGCGCTATGTCAATCAAGCTCCTCTCATTTCCCCCCTCTACTCCAATCATATATTAATCATTAAACCCCATCTCGGCCGGAGCCGCTTTGGGCGCCGCGGGCGGCCCAAGGCGGCCAGAGAGCGGCCGGCGGCCGGTGGCGGGCCGCTCGGGACGCGGGGGCCGCGGCTAATTGGCGGGCGCGGGTCATCGGCGGCGACGCAAGAACAATGAACTCCGCCATTCGCCAAGTGTTTCGGCTTGGGTGCCTCACCGCCTGCCTCGCCGTTCGATATCCCGTCCACCCTCGGTTATCACACTCATTAGCCGATAAGTCGGCAATTACGGCGGCCCGTGGGCCGCCGCCGCCCTCGATGGCGACTACGTACCTTTAAATCGCGTTTTTCGTCCTTCTTTCTACATCTAAGCGCTTGTTTTATGCACAAATAACAAGAACTTTCTACCTTTCCACATAATATCGGTGCGAGCGAATCGTGGAAAATACTCAAACTCGGGCACAAAGCCGCGCTCCCATTGGTCCGCTCGTGAGCGCACATTCGTGCTTGTCACGAAACGCCGACCAATCACGGGCCGCGTTACATCGCGTCGGCCACAAATGTGGATGCCGTCGCGGCCAATCAGCGCGAAGCATTTTCGTGCACGCCGAATTCAGCCGAATTTCGCAGCCGAATTCGAATCGGCGCCGCCAAAATGCTTCGAAACGCGGCGCCCGTGAAATTCCGGTCCGCTTGCTCACCTTTTTCCACGCGGAGATGGCGTAGTTCCTGAGAAATCCGGCCGCTTTTGCATCACCGGACAGCCGCCATATTATGTAATTGCTAGTCATAATAAGTCTTAATTAATTTCATGTCATCCTAGCCGGTCGCGACTCGCCCGATGCCTCCATCCGCCGCCTCTAAAAATCAAATTTTAGCTCGAGCACAATTTTCCGCTGCTGTGCGTGCGCGTAAAACACTCACTTTTCACTCCGAGTGCGAATTTTGGTAATTTTTATGACCTTCTTACTCGAGTTGTACTCTAATTACCGCCAGAGGTCTCTGCGGCGCCAAAACAAAAAAAATTCACGCGAAGGCGTCAAACTTTTAAAATCCGCCACCCCTTCCGGCACTTGTCGCCAATTTCAATCGTCTGATCATGTAAAATGCCGCGACTTTCCACCGCTTTCGCGCAATTCATTGTGCACATTTGCTTCTCGTGGGGTCTGCTGACCCTGTACGCCTTACCTTTCCACGGAAGTGGCAAAAGCCAGCGCCACTTGCCGGTCTTCTATGCCTTTGTCATTGGCTACATTTCTTCGTTCGTCGGATTTTTGAGATATGGTGGGTCAAGGAGTTTTAAATAATTTCAGTTCTCCCGTTTTATTGATAATTTCAATTTCGATAAAAAAAAAGAAAAATCTTTAAATTTTCCCTTCGAGAGATCTCGATGCACCTAGGTTTGCCGGACCGAGTGCGGTCTGGAAGTCTCCAGACTAATTTTATTGATCCAAAATTTCTTAATTTTAAATTTATTCAAAATTCCAGCCCACCCATGGATGGAGATTCGTCTGCAGAACGTGGACGCAAAACTAGCGTCGATGACCCAGTCACTCTTCCCAGCCCTGGTCACCTCTGAACTCGTGCTTAAGCATTGGCCTTGCGCCCTGTTGCTGCAGGACCATCTGATAAGACTGACCTTGCACTTTCTCCTCCTGATGGCTTCGTTCTGGCTCTACGAAAGCCAGTCCTCGCAAAGACTTTGGCCCATTCTCATGGTCGAGAAGGAAACGGTCACCACCAGAAAAATATTTGTAAATTTCGGCAAAACTATTTTTTACCAAATTAAATTTTGTTTAAAATTTCAGGTTGCTCTGGCCCTCGCCGACTCGATCGTGGCGCAAAATTTTGACGGAATCGTCGGCTCGTTGTTCATGATGCTGGGCAACCTTTTCGTCGGAACCGTGGGCCTTTTTTTCGAGGTGCCGTCGAGAGACTTTCATTCCTACCTCCAGTGCTTTTGTAATTATCACATTCTCCAAGCAGTCGTCGAGTGATTTCAATCAAGACTAACTACATTGTAAACCACACTTTAAATTATTCCATTTCACTAAATAATATGTAAACCACTCATCGAAGTACTGAGTACAAATTAAGAACAATATTCCATTTTTTAAATGTAATTTGCCTCATCATTATAACTGCTGCTTTTAAATTGTTGCAAGTAGAACTGAATTTTAAAATTCATGCGAAAATTTGATGTGAGCTCTTTAACACTTGTAATTTATTATTTTGTTGAATATTTTAACTTTTAATTAAAACATCTGTAGAATATGCACATTTGTCAATTGACTTTAAAAAAATTCATTAATGAATTGACATAAAATTTTGTTTCTTTTCAATTAGGACTAAATTTTAGAGTTATTTTGCTTACCTTTAAAATGTTGAGCCCCAAACAGGTACATTGAGAAGAACAGTGTGTGAGCTTGACATGGGCACCAGGTTCAAAAATGATGTTCCTCAGCTCAAATATTTGTCCGAATGGCCAAGAGATGTCGCAGTGCGTAATTTCCAGGGAGTTTCTATGGAGCTTCTTTTCCCTCTCGCGGCAGTCCCAGGAAGTAAGGGAGGAAGCTCTCGTGTCGCGCAGGTTGCATACGTGACAGGCGCTCTGGAACAAAATTCGTTGCCATAAAAAACGAACAGAGATTGAGAATTTAATACACACAAGCAATTTAAAATTAATTTGTATGTTTTGTTTTATAATCTAGAACGCTTCTGTTAAAAAAATTTAATTATATAAATTGTTAGAATTCATTGCGCTGATTTAGTCCCAGGCAATTGAACATTGTAATTTTGTTAATAACATTTAATTTTTCCAGTTGGTTGTTAAAATTTAGATCTCTCAGCAACCAAAAATTAAAATTTCTAAAATTCTGCCAGGTTGGTGATTGCAAAAAACGCACAAAGATGGAAGACCGGCGTAATTTGATGTATCGTAGACGACGGATGCAAATAAGAGAAATATGCAAATTAATCAATTAAAGCGGCGTGTGTTTTGCAGGTTCCCCTCGCCGAGAGTGTATTCTGGTGAGGCTTTACACACCACCACGCCCTAGCCTAGTGTAAACCCTCATAGGTTCCACGCAAACCAACCAGCAGACCGTAGGAGGAGCCTCGGCTTTATTTATTCGGCTTTTTATCAAGCCGCTTTAATCGATTTTTGCTCTGATATCAGCAAGTGCTGTTTTTCACTTCAAACTTCACACGGCCCTTGCGGAATTCCATCTCTGAGCTCGAAAGTTTCAATTTTGCAAAATAAAAAAAAAAACTGAATATATCTGCAAAGGCGAGAAGCTTTGCAGATTGCAATATTTAAAATTCAAGTTTGCTTTGATATGATTTGGAAGAAATGCTTTAAATAGAATAACTGGAAAAATTAGATTCCAGAGTAAATGAAAAATAAACGTGACTCATGTTACAATTTTCTTTGTTCATCTTTGCTTATAAAAATATTAAGAGAAACATCTCATCTATTTTTTAATTTGAAAATAAAAACTATAAAAGAAAGTTAGGCCACGAAAATCCCCTTTCTCAATCACAGTATCAAATTAAAACAGTTAATTGGAGAGAGAATTATTTTTATGCCAAAATTGTTCTTGTGCAAAAATCTTTATGTATTTAAAATTTCTTGAATTGAGTCAGGTTCGTCATTTCTATAGTTGGATGAACTCTACTCGTCCAAATTTTTTAAATATTCTCCATTAATACCACCTGTATTTTCTTATTTTTAAATTCCTGCTCTGAATTTTGTCCGAACTGCGGCTCATTATATAGCTTATGCGGCTTTTGCAAATCGCAGACTGGATATGTCAATTGAATTCGAGCGCGTTGAAAGCAAAGCTGCGGGAAAGGTTAGGCAAGCGGTGGCTCGGCGCGTTGCATAAGCCGAGGGTGGCATAGGCGTGGTTTGCGTGTGGGCCGTCTCTGGCCGCCTTGGCAGGGGAAGGCCGCGCGCCGACCCGGCCGTCGCGGTTCCTCTGACCCGCTCGCTCTCTCCTCGTAGTCGCGGTTGCACTTGTGCGGTGAGTGTGCGTGTGTCCGTGCATCAGCCCAATCGATTGATTTTTCCTTTTTTCCACCCTGCAACAACCTCGCGAAAAACAAAAGGGATTTTACACGCAACTTCCAAGGGCGCGTTCAACCCTCGGCTTTTTTCCAAAATACAGGTACTTCAAAATTTTGATTCTTCAACCGTATTTTAAATTTGCATAATCAACTTGAATACAATCAAGTGCTAGAGTAGATTTTTGTTACAATTTTATGTGGGGTTTTTCTGGAAAAACTTTTTGTTGTAAATATGTTTTTGAAAAGAAAAAGTTTTTTCATAATTCCAAATATTTGTTTTTCCAAAGGACCAAATTCAAATGACAAAGAAAGATTTACTTGAAAATTCCATTTTCTTCAGTTTATTAATCTTAATTTTCTTAATATTCATGAATCTTATTTAAATAAAAAAATTATAGGAACATTTGTTTAATTTTTCTAAGATATTATTAGTGAATTAAAACGTAGTGGCTTTGATTAGCGGAATTTGCGGTGTTGGCCGAATCAATTGAGACTCTTGCTGGGTTTGGTGTGTGTTTTTCTGGTTTTGCGGAGGCTTTATTTGAGTCGGCCGCGTTTTTGGTTTTGCAGGGAGAAGGCGGCGGCGGCGGCGGCC
This sequence comes from Neocloeon triangulifer, assembly GCF_031216515.1. Taxonomy (NCBI): domain Eukaryota; kingdom Metazoa; phylum Arthropoda; class Insecta; order Ephemeroptera; family Baetidae; genus Neocloeon; species Neocloeon triangulifer. The sequence goes on from NW_026775552.1 coordinate 758,116, forward strand.
AGTGCACGGCCGGCGGGATGTGGGGACCAGCACGGATGGGGCCTGGCGACCCAGCGGCTGCGGCCGCACTTGCGGGCATGTTGCCCTTTGACTCGATCGGACTCTACGAGCAGCCCAAACCGCGCTTCATCTTTAAAATGCCGCGCGTCGTGCCCGACCAAAAGTCCAAATTCGAGTCCGACGAACTCTTCCGCCGGCTCAGCAGAGAGAGCGAGGTAAACAATTTTCCTCTATAAAATTGCCAATCAAAAATGATTTTCGCGGAAGTGACGCTTAAGAGCAAGGAAAGTTTCTTTTTAATTTGAAACGCAAGAATGGCTTCGGAGCAACACATGATTTGTTTTACAATATCCTTTTCCTCCTACGGCGCACCAACAATGATTCAAAATGATTTTTTTTTGTGCCCGACATGGAGCAACATCCGGGCTGGTTTAATTAATTAGAGGAGGAAACTTTTCAACTGCCAGGCAAGAGTGAATGGAGATGCGTCATGCGGAGAGCAGACTTAGATGCGGTGTTTTGAAATAGACACTCTCCGAAACGATTTTCAAATTTTTAATTTAAATAATAATTGAAAGCAGCATCTCCAGGATTATGCATGCAAAAACTTTTCCTTATAAAGTCTTTGTTCGAATTTCAATTTTAAAATTTGACCCACCTGTTTATGAACAAGAGAATTGTTTTAATATTTGTATCTTATTTCCTATTTTAATTCTTATTTCATTAATTAGTTATTTGATTAGTTGTAAAAATGTTAATTATACTTTGAAGCGAAAGAATTAAAAATTGAAACAAAAATGCAGCTTTCATTAATGCATATTTTAATTGATACAAAACTCTTTGAAGTTTAAAAATTAAGACGCGCGATAATGAAAAAGAAAAAAGCTCCATCGGCTTGTAATCTTTTGAGCTTACTTTACAGTTTTTGAATATAGTTCTTTTGTAACTTTCCCTTTTGAGTGAACTAAAAAGGTTATAAATTGTCCTCTCTTTTTTGTTGAAGGTGCGCTACACGGGGTACAGAGATCGACCCTTGGAGGAACGCCAAGTGAGGTTTCAAAATGGCTGCCGAGAGGGTCACACGGAAATTGTAAGTACGAGACGAGAGGGTGCAATGAGAGGGTGTATCGCAGCATCCCTGGGGCCATGTTTAGTCGCTTTAGGGTAAAAAGCGCATGAGCATGAAGAGCTCTGCGCGCATCGATTTTTGACTCCGAGGGCTCCCTTTATTGCATCGTTCTCGGCGGAATTCCAATCCATGGCACGCATAAAACTTCTATATCATGCACAATTCAATATATTGAAGAGAGGTCCCTTCATAATAAGCAATCTTTTGTTTGAATTTGACAATTGAACGGTCTTTTAAATTTTAAAAAGTTTGGGCACAAAAAGAGTAGGATTTTGTGAATATTTATTTAATACCGATTATTTGTAATCCTTTTACAGTCGTTCGTGGCCACCGGCACAAACCTGCAACTTGTTTTCAACCCAGTCATGAACGGCTACACAGTTTCGGACCTTGGCAGAGAATGTGACTTTGACAAGGAAATGGGCAAGGTAAGCCACAATTTTTCATGAAACTTTATATTCCGCGAAACGCAAATGAAGAATTTCCAATTAACTTTAAATTTAGTCCAAGACGAATATGCAGAAATTCAAAAGAAACAAATATTCAAAAGGAAAAGTAAAACATCAAAAAAATTGTATATAAAGATTTTTGGATAAAAATCATTAAATCCTCTCCCTTGTGCTGGTGAATTGGCAGTACAAGTAGCGCCGCTAAATAAATTACCCTTGAGATAAGATCAGTTTCATGGCAGGCAACATGAACGGCGGCGGCTCAAAAAATCTATTTCACACTGATAAAATCGCTTGATTGCTGTAATTGAGTGAGCAGTTTTCATGCGGAGCAGCTGTTGAAACTCAAAACTCTCCTCTTGATCTGCAGACATTGAGCCCTGCACAATAAAAAATGACTAAAGAATTTATTAAAAATCTTCATAATTAGAATTTCAATTGCCAGAAAAAACGTGATTTTGCATTAAATTGAAAATTTCTAATGATTATTTGCTTTTGTACTTGGCATTGTTTTTCTTCCATTCCGACGAGCCAATTAAGTGAGTTTTAATGACGATTACGGACAATAAGAGCTCTTGTTATATGAAAAAGGGAAAACACACACACTCGAAAGAAGGACCGCGGCGCGTGAGGGAGCGACTCGCACGTGCAATTCGATTATTTTCGCGTTTGATTGTCGCGGCGCGGGCGACGCATTAATCACTATGCAAATCAAATGAGGCAGCGATGAATGTTATTAATGCAAAACTCAAGAGTTGAAAATACAAAAGCAGAGAAGGAGAAAGATGCTCTTGAAAGCAAAATATTTGACAAACCCTTTTTGCATTTCAACGCGCGCGCGCGCACCCCTTTTTATTATTCCGGCTCTCGAGAGTCCTCCGTGGAGATCCTTTTGTTGTGCTGCTCATTATTTGCGGAATTAGTATAAAAATTTGAATTAAAAATTAGAGGGATTTTTAGACCGTGTATATAATTTTGGCACCTCGTGTTGCAAATAATTGATGGGTCTGAACGCGCGGCAGTTGCAGTAATGAGAGGTTTTGTATGCGCGGCCAAACAAGGCTTTGAAAAGGTGCACGTTTCATTCATTCAATTCACCCCCGATGGATGGAAAAATACATATTTTGGCCTGGCATCCGTTTCGGATTAAACGAGCTCATGTTGTATTTTTCAACATTTCTTGTTTGCAACTTGATCCGGCCAGGCCAAAATATTGTGGCACAACAGAATTATTTAATTTAATCAGAGCAATTGTTGGTCAAAATTTTGAGAGACTCGCGCTGGGTGTTCGTGCTTTTTTGGTGCAGAGTTTTGGAAAGTCTCCTCTCAATATCACACTTGATTACACGTGTTGTTTGTCGCGGGGCGCGTGCTACGCCGATCGACTGGCCATGAAAAATTCACGTGCAAGATGAAAAGAGGCCGCCGCGGGCCAGTTTGCTTGGGGAAATTGATGACCACCTGGATCACGGCTGTCGCGGCCAATGAGGCGCAACTCAGGTGATGGGCAAATCAGACGTGAATTATGGCCACTTTTTATTACCTCAGAAGCCGGTCAGTTTTCCGGCGGCAGATGTGGCAGCGCCAAAATAAAACTCCTCCTAAGCCGATCAATAAATTAAGGCATAAAAAGAGAAATATTGAACAAAAATCCAATTTTAAATTTATAGTTAATTCAAGTATAAGTTTGTAATTGTGACTGTTCGATAATTAAATTGATCTTCGAACCTTTAATTTTTTTATAAAAAATTTTTTTATATTGTTTCATGCCTGATGTTTATTTGATTTATTTGCAGAAGCGTTTTTGAATGTTTAAAACCCTTTGAAAGTCACACTAGACATTGAATTTCACGCTCAGATCCGATTCGGAAGGATATGCTGCCGACGTACATTATCAATTTGGAATTCCTTTCCTGCTCTTTGGAACAGGCGTGACTGCACAAAAAGCCGACTCAGCACTTTTTCCTGGCACACAAAAAGCTGACGATGCTTCATTTCCGCGCGCGGCGGCAAACAAGGTGAAAATATTTACCGAAAATAGCTCGATGGATTCAAGTGCCTGTGTCATGCTTCTTTGTACGCCAAAGTATGGATCGGAAACACACACAAAAGTTGCAGGCCGGTCCAGCGGCAGGAAGATTTATAATAAAAGGGCCAGTCGAGCGAGCCCTCTCAAAAAATCTGCTGCTTCCGATGCTCGCTCTCTGCCCGACGAAAAGAGAGGAAAAAAACGCACAAATCTGGACAAATAAGTTTTGTAAATTAAAAAAGTAAGAGTTGATTTATAAAATACAGATGTTTTGGTGTCTTTTTTATCATTTTTTTAACTGGAAATTTAAAAAAACTTTTATTTCATAAAGTTCAGTTTCACGTTGAAAATATTATAATTTTGGGTTGTTTGTTTAATTATTCCAGTTTTAATGAAATTTTTTAACAGCTCAGAGAGATTAATACTTTTTTTTTAAATAAAACCAATAAACTAAATTAGTTTATTTTATTTATTAATTTTGTAGAACAGTTATGGTAATTAATGCTTCAGTATTATTTAAAAAAGAAAGGATTATGTATTAAAATATATATATAATAAATTTTGTTATAATTCTTACTTTCAGAACACTAAACAAATTAAGTTTAATCAGTAATGGATGAAAATATTTGAGGGAAAAACATAATAAATGATCATTAACTCTGGCTAACCATGTCAAATTTTACGTTTTTGTATAGAAAAGAATGGAAGCGTGCCTCTGCATAAAAAGACGCAACAAAAGTTTGCAAATCTCTGCAGTCATTCAAATAATGCGAATTCGTGCGCAAAGGGCGCTTTTTTAGAAAAAAGAAAAATCTCAACGTGGATTCGGCGGCAACAAATTGAGTCATTCTTCTTTATTCTCTCTCGGAATAAAAGGAAATGATTCGGAGGCTGCGCGCGTATCAAATGCGTTCGAAATTAAAACACGCTGCGCGCCGACCCGTGAGCTCAATATCGCATGTTTAAAATTTAATTTAAAAAACGCCCACGATATATTCAGGAATTAACGAGTTGAGAGTTTAATATACACGATGTAAAATTAGATGCGCGCGCGAGAGTTTGAATAATGATGCGCCTTTTTAATATAATCGCCTTTTTATACACGTACAAGAGGGGCTGCGCACGAAATTTATGGTAGGGAGCGAGATGGAGCAACATCTGCTAAATACATGAAAAGGCTGCACTTCCACTTTATCAAAGGGAAAAAAGAAGCTAGGCTGACCCCTGCATGCGCAGAGGGATCATGTGTTAATTACACGCGCGCTGCTCCGAACGTGACCCCTGCGCAGCAAATATTTTGTGTCAACACGTTTGCACGACAAGTTTTTATATCGATTCACCTTCATTAATTATCGCCGTTAAATTTTTTAATTGGTCGTGTCGCACGGGAAATGTTCGTTGGAACAAAAGAGATGCGTGATTAATTTGGTTTTAAAAAAATACCCCGGACATATGGGCACTGCTGCGTTATAACTTATGCAAAAAGTAATGCAGGGTCCATTTGAATATAAAAGTCGAATGGAATAGCCAGAGAGAATTATTAATTCATTTGCATAATAGAAACTGCTTTTGTGCGTATGAGAAACAATTGCTTATAGAAATGGGATTTTAGGCGCTCAAAGTCTGTTTTAAATTACAGTTTCATTTTATAATTATTGCTATTATTAGTCCATTTTATAAATTAAATTAAATATAAATGATAATTTACTTGGAAAAAATTTTGTTTGGATAAATTCTTTATGCAGGACAAAAGAAACTCTAAGAATATTGTTAAAACTAAAGATAAAAGATCCTATAATTTGCCTCATTTATTTTATATTTAATCAAATGTACGCAATAAAAAAAAATTAAGGTAAAATTTTCATTACTACAAATGGACTTATTAGCTTGAAGCCATTTATAAAATCCTATATTAATTAAATTCGCGCTGAATGATTCTCATATGATTTCCACATCAAAGACCGCACAGCTTGAATTTTTTCTCTTTTATAATTTAGTGTGTGTTTGTCTTTTGCACGCACCGCCAAAGCAGCTTCAAAACATAAGATAGAAAAAAGTAAAGTGGCTCTCTGTGTTAAGCAGCGATTATATGACTCATTTGGCCGAAGAGGCTTCTCGTCCGCACTTATGTTCCGAGAAGCTACTTTTTTTCCTCCGCGGCACTTTTAAAAAGAAAGATTATCGCCGTTTGGGCGCGCAAGATCTTCTTTAATGGGAGGAAATCACTGCGCCGGCGAGCAACACTCGAAATTATACAATCTTTTTTTTTGTGTGTGCGGAGGCGGCGTTTACAATCTTTAAGCGCGTGTTTCCTTCTGCACGCACATACTAAGTGTCCGAGCAAACTCGTTAAACCCCAATCTTAGTCGAGACTAGTCTAGGATAGACGTGAAACTTGACTAAATTGTCCGAGCTAAGATCGTTTAAAGCTGCTCGGTTAATTTGTCCGAGCTAGCTTGTTTAGAAGCCTGTTTGTCTGAGGCAGCTCGGTTATAGTAAACAAGATTGCTCATACACAGCAACAGATCTGCAAGTTTGTAAAAATAAATGATTTAACTTGATCAAAGTGTCCGAGTTTGGGGCTCAGAAATGGAAAAATCTATCAGTTTCCCCTGTTTTGAAATGGTTTAGTCCAAATTCCTCAAGCTTGGAAACGGTCAGTGTTTGTCGGAGAGCTGCAGAGTGAAGATAGTGCAGGATATTCTGGTAGCATTGAAATTCTACAAGGTAATGAAATTTTTGCAGCAAAATTTAAATTTATACCAATCATTTTTAATTTTTATTTTTTAGGTAATTTAATGGAAAAGAGGCTTGTGCTGTTTATATCTGGAGCATCTTGAGCGCCTATGGAAAACTAATATCAACTTACAATTAAATGAAAAGGTACTTTTTAAAATTATTTTTTGGAAATGTCTTTCATTTTGCAATTTTAATGAAATTCCTATGTTCCTGTAGTTAAAAAATATCATTTGTGCTGATTTTAGGAACCTCGAATTGATTTGGAGCAAATAGACTTGCAGCGGAAGAGTTTTGTGCAATAGCGTTCCGAAGCTCAGCGCTGATTGTGATGTGTTTTCAAAAAAGAAGAAATGGACCGGCCGAATTAAGTGATTTTAGTGTTTTGTTGCAAAAGGAGCTATATAGTGATAAGGAAAATTGGAGGGACGTATGCACAAGTTCGGATTTTTACCAAGACCAAAATCTTTCGGAATTAAGGAGCTTCATCCTTCGACTTACTTAAACGCAATGTAAAGGTATACTATGTTGCCAAGCTATCTCATATTTTATTCAAACATATAATTTCTTTATTTTGCTGTTTTTATGAAATAAAGACATTTCTTTCAGCAGCATTTTCCTTCTTTTATTCCAATCGATTCCAACGAACTTTTACTTCCAAATAAGGAAATTTATACTAGCCAAAAGAGCGTAGCAATTATAAACGAGAGAGATTTACTAATATAAACGAGCTAGCTCATTCAATGTGTCCGAGCAGCGACGGCTAGCGACTGGAGGCGCCCAGCAAATATAACCGCGACAGGTCGGCTTCTGTAGCTGAGTAGCTCAGACACCGTGTCCGAGCTAGCCCGTTTAGCCTAGTTGGGATGTTACTCTGCTGCTTCAGAAGAGCTTATTTTTGGGGTCGTTTTTAGAGGAGTAACTCGGACAACCTAGACGAGATCTCGACCACTTAGTTTGTGCGTGTGCAAAGAGGAGAGGCCAATTTAAAAGGGAACGCAACAGAGTCCGCGCGATTATTATATTGATCTTGAGGCCCGATTGCTTAAGGCCTTTGCATTCAGGTACAGTGAAAAATAAAATCATAAAAAAGATCAAACTCGAAATGAACAGATTTTGAAAAAGTTATGGAAGAAAATTTCAATCATTATTTAGAGTAAAAAACGTAACTGAAAAACAGTTTTTGATCCAAAAAATAAAATTTAAATCGCTGGATTAAATGGAATTTTTAAACCAAAGAATTTGAAATTGATTTACAACAAACTAATTTTTACTTTTCCTCTTTTACGATTTCCTACATATTTTTTAGACCTGAGCGCAGATGCGCAATTAGGATGCGAGGCAAGGAGCCAATTTGCCCTGAGAGAGCAGTTGGGGTCACGATCGCCCCTTGCTGCAGGCAAGCACGCGCTCAAAGGAGAGGAAGTGCTTCTTCTTCTTCTTCTTCTGCTCCTCGATTGTTAGTGTCACTGTTCAAGCAAAACACATACATAAATTCAGCTAAGGGTATATTACAGAGAGAGAGAGAGCGTATCGTGTTTCCGTGAAGAGGAAGTGCGCTTATAAAAACACGCGTCAGGCCCCTCCAGAGAAAGAAAGAAATGTTCTTTCAGCAGTGACGCTCAATTAGCTGGTAATTAATATTTCATCACACACACGGCTCATTTTCCTGCTCAAAGTGCTTCTTGGCACACAAGAAGTATGACAAGTTTTGCAATTTGAAAGACGAACAGGAAAATTTTAAGTATTTTAAATTTTTTGTTAATTAAAACAAAACATCGATTAATTCAAACTTCGGACGTGAAAGTAAACAAGTTATTGCTTTGAATAAACAAAAATTACACGAACCACATTTCCTCCTATTAATCCTGCAACAAAATCAAAAGGGATCATCGTCCTCAAAATTTGACTTTTTTACTAAACAAATTATTAAATTGCTGAAAAGTGACCTCGACGGCTTTGGTGTCAACAGAAAAGTTGTTTGGCATGAAAAACTGAGGTTAATAGTGAAATTCTTATCACCGTACCGTTCTCAAATTTGAAATTGTTTGGAAATTTTATTTTTGTGGTCCAAAATAATTAATTTTGAAAGCCCTCAAAACATTATGTGAAATCCCAAATTATTGGATTTCTGAAGCAAAAAAACCACAAAAAGGTTACTCATGGAAATGGCGTAAAATTAACTATTTATAATAAAAACTAGTTTATTTATTCTTTTATAATTAATATCTAAACGAATTTTCAAAAAACGTTTTTTCCAACTTAAATTTTATTTTTAAATTGAGCAAGGATCGTTAAATTTGGTATTTTTCCAACTAATGTTATAGTTGAACTATTTGAAGATAAATAATTCTCAAGAGAGAAGTTTCAGGAAAATATTTAGTTTTTTAATCGTTTTTGTTATCTTTTGACGCCTTATAAGGAAAATTATAATATTTTCAAGGTTTGGAATGTTTTATCGTTTGTCATTTCCTTTTTCCGTCCTATCGTAGATTTGAATAGTTTCTACGCCTGAATTTTCCTTCTCGAGACGGAAATTTTTCTCTCATATCAATCAAATGCGCGAGGCCAACTTGGAATTTTTTGCTTTTCACCCTCGCTTAAACAAACAATTGCGCGCTGCACTCGCCGCGGGCCGCATCCAGATTTTGTGCACAACACAAAAAGTCTGGTATGAAATAAAAATAATTGTGAACGCGAAAGTCCCGCGGCGGCCTCGCATTTGTGCGTTGTTTGAGCGCGACAAGGCGTGATGGCAACTGATGTCGCTGCATGACTTCATTTATTGTGCGTGTTTTTTTTTCTACAGGGAGGTCTGTTGTGCCCTCGCACGGGTACGCTTAGTTGGACGCTTAGAAAGGGGTTAAAAGGTGCTTTAATTGGTGACGCCGGGGGGCCTCTCGGCGGCGGCGGCGACGCAAATCACAACGCCTTTCGCTAATTCGATTTTTTATACTCGGATGCAGCCGACGAAATTCAATTAATTCTCACCGGCACCCTTTCGAAATTTGTTAAAATCCATTCGGCTGGAAAAAGCAAATCGGCAGTGATTCGAACGCGCGTGGAAAATAATTTCCAGCAGAAAACCTTTTTGTTGTAAAAGTCCTTGGAAGCAGGGGGATGAACGAGGGTTCTTTTTTGCTTTCTCTTCGCCTGAGCATAAAAATGTTGTTTTTTCTCTCTTCTTTTTACGTTGGGGAAACCTTGCAAGGAGCTTTGAACAGGTTTTATTGCTCACATGTGCTGTGTTGTCGGAGGAAAAGCGTCCAGGATTTATGACTCTGCCGTTGCCTGCTGGAATTTTCTCTTCCATTCTTCACCGAGCACAAAACACATTTACAGCGCCTTAAAAGCTGCAAAACGCGCCTCCGCCTGCAGCCAATTAAGCTGTTGATTTTTCAATAAAGATAGATCTGCAGCGCTTCTCTTTTTTTATGTTTACAATTTATCTACAGAGACGCGCGCGTTTTATTATCTGTTTATTTGTGTTGAGAGCTGCGCCAGTTTAGAATTAAAAACGTGCCATAAAATTACACGCGCGCGAGCAGGCAGACTTCAAAATAAATCTGCTTCTTTCAAATAAGCAGTCAAGGGAAAATAAAACACGCTTGAAATTATCAAGCTTGTCAGAAATAAGATGTGCAGGGTGAAGCCGAATTTCCTTTCATTGAACAGAACTGAAAATAATTAAACTTTTAAATAACTTATGCAGATCTTTTGTCATAATTTAAAAGAGCACCAAAATAATTTTATACGCACGTGTATTTTGTTGAAAAAAAATAAGAATAAGTAAATTAAAATTATAGAAATGTTTATTGAAAAAAAAATTATTATGAATTAAAATTATAACATTTTCTGCTTCAAAAAATTATTGAAAATGCCTGAAATTTTGCTGAAATCAATTCATTATCATTGGTCTCGTCTTTAATTTAATATTTATGAAAATACTATTCTTAATTTTGATTTAAAACGTTCCAAGCGATTACATTTTAAGGCGTTCCCTTTTTATTCTCTATTATTTTGAATGTAACAAAACGTGCAGCAGGTGTTGAAGCGTCTCTGCTGCCTGCTTATTCTCTCTTAATGGGTGGCAAGACCTCATCATTCAAACGTTTAATTAATTAGGATGCCGAACAAAAAGCCAAAGTCATTGTTCGCAGCAACGTTCGTTAGCACATCATGAGTCTGTCTCTGCGCGCAGACAAATCGCAGCCGCGCCAGATGAATATTCCGAGAGCTCTTTTTTGTCCTGAGCTGACAAAAGTTTCCAGCTGTGCTACAAATGAGACAATAATCTGTACACACAGCGTGCATTATGTATAAAAAAAGAAGCTCACATCACGTTTATGATTCCGAAAAAAAATTATATATATATATTCAAGAAGCTTTGAGGAGAGCCGACCGAGAGAAATGCATAAAAAAGTTTGGACTGGAAATGTAATGTGCTGGGAAAAATGATCTAATATGCATTTGGGCACGGCGGGGAGGCTTTTTGAATGCAACAAAAACTTTGGTCAAACTGGATCGCACTTTGAAAAAAGAGCTGAAATAATAATTTAGTTCTTAATCCACGAAAAAAATAATTTTTTAACCTGTAATAAGCTCGAATTTGAAAACACTTATTCAATTTAAATAATTTTTATAACAGTTCATTGTTTCGGGGTAAAGAAATAATAACATAATCAAGAGTGTTTTGGCACATATCAACTATTAGAAATAACAGAGAAATACAACTTACTTTTGTTGTATATAATTTATTTTTTATGTACGATCTGCGCAAAAAAGGAGAGCGTAACGATTTACGAAATAATGGAACTGACGCAATAAAAAAACGAGCAGACGAAAAAGGGTAAAGCGACCGTGATTTTGGCGTGCTGAATCGCGAGAAATACAAAATATATTTGATGCGGAACTACGCTCTGGGGAGCGGGCGCAGATGCGGGACCCGAAATTATAGCCGAGCTTCTCCTCCTTTCCAATTCCTCGCTCAAATTATGACCAGACAGATCAGCTCAATTTCCTCTGATTGAACGGTTTTTAAATTTAAAACAAACTGCGTCGTAAAATTTAAAGTGTTCGCGGACTTTACGATCATACTTTTATGTTCTCTCTTCCAAGAAAAAAAATACATTTATAACAAGTCATAATAAAAAAAGTGCATAATATGTTTAAATGTCTCAATTCGCCCTCTCTGCGGTTCTCGTTCTCACGCCTTTTTTATATTCAATTTGGACAAAAAAGCACATTTGACTTGCGTGAGTAAATAATGTATTAACACGCCCGTCAACAGAAAAAAATCAGATAAATTTATCAAATGACGAGTTTTGCTCCCCTTCAGCTTTTGACTCTTCATTCACTCTTTCTTTTAAAAAAACAAAGACGTGTCCTGCTCACTTTGTTGAATAAATAAATAGAACTGCTGCTGCTGCTGCTGGTTCGGATCATAATAAAAAGAGGCTCATTTGCATATTGCAAAGACGCGAGAAACGAGACCCATTACACGCATGTTAGTACGAGTGAAAAAAAATGCAAGACGCGTCAAGCAAGACCTGTTTGCGCCAACTGCTCTCGCCCACTTTTTTATTACATTTTTGAAAAGGAAAAAACTCTAATTTGACGTTTGATTTATTAATTTGTTTTAACACATTTTTTTTGTTGCATTCAAACGTTTAAAATAAACTTTCATTTCCAAACGAATTTTTATTTACACTTTTTAATTTAATGGAAGTGAGGAAAACGGGCTTTGTCTTGTTATTGAGAAAAATAAACAACAGATCTACCAATTTCAGCCAAGAGAAAAAAAATTTAAAAAAATTTGCAAACTTGAATAGCCACTTAAAATTTTAAAGTCTTAAAATTAACACAAATTTCATGAAATTAAAACTCAGTTTAAAATTGAATTACTTTTACAACTCAATTGGGAAAGTTCTTAAGATATTTCTTTCCAAAATACACGTTTAATAGGTTTTTACGTTCTTTTCTCTTTTCTTCGTGAACCGTTTCAAGAAAATATTTTGAAAGGCTCGAGTCAAACACATACAAAACATTTCCGCCTTTTCACATGACAAAAAATTCCAAAAAGCTGCAGTATTTCTGAGGAATTCTGGTGGAAACGAGCACAAAAAATGCATGATAAATGAGGGTCAGTCTCAGTATTTTTTGGATTGAGCTGGCGAGCTTTTGAGAGAAGAATGTTGGCAAACACACAATGCACACAAAACTGCTCACTGTGTGTATTATTTTATTATACCCGAGGGCGACTTATTTCAACACACAGATGCTCTTCAGCGCAGCTCTCCAATTTACACAAACACATTTGATATTTTCAATGAGACGCGCAGGGAGACGCACAAAGGGATGAGGGATGAAAGGCCTGGCATATCAATAAACGGCCTGATCAAGCACAATGAGAACCAAGAAAAGCGCCGTGACTTTTGCCTTTTTGTTCGGCGCTGTCACTCGCGACACTCTGACGTTTTTATTCAGGTGCATTCCTGCTTCTTTTCTCACCCAGCACAAAATTTTAAATTCCTGCAGCGAAATTGTTACAAAAATTAAAAAATGATTTAAAAAAACCTGCAAAACAAAATTGACGTTCAAAAGATTATTAGAATTTAAATTCAAATAACAAAATAAATCTAAGAATATTTTAGAGAAATTATTTTTACATTTTAACTCTTTCTGTGATAAAAGTTTGTAATTGAAATGAAATATATTTGTAATCCGCGTTGGCATAAGAACTAATCGCATCTCTTTGGTCACACCGGAAAACCAAAATTTCCTGTTTTTAGTGCGGTTTGGAGATATTAAAAGAGCAAAAACGATATTTTACGCTTATCAAAGTTTCTTTTTTTTCACTTCATGCGCACAACTTTAAATGAAATTTTCCTGCTCTTCGGTTTTCTGCAATTTTACTGATTTAATTTTTGTTTTTGGCTGCAGGTTCACCTGAGATCTCACTTCATAATGAATGGAGTGTGCGTGCGGTGGAAAGGCTGGGTGGACCTTGAGCGCCTCGACGGGGTCGGCTGTCTCGAGTACGACGAGGACAAGGCCCAGGTAAGCAACCCCCTAGCTCGCATGCAGCAATTCGATTCACAACTCGCAGCATCGAGTTTCCCCCCGCATCAGCAATTCGATCCCAAATTTTTTCGAAATTCATAAAATATAAGAGAAAGAAGCCTTAAAAATATATAATGATGAAGCTTCCCTTTAAAGATAAACTTCCGGCCCAACTATATAAGCAAATTCATTTAAATTCAAAAGAAAAATTACAAAGAGTTCAAAATTTAAATTTTTTAAATCGTTTTATTTGTAAAGAAAAATTCGAAAATTGCTTTCCGAGGAGAAATTTTTAATAAACTATACAATTTATTAAAATAAAACTAACAAAAATTTCAATATTCCAAATAAATAATTAAAAAAAGGTTTCATTTAAGGATATAATTTTATTTCCCCATCTAAATTGGGGTGATTTGAACGTGATTTGGTGAAATTTCCATCAATTTTGTGATAAAAATTATTTTGGAAATTTCAACATAAGAATCAAAGTAAAATTTTAAAAATCCATCTCTCCCAATGACTGAAATTTCTCCTTGCAAACCAATGCTGATTAATCCTGTCCTTAATTTGAGAGTTTGTGGGTGAAATTTATGCGTACTTTTGCAGATCGAGGACTCGATGTTGAGAGACCAGATCGAGCGGTACAACCAGCGGTTGCGCGACTTTGAAGACAAACAACGCGCTTACCGTTCGCACCAGCAACTGGACCGGCCCGGAGACACCGACATCGAGGTCACTTTGGTGAGTGCCAATTATTTCCTCGCGCCAATTAGCCCCAAATTAAGAGAGAAACTGCAGATCGCTCAATAACTTTGCTCTAGGTTTTCTAAAAATATTATTTTGCCTTCTTCGTACATGGAATGTTTACATAGCCGTGATATTATATTCATGGGACCTTAAAGTCCTTTTATATTCAAGGGATTTTTTATTTTTTCCCTTTTTTTTACAACAGGTATTTACAAAGACTTTTGTGTTTGCATAGTTTAGCTTTCGAGAGGATTCGGGGCGAGATAGCGACGCAGCACAATATGCTTCTCTCTCGCTCTCTCATTATAATGGATTTTGAAATCTCGTGCCAAAGGGGACATTTGAAAGGGCGGCAAATCCGATTACGAGCGCATAACTCGCAGAAAGCAGGGCGGGGGAGGCGCAGCGCAGGAGCGAGGCCGCCGGGCGTGCGTCTAATACGCTTTGTGTACACAGAAAAGGGTTAACGAGAAATATGCATGGGAAAATGCAGCGAAACAAACCCTTTTGCAAACAAACACGGACGAAAATGGAGAAGAAATATTATGAAAAAGCGGCCGCGGACAATGAAAAGAAAAAGAAAAACGTGGGAGCAAAAACGCCAGTTCTTTGCTTTCATTTGCGCATGTAAATCTGAGAGAAGGACAAACATTCTCTTGTCTTTTGATGTTTACACACTTTATGAAGATTATTTTTACAAAAATGAAAATGAACAAAAATTTGACCCAAGGAGAAATAGGAAGAAAATCGAATGTCATTCTGGTAGAACTGAATTTTTGAAACTTAACATTCTTTCTTTGGAAATTTCCTAAAATAATTTTCTTTCTAAAAATTCTTAAAAATTCCCCCAATAAATTAATCGTTAATAAGTGATTTATTTTAACACTTGCATGTTCATATTACCCCAATTGAGATGGAAAAATAAAACCAATAGACCAGTCGACATCACAAATTTTCTGAGATCTTATTGAGAAGTTTAAATCTCAGTGAAGATATTAAGCTCCTCGTTAAGAACTGAAATCATTTCCATAAATTTCCAAATTGAAAAGTAAAAAATCCTTCGCAATTAATTCCTTGAAAGATTTAAACTATTTTTAATTTTCTTTTACAATTAATTCAAATACGTGCAACAATTTCGGATGCGGAAGTGGAGACTTATTATTGTAACAAATTCAAAATGAGTCAGTTTGCATTTTGAGTTGGCGCGATCAAAGATGGTTGCCGCGCGGCAACGCAAAGGGGCAGTTGTAGTTTCATTTCGAGCGGCATCGTCTGCAGGCTCGCATAGAAATCTAATTGACGCGGACAATGACGCGGATAACATTTGATACTGCAGCGCGCGAGGGGTGCGGAAAACTGGTTGCCCCTTTATGCAGGGGTTACTTTTGGCCAATAAGGGCTGCAATTGTCAAGAGGGGCACGCCCTTTTTATTAAGAGTTGCAATAAGCGCGGACAGGGGACCATGATATGCATTCACTCATTTGATATATTAGAAATTCGCGGTGCGAGTCGAGTACAGGAAGACTCAAAAGACGAGCTTGGAAAAAAAAGTTATGGCCGTTTGGTCTCTAAACAAAAAGAAGATGTAACGGTTCCTGCTATTTTTAAAAACTTCATTCCTTTCCACTTGATTCAGTTGAAGAATTTATATAAATAATTTCGTTCGTTCTTAAATTATTTAATCAATTTTCATCTCCTTAATATAATTGAAATAGAAATAAAATACTTTATTTTTGGCAAATATTTATTTAAATTGAAATAATTGTTTGAAAGAAATCACATGTTTGAATTGTCAATCAACAACAGATTAATAAAAAAAAAAAATTAAATGTTTTCAGAATGGAATTGTTCAGTTTGAATAGAAAAATCACAATATTTCTGGTATTGGTATTAATTATAAAGTTTTACTACAGAAATTGACTGATTGATTTCCTTCATTTTGAGCTGTCATTGAATTTCATGGCCTGCTTTTCCGCTGATTGATTGGTATAATTTTCGAGGGCAGTTGGATCTCAACAAAGATCTGTTTTTATTTCTGCCTTTTTTGCTCAAAACGAAAAAGCCGCGCGCTCTGGTGTTGAACAAAGTTGGCGTCTCGTCGCCATCAGCGCATTATTGATCGTTCGGAAAGAGATTCGCGTCTCATGCCGCGCGCACCCCTGACTTGCCCCGGCCGCGGCAACGCAATCTCATTTTTTGGCCTTTCACCCCCGCCGGCCTGGGGGTCGACACGCTCTATTGCATTCGCATTTTTACTCTCAAATCAAAAAAGCAATTTGCCCAGAGAGCGAATCGAATTTGCAATAAATTTGATTTCGCATCAAGAAGTCAATTCGTTTCAATAACATCAAAATTACTTGGTACTTTCAACTGGGAGAGGAAATAATTCGATTTTGATCTATATTTCAAAGATAAAAACGTTAAATTTGCAAAGTAAAGGAGTAAAAATGTATCCATATAAAAAATATCCATTTAAATTTGAATAAAAATTGAAAATTTGGGCTTTTAATGATGAAGCTATAATTTAAATATTCATGAAAAAATTCAATTTGAAACTAAAAAACGATCAAGAGGAGGAAAATACGATCAAGAGGAGGAAAAAAGATGAAATTGACCCGTTGAAGATTGCTGCGCGGTAATCTATCCTTAATCTTGGTCAAAATTGTTTTCTCTCCTGCACTCTCAAGTAACAATTTGGATCTCTCATCTGACTGACAATGAGAGAGGAGCATAATTTGATTCCAACTTTTATTCCGAGGCGCTCACCGCGCTCACAGCAAAAAACAACTCCGAGTTTTGGATATTTAATATTATATTTTCTCTGTCTGCGCTCACATGTGAATAAAATATAATTTTACACACAATTTTTTTGGTCGCGCGGCTCGAGAAAAGTGCGGTCTGCGCGCATGAAATAACGAAGGTAGCCTGATGATGATGCGGTCGGAAAACCGATATAAAACCACAGAAAACTGCAATGACGTCACGTCCCTCCCGATCGGTGGTTGATTAGTGAAGCGAGACAACGATATTATATTTTCATGCGCTGCGAGCCACTGCAGCACCAACCAGAAAACCGACCGACCGAACGGCCTCTCCGGGCTGCGGACAAATTTTTTTTTTAATTCACGCGACGTATCATTTCGTCCGCATCGTACGGCGGTAATTAGACACCTTTGCAGCGCCAGACTCAAAAATCACCTGCGCCGTCTCGTGTCGCTTTTTGTTATTCCACAGACGACGGCGTCAACAGAAAAACTTATTTCTTAATTTAAATTAAATTCCTTCAAGAGGAATATCCTCGGAAGATTAAGTTTCACACCTGGTTACAAACAATCGCCAAAATTTATGTAATAAATATTTTCAAAAGTAAATTAAAGTGTTGAAGAGAAAATATGTTCATTTTTCATGATAATTAATTCACCATAAACTGAAGCCAGAATAGAGGAATTCCTATAAATTTTGTTTATTTCAATGAGGCGCTTTTGGTTAAAGTGCTAATTTTGTTACAAAATCAATTTCGATTGAAATAAGTAAAAGATTTAAATATGGCATTTCGTATACAAATTGCCCCAATTAAGCACATTTCCTTGGATTCCACAATAAATTTAGCCCGGGAGATGCGTTTTGTGGCCGCCGCGCAATCAGATATCCCGAAATTGACACAAAATTGCTGCTTTTTCCAAGACAAAGCGTGGCCGAGGATGATTTGAGGTTGACACCCCGAGGGTTAATCTGACGATCGCAGCGAGAGATGAAAACATTTTTGTGTCTTTTCTCAGAAATGCGCGCCTATCACGATTTTCAGTACAACAAGAAAAGCACACAAAGAGAAACCAATAATTTCACATTAAAAACGAGTGACAAAAACTCTAGCAAGAGTTTTGCAAAAGTTGCTGGATAAAGAAACAACATTTTACAAAAATAAAAATGATTACAAAATTAATCTCGGAAATAAATAATATTTTAATTTTCAATCAAACAGTTCTATACAATTTTTTAAATTTTGTTTTAAGAACTCATTATTAACAAATCTTCTAAATATCAGATTTTTCTAAAGTTTAATTTAGTATATTCTTCTTCAATGTTGCAGTGAAAATTACTTTTGACTTCCAACAATCTATTGTAGGAATATTTTATAGAAATTGAAAACATGAATTTATTCCCAGGATTAATTTCTTTTTGATTTTTATCAACGTTTTATAATGTTTATATTTTTCCACGTAATTTACACTGCATAATGGTGAAGCATAAAAAAATTCCAGTTGAAATGCAACACTCGATATTTTACTTACTAAGGCGCATTATTATTTATTTTATTTGGGTGTATCAAAATAAAATAATCATCAGATGGCATCTCATGGTGCTTTGTCAAGAGCATCAAGAAAAGGCCACTTTGGATAAAAAACCCCTCTTTTCTATGATGAGCTGTGATGAAAGGAAGTTGAGGGCATGAAATAGGATTAGCGAGGATATTATTTGAGGGCTTCACTTGCGCGCCTCCGCGTCTGCAACACAAACACGCTCTTTCTCTCGCAATATATCAGATTTCCAGAGTTGTTGCGTCACAAACTAGGCTCGATCGCCTCCCAGGTAGAGCGAGAGCGACATGGATCTGTCATTGTTGCCGCAACAATGGGCCCGGCAGATGCCTGCAGCATCAACAACTGATACATCAGCCGGCCCAGTTCAAAAACGAACTCAAATGACGTGTCGAGTGACATCAAATAAAAAGCGCGTCACGATTCCGACGCGCTTTTGCTCAAGCAAAGTGACAAACACAAAAGAGGCCGATTTGAATGCGTCTCTTCTCCTGCAAATAAAAGGAACTTTCTGTTTGTAAATTTAAAATTGCAGATCGCAGGGCTTGAAAAGAAAACGAATGATTTTGGACAAAATTAGCAACTTCGATTTTTCCAATTAGAATACGAATTTTTGTGTCTAAAGACAAAATATCATAATAAATTTGTTCAATTCCAAATTCTAAAAATATGAAATAAAATAATAAGTAATAATTTATGATTAATTATAAACAAGAATAAATTGCAGCTTCAATAATTGGTAAAAAAAAAAAAAGTCATAATTAGATAGAAAATTCAAGTTTAGATTATTTTGGAAAAAATTTAATAATTTTAATACGCTATATAATTTCTCGTTAAAAAATTACTTTTTATTTGCAGTCTGTAATAAACTTGGAAAAAATTAAATTTTTATTTATAGTTCTTAAAATTTATAAATAATTATTACAAATTTGTTCATATGTATTCCTTTTTTCCAAATGAATTGTTTTCAACAATGTGATGTAACAATTTAAAAACAATAAAAATAAATTTCAGAATTAAATAAAAATAGAATTTTGTATGATTTTGTCTTGAAACGCAGAAAGATGAAAGAGAGCTTTCTCGGCTCTTTTATATTTCCAAAGTGTTTGACACGAAGAACGTGCCCCCGCGCCGACCCCCAGGATTTACGTCAGCAGCTGGCCAAATAAATCTCCGTACTTGCTCCGGCCGCGGCACTAAATATTTCAATGTGCGCGTCGCTCCGTATAATTGTCGGCGCGGAAAATGAGCATCGCACGCATTTGTTTCTGCTGCGCTGAGAGACGAGCCAGAGGGTGCGATCGGTGCTGTTTGGAAAATAATGGGATTTGAATATCCACTTAATGCTCCGTGTGCGTGATTTCGGGTTGATCCGCGCGGGATTTCCAACAGCAGCGCCGGCATAAAAAGCAAATCCCTTAAAACTGTGTAAAGAGAAAAAGCATATTGAGGTGCGATCAGAAATTCCCATCACATGACACAAAATATTATCAAAAATAAAAATCACCGAGTTGCAAAGATTCTCAACAAATTTATTAATTAAATTTGATAATGAAAGTTAAAATTTACATTTATTAAATTTATTTTTATATTTATTAAAATTTAAATTCCCTTATTATTTCCTATATTTAAATATTTAAGCAAACAGATTTAAAATGTTGAAGGCAAATCTAATTTGAATAATTTAATTTGTATCGGAGATAAGCTTGGCGCATTTAATCAAATTAATCGCTCGGCATGAAAGTGAGCCGGGCTCGCAGGTGTCGCGTTCGACGACGCGTGAACCGAGCATAGAGCGACATCTCAATCCCAATCACAAACATCATGACCATTAGAAAAAGGGTTGCACGCGGCACCCTCTTAAACAAACATCCAGTTTCAATGTAAATCTTTTCCGCTCCACTCCGATTTGAATACATTTGCCTATCTGCGCGCGATATCAAAAACTGAATTGATACACATAAAATTATTTATTCATGGCGCTCAATAAATATGCACCCGCGGCAAAGGATTAACCCACGCTATTGTGTCCAGCGCACGCTATTATGCAAATTTCTTCTCCCTTATTTTACTATTTGATTTTGATCCAATAATAAATAAGCCCAGCTTTTTTCTTGATTGCTCTTTTTTGTTCAAGAAAAATGTCTTATTTGAATAAAACTTTTGTTTCAAAACCAAATAACAATTTTTTAATATATTAATTTTAGGAATCTCTTTTTTTAAGCAATTTATTTCTTGTTTCTGGCTAATCAAATTGAATAATTTGATTCGATTTTGTTGCAGGCGCAGCAAGAGAACTACATGCGAGTTCGGCGCAACAGACACCAACAGTGGCACGCCCCGCGTTGAGATTCCCCGTTTTTTTTTTTTTTAAATAAAAAAAACTTGTCTCATCATTCTCTGTCGTTCTGCACAAGTCCGTCTGTTTTCATTGTAAATAATTATTATGTAATCTCCTGGTGCGCCGCGTGATGAAGGAAACGACACTCAGCTTTCTAGCACTTCTCATTATACCAAAAATAATTACTAATTATAAGAAATGATTAACAAAATTTGATGATGAAAAACTGACACTTTTGCTAAATATGATGAAAAAGACAAAAAATTGCCAATAAGATGAAATTTTAAAATTGATTTAAAACTTAATTCACAGTCACAACAGTAAATTTTAAGGGCAAAAATGTAAGCTGCTTAAATTTTCAATTTTTTGAAGACAAGCAGAACTTATAAACTTGATTGGTGTCGCAGATCGAGTATAAAAGGTGCGTTTCTGAAAATTAATCTTTTTCCCAAACATAGTAATTTGTGTCAAACTGTGCTGTAAATGTAATAAACAAATAAATGTTCTCATTTTTAATTGAAACAAGCATGTAAATTTATGATTCCTTATTTTTTTTAAATTTAAATTTGAGGGAAAAAACGTTAGGCGTGGGTAGACGGAGACGCGGACCCTTTTCACTGCAGGCACGTCACAATTTTGACGTTTTTCATTTGGAGAAGCTTTTTGTTCTTGATAATAAATTCATAATTCATATCGTTTGTGACGTGCAAATTTCACACGTTTATAATTGAGAGGTGTGACATTTCGCACTCGTGCGCATCTAAATAATTCAAAGGCTAGTTTGCTTTTTATCCCGGAGCAGAGGACAAAGGCCTAATCAAAATAAGAGCTATTTTTGCAGCTTGGCTTGGCTTTTCACGCATCAAACCTCTTTTCGCGCGCAATTCCAAAAGCAAGCGAATTTCGCTTTGTCCCCCCAAAAACAATGCGTCGCAAATTGAATAATGAGCCTATTATTCCGGCAAATAAGCAGCAGCTTTTTTAACGTTCTGCTTTGTCTCTTAATTAAGCGGGGCACAACGAGAGCCATTCCAAATTTAAATCAATAAAAAAACAGACCTTTTTTAATTCATTTTATTAAAAAATTAACTATTAATTTACAACAACAAATTTCCTTGGTTATTTCGCAATATTTTAATGTAAACATTAGATTAAAATAATTAAATAAAAGGTAAATTATCAGCTCCAATTTTAAATTTGAGCAATTTTATTATTAAATTTACAAAAATTGCAAATTAGAAAGAAATTTATTTTTAAACGTTGGAAAATTTTAACCTAAAGCTTTGCTATCGTTTTCTAACTTTCTTAGTAAATTTATTCTCAATCCAGCTTCTTTTTGCTTCTCTCGAAATTGAAAGGCCAAACGAGGTTGGCTCTGAGCGCAGCAAAACGTCTCTCGGCGTGCAGGATAAAGACGTTATTTTCTACGCCAATTGCCAGTGAAAAGCGACGCTCTCGACTCTTTGCATTCAAAACACACGATTTTTTTTCCACTCTAGACGCGGGGCCGATCCGTCTCACAATTATACTGAGAAATGTCTCGCTTTTTCGTCTCGGAAATTGATTCGCTGCACGCGCTTCATGATCGAGTGAACTCATTCATTCATCGAGCTAGGGCCACAGAGCAGCATCACCGTTTTTTCTATCAATTTCGCTCCGTCTGCATCGCCAACAACTCGCTTTTGTGAACTCGGCGCGCAGGTCTACAGTTTAACAAGGTTTTTCAAGAGGGTCTCAATCGCATGTCAAGTCACAATGTCAAGAGAGACGCTTTCTGTTTTTCAACGCAGAGAGTTTCTCGATTGAAAAGTTGACATATGAAATTCATTTAAAAATTTAAAACAATTCATTAAATGGTGATTTGAATTTAAAATGAACCGTCGATCGTGAAAATCTACAACAAAAATCATTAAATACTTAAATTTAGAAACACTTCTGCTTTCAAATAAGAATGAATTTTATCAATTCTCAAATTGTCTCTCAAATTCTCAATATGATTTTATTGACCTTAATATGAGAGAAGTTAAATACAAGTTTAAATTTCCACCTTGAACTTTAGAAGTAATTTGAAATAAATCTAAATTAATATATCAAAATTTTAATCGGCCCGTTTATAACAGGATTGTAATTAAATAAATTGTTTTAACAGATATGCTGTAATTAAAACGACCCTTGAAATTCATTTCATAATAATTTGTTGCTTTCAAATTCGTTTACTCCAAAACTTGGCCCTTCATTCGCACTCAAATATTCTTTTCCTTTAAATTTACTCTGAAGGTCATTTTTTGCTCACCCATATGATGGCATGATATGGATAAGGATTAAACTTTTGAGGGATAATCTGCGGCTCAACCATATAATCAACACTGGGTTGGAAAAGGGACCATGTGTGTCAATAAATATAACAAAACTGATTGACAGCACATCCGTTTTCTTTAATTCTCGATCTCCGGCGACAAATAACCCTTTTCAAAATTTTCTCTTGGTATTTATTTTTGAATTTGACGCTTTTTTTATGTATTTCAGTGCGCGTCGGTTGGGAATTTGGCACCGGGAAATAATTATTGCGATCAAAAGAAGCGGATCGGCGGCTTTTTAGTGCAGCGACATGTGATCGCAATAAAATGATATAACAATGCAGGGGAGAGGGTGCAGCTCGCTCTGCTCTGCGTCTCATTAAAGACCACCCAGCTCCATTGTTGCTGCAGCGCAGATTGATAAGCGTGAGTGCCCCGTGACAAATGAGACCTTTGAACCGAGCAGACAACACGCTAATCAAAGTAATCCTGTCACCGTGCGCTTCGCAAGAGCTAATTAATTGCAGACAAGCCAAAACGGAAATCATTGAAAAGATCAAAATATTCATGAAATTGTAGAAGATAAAGTAAATTGTTATATAATTGGCGAAAGTGTTATTTTTTAAATTAATTATTAAAGCAAACCATGATCGCAAAAATAAATTTAATTTAATCATATCAAGAGATGAAAAAAATTATTATTCATTGTTCTCGGTGAAGACTGAATTTAAAAGCGAAAAAGGAGGAAATAATGATAAATAATTAAAAAAAAAATTTAATTGTATTTTTGTAATTAAACTTAACAAACAACAGACGTAATTAAAAAAACTGCCAAATTTATGACTCATTTATGACCCAAGTGCAATATGTATTCTGTTTATTAAAAAGCAACATTTTGTTTTAATTTTTTAATGAAACGATTTTTGAAGTAATTTTGACATTTCCAACACAAATTTCAACATGAAATTTCAATCCCTTAAGTGCACGTCGCTCAACTCTAATGAAAATATCAACTCAGGGGTGGTCTGGCTGCAGCCGGTCCGTGTTTTGCAGCTCTCGGTGGGCGACGCGAACTCTCATTAAAAGATGCAGCTTCAATTTGGATCGGCGCCGCCGCGACCCCCGCGTGCTTTTCGCTGCAAACACACGCGGCACGCTCGCTTGCCTCGCCAAAACACGAATCTCTCCAGCGCAGAATATTTATTGCTCTCTCTCTTTCTCGGAGAGGGGCGCATTTTTATTATTCGCCGCGATGCACGCGCGCTTAATGAGCAGCTCGCTTTATTATTCATTATTATTGCCATTACACACGTGCGCGCGTGTCAACCTTTGACAAGCAAAACTTGCATTAAAAACGGATTTGCACCAAAATGCCAAATGTATTTGCCAAAACTCCGCACAATGGGTAAAGAGCAATTCATTATAATGTACTCAGTTCGAAATTTTTGAGAAAAGTACGGGAAAATTTAAATTATTTTAACAGGAATGAAATTCAAAACGATATTTAAAAAAGAAATGTTTGGCTTAATTCTGTTATATTGTTTGCCATTAATAAACGTAAATTAATTAAAAATTGTACAAATAAACGTAAATTAATTAAAAAAAAATATTGGTAAATATTTTCAGTAAAATAACGTTGTCTAAAAAATTCATTTATAAATCTAAATTTTGTCCCATTTTAAATAGTACCCCAAATTTATGCTTATCTTTTAAGTCCTCTTTGAATAAACAGCAATTCAAAAGGATAAAATATATTTTCAAGGAAAAAGTTTGTTGAACGTGTTGAATGAAGATTGTGTGTGCGACGCTGCTGTTTTTCCCCTCCGATTATAACTTATCGCGTGAGACCCAAGCCTCGAATAATAATAATGATTGAAAACTGCTCAAATCCAGCACGAGTTTTTCAGTTGGACTTTGCGGAAATCGGTGAAACGGCTATAATGAGTTGAGAGATTAAACAATTATCTGCAACTGCAGTTTCCGGCGCTCATTCCAGCTTTTCTTTGACGATAAAAATGAAGAAAGTTGTGGCTTTTAACTCTCTTATCTTGGGTTTAATTTTAGAATTAATAGGCTGAATTGTTGATTAGTTTAAATCTGCAAAAGTTGCTTCTCAATGAAGACGTTTCATAAAATTAGATTCAATAATAAAAATAGAAAATATAACTGAAGTAAATAAATTTATTTAAGCTTTTTTGTTGAATTGAATAAATTTTGGTTTATAATTATTTAGTGATATTTAAAAAACAGTTGATTGTGGATAAAACATTTACTTTCAGAGAAGTTTTTGTTTCTTGATTTTCAACGTAATTAATAAATCTCTTCGCATATGAAGGGTTGTTTTGAGGTGGCTGGACATAAATAGAATGGTGGCGGCGCCGACCAATTAAGATTGACACACATGACCTGCGTGTCACCGTCGTACGCGGCTTTCGGATCAAAATTCATCGCGAAACCGCGTTTTTGCGGCAGATAATCCGTCTGCGTTTTGCAATCGTAGGTGAATCCGCTGGTCACGTCAACGACGATCGAGTCTGTCATCGTCCAGAACCGATTTACGTACGAGTTTGCAGTAATTTTTGAAACTTCAAAGAGAAATTAGAACATAAGAAAATTTGATATTGGGAAAAACGTACGGCCCGACGCCTGAATGCATTTTGCGGCTGCGTAAAAGTTGGCCGACTTTATCAATCGCATTCCTCGCTCGCAACAATACTTGGATGCTTCGAGGTAATTGTGGGTCTGCGTCGCAAAGGTGAATTATTTTTTATTTTATTTTGGTCAGGTTTACGTATCCGCCGTTGAATTTCATGATGTACACTTTCGAATTGCTGCACTTGCAAGCCCACGCGCCGTTGATGTAGTTGGCGCACGTCGAAGCGTCTAAACGATCAAAATTATTATAATATAAATTGATTCGCTACGTTTTGAATTACGTACTCAGATTCAACGAGTCTAGACTTTTCTTTGCAGCTACCTACAATAAAAAAACATTCAAATCGGTCGATTTCATGACCGAATTGCATGCGGGCTTTTTAAATT
Source organism: Neocloeon triangulifer (assembly GCF_031216515.1). Taxonomy (NCBI): domain Eukaryota; kingdom Metazoa; phylum Arthropoda; class Insecta; order Ephemeroptera; family Baetidae; genus Neocloeon; species Neocloeon triangulifer. The sequence goes on from NW_026775552.1 coordinate 784,268, forward strand.
ATTTAGATCCACTCTAGGATCCTATTTTTATAATAATTGGTACGTTAATTGATTTTAGTGTGTATGCAAATGACAAATAGTTTTAAATATTCTCAAATTTGCCTATTTTACAGGGGCTAAAATTTTGTAATTAAGGTTATTTTGAAAATCGAAAATATCTCGGCTCCTGTTGAAGATATAACTCATGTGTTCCTCTACCAAAGTTGTCAGGAATTAGACGCCCTACAAATTTGCAACAGTGACCAAAGTCGTAGGTCAAGGTTCAAGGTCGCCTTTTGGAACCTGAATATTAAATTAATCTTCCAAAGTACCTGCGAATTATTTGTTTTTTAATTTGAAAATAGCCAAAGGTTGTCTGATTTAGTTGTACATTTCATTTTTTTCATTTACTAAATTACACTAAATGTTAAAAAATTGTGAGAGTTAATTGTTTTTTTTATTAAAGATTCTCAATGTCAAAGGGAAAAAACGTGGTTTTCCAAGCCCCTTTTAACTGGAAATTAACTTGGAACCGCAAAAAACTTTTACTTTTGTTAGATTTACAACCAATTCCCGGTTTACTGATGTTCTCTTTAAATTTCTGTGCCACACGTTTTGAAAAAAATCTAAAATGTCACAGGTCACATTGGTCAATGACCTTTTGTGACTTTAAAAATGAAAACAAATATGTTATCAAAATAATATTTTATAATGTTGTGTAGAACTAAATTAGGCAACTTTTGGCTATTTTCAAATTTCAAAAAATTGCTTTCCAGGTACTTTGGCAGATTAATTAAATATTCAGGTAACAAAAGGTGACCTTGAACCTTGACCTACGACTTCGGTCACTGAAGGAAAGTTGTAGGGCATCTAATTCCTGACAACTTTGGTGATCACGACTTTTGCGCTATCTTTAACAGGAGCTGAGATGTTTTTGATTTATAAACTTTGAGCTCCTGTAAAATAGGCAATTTTGAAATTTTTTCAAAATCCTTCCAAACTAGAAGCAGCCGTCCTGCCAATTATTATCAAAATCGGTTGAACCCTGGCCAAGAGTGGGTCTCAAAAAGTAAAATAAAAAGTGACTTATACGTCAATGGTGCAGTTAGAATAAGAAGAATTTGCACATCCGAGCGACTTAGAAACCAGTTCATCACTCTAGAAAATTAAAAAAAAAAAAGGAAAATAATAACAAATTTCAAATAAATAATTGGTCACGTCTGCCGCCTGTTTGTCCAGGTCCTTGATAATTTGGTCAAAAACCTCCGGCGACTTGTCTCTGGCGCACTTGGTCAGTTGGTACGCCTTGTCGCAGTCGTCCATTCCATCTTTCAAAATTTTAAATTAAATTTGTTTTGCAATTAAATTTAAAATTCACAAGTCTTATTGTTGCACTCGTCCACGATGGCCATGTTTTTCATCAGCGCGTCCACGTTCAGATTCATACTCTCGAGCATCGCAAAAACTTCGCTCGCCACAAAATTCCCGCCGACCAGCTTTTTCCCACTTTAAATTAAGCACAAGAATTTTGTTTAAAAGATTTACCAGGCCGACAGCGTCTCCAACACAATGCAAAAAACACTAAAACAAATTATTTAAATTTATTTTGTTTCGATAAAGATGACGACCTTTATCCGTGCATCAAAATTTGTCATATTTCGCAGCAAGTCAATTTCGGCTAAATTAATTTATTTTATTCGAATTCTCCATAATTTAATTAAAGAAGTTGATACCAGTGGTGACGTCGTAAATGATTGCACATTCGTCAACCAACGCTTGCTTTGCACTCTTCGACTGAGGGTTGTTTAATTTCTATCGCAAAAATTAAAAATTCAGTTGAATTTCATTCGTCTCTCATCTTTTGAACCTCGCAAATGTATCTGAATTTCTTCTGTCCGTCGTAATCGGCGAGCTGAACTTGTCGCTTTTCTCGCCAAATGTGGACGGCCACGTGATTCTCTTTTCCTCCGGCGTTGTCCGGCTGTCCCGGCAGCCACTTTTCCTCGCCCCGGAACAACCGTTTGGCCGAACAAAATCCGAAAACCGACTCGCAGCCCTCGTCCGATCCCGAGGTCCAGAAGGTCAAATTTTGAGCCTCTGATTAATTATGTAAAAATTAAAGTTCGTTAAATCGCTTTATTCTCTCTCTTGCCGTTGCCCATTTCGGAAAGTTTGCCGATGCTGGCCAAGGCGTCGTACTTGCGTTGCGCGTCCAAGCTAAGCAGGGACATGCCCAGGGCACAACACGCCTTCGTCGCTTCTAAATACTTTACAAAGAGCGCATTTGTAATTTCAGTCAATTAAGTCCAGATATTTATTTACAGTCCTGGAGTCGTTACTGTAGCTGAAGAGGTAGTTGCGCAGTCTGTAGGTGAACAATTTGCCATACAAGCGAGCGTCTGAAATTAAAATTTTTAACACGCAACCCCAAAATTTATGTATGTTTGAAATTCAGCTTTCAAGATGATTGTCATTTACCAAAATTATTTAATGATAAGCCAAGTTTTAACGAGTTCATACGTTTTATAGTCTTTACTGATATTTTCATTGTAAATTTTATTAAGGTTGCTCAAAAAACCCAACTTAACAAGCTTTTCAAATAACTTGACGGGTCAAGATGGCCTGGCCCAAGTTAAAGCCTTTTGAATCCCCCCAATTGTTGTGCACAAAATCAAGTTATAGAATGGGGGGATTTTGGCTACGTAAAAAAATATATTATTAAAAGCCAATTTTTATTAAAAAAAAAAAAAAATATGCAAAAATTTGAGGGCTAAAATTAAAGTTTTCTGACTTACTTTTTAGAACCATTGATTTTCCTATAGGCGAAGGAGTAAAAAGAAGTTGCTGCATTTTTAAGGAAATTACATAGAAAAGCTTAAATTAGTGGGATTTAAAGTATTGCATTTTTACATCCTTCTGGCAAGTGATGTTTGGGCAAACAGGACTTGCGCACTTGGGACCTTTCGTCGGCGGACTCTGATTTAAATAATTTCAAATTTAAAAAAAAATCAATCAATATTTTCAACCTGGCAAGCAAAAATGGTTCTGTCCGAGCACCGCCTTTCGCTGATTGAAACGGAGCCGCTCGTTTTGTTGATTTGCATCTGGACGCAGTTTTTGTCCTTGCTGAGGTTGACCAGGGGCAGGACGTCCTTCCAGGGCGAGGAACCGTTCCCTGAGCACCACCCAAAGACGCCGCTCGCCAAGTCCTTTGCGCCGCCCGTCCAGTAATTCATGTTGAACTTCCAGCCCTTGGCTTTTATATAATTTAATTTTGATTTCTACAATCAGAGGTTTTGGCAAAACCTTGATTTTTCAAGCACTCGAGCTTCTCTTTGCTCTCGATGGCAAACGGCTGCATTTTCAGGCCGAAACACTTGTTTGAGTTTTCATGCCAAGTGCCCTGAAATTAATATATGCAATAAGGAATTATTTGTGTAAGGAATTTATGGTGAAACCAGTGATTTTCCTAATAAAAATGTTTGGCCACACGTGTCCAGCCAGAATCCGTGCAAATCCGGATCTATGTATATCGAAAGCAAATTACACAATCAAAAAATATTTAAATTCAATGTGAAAATTCGTAAACCAGCAAGCTCGCCATTGGTCGCAAAAAGGGACCGCTGTTTTCAAAATAGGTAAATAAAGAGTTGAGGTCATGTTTTTTTTTCATACGTTCACAGCGGCGTTTTCCTTCGTCGAGCATTTTCCGACCAGGGCTGGCTACGTCAACAAAAGTACAAAACGAATATTGGAAAAATGAATTCAGGAAGTAAAATTAGAGCGCGTGTGGCGTACGTTGATGGTCGTTGAAGTTGTTGTAGTAGGCGGAGTTGTTGTGGTGGTTGAAACTTTTGTGGTAGTTGCAATAGTTGTAGAGGTTATTGAAGTTGTAACCGTGTTACGTGGAGTTGTTGTAGTTGCTGAAACTGATGCAGTGGTTGAAACAGTTGACGTGGTTGAAATTTTTGTGTTGGTCGGAACATTTGTAGTGGTTAAAATTGTTGTAGTTGTTGAAGTTGAGAGCGAAATTTGTGATTGCGTTGTCTCTGGTGAGGTCCAAGTTGCCGAATTGGAAAGAATAGTCGTGAGATCAGAGCTGGTTTTTGCTTTTTCACTGCTTGAGGAATCTGAGGCTGAAGTGCTAGAAATACTGGTTTCTGCATCTACGAGTGTAATTGTTGTGGATGGAGTGGTTGTTTCCAAAGAAGAAGACGAACTTTGCACATCCGAGGCGGTTGAAATTGATTCGGAGGTTTTTTCTTGGACAAACTGCATATTTAATATAATTCATGAGAATTTGTAAATTTTCCAAATGATTTCGAATTACTTGCACTGTGGACTGATCGCTCAAATTAGGGCTGGCAAAAGTTGACGGAGGCAAATCACTCGATTCGCCATCACTGTTGTCTACAATTGTAAACTGAGTGGTGCTCAAAAGTTGTTCAGATAATGAAAATTCTGAAGGTCTTGCGCTTCTCAGTTTAGTAGTAAAGTTTACATCGGTTTTCTAGATGGGATTTTAAACAATTTCGTTTCTAAAAAAAAGCAATAAATTTATTTTTAAGGCAAAGAATACCAGCACGGATTGTGAGCGACGATTAGTAGAATGGCCATTATTGAGACACTTTTGTCCGCCGCAACACTTGATTATCGTCCCGCGTTTGTTCGCACCTCTTGATGCTTCTAAAATTTGAAGATAAAAGTTGAAAGTCTAATTAATATTATAAAAATTGAATGCAATTGGAATGATTTAAAGAATTGAAAGTGTCATTAGGCTAAATTAAAAGAGGAACAAGTAAATTCTGATGACCCTGATGCTAAAAATAATAATAAAAGCTGAAGGAATAAAAGACGAGCAAAAAATTAAAAATCGGCATTGGAAGTATCAAATGCAAGTCTTTTTTTAATAATATAAATGTTTAAAATTTGCAATTTTACAAATGTTTATTGCAATGGAATAAAGATCTGTAATTTTTCTTTTCTTAAATCAGATTAAAATGCAATCAATTTTGAATTTTCCATCGATGCGTTTATCTCGCTATGGGCAGTGATTGCCTCTGTTGACATATCAACATCATTTGCAACTAAAGTTTTTCTTATAACCTTTGTGTCCTTTGTTACGAGCATCAACTCCCTAGAAAATTTAATTTTTTTGGTGATTTTATGAATTTATAAAAGTTAATTTTCTCACTTTAGAATTGGCCTGGCTCGACGATTGAAGCAAGACTATGAGTAAAATTAAACGCAGAAAAACGTCAAACCAGAGAGGCATGTCAATTATAAACTGCTCGCTGCAGGTTTGGTCATTTTTACTATCACGGTCCGACTGTTTGGCACAACAGGAAAAACAATGCCAGACTCTGACGACAATTTATGCAGACACGTCCTGTGCATGCCGTTGAAATTCCCGAATAAAATTGGAAAATAACATGACCAATAAACAAAGTTTTGGTCAGACTAGAAATTTTTAATTTACTTTAGAAATTAAAAATGGTAATTTTAGTTAATGTGAAGGGAGAGGCTTTTGCAACAAATTGGCCCGATTAACTTTGATTCATGCAATTTTTCTCTACATTAAATTTTGTAGATTTCAGTACCACGGCAAGAAGTACAAAGAAAAATTTAATTAATTGGATTTCTAAATTTTTATTGTTTCTAAAATAATTTTCATTCTCAAAGTTGGTCTTACCAAAATTAATAAAAGTTTCACCAAATCACGTTCAAGTCAACCCAATTAATTAAAATGGAAAAATAAAGGCAATAGGCCAATCGATTTTGATAACTTTTATGGAAAAAGGGTTCACAAGTTTTTAATTTCAATGCACAATATTATCATAAAGTCCTTGTTAACCAAAAAATAATATAAAAATAATTTAATTTATAATATGAATTAAAAAGTCGTTTGAGTCTTTTTTTAAAATTAATTTAATAATTCCAGTACAAATTGGAACAAAATTTGAAAAAAAAAATAACTTTTTATGTATCTAAAATAAAAAATGTTGTTTGGATTAAATTTTAAAAGGCCACGATTCCTTTTTGCTATTCACGCGTAAATCTGTCTGGCGCCAGACTTAATCCGAAGCTTGCTTTGGGGGCGCTTTCGGAAAATTCAAATCGAAGCATATATTTTTTCCCACACTCGTCTGTGAGGAAAGTTTGTCGCGCTTCTTGTGCAGCCTTAATCCCATTGTGATGACGAGAGATCGCTATCATTGCATTACACAGGGTGTCATCATCAGATTACCTGGACCCTGATTTATTTGTCGGCGCACAAAGGGCGGCTCCTGTGACGAGACGCCGCTTTTTTTGTGCAGTAAAATCTATTTTGTCCCTGCGCGCGCGTTTGTTATGCAACAACCAACGACGGGATTAAGCGCGTGACGCAAACACACGAATAAATAGTAAAATGTATAAATGCTTCAAATAGAAAAAAAAATAAGAGAGCAATCATCAGATTGCATAGCTCAAATGGATTCTCCTATAATTGTCACAAGAAAACCAAAAATTGAGCAATTTTTAAACTATTATCTAAGATCTCTAAATAAAATTCGTAATAATTTTTATTTTATGAAAATAATCACTGTATTCAAGTTTTTAGAAATTTAATTCTCCAATTAATATTGAAATTCGATTTTTTTTTTAATTTTTTTTTTAATGGAGATGCAGATGTCGGCAGATCAAAGAGGCCAATTTTTTATCTGCAAATAACAAAAGGCGGAGAAAAAAGTGCGCCGCCCTATCTTTTTAACTGATTTTGTTAAAGAGATGCTCTTGCTGGAAGGAGCAAAAGGTGCCTTGATATAATGTAAGTGATACACTTGCGAGAACATGGAAAACGTCTTGCTTATCAAAAGGTGAAATCTTTTTTTGAAATCTATTCTCGCGCGACGGTGAAAAAGAAAACGTGCAGTTGACAAAAATGCGAGTTCGATCAAGGATATTACAATCGAAACAAGAAGGTATAATAAAAAGTTAAAAAGAAATCTTGAAGCCGTTTGAATGAAAATTTAAAAAAATTCAAATAAATCTATGTGACGATAAATTGTGTGATAAATTTAAATTAATAATAATTAGTAAAAAATCTGGAAAAACATTCCAATTCCAATGTTCATTTTACATGAGGAAAGTGGAAAAGAAGAATTAATTTATTCAAAATTAATTATTATGCAAATTAAACCTCCCTTGGTCGACTCGCCATTTATCATTGAATTGCTAATTGGAAGCTGAATATATTCAAATGTCATTTTTGAATGAGCACAATTGGCGTTCTGCGTGCATGAAAAAATTTGCATCGAGCGTGCAAATTGGCCGCTCTGGTGAATTATTGCGCAGACCGTTTCCGATTTGCCGTTGGTCGCCGCGCTCACTAATTACCATATTAACAAAAATACATCGACTGCAGTCGGCGCAAATAATAATAATACAAAAATATTAATAACACAAAAGCGACCTTTGGCGACAGGGCGTGAACTGCGCACTCGCGGCGGGAGGTCCTTCGCGCCCCATTCAAATTATTACTTTCGTCCGCGCGCGCATTGTCAACTCATTTTTCAATAATGTGTTGCGACTGCACAGCTCTCTTGTCACATAAAAGCGTCCCTAGTTTGAGCTTCCAATTCGGTCTCCGGCTTTTTTTGCTATAAAATAAAAATCACATTCAATAGGAAACAGTTCAAGCCTCTGGCCATAACGAAACAACAAATTTTCAATTAAAGAATAACAGGATTTTTTTTATACAAAATAAAGTTTATAAATTGTATCAATTTTTATTTTGAGCGAAATTTCAATTAAAACATTTTCCATTTTCCTTAATTAAATTGCTTTAAGTCCATTGAATTGAAGAAATATAATTAATTTATTCAAAAAAATCGTAATTTTCTTCTTCTTTGTCCTATATAAAATTAAAAAAATGAGCAATATTTAAAAAAGATTAATTTTAATCAATTATATTTCAATTTAAAATTTATCTATCTATTAAATTTTTTACTGAATCTGTAAAATTAAATTTAACGATAACAGTAATTATTTAAAAATTAAATTTTTAATTTGACGTCAATTTATTATTGATCGCGTCAACACAAGCAAACAAATAATTTAAACAGGGTTAATATTGAAGGCATATAATTGCTGGCTGGATTGCAATGATTAGACGGGCTGTCGGAGATTGACGAGTGGGGGGTGGGGGGGGGTGTGCGTTACTTATACGCGGGGGTGCCAAGGGCCGCCGATTGATTGACCGTCAAAGCAAGGAAAATATAAGCGGCCGGAAGTGGAACATAAAAAGCTCTCGCATTACAAAGGTGCAGGAGTTTGGGCAGGCAGTGCATCTGTTTGTACGAATTAATAGATCGCGTGCCCGCCTCGAGTTTAATTCTGTGACGTGAGAACAATGCATGAGAGTGCAATTAATATTGAGAGCAGAGGGCATGAGCCGTTGTGCCGCTGGACGAGCGCTCAGGGGTCGACGGCGTCCGAGAAATAATGCGCGGAAATAATCGCTAATTACAGACTTCCCTGTTCGAATAATTATCCTCTAGGCTCCTCTCCCCGCAACGAATGGCAAAATCCATCGTTAAAAAGTTAAAAATAACCTTAATTTCAGAAAGTCAAATTTAAATAAACTGATATGGTGCTTTTATAAGATTGCATGGAACAAGTTGTTCGGTTTTTATCTCTTTCTCTCTTTTAATTGATCAAATTTGTATTATATGGATAGTGGTATTTGAGAAGAGAATGCTTTTGTTGAGATACACATTAAATATTATTATTGTAACTAAAGAGATCTTCTTCAAATACCAAATAATTTTGACATATTTAAGGCAAATAGATTTTTTTTCTTTAAAATATCTGCTTTTCAAAAACCAATAATAATTGTGCAATATTGATTTTAGTTAATGTCATCTTAAATTGATTTATTTTTTAATTTTTGCAACAGTCACACTTAAAAAAATAGAAATATTTTCAATATTTTATTAATTTTTTTAATAGTTATAATATGGTTTCAATTCAACATGGTTCAATATGGTTTTAATTCAATCTCAAATTTATAAGACCCAGAAATTATCAATGCATCAATTTCTCATAAAGTAGTGCAAAGTTTAGTGGGTTTCAATTGAATCATATCTGATCTAATAAAAACTAGCCAAAAATTAACGGCTATCATTCAAAACAGCATGAAAAGAAAATTAAATTGTCTCCTACCTTGATTTTGTAGCTCCAAGTTGAAGTCCTCGCAACAGATTGCAAAGTTTTTGGTCTCATTTCGTCGATAGTTAAAAATATTTTTCGTCCAGGTGAACAAATGGCAGCTCCAATATGAACTCTTGAATATGCAGACACTGATTTGAAGTGAGCAGATCAGATTTAGAAGCAAAGTTTCTTGATTCTGCTCGACCACACAAGAACATCCAGCCGAAGTTAAGGAAAATCATATGTTCCGAGGTTGCAAACTTGTGAGTTGTTGTGATGATCAGTGGCGCCACCGTCGCAAATTCTCGCATGTTCCTTTGTCCTTTGCACTGTTGTTTGTTTACTCTGGTGATCAGTCAGTCAAATGTGTGGTTCCGACTGTCGATAAAAGTGTTCCCATCGATTCGTACAAATATTTTCTTCCATCTGCGGTCTTTACATGTGCAAACTTCAAGCAACAAATCGAGCGTTTTAATTCTTCTTCATCACGTTGTTAATTGGTGGTAAGTCGTCTCATTTCATTCATTTAATATTTTACATAAACTGATGTGCGGTAGAAGAATTTAATTAAAAAGAGGAATAATTACAAAAGCCTCATTTTAATTTAAATATTAAAAATTTTCAAATATCAACCACTTGCTATTAGTTCCAAAAATTACATGTATAATTAAAAGAATCATAATTGCAATAAAATGGAACATTGATTTCCGAGCTCAAAATTTACAATTTCATTATGGAGGACGTTTATCTTATGAATATTTTCTTCTCCTCCAGTTATTAATTGATTAATAATTTACCCATAAACATTAATACTTTAAAGTTTTATCTTTTTTTTTACAAACATAGAAGAAAATTAAAGATCAGGAAATAGTTTGGAGGTCAGAGAGCCGAGCACTCGATAACTGCTGGATAAATAAATTTTGATAATATAACTTTCCTATTCTTTTGGTTTGGTGTAATTTTTTCTTTCGACTGGTCTTTGTACATTTTATTTATAATCATTAATTGAAACAGAAAGTGAGCCAGGAATTGCGTTAAAAATATTTTATGCATACAATTTTTTAAAAATAACAAAAAATAAAGTATCCGGTTGTGTGGCTGTTGATTTATCCCGCACGAATTTATGCTTTATTTTTGGATATTAAAAAGCTGACGAGCATATTTTTGTATTGGCGCGAGTGCAACAGGGTGATTATTAGGGCGCAGCAGGAGGTCCCTTTGGAGGGTCCTCGGCGGGCCATATGGGCGCGCGCGAGTCAAAACTGCAGTGCGAGTCAAGTGACAACAAAAAATCATTCCCGGTGCGTGTGAAAAGAATAATATTATTTGGTGCAAATGCATAATGCACCCTTTTTTGTCCGCGACGTGCAGTTCTCATCTGAAAAAGAATCAAGTAAAGAGGGTGCATTTAGATGATTCAATTACGAAGCGAAAATTCAGCTAAAAAATAACGCGGCGTTTTTTGTTCGTCGTGTAAAAAGAGAAAAAGGGTGACTCGACATCCGTCTTTCTCAGGCAGATTATTTGATGTTAATCGCAGCGAAATTCACACCCGCGATCAAACACCACAGCATAGAGAGATCGTTTTTCTAATCGACGGATTATACTTTCAGATGTGTGAATTAATGCAACATGGGGTGACAGGTTGCTCGTTTAGCGAGGGTTGCTTGTGTGAAATTGTTTGTTTACCCAATCAGATTTTGAAATATAAAAAAGGGAATCAATTGAAGAAAGAAGAAAGACATGCTGAATTAAATTGAAAGATTTTAAATGGCAAATTTAGCATGTTTTCCTTCTGATGAAATTAAAATTAAATTTCCCTTAACTCTGAAATAATTGAAAAATTAAAAAAGTTTAATGTTATATTCAAGTAGAAAAATGAAAAATATATAAACAAATGAACAATTATTTTGTTTTTAAAATTAAATTATATTCATAAAAAATTTTCTGATAACCTCTGAAAAATTCAAAAGTCTAGAGAAATAATATGAAAATTTTATCAAATTTATCGTTTTTTATAAAAAAAAAAAAAAAAAAAAAAATGGAAAATAAATAAGGTATTAAGAATAAATTTTATCATCAAATATACATATATTTTCCATTTAATGAGATAAAAGATTTTTTTTAAATAGCATAAAATTTTGAACGCTATTTAATGCAACGACGAGTGAAGAATAATTTTTAGCCTTCCCGAGGGTTGGCACAAAATTCAAGGTGCGCGCGGAATGGAAAAAAAACGAAATCCTTCCTTTTATTATATACGCGACACATTATAAAATTTAAAGAAGCTGTAAAGAGTGCAAAGCCCCATCACAACAACAATTACTGCCGGCGCAGTGTGTTCAGCAAAAGCCTGGCAACCCCCGAGCCGCCCCCTTTGTTGTGTAGTCATTTTTTATAAATTACCCCTCGGAATGAATGAGCGCGCGAGTTGCAGCGCAGGGGTAGCACAAAGGGGTCGAACAGGGGTGAAAATAGTTTCCAACGACGACGAGCTAGTGACGGGGTGACGATCATCGAGACAGGGGTTGATGCAACACCCTTTTGTCCCGGAAGTGGCCAAGAAAATATACAGTTCACAAGATGAGCCTCGCGTCTATCCTAATTTTTGTGCGATCTTGATATAAAAAAAGAATATGAATATTTCCAGAAAAGTAAACGAATAATAATTTTTATAATGAAAATGGCCTTCAAAGGATTTTTCGTTGAAATTAATTTAAAGTCTGATCAGTGAAAATTGGAAAAGTTGTTTGTTTTATTAGTATAAAATGCGGTGTATAAAATCTACTAGCCTAAATTTAGGTTACAAAGACACAATTGGAAAAGTTAAACTGAGTTTTATGAGGCAACTTCTGTCAGAATTAATGAAAAAAACTATGGCAGTCAAAATACATTTTGGCACTACATCAGTCTGTATATAGAGTATGAAATGATTACTATTAGGAATAGCATTAATTAAATTGCTATAGTTAATTCATTCTTTTTCGCTTCGCATGCAAAAAATCTGAAAGCCTTTTTACAATACCAAGGCTTCAGACGAATATGGATCGTTGCTTTTCCTCCTTTATATCATTAGGTCTCTTTCCTTCTTTCCAAAGAAGCAGACATAAACGATTGTCGCAGTCAGGCCGCGCAGAACACAAATGATGAATATGAATATGCCAATGAGGAACACCACATTTGGTGGCAAATCAAAGCACAGTCCGATGATTATGATTGCCTCGAAAACCAACGAGATGCAAAGAGTCATCAACAGCATTTTGGTCGTCAGCCTGTTTTAATTTAAAAATAATTAGCATTTTAAAAAATAATTTATATTTTTAATATACCAAGTTTTTGAAATCGCCTCTTCCTTGCCGGAGTCGCCATCGAAGCTTTTCATTTCCTCTCTCATTTTAGAGATATTTCTTCTCGTGGTGAAAATGAAATAAAAGTTCGTCGCATTCAGGATCAGAACCGGAACTACGAATGTTAAAAAACCCGCCAAAGCTAAAATCGCGAAAAATTCAAATATTTTTAAAAAGAGGTTAAAAATTCAATGCCTACTGGTATTGGGACTAGTCTTTTCTGATGGATCTTTTTCTTGTTGAAACATGAAAGCAGTTGATGTGTAGACCAGAACCAAAGGCAGCAGAATTGCGTAAAGGCAGTACATTGCGAATCTGCACTTGGTCGAGCCTCTGGGCACGTTGCTCGGGTTATTTTCAACGTTTCTGAAAAAAAAACGTAAAATTGAAAAATGACACAATGTTACAGAAATAAATTATTCATACCGGAAATTGTAGAAAACGTCAAAGCATAGGATGTTCAACCAAAAGTGGGAGCTCAGATAAAAGGAACCTGTTTGAAAATAACTACTGTTTATTTATTGATATAATAAAATGGAAAAAAAATGATTTATAAAAATGGCAATTTCAAAAGACCGACTCCATGCGATTTTCATTGACCCTCTTTACTCTGCACTGCAAGAGCGAGCAAATACAATTTGAGTTGCTCTTGTGAAAATTCCCAATTTCAAGAAAACAAACCGGCTAAATTATGATAAAACCGATAAAACAGTTTGGTTAAAAAACTTCAGCTTTCAGTCGTTGATGGCGCTGCGATCGCTGGTTGATCCATACATGAGTTGTGTAGAAAACTTGGCAAAATCAGCAATCGCAGCGCCACCAGTGACCAACAACTGAAACTTTTTAACCAAACTGACAAAAAATATAATATAAAAATATTTATTTTTCACTCTCAAATTAATTAACAATAACGGTTGTGATTTGGGATTTTCAAATCCTTTTTGCATAAGTCATATAAATTGCAATTTCAAGATCTTTTAGAATTAAGAGAACAATAAAAACCACTGGAGTCGGTCTTTAAACAAGTTGTAAAGGACGAAATATTTAAAATCATCCATAATTACCTAACAGAGCAATGCTAACGTAGATGGTTGAGATGAAGAGTGTAAAGCCCAACATCCCCATGGAGTTGTCGAGGAGATGGCGCAGAAACGCCAAAATGAGGTTGATGAAGAGGAAGCCGACGAACATGGTCACCGACTGGCCGATGACGATTTTCGCAGTCATGGTGGCGCGGTTCTTGGCCGACTTCAAGATGATGACGATCGCCGTGATCGACATGACCATGGCGACGGTCACAATTCCCATTGGCACGTAGAAGATCAAGAACAAAGGGTCCTGCAAGTCCTTCACGATCGCGCCCTCTAAGGTGCTGTTCTTCTGATCCATTCCGGCGGTGCCGTTTTGCTCCATTCTCGTCCAGTCAAAGTATGAGACTTTCAAAATTTGTTATTCTCCCCAGCTAGAAGCAAAACCAACTTGTTTTTGAGATAATATCTTTATCGTTAAATGGTAATTGAGTTCTATTTACTGCCAGCAAATACATACTCACGGTTTTGTGCGGTCTCTCGCAAGTTCAAACTTGAAACGCTGGAATGATTTAAAGAGTCCGAAATTAAGTTGGAAGCGCTTGTTTGGATATATTTTTTGAAACTTTATGGCCTATGGGTGCGTCCCTTTAACAAAAAAAATAGACGCTATCTACGAACCCTCCCTCCCTCTCCCTCGGCGACCACGGAAACTACTTTAAGTGGCGCGAACGCAAGGGCGCGGTTTTCTCTACGTCCTACCCCGTATCATGGGCCTCGGCCGCCACGTGACGACGAACGCGGCTCATGAAATTTCAATATGTGAAAATTAATAATATTCTTTAGAAAAAATTTAATTCTATTATTAAGTTATTGCTAATGAGAATTAGCAAAATAAGTCGCTGTTTGATTTTTTAGAAATTGTCCGCCGATGTAAAAACTTGAAGCTTTTCAAATACTTGCACCGACCACACCGAAAAACAATCCAACGTCAAAATATTTTTCGGCTTCGTAAAATAGATAACATAAATTACCGGCGGCACTCAAACGACGACGAGTTCTCTCTTGCGACGGGGTTGATGCAACACCCTTTTAGTCTCGGCAGCCAAGAAATTACTACAAGTATAGCCTCTCCTGTCCTATTTTGTACTTGTTATAATGCAAAAAAGAATAAAAATTACAAAAATTGTAATTCAGAAAATTTACAAAAAAAAAATAATAATAATTTTTTAAATGATATTTGTTTGCAGAGGATTTTTCGTTAATTGATAAAAAAGTCTGACAAGATAAATTGATTATAATTTGTATTTTTATTAGTATAAAAATGCCGTGTACAAAATTTTAATTTAAATTAACTGATTTTTTTAGGAAGCATTTGCTCCATAAGAGTTAATAAAATATGGCAGTCAAAATGACATTATATGGCACTAAATCAGTCAGTATAGAATATAGAATAAATAAAATTATTACTTTTAGGAATACCCGTTAAATTGCTGCATTTCATTCTGTTTTTCTTGGCATGCATTGAATTTTGCAAATTCAAAACTGTTGTTATATCATTAGGTCTCTTTCCTTCTTTCCAAAGAAGCAGACATAAACGACTGTCGCAGTCAGGCCGCGCATGACGCAAATGATGCCAATGAGGAACACCACATTTGGTGGCAAATCAAAGCACAGTCCGATGATGATGATTGCCTCGAAAACCAACGAGATGCAAAGAGTCATCAACAGCATTTTGGTCGTCAGCCTGTTTTAATTTAAAAATAATTAGCATTTTAAAAAATAATTTATATTTTTAATATACCAAGTCTTTGAAATCGCCTCTTCCTTGCCGGAGTCGCCATCGAAGCTTTTCATTTCCTCTCTCATTTTAGAGATATTTCTTCTCGTGGTGAAAATGAAATAAAAGTTCGTCGCATTCAGGATCAGAACCGGAACTACGAATGTTAAAAAACCCGCCAAAGCTAAAATCGCGAAAAATTCAAATATTTTTAAAAAGAGGTTAAAAATTCAATGCCTACTGGTATTGGGACTAGTCTTTTCTGATGGATCTTTTTCTTGTTGAAACATGAAAGCAGTTGATGTGTAGACCAGAACCAAAGGCAGCAGAATTGCGTAAAGGCAGTACATTGCGAATCTGCACTTGGTCGAGCCTCTGGGCACGTTGCTCGGGTTATTTTCAACGTTTCTGCAGAAAAATACATGAAATTTAAAAATGGTGCAAATGTAAGGAATAAATTCATACCGGAAATTGTAGAAAACGTCAAAGCATAGGATGTTCAACCAAAAGTGGGAGCTCAGATAAAGAGCACCTGTTAGAAAATAATAACTTCTGTTTAATTATTGATATAATAAAATGAAAAAAAGAAAAATTATTTAAATAAAAATGGCAATAGAATTGCACTTTTAAAAGACCGTGTAATTTTCATTGACTCTCTTTACTCCGAAAGAGCGCTACAATTTGAGATAGTCTTGTGAAAATTCCGAATCGATGCTTCCCAATTTCAAGAAAACTAACCGGCTGAATTTTGATAAAAGAACATTTTTTTTGTTAAAAACCTTCAGCGGTTAGTCGTTGGTGGCGCTACGATCGCTGGTTTTTCCAGACACGCCCCACGGCGGTGTGCAGTAAACTTGGCAAAATCAGCGATCGCAGCGCCTCCAGTGACCTAAAGCTAAAGTTTTTTTAACTAAACTTGCAAAAAATATATATATTTTCACACGAATTTCTCGACTGAGCAATTGTGAGGTTGTGATTTGGAATTTTCAAGTTGTGTTTGCATAAGTCATATTATACTCACAATTTCACGCTCTTTTAGAATAAATTTATTTAAGAGAGCAATAAAAACCACTGGATTGCTGGAGTACGTCGGTCTTTAAACAAGTTGTAAAGGACGAAATATTTAAAATCATCCATAATTACCTAACAGAGGAATGCCAATGCAGACGGTTGAGATGAAAATTATAAATCCCGCTATCAGCCCCACGGAGTTGTAGATGAGTTCGCGCAGAATCGCCAAAATGAGGTTGATGACAAGGAAGCCGACGAACATGGTCACCGACTGGCCGATGACGATTTTCGCAGTCATGGTGGCGCGGTTCTTGGCCGACTTCAAGATGATGACGATCGCCGTGATCGACATGACCATGGCGACGGTCACAATTCCCATTGGCACGTAGAAGATCGAGACCAAAGCGTCCTGCAAGTCCTTCACGATCGCGTCCACCAAGGTGCTGTTCTTCGGATCCATTCCGGCGGCGCCGTTTTGCTCCATTCTCTTGTCGGCCAAAGTATGAGACTTTCAAAATTTGTTATTCTCCCCAGCTAGAAGCAAAACCAACTTGTTTTTGAGATAATATCTTTATCGTTAAATGGTAATTGAGTTCTATTTACTGCCAGCAAATACATACTCACGGTTTTGTGCAGTTCAAACTTGAAACGCTGGAATGATTTAAAGAGTCCGAAATTAAGTTCGAAGCGCTTGTTTGGATATATTTTTTGAAACTTTATGGGTGCGTCCCTTTAACAATAAAAATAGACGCTATCTACGAACCCTCCCTCCCTCTCACTCGGCGTCCTCGGAAACTACTTTAAGTGGCGCGAACACAAGGGCGCGGTTTCTCTACGTCCTACCCCGTATCATGGGCCTCGGCCGCCACGTGACGACGAACGCGGCTCATGAAATTTCAATAGCGGGTCATGTGAAAATTAATAAAATTTTATCATAGAAAAATATAATTCTTATATTAAAGTAGATGAAAACACCTAGCAAATATTTTTCAAATCCTTCAAATCTACATTTAATACAAAAAAAACCTACTTAATTTGTGTTAAATATGATAAAAAAACAACTAATTTTCTAATTTTTAACTCGTCCGAAGAGATCATTTTCAGTCGTTCGGACGCTATTTAAAAATCATTAATATATTCAAAACTGCTTATCCAAAAATTCTGAAAATTTACACACTGACGCAAAATGACATGCCGCATCTTTTGGCTATCTCGGATTTTTGTAAGGTTGCCTATGTCAAAGGGGCAAAAAACTTAAGATTTTTACCTTTTGCCAGGGTCAATGACCTTTGACCTAGAAACTTGGTAACCATTGAGAAAAGATACACTGGTTCATTAGCTGCAACCGAGAAAATTAAAAAATCTGTATCCTAATTAATTTGGCATCAGTTTTAGTAAACCCTTGTGTATCTCAGACGGCCAATTGGATTTTCAAAAATATGAATTTGTTTCATTGTTAGGGTACTGTAGAAACCAAAATATTAACTATCATGATATTTGACTGTAGAAATCAATTAAATCAAAGGGTTAAAAATTTTGCTTAATTGTCTCGGAAACGTGAAAAATGCAAAAAACGACGTTTTTCAACCTTCAATTTAACTTTTTTCAAAAATTTACGCGGTGACCCCCAATTTTCTGGTGCCACATTTGTAGCAGGGTTGTCAAGGAACATGCTGGTGGGTCACAAACCCTTGCCAAAGGCAGTTTTGTTGACTTAAAATGCAATCAAACGATTTTAGTGAAAATTTTACATAAGCCAGCCATGTTAATTTCAAATGCGTTTTTCTCAAAAATTTATGGGGTGACTTTCAATTTTCTTGTTACATAAATGATCCCTATGGTCCAAAATATTAGTTTTTGTGGATGATTGTACTGCCCTAAGGTGTTTTCATCCTCTTTAAATTATTGCTAATGAGAATTAGCAAAATAAGTCGCTGTTTGATTTTTTAGAAATTGTCCGCCGATGTAAAAACTTGAAGCTTTTCAAATACTTGCACCGACCACACCGAAAAACAATCCAACGTCAAAATATTTTTCGGCTTCGTAAAATAGATAACATAAATTACCGGCGGCACTCAAACGACGACGAGTTCTCTCTTGCGACGGGGTTGATGCAACACCCTTTTAGTCTGGGCAGCCAAGAAATTACTACAAGTATAGCCTCTCCTGTCCTATTTTGTACTTGTTATAATACAAAAAAGAATAAAAATTACAAAAATTGTAATTCAGAAAATTTTAAAATAATAATAATTTTTTAAATGACATTTCCTTTCAGAGGATTTTTTGTTCATTGATAAAAGTCTGAAAAGATAAATTGATTATAATTTTTGTATTTTTATTAGTATAAAACGTATGAAATGGCTTGTAATTAAAATATAATAGCCTTTAATTTTAATTTAAATTAACTGATTTTTTTAGGAAGCATTTGCTCCATAAGAGTTAATAAAATATGGCAGTAAAATGACATTATGGCACTAAATCAGTCAGTATAGAAAAAATAAAATTTTTACTTTTATGAATACCCGTTAAATTGCTGCATTTCATTCTGTTTTTCTTGGCATGCTGCGAATTTTGGACAAATCAAAACCGTTGTTATATAATTAGGGCTCTTTCCTTCTTTCCAAAGAAGTAGACATAAACGACTGTCGCAGTCAGGCCGCGCATGACGCAAATGATGCCAATGAGGAACACCACATTTGGTGGCAAATCAAAGCACCACAGTCCGATGATGATGATTGCCTCGAAAATCAACGAGATGCAAAGAGTCATCAACAGCATTTTGGTCGTCAGCCTGTTTTAATTAAAAAATAATTAGCATTTTAAAATACTATTTTCTTGCTTTTTTTGTTTTAATATACCAAGTTTTTGAAATCGCCTCCTCAGCCGCAATCTGGCGACTCTCCATGTTGATCCTTCTGGAGACTTGTTGAATCATCATTGAATGAACGTCGCCTGACAGTTGAGGCTCTTCTTTGCCCAAGTCACCATCAAAGTTTTCCATTTCCCGTCTCATTTTCGAAGCATTTCTTCTCGTAATGAAAATGAAAAATAAGTTCAACGCATTCAGGATCAGAACTGGAACTGCGAATGCTAAAAATCCCGTCGAAGAGAAAATGGCAGAAAAATATTCAATTTTGTATATTTTTGGAATAGCGAGGCGATATTCAACAATGCCATCCTCTTCAGATGAATCCTTTTGCAACAAGTAATTAGCTGTTGTGTAGACGAGAACAATAGGCAGCAGAATTGCGTAAAGGCAGTAAATTGCGAATCTGCATCTGTGCGATCCTCTGGGCGCGTTGCTCGGGCTATTTTCAACGCTTCTGAAACAGTTGCATTAAATGGAAAATTAAACGAATGATGCAGAAATAAATTCGTACCGGAAATTGTAGAAAACGTCAAAGCATTGGATGTTCAACCAAAAGTGCGAACTCAGATAAAGAGCACCTGTTTGAAAATCAATAATTCTGGTTTTTCACGTTTCAAATGGATAAATTATTTTTAAAAGCGGAAAAGGGTGAATAATTTTTTTGCTATTCGTCGTCATAATACGTTGAAATTAAACAACATTAAATATCAAAACTGCTGAGATATTTGCATTTGCTTTCTATAGAATTACACATTGGTGATTTTGATTGAATAAAGGGAATAAAGAGAGCAATAAAAACCACTTGGCATTTAAACATTGTGGAGAGGACAAAACATTTGACGTAAATTTAAAACTACAAATTCACCCAATAGAGGAAGGCCAAAGATGATCATGAAAAAAATCAGCGAGGCCTCCGTCGGGTCGTAAATGAGTTGACGCAAGCATCCCAAAATGATGTTGATGACGAGGAAGCCGACGAACATGGTCGCCGACTGGCACACGACGATTTTTCCAGTCATGGTGCCGCGCTGGTTCTTGGCCGACTTGAATATGATGACGATCGCCGTGATCAAGAAGAGCATGGCGACGGTCAGAACTGCCATTGGCACGTAGAAGATCGTGGCAAAACACGTGTCCTGCAACTGCTTCACGACTTTGTCGATTTCGGCGGCGCTTTTTTGCTCCATTTCGATCAGCGTATTCTGGACAACCAGCCAAAGAAGACATTCAAAATTTGTTTTTCTCCAGCTGGGGAAGCAAAACCAATTAGCTCTTCAGATAATCTTTATCATAAATGGTAATTTAGTTTGCTCCAAAGAGTGTTATTTGCCAGCAAATACTCGCTCAGCAAGTTCAAACTTCAAACGCTGTCTGTATTTGTAAACTTCTAAAAGTCCAGAATCAAGTGAGAAGCTCTTTTGTTTGGATATATATTTTCTGAAACTTGTAGCCAGCTGGGAGCATCCCTTAAAAAATAAATTCGCTTTCACGACCCACCCTCCCTCTCACTTAGCGACCACGGAACACAAGGGCGCGGGTTTTCTTTACGTCCTACCCTGAATCATGGGTCTCGGACAAACTTCGGTTCATGAAATTCCAGTTTAGCTCATGTGAAAATTATTAATTTTTAAAGAAAAATATAATTAATATTATACAGCGTGTGCCAAAAGTCAACGACCAAAAGTATTTTACTGCCAATTTTGAACGGGTTGAGATAATTGAGTTTTCTCGACGGCAGGTTGAAGAAAAACTGTCCAAGTTTTTGTGGTTTCATTGTAGAATCATTGTTGCAATTAGAAGCTTGCGAAAAATTGCATAAATTGAAAATGAAATTTGGCTCTTATGGGAAATCCATGTTAAATTTTGACTTTTTTCAATTTTTGAATTTTGAAATGGAACAAAGGTGATCCTAGCCTAAAATTTTGCGAGGACCACGGTTTTGAGGTTGGTTTTGAAGTAGGGTGTCCGTTTAAGGGTGATTTTCACGATTTTATGCCTTTTTTCTGTGAAAACGCAGATGAACCTGAATTCTGACTTCACCAATCGATTTAGAGGGCAAAGTTTGCCTTAGGAAAAAATTTTCATTTATCTCTCTCATTTGGTTCTATAAAAAGTAAAAAGTCCCTCAATTAATTATTCAGAAAAATTCGTTAAATTATAAGATCCATCCAGAAAAAATAAAAGTCCAGTTTTTAAATTGAAAAACTAAATTTTTTTATGTTTTACATGATGAGTGAAAAAAGCAGTTTTTAATTAAACATCTGTCACCCATCTAGTTCACGAGAAAAATTTAAATCACAAATTTTGGGTTGGTTATCTACTGTGAAAAATAAGTAATTTGAATAAATAAATTATAAGTCCAGTTTTTAAATTAATAAACTCTAATTTGTTTTGTTTTACATGATGAGTGGAAAAAGCAGTTTTTAATTAAACATCTGTTTTCCATCCAGTTTACGAGAAAAGTTTTTAATCACAATTTTTGGGTTGATTATCTTCATTGAATAATAAGTAATTTCATTAAAAAAAACTAAAAGTCCAGTTTTTAAATTAAAAAACTTTAAGTTAATTTGTTAAATATGATTGGAGGAACAAGAAATTTTTAACTTAACATCTGTCACCCATTTAGTTTGCCAAAAAAATTAAATTACAAAATTTTGGTTGATTATTTACTGTTAATAACATGAGTAATGGACTAATTGTGATTTAAATTTTTTTTCACAAACTAAATGGGTGCCAGATGTTTGGTTAAGAATTTCTTGTTCCTCCCATCATATTTAACGAAAAACTTTCGAGTTTTTTAATATAAAAACTGGACTTATATTTTTTTTTAATTTATCATTATTCACAGTTAATAATCATCCAAAATGAAACAGTTTATTTTTTCTCGTAAACTGGATGGGTGACAGATGTTTAGTTAAAAATTACTTGTTCCTCTCATTATGTAGAACAAAACAAATTTAAGTTGTTCAATTTAAAAACTGGACTTATAATTTATTTATTCAAATTACTTATTTTTCGCAGTAGATAACCAACCCAAAGGTTGTGATTTAAATTTTTCTCGTGAACTAGATGGGTGACAGATGTTTAGTTTAAAATTGCTTGTTCCTTTCATTATGTAGAACAAAACAAATTTAATTTTTTCAACTTAAAAACAGGACTTTTATTTTTCTTTAATGAAATTACTTATTATTCAATGAAGATAATCAACCCAAAAATTGTAATTAAAAAATTTTCTCGTAAACTGAATGGGTGACAGATGTTTAGTTTAAAATTGCTTGTTCCTCTCATCATGTAAAACAAAACAAATTTAAGTTTTTCAATTTAAAAACTGGACTTATAATTTATTTATTCAAATTACTTATTTTTCACAGTAGATAACCAACCCAAAATTTGTGATTTAAATTTTTCTCGTGAACTAGATGGGTGACAGATGTTTAATTAAAAACTCCTTTTTCCACTCATCATGTAAAACATAAAAAAATTTAGTTTTTCAATTTAAAAACTGGACTTTTATTTTTTCTGGATGGATCTAATAATTTAACGAATTTTTCTGAATAATTAATTGAGGGACTTTTTACTTTTTATAGAACCAAATGAGAGAGATAAATGAAAATTTTTTCCTAAGGCAAACTTTGCACTCTAAATCGATTGGTGAAGTCAGAATTCAGGTTCATCTGCGTTTTCACGGAAAAAAGGCATAAAATCGTGAAAATCACCCTTAAACGGACACCCTACTTCAAAACCAACCTCAAAACCGTGGTCCTCGCAAAATTTTAGGCTAGGATCACCTTTGTTTCATTTCAAAATTCAAAAATTGAAAAAAGTCAAAATTTAACATGGATTTCCCATAAGAGCCAAATTTCATTTTCAATTTATGCAATTTTTGCAAAATAGCAAGCTTCTAATTGCAACAATGATTCTACAATGAAACCACAAAAACTTGGACAGTTTTTCTTCAACCTGCCGTCGAGAAAACTCAATTATCTCAACCCGTTCGAAAATGGCAGTAAAATACTTTTGGTCGTTGACTTTTGGCACACGCTGTATATTTAATTATTGCAAATTTGAATTAGCAAAATAAGTCACTGTTTGATTTTTTTGAATTGTCGGCCAATGTAAAAACTTGACGCTAGTCTCGCCTATACTCGCACTGAATACACTATGCTAATAGAAAAGCATCCCAAAATCAAAATATTTTTTAGCTGTTATTTAGAAATAGATAAATAAATCAGGAGAAAATCCTTCAAGAATTCACAACTCAATTTTTATGGACAATTTTTTTTAATTAACAATTATAAACAAAATTGCACAGTTTTTTGGAATTTAAAATCCGATGGAAACGTTAAATTATATATTTGTATGATAACAAAAGTAAGATGCAAGTTTATAAATTTTTAATAAATGATTATGTATATTTTCTCAAAAACAAATTTGTTCTCAAACTTTAATATAATACGAGGAGACTAGAAGTAAATTACTTACATTTTGCATCTATATATCATATTCCTGCTTTTCTTTTGATTCTATGATCAATGATTTAATTTCTTCTATTAAAGCACAAGTAAATAATTGAGGAAGTGACGCCACGAAAGAAGCAAATAAAGCCACACGTGATTGCCAGGCTCAATGGCATGAATTCAAAAAAAAGGCACAACATAAAAATCGCTTCAAATATCCACGTGATGCCGAGAGTGGCCAGAAGCATTCTGATCGTCAGCCTTTTTAACAACACAAATAAATAACATGGAGATATTAAATTATTTTAATACCAAATCGACGAAATCGCTCCTGCTCGGCTGGTATTGCTATCAAAACTTCTCATTTCTCGTCTCATTTTTGAAACGTTTCTCCTGGTGATGCCGACGAATATCAAGTTGGCCACAGTGAAGATCAGCACAGGAGCTCCGAATATTATTAGCGCCCAATCTAACAAGTAAATTAATTAACAATAAAATATACAGCATTTTATTTA
This sequence comes from Neocloeon triangulifer, assembly GCF_031216515.1. Taxonomy (NCBI): domain Eukaryota; kingdom Metazoa; phylum Arthropoda; class Insecta; order Ephemeroptera; family Baetidae; genus Neocloeon; species Neocloeon triangulifer. The sequence goes on from NW_026775552.1 coordinate 808,446, forward strand.
AGACGTCAAATAGTGGAAGCATTTAATTCCAACTAAAAATATAACTTGCTTTCGTGTCCGGAAACTTGCTGATTGCCATCTGGCTCTCCGGCCACTACGTCAAGAATGGTTGCAGCCATTGTTATAATAATGGGCAAGAGAATCGCGTACAAACAGTACATTGCAAATCTGCATTTTTGCGAGTCGTTGTCCCTGTTCAAAACTCTCAACATGTTTTCGATATTCCTAAGAATTCAATGATTAAAAGGGATAATTATAATTAAGATTCAATAAATACCGAAAGTTGCAGAAAACATCAAAGCACTGCACGTTCAACCAAAAATGAGAGCTCAGAAAAACAGCGCCTTTAAAAAGAAATTTAATCAAAGTTCAAGCTAGTTTTTTGTATGAATTTGAGCTTAAATGAAAAGTTTGAATTATATTTGAATAAATGATACAAATTTTAATATATTTCCAAATTATAAAGCCTTGGATTAAAATTTGAGAATGATTTTGGGTTCTTATATATGATAAAATAACAACTTACTCACCTGCAAAAATAACCGCAGAACCAATCAATATATGCTCCAAATCGGTACCTTCATAATCCTCCGCAAGATTTGCGTTTGCGTACTCGATCTTGTACCCCAGAATGATTGCGATCAGAAAATAGCCGATGAAGAGAACGATGGACTGGCTGGCGACGATTTTGCCAGCCATGGTGCTGCGTTTCTCTGCTGATTTCAGAATAATGACGATCACAATCAGAAGCAGGATCATTGAGATGATCATAAAAGCCATCGCAATGTAGAAGAAGGTGGTAGTGTCGAGGAAGTGCCGAAATTCTTTGTAATAGTCATAGTCATTGTCATAGTCATAGTCATTGTCATAGTCATTGTCATAGTCATAGTCTGCATCGGTTTGATTTTCTGCAACCATTCTTGATTCTTGTTTTGCTTTACCGTGACAAAAAGCAAATGCTGCAAAAATGTGTTTCTCCTCAAGATAAGGAATAAAATAAATGTGATTTTGAGGTTCCGGGTTTCGAACATTTTCCGTTTCAGAAAAAGGAAGTAATGTTTTGTTTGACCAACCACAGTTTCCTGCACTTTATCTCACCTTGATTAAGGCAAATATTAACACGTCAATCGTTTTACAAAACATAACACTTTTTTTTAAAGAATTTAAATTTATATCAGATATAATATTATGCAAAGTATATCCAATTTTATTTAATTAATATCCATTACTTGCCTCATTACACAAAAATTTCGAATTTATTAAGTCACGATACCGTTAAAAACAAAATGCAGTAAATTATGAAAAACAAATTTGAAGAGAAAAAAAATTAGGAAAATTATTATTTCCTGATCATTTAGATACGATAGGACTTTATTTCCTTTGGAAATTAAAGCACAAGTAAATCACTGACGTCGTAACGCCACGGAGGAGACAAATTATGACGATGAGGAACATGAAGTTGGGTGGAAATTCAAGGAAAACGCCGAGTATCAAAATCGCTTCAAATATCCACGTGATGCCGAGAGTGGTCAGAAGCATTTTGATAGTCAGCCTATGTTAAAAAAAATTGGTTATATATCAGCTTAATTTTTTATATAGATCGTATACCAAGTTGATGAAATCGCTCCTGCTCGGCTGGTATTGCTGTCAAAACTTCTCATTTCTCGTCTCATTTTGGAAACGTTTCTCCTGGTGATGCCGACGAATATCAAGTTGGCCACAGTGAAGATCAGCACAGGAGTTCCGAATATAATTGGTGCCCATGTTACTAAGTTAAAAATGGACAGCAGCTTAATTAATTTTGAGAAATGGGAACTACCTCTAATATGGACCGTTTGAACTGATGGTTTGTGTGGACTATTTTCTGTGATTTTAGCTTCAAACGCGTTATGAAGGTGTAACTTTTTCGAAATTCTGGTATTTACAGGGGTCGCCGGACTTGGTCCGAAAGTGCCTTTTTAGACTTTATCCGAAAATTTGGAAATAGTCCGAAAAAAATCGGAATTCATCCGAAAGGAAATAGGCCGAAAAAATTCGGAATTAATCCGAAAACCGGCTATAACAATAGTACCGCTTTTTTTTCAATCAGCTGTATTAAAGTAGTTTGAACATAAACAAGTTTAGTGCTGAGATAAACGGATTCTTATACATGACAAAAAGTTTGGAAAAACTGTGTGGTTTTGTGATGCGGCAACAAGTTACAGCAGACACAACTTACCGGACAAAGCGACAGAATCTACAAGCCGGAACTATACAAATCACGTGATGCACGTCACGTAACACATTTTTCTCAGCATATATTGGGACACAAGTTACACACGGAAATTTTCAATAAGTCATTCCTAATGGAAATTGGCAAATTTTTAAGGCATTTTTATAAAATAAATTAATTGTTAATTATCCAACTAAAACTTTGCCAACATCAAGCTCAATGCAATAATTTAAAAAGAATCTTATTTTTCCATTTTTATGCCACAAATTTATGAAATTTATCAGATGGAACAGAATTTATACTTTTCTAATCACATTAATAAAAGAACATAATATATGAAAATATCACAAATTCATTCAATTCCCCAGTGACGGATTACTCGGATGAAGTCCGAAAAGGCATTTTCGGACAAATTCCTTTCGGATGAAAGGCGGTCCACCATTTACAGTGATTGTAGTCCTTCTTGAATTTGACCTATTCTAAGCTCTCGTCTAAATTTTTGAAAAATAGGTTTTATTGATTTGTGCACTTGCGTATCGCCTGTTTGAACTGATGGTTTGTTTCAGTTTTTATGGACTATTTTCTGTGATTTTAGCTTCCAACCCCCTACGCAACCCACAACGCCCCCAACTTTTAAGTTACGTCCCTGGAAATACCTTTTCTTGAGAGGAAATTTTGCAACACAGAATATTATAAATAACTTGCTTTTTGAATCGCGCAAATCGCCGAAAGTCTCTTTCCAAGCAACAATGTAAGCCGTCACTGCTATGATGATGGGCAATACAAACACGTACAGACAGTACATTGCAAATCTGCATTTGTGCGAGTCCTTTTCCTTCTTCAAAGCACTCAACATGTTTTCCAGATTCCTAGAAAAGCAATTATTAAAATGGATAATTAAAAATAAATAAATACCGAAAATTGCAGAAAACCTCGAAGCATTGCAAGTTCAACCAAAAATGAGAACTCAGATAAACAGCACCTATAAAGAAAATTATATGAAACTACCTTTATTGTTAAAATTTTACATTTTCTGATTGCATTTGAAAAGTCTATAGGTTAAATTAAATTTACAGAAATTTTTATGACATAAATTTTCCAATAAATAATTAAAATAAACAATTGATAACATAATTTTATGATTTTTTTTTAATATTCAGAAATTTGATAGGGTTTTTACAAAAGTTATTAGAAATTTCACTGTCACGAAACTCGCCTATGAGAGGAATCAGAAAATAAGCAATTATGACGAGTACAATTATTCCTTTGAGCGATATGTAAATGAACATGACCAAGAATCCCAATAGAATTGCGATCAAAAGGTAGCCGATGAAGAGGGCGATGGATTGGCAGGCGACGATTTTCCCGACCATGGTGCTGCGTTTCTCCGCGGATTTCAGAATATTTACGATCACAATCAGCAGCATGATCGCCGAGAAGATCATAAACGCCATCGGAATGTAGAGCATGGTGGCCGCGGATCTTTGGATTTCCGCGATTATTGGGTAATCAGATTCATCCATTCTTGTTTGGTTCGACCCAATATACTAGCGTAGAAGAACTTGTGCCTCACGTTAAAATATAATTGTGCTTTTCCACAGCCAGAAAAAAGTGGTTTTGAGGTCGCGTTTTGACAGGAAGTATTTTTAAATCTGTTTCCAATGCTCTTTTCTCTCTCTTTTTGTGGAAAAGAAATGCAGCTTGTAGTAAAAATATATATTTAAACTTAAATTATGAGCAAAATTTAAATATAAATAAAAAAAATCCAGAAATTGTTACTTCGCAACATAAGAAAACATCACCACAGAAAAAAATCTGGAAAATTAAAAAAAAAAAATATCTGAAAATATCGGTAATTTTTGAACAATGAGCTTATTATTATTTTTAATGTACACAAAAGGACTTTATTTCCTTTGGAAATTAAAGCACAAGTAAATCACTGACGTGGTAACGCCACGGAGGAGACAAATTATGACGATGAGGAACATGAAGTTGGGTGGAAATTCAAGGAAAACGCCGAGTATCAAAATCGCTTCAAATATCCACGTGATGCCGAGAGTGGTCAGAAGCATTTTGATAGTCAGCCTATGTTAAAAAAAATTGGTCATATATCAGCTTAATTTTTTATATAGATCGTATACCAAGTTGATGAAATCGCTCCTGCTCGGCTGGTATTGCTGTCAAAACTTCTCATTTCTCGTCTCATTTTGGAAACGTTTCTCCTGGTGATGCCGACGAATATCAAGTTGGCCACAGTGAAGATCAACACAGGAGCTCCGAATATAATTGGTGCCCATGTTACTAATGTAAGAAGTAAATTAAAACGATCAAATGAATTTGCAGCTTTAATTAGATAAATTGGAACTCATAATATATTTTAATAATTAAAAGCAACTTGCATTTTTTGTTGGTGCCAGTTTGCTCTAACATTGTAACAATGAACGCCGCCACTGCTATGATGATGGGCAACAAGATCGCGTACAAACAGTACAATGCAAATCTGCATTTGTGCGATTCTTTGTCCTTATTCACAACACTCAACATGTTCTCGATATTCCTAAAAATTCAATGATTAATAAAAAGGGTTTATTATAATTAAGAATAAATCAATACCGAAAGTTGTAGAAAACATCAAAGCACTGCACGTTCAACCAAAAATGGGAACTCAGATAAACAGCGCCTGCACAAAAAGAATTGTTTATATCCAATGTACATTTAAGAGCACAAATGAAATTTAAATAATTTCTGATTGGAAAAGTTGATCAGTTGAAGAATCAAAAAAATTATATTAATTAGATATTTACTTACTTGATAAAAATATTTAAAGTTTTTTCACTCGGTTATCTCAAATTTTAATAATAAATGATATAAAAACGGTTTTATAAAAGCTATGAAGATAATTGTAAAGTTTGCATCGTAAACTCACCCATAAGAGGAATCAGAAAATAAGCAATCAGGCCGAGAGCAAGTATTGCCTCGGACGGTTTGTAAATTAGCACGACCAAACATGCCAAAATAACTGCGATCAAAAGGTAGCCGACGAACAGAGCGATGGACTGGCAGGCGACGATTTTCCCGACCATGGTGCTGCGTTTCTCGGCAGATTTCAGAATATTTACGATCACAATCAGCAGCATGATCGCCGAGAAGATCATAAACGCCATCGGAATGTAGAGGATGGTGGCCGCGGATCTTTGGATTTCCGCGACCATCGGGTCCTCATCATCGGTTTGAATGCTCGCGTTCTCCATGTTAATTCGACCAAACTTGTTGAACAACTTCTGCCAATTTACTAAAAAATAAATTAATGCTTCTCTCCAGCAAAAGTGTGGTTTTGAGGTTTGAAAATTTCCCGTTTTACAAAGGACGTATTTTTGCATGACCAAATTTGTTTTCTGCACCGTGGGCTTTTTTGAGTGGAGAAAAATTGGCCTTCATCAAAAATAGAAAAAATAGAGTGTTATTATAAAAAACGGCACAAAGTATGACAAATTTTTCCAATTTAAAGTGTTTTTAGAAAGAAATACTTTAGGACTGACTTCTGCTGAGATACGGTTAGAAATTAATTTTTTATGATAATTTTTCTCTACATTAGCATTGATTTTTAGATGTAAATTCCAACGAGACATCTTTAGAAAAATTCAATTTTTTAAGAACTTAATTTTTTATGGGGATTTTCAAAGATATAGTTTTTTACTCAAAGTCGGCCGAATTAAAATGAATAAAAACAAAATCAAGTTCGTAACACGCCAATAGAGTTTGCAGATTAAAATCAATAGGTATAATTTATCATCAAAATTTACCTCTTGGAAATATTAAAAAAAAAAAATATTTCCAATAGAAAAATTTTGATAAATCAACAGAATTGAACATGTACATATCAGTTTTTATTGGTCAGACAAAGATAAATTACGCCCCAGAAAAACTGGCGCATCAAAATCAAGAATAAAATCAGAGCGAGCGACGTGTCGAGCATGATGGCCAGGATTAAAATGATCACGCTGACTTCGGAAACGCAAATCATCCACTTGATCATGTTGATCGGCGTCAACCTGTTGGATTAAATTAATCATCTCAAATCAAAGTTATTAAAAAAAATGTTACTGCAAAACGCCATTCAATGATTTCCCATTTTGAAGCTCTTCGTATTCAGACCGGGTCGTCAACAAATTCTTCAGCGTGGAAACAAAAAGAAAACCGTTGCAAAATGAAATAATCAACGCCGGGACGCCGTTGCCGACGATCACCATTCCTCTCGTTGGAGGATCTGAAACCAGCTTGAATTATAATTTTAATTTTTTAAAATTATTTACACAACCTTCGGCTTTTTGGATGAGCTCGGCCAGAAAAGTGCAAATGACTGACACAAGGGTGGTGTGGATCACGTAAATGAGCAATCGTTTGCCTTTGGACTCGGCCAAATTAATCACCATGTATTTAAAACCTCTGAAATTATTCAATATCAATTCTTATTCGAATTTATTTTTATAATTTGCCTGAAATTATAGAAAGTTTCCAAGCATAGAACGTTGAGCCAGGCGAGCGAGCTGAAGTAGAAAAATTCTAAAAAAATACTTGATAAATTTTTTTTGCAAAACTGGTTTTTTGATATACCAATGGCGGCGACGAGTACCATTCGCTGCGTTCTTTGCGAAGCCGAGCTCAAAAGGAAAATCGGGATCATGAGGAGGACGCACAAGAAGCCGATGACGACCATGGCCGATTGACACGCGACCAGTCGGCCCATCATCGAGTTGCGTTTCTCCGGCGAGCTCAGTATTTTCGACAAAATTACGACGAGGAAAAAGGCTGGAATGGACATTGCCGCCGTTGAGATGACATAGTCGATTAAGATTTCTGCCCCCATCTTTCTGCAAACAAATAAATTTAACAATAAATTTGAAAGCAAAAACGTCACCTTTATGAAGATGTCAAAAGTGAAAAGCTAGAAAACTTCCAAAGGAATACATCACGAATTGACTGATGTTTGTGTCGCAATGAGTTATTCATCCTGTTTTTTTTAAAGGAAAAAGGAGCGTTTCCGTTTCCGCTAAAAATAATAGTAGCGGTTTATGATTTGTAAAATTAACACGGTAAAATAAGTGTAGAGAAAGTATGATGGAGATAAAACGAGAAGAAACTTTTTGCTATTAAAAGAATTTTAAATAAATAAAATATTGAAAAAAATACTAAAAATCACAAATACTTTTGAAGAAAAAAAAAGAAAAATGTATAAAAAATGTAATTTTGTCTAAAAAATAAATAATTTATTGAATTCAGTAGACGCGCCGTGATGTGCGGAAGTGAATAATGTTGAAAGGGCGCAGTTGGTCCGAAAGGGGTGGCCGAGAGAGAGAGAGCGCGGGGTGCGCTAATAAACTGCATAGAATGCCACCCGGGTGCGCAACCCTTGTTCCGAAGGGTGAGTCGCTCGCTCGCGCCGGGTGTTGACACTGAATTGATTCGCTTAGCTGCGGCAATTATTAAATTGTTTCGTCCAAGCTGTGCCTCGAAATTTATGGAGCCGGGCAGTGCATGCCCTTTTTTATGCAGCTGCGACTTTAATTGTTTCGACAAGAGACAAATTTATTATGCACACATGTCTCATTTGAATAAATGTGTTTTAATTTCGTCCAACCATTCATCATTATTTGTAACAAGTGCATAAAATTAATCAGCCGCTTTTTCTTGCAACGCTGATTTTGATAAAATTTCCGACGCTGGCCTCCTCCTTTGAATATTTTGTATTTTTACTTCTACGTGAAGAGTTTCCGTGGCAACCGAGAGCGGCTGGCGGAAGTTGTGGTCAGAAGGCCTTCGGAGGCGGCCTGAAGACCACAAGAGCAGCTCTCGCTCGGCGTTTCTAGCCATATTTCAAATTATATGCGCGATTCACACAACCTGCTGCTGCTGCTGCTTCGGGCTTTTCAATTTATAAATACCTTTCATAAATTTATCATAATTATCGAATAGAAAATTTAAAAGACAATATTTCAAATTAATAAAACTTTAAGAATGAAATTTAAATTAATTAATTTTAAATTGCAAATTATAACTATAATTTAAAAAAATAATCATGAGAGTCCTGTCAAAATAGATCTACAAGGGGTCTGACCCAGAAAAAATTTCTATAAAGATGTATTTTGTTACCCCTCAATGTAATCATTGCTTCTGCTAGAATCTCTATTTGAATATTTAGGTTATTTTAGCATCCGAATTAACTTTAAACGGCTATGATTTTGGTTCTAATTGACTTTGACAAGTTTTTTTCATGGTTTAGGAAAGACAAAAATATGGCCTACAAGTTAGAAATATTAAGAAATCGTTCAAACCTCGTTTTGATTTAAAATTATAGATAATTCGGAAAAAAAATTATTAGAAAATTTTACTAAAATGAATTTACGGCGCAGGGTAATTGTTTTATAAAAAAATGCCTGATACAAAAGTTGTAAAAATTTAATTTTGCACATTTAATATATCACTTCTTTCTTCTAAATCCAACAGGAAATGCACTAGAAAAGTAAGAATGTTAAAAAATGTAGGTTTCCTCAAATTTAGCGTCATTTGAAAAGCACAGAGATTTAATTTTTGCCCCTAAACTTGGAAGGCTTAAGTGAGAGTTCTTCACATTGGCATGATGCATTCTATTGTGTAAGGGCTACACTTTTAGGTGATTTTGAGCATTTTGTCCTCGAATGTCATTTTCGCATTGAACAAAAATTTGAAGAAAACCACATTTTATAATGTTTCTGCTTTTCTAGTGCATTTCCTGTTGGATTGAGAGGAAAGTAGAAAATACATAGAATGTGCAAAATTAAATTTTCTTCTACTTTTGTTTGAAACATTTTCTTGTAAAATAATTAACCTTGGTGGGAAATCCATTTTAGTAAAGCTTAAAATTAATTTTTTTCTTATTATTCTAAAATACTTTGCACCAAACGTGTTCTGAACGATTTCTTTCTTGTAAACCATTTTCTTTTCTTTCCAGAACCACAAAGAAATGTGTCTAAGTCAAATAGAACCAAAGGTATGGTCGTTTAAAGTTAATCTTGGAATTAAAATTGCCAAAAAAATTCAGGTTGAGATTCTGGCTGCTGAAACTGGAGAATTTTTCTCACTGAATTTATTTTAAGTGGTCAAAATCAGCTATCATTGATTTTTTCTAAGCCGGATCCCTTTTTGATCTATTTTGACCGAACTAATATTCAATATTTAAATTTATAATGTAAAAAAATTAGAAATTATGATTTCATTTGCAAATAAAATAGAGAATTAACAAGTGCATCAATTAATTTAAAAGCTAAATAAGGATTGAATATATAAAATAAAATTCAGTGAATTATTTTCCACATTTTATTACTTGACGACGTGTGCTTATTCTCAAGAAGTTTGATTTGTTTCAATTGCATCCTTTAACATAGCTTTAGTATTCCAAATCCAATAAATTTTCAATTCGTCAGACACTCTTGCAAAACAAATCACTTAAACTATTAATAAATTCCTCACGTGATTTTCAAACTTTACTGAGTTTTAAGGCCACAAGCTAAGCTACAGTCAATGCAGCCACTTACTGGACGGAGATCTGTTTTTAGTGGATCAGAAAAACAACTGGGGCTGTTTGAAGTTCAAATCTTGAGTTGCGGCACACATGAGAGAAATTTGTGAGTTTTTTTTCAGTTTCACACGAAAAGTGACAGAGACTCAGGAAGCGTTCCAATTTAAAAAGGAAAATTCAGCTCAACTGACATAATTTCTTTTGTGAACCTTTTCCCAAGCCTCTTTTTTTAAATTTATTTTTAGTTTTCGATGAATTATTTTCTTACAAACGTTCTCAATGCAAAAATGATTTTTTGTTAGATCACAGGTTTTTTCTTACAAATTATTTGTGAGACATGTTGATTAAGGGAACATTGGTTAAATTTGTTGAGTTATAAATTGTTTTACAATTAGTTCAAATTTTTAGTACGCCCTCGGAGACTAAAAACAATTATTTATGTACTCAGCTACTATCACCTGAATTAACAATAAAAATTATTATTTGGTTCCATTTTTAAATAAATTAAACGCTTAACATTAAAAAAACAAGAGACTACAAAGTGGAATTACAAATCTTTGCAAAAGCAAGAAGAATCCAAGCGCTGCAACTCCTCGGGAGTTTTCTCCTCGAATTCGCACAAAAACTCAAGTCTTCATTTAGTGGCAAGTTGGAATTATTAGTTCTTTGTTTTAGCTAGGAAGTAATGGAAACAAAATACCAACTAATAATTCAATTTTTTTTTCGGAAACACCACCAAATTAATATCCATTGCCTTGTTTAAGGAATTTGCTTATTTTCAGTTTGATTGGAATGAAAAACGTGAGAGAGCTTTGATTAAAATACAGCTTTGGTTAATCTTTCGGAATCGTATTAGAATTAAAAATAAATTAAAGGAGGACGAAAATTTAAAACGAAAAAAGTTTAATTTAAAAAAAAAAACACATCCCTCTCGGAATGGTGGTTTTTTTAGGAATGCTCGAAGCAAGTTGATCGGAAAAGTCGTTGCCTCAAAAATTAAGCTAATAAGTCTTGCCGGTAGAAAATTAAATTTTAAAAGTCGAGGGCGGTGGCCATTTGCGCCTGCAGCTCGCGGAAGGTGTTGCCGAGGGGGCCCTGCAGCGTCTGCCTCTTGAGGAGCAGCGCGTGGATCGCCACCAGGTGGTCCAGACACTTCTTGCTCTTGGCGCGCCGCTCCTCCCGCGAAATGTCCACGCCGATCGCCGAACCGCCGCTCGAGTTGTTCTTGATCACCGAGCCAAAGTTCCGCAGAATCAGACGCAGCGCCGAACACGCCGCGTTCATGTACCTGCAAATTCAATTGAAAACAATTAGTGCAAAATAATTAAATTGTGTATAAATAGCGATTGAAATTAATAAAGCATCAATTATTGTGATTCTATATTATGGTTAAAGTTGATCATGTGGATTTTTTCTTTTAAATTGAGAATAATTTAAAATTATTATTCAAAATTAAAATGGCTTGCTTAAGGTAAATTTTTGCAAAAATCATTTGATTGTATTTTAAGTCAATGAGCAAACTTTGGTAAGAGTTTGTGACCCAACAGCATGTTCACCTGAAAATTGGTATTCATCGCGAAAATTTTTGAGAAAAATATATAAATCAATATGGAAAAAATGTAGTTTTTCTTGCTCAGAATCAAGCTAATTTTTAATCACTTGGAATTACTTTACATCTGCAAAAATGGTTCATTGGTTCATATTTTCATTCCTATAAAACCCAACTTAATGAAAATTTTTGATATTTTTAAAATTCCAATACGAGCTACAACTTTTCTCAAGTTAATTTAGTTTTAAATATGTATTTTCTTTTTAATTTTCTTGGCAAAAGGGCCAAATTATAAAGTTTCATGCCCATTAAAAAAAGTAACCTGACAAAACGCCATAGTTCATTTTGAATCAGAATACAAATTTTCCAAAACTTTTGACCAGCAGTTTTGAAAATATTGTAGAATTTTAAATAGCGTTCAAAAGACTGAAAATAATCTGTTCAGATGAGTTTAAATTGACTCTTTTTATCACCATAATTGAGTCAAATAGATTTTGTTTTGTTTTTCGTTGGAAATGGAAGAGTTTGGGTATAAAAATCAGTGAGATTAAAATATCAAATTGTAAACTTTGATATCATATTTCGATTTAAAAAAATCACCGTTACGTCGATTATCATGATTGAAACCAAAAGTATCGCATTTTACAGCAAAAATTTGGACAACTTGTTAAGCCGTTAAAAGCCTAGACGCTTTTCAAATCGACTTAACTCTTAAAGCAGCAAATGTATTTACTTGGGAAGCCGTATTGGAACGGCGCAAGGTGCTGAATTTGTTTGAGCAGGAAAAGCAGCGGCAGAGGGTGGATGGTCTCGTCACTTAACATGTCCGATTCAAAGTGCACCTTCTTCATTTCCTTCTCTCTCTCGCGTGAGATGAAGTTTTATTGGGGCTCATCTCGGGTTGCGCTAATTGCGAGCCCGGCAGGGCCGAAGAAAAAGAGACGCTCGGCAGCTGCGACTCGCGGCGAGTATCGCTTTCAAACTGGCCTCCTGCCCGCAGCATTTCAACCATCCCTTTTTAATTAACACACCGGCCAAATTGAACTAAATCAGCTTCATTATAATGTAATGAGTAATTTAAATTTGTAATAAATTTAAAAAAAAAAAACTTTAATTTTTCGCAAAAAAATGTAATATTTCGAAAAATTAATGAGATTTTTTTTACCTCCTGAACTGGTTTTTACTGAAAAAAAAAAAAATATCGAAGTTTGGATCTGCATGAAAATCATATGATAAAGAAATAATTTTAATGCTGCATAATTTTTGACCGCAAATTTCAACCGCATTTCTGAGACGTGTGTCCCTTTTTCGGTTAGGAACCGCAGACGGCCGAGAAATTGGGTGACAGATGATGCGTAGCGCGATTGAAAAGAAAAAAACTACTCGTGACAGGTTCGAGAGTTGGGGTCTTTTGTTTGGGCTAATTTGTATTGAAGCGAGCTCGGATTGCCAGCAGCGCCCTCATTTGCATTTCCAATGCAATTTGAAAAAAAAGGGTTGAGCGAAATACACTCGCGCGCAAGCATACTGTGTCATTGTAACTGGAGAGCTTGACAATCAACTTGAACTGACACGCGGAACCTCTTTGTTAAAAAAAAAACTAAATTAATTTTCCGTCGTATTTTAAATGTAAAGATGATATAAATTATTTTCGATAAAAATTTAAAAAACCTGATTATTTGTTAATTAAATATTTAGTTAAAAGTGTATTAGATATTTTAAATTAAGTAATTTAATTAAAATATAATTTATTTACAATTTTTCTGCCGCTTTGAAATAGAAAAAACTAAATTAAATTTCGGTTGCATTTTAAACAAAATGATATGAATCATTTTAATTTTACAATAAAAAATTTGATTATTTATTGATAAAAATATTAATTTAATTCTTTGATAACATTATTATTTATGAAGGAATTTCTTTCACTTTCAACTCTTCATTTTAGTATCCAGAGTAAAATAAAATTTTACGAGTGGGCCGAGTGGGGCAGGTTAGGGAACGGAATCTGAATGTCACGGCTGGGCGACCCAGACTCTCATTTGGACCGTGAATCGGATTTTGTGAGGGCAATAAAAATAAGCGAGCGGCGTCGTTTGGAAAGTTACGAGCGCTGCGTGTTTTCACCTACATTGGTGGCAAATTTGCGGCGGCCGAAGAAGCGGCGCGTTCAGTGCCAATTTCACGGGTCGGGCGAGATGTGGCGCCGAACAATAACCCTTTCTGCAGCTGTGATCGCGGCGATCGCGCGCGCGTCTAATTGCAGCTCAACGCACGCGCGCTCCATGAATAAGTGTGAATGGGTTAATATGCTGCACTGCAATTTCAATAAATGTCCTGCGATTTGTCCATTCGACACAGCCAATAAATCGCGCGACGAGCACAAATGAGGTCTTCACGCCTCGCCAAAATCACCCCTTTTGATCACTCTTTCTTGTTATTATTCGGCTTCGCACTGTGGGAATCAATAAACTAGCTTCGTATTCAAGCCAGAACAAATTTCGTTTTTCGGAAAGAAATAAAATTGTTCAAAGTTGTTTTTTACATTCATATATTAAAAATTATTTCTAAGGCTGTAGCACAGATATGGAAAGAGATTTATCGATAGAAACATTCTGGTAACCAGAAATTTGTTTTAAATTGAACATAAGCAAAATTATTGCGCTTCCATCAAGTCAACTTTAACAATAAAAATGGCTTGATGAACCACGTTTTTTACCCTTTGACTTTGAATATCTCAAAAGCAAAAAGGTGAAATAGTTGCAAACTTTCAATAATTTTCCTCTCCATTAAATTTGGCACGTTTTAGCTATTTTTAATTTTGAAAATTTCATGTATTAGTTATATTGGCGGCAAATTTAAAACGTCAGGTCAATTTCGGTGACCGTTGACCTACGACCTTTTACTTCATACCAAATTTATAGCCCTTCTAATGACCTACAAGATTGCCATTGAGTTTTTTGCTCTATCCCTTGCAGAATTTGAGGAAATTTCAATCTTAAAATGCATATTTTTCGGTAAATTCAAATTTTGAGGCAATTTAGAACTTTTTTCTTAAATCATTTGGTACTCTTTGATCTTAATCAATACTCTTTGAGTTAAAATCACACTTTGAAAGTTTGTTTATGTTTCTCTTGTCCTCCTTTTAAATTATGCAAATGGTGGTAATCGGCAATAAATTATCAGTTACGCGTCGCGCAGTGCTTATCTAATTAACACAAGCGGCGCCAAGCGTTGGTAAATTGATAGGAAGGCCTGCTGCAGTTTTCGCGCGCACAACAAGAATTAGCGAATCGTGCAACTGGCAAGGCCACCCTAGCTGCAAAAACTGGGCCAACTCAAGCTTAAACGCATTTTGCAAACACTCACTTGTGATGCGAAGAATTCAAATAAATTCTGCTTGGAATGTTCAAGACATATAAAATAAAATCTTTCATGGAAATTTAAAAAAATGAAACTTACGTTTCGTATTTGCTCTGCAGCAAAGTGCCGATCGTTGGCAAAACTAGGGCACAAAGATCCAGACTCCAGAGTTGTCTGCAAAAGTAAAATTCAAATCTTTATCTCTGCAGATTTGATGAAATTTGTTAAAACTCACGGCCTTAAGCTGATGACACTTAAGAGATCGACCATCAGGGAAAGATCTTGAATGGCTATTGCACAATCTACAGCTGCCTGAGGTGACGAGAAAAAGAAAAATCAATATTGTGGAACTTCTTTGGTGGAAACATTACCTTGAGGTCTTTGTTGGCTAAGGTTTGGAAGACGATCTGCAGGTTTTGCGACCTGGACCGCAAGACGGTGGTCATTTGGTCGTGCTCCCTCAGCAGATTCGAAATTCCTTCCGCCTCCGACATTTCCGGATGAAGACCGCCTCCAAACCTCGGACTAAAACTACCCGTCTGCAAAAATTAATTAAATCTTTAATAACAAAGTGAACAATAAACAAATAATTATCAAATCAATAAATCCCATTAGTTGGTCTACGTTTAAATTTGAGAAGAGAAGTATACTTTAGGGAATATTTAAAAGAAAATGTTAATTTAAAAAAAAAAAAAATCAATTTGCTTTGAAACTCACAGGAAGAAAATCGCCCATGTCTAGGCCAGCTGGTTTGTCTGCCAGCATCGGGACATAGTCGAGCGACGAATGCTTCTTCTCGGACAAACTGAGCATGCTGAAGGAGTCGTCGGAAGTGTCCGAGACGGGCGATTGGGGCACAGTCATGGCCTTGCGCGGGATTTTGCGGGCATTGTCTCGGGGGGAGCCGCGCGGCAGGAGCGGCGGCGGCGGCGACCGCTCCGTTTTGATCTTGCCCAGGGGCAGCAGGGGCTTGCGCAGGGTGGGTTCGTTGCGCGACTTTCTCGGGGACAAGTCGTTGGTGGAGCTGTAGAAGTCGTGGCCGCGCGCCTTGGGCGGAAGTTGGCTCCGGTTGTTGGACTTGTTGTGCTGCGAGGGCGGAATGGACGGTGGCACTTTGCTGCTGGGAGGGGGCTGGTGCAGGGTGGGCTCTGAAGGGCTGTGCCGAAGCCTGCCGCCGACTCTGAAATGGACAAACGCGCTCATTATCCACAAATCTTTTGATCAACACAGGATGTTGATAGGTAGTTTTTTCTCTATATAATAGAAACATAAAAAAGGAAATCCGGCGGTTCTTATCAACAAGAAACACTTGTAAAAAAAATCCACTAAAATGATACGAATTAGACTAATAATTGTTTTAAATTTGATACGTACTGCACTTCGAAATTTGTATCCAGGAATCTATTATTAAGTACTGCATTTTCAGACATTTTTCTCCTCGCAGGCGAACCGATTTGAAACTTGGGTTGAGGAAGTTTTGTGACTACAGGGGGCGATTCTCCTCCACTCTCGGCCGAGAACGATTTCCGCAATATTTGTGGCGAGAGTGACGCATCTGTGAATTTTCAAAAAAATTAGCAAAAAATAAATAATTCCTCCTAATTTTAAAGCATGCTGCGGCGGAAGGATATTAATTTCTAGCTACGGGCCTTACCGTCTTCTTTAGGCTCTGGCAAAGGTTCAGGCGGGGGAGTGCGAATCACTGAAACACAAGCGGGCAAGCAAACGAAATAAATAAAACAAGCAACAGGCAATTTGAATTAATTCAAACGGGCATGCGACAAAAGTAAAACAAACAGAAGCGGCACAGTCGAGGGATGAAGTTGTGAGGCTTCGATATAATACAATTGAAATTACTACAATACTGAATCAACTCACAAGATCTGGCTGCTTTGAACGCATCTTTCTCGTCAAACTCGGAAAAGTCGTCCTGGTCCGTGGTTCCTCCACAGCCCGATGAGGACGACGACTCCTCCATGAGAGACTTGGGCGCGTTCAGGCCCATTTTAAGCCTCAACGGCACTTTGTCTTTGCTAAAACTTTTCCGCGTCGGCGAGCCCTTGACGAAGGGGCCGGCCTCGATGGGCTTCTCGTCGGCGTCCGGCGACTCGGAGATGAGCGGCGCGAGCCTGTTCAGGTCCACCATGTGCACGGAGACGTTGCACTGGAAGTACGAGGCTGCCAGAATGTGGTTGTTGGGGGCGATCACCATGTCCTGCACTTTGCCCCAGCCGACCGGCACAATGTCCAGCGTCCGCGACGGCTCCCAGCCCAGCACGCGGAGACAGTCTTGAGACGCGGCGTACATGCACTCGCCGTTCGGGGAAAACAAAATACTCCTGTAAAGAGGGAAAACGTTGAAAAATGTGGTGTTTATTTTAAATTATTTTTGTACCTAATTGGGCCTGCATCCTTGTCGGACGTGGAGACTATCGAGAAATGCTCGAGGTCCCAGAAGTTGGACGTTCTGTCCGCACTTCCCGAAGCCAGCAGGAACTCGTGGGGGTGGTACTGAACGGTCAGCACCGGTGCCGTGTGTTCAGTGAAAACCGCAAGGCACTTGCCAGTCCTAATATCCCATAGCTGCAAACGTTGAGGACAAATTTGTACATTTTATACTTCAACAGAAACTTCTGAACTTTTTCTCACAAGATCAATGAAAACTTTCAACTGACCATTTAATTTTTGATCTTAATTGGGGTGATATGGTAAAATTTTTAACACAAATTTTCGTCTTGTCAATTTTAAAAAAAAAAACTAATCTAGAAAATTTCCATAAGAAACAATGTTAAATTTAAAAAATTCAATTCTCCCAATTATTTAAATTTCCCCTTGGAACTGACTTTGGTTGAGAAAAAAGCCACTACAATTAATTAGGCCATTTTTTTAAGTCTCTTTTAAATTAAAATGGAGTTTTTGCTGAGACAATTGAAACTGTAATTTTGTTAAACCACTTTGAACTTTTAAGCAAATCGAAGCTGTAGAAATGAGTTCTGACCTTGACGACGGAATCCTCGCCTGCCGACGCAACCCACTGGCCGTCAGGACTGAACTTCAAGTAGGAGACATTTTTGTCATGTCCTTTGTAAGTGTAAATACAGCCTTTCCGTCTAATATCCCAAACCTATAAAAACCGACAGAAATTAGGTCCAAAGTCTAAAAGTGAATTGACTTTACTTTGATGTGCGTGTCAGACGAGCCCGAGACGAGGAAGTCTCCGTACGGGTGGTGATCGAGACATTTGATGCCAGCCTTGTGGCCGGTGAGCGTCCTCGTCACTTTGGCCGCCTCCAAGTCCCAAATCTTCATCGCGCCGCCTTTCGACCCCGCGCAAATCGTTTCCTCCGTTATTCCGAATTGCATGCATTCCAGCGAAGTCGAAAGTCCAGTCAAACTCTAAAAATTTCAAAATAAATCATTATTAATACATAATTTTAAATTCAAATATCCAAATGAATTAAAATAAATTTAATACCAAAATGCACTCCGGTTTTCCGATGGCCCAAACGTTGATTTTTTTGTCGTCGCCGCCAGTGGCGAGGAGCGCCGTCGACTTTCGCCCGAGCGTCAAACTGGTCACATACGCGTCGTGCGCCGTGAAGTTTTCTGCAAAAGGAAATTAACAGAATAAATATACAAATAAAGAGACGACAAAGAGAGAGACGAGTGCGTGCAGCTTCTTTTTTAACAAAATTGTCACGTTCTCGTCCAAGGTCGGACGGACGAGTTGTCGGCGGCACAGAAAAAAGAGGAAAGATCTCTGCGGCAAGGACAGTTTGAACATTAAATTATGCCATTTATGCGCAACCGAGCTCAAGAGTTAAATTTTATGGCGAAAAAAAATAAAAGAAAAATTCTTCCGGCTAAGGAAATTTTTTTCTTTTGATGGCTGTCGCAAGAAGGCGTCAAAAACTTATCTTAAACAAACTAAAAGCAATTCAAATTTACAAAGACAAGTTATTTATGAACCACTCTTCTTCATAATTCTAAACAAAAATTAAATAATTAAATTAATTCAAACTGGTTTCGAATTAAAAAAAAGAATAAATCTAATAAAATTTAAAATTTTTGGTTTTTGTATTAAATTTTTTCTTAACATATATCTTTTCAATTTTTGTTTAATTTTCTCGTGACATTATTATTTTGTTTTAACTGAAATGGAGATAAAATGACCGATTGTTTAAACTTGTTGATGTTTTTCTTCCTCAATAAAGAGTCTATGCATCAATCAAAATGTCAAGATAAAGAATGGTTTGACATAGAATTCAAAGACACCCACAGCTTGAGCTTTAGAGGACTTGCAAATGTCACACAATGGAAATTGTGTGCAATAATTTTTTTTTCCGCCTCCCACGTACTCTGTCGCAGCAAAGTTCTTATTGATTTCGTCGCGTGATTCATTTTCGCCAAAGAAAAACGCGTTAAGCTCTTCCTTTTGCAATAAACTCGGATCACGATAAATCGTGACGAGATAGTGTACCGTGTGTGCAGGCCTTATCTTTCCAGCGAGTGCGTTTGTTTGGTGTTTTTTTTCTTCAAAATAATAATTAAAATTCAACTTACGCAATTGCCAGGCCCGCTTGGTCGCCGCCATGCCGAAATCGGCGGCCCTCGAGAGGCTCTTGGTTCGAATTCGAGGGTCCAAGGATAGAGATGAATCAAACATTTGAAAGTGGTCTGATTTGCATGTTTGCGGAGGAGTCTCGTTGCCTGTGTTATTACATTTTGGTCACCTGCGCGATGTGAAAGGCTCGTGTGCGTTCACTTTCGCGACGGACTGGACGCGCAGGGGCTCGAACGCACGCGGGGGTGAAGATCGCACTAATCCGCGCCGAATTTGCCAACCATCAGGCGGCTTGATCGTTCCACTTTCATAAGAAATTCACGTTTAGTTGACAGGATTCTCTACCTTGACACAGTTCACAGAATCATTGACCATTTGTGGACACCTGACTGTGAGGCAAAAAACACTACCAACATAACAAACTCTGCAAATCTGAATAAACCTTCTCCAAGTCTTAAATTGTTAGAAAAGTTTTGACAAAAAAGTGTTTAAATTCAATTTTTTAATATTCAGATTTAATTGTTTTGCTTAAAATTACTGGAAAAGAAGGAAAATTGATAATTAATCAGTGAATTTCTCGCCGTTTGGTTTGCACGAGGCTCAGCGCCCGTGTGGCCATCTCTCGGCGGCAAATGGAAGCTGTGAAAGAAGAAGGGCCTGTCCCTCTATGGTACGGCCGACTGACTACCTTCACCGCCGTTGTTTTCGTGCTTTTGTGGGGGAGAAAGGTCAGTCAACCTGGACAAGAACAGCTAGAGCAGAGCAATTAACTTAATAATATTCCACTTGATTAACTGCTTTTTAGGCAACATGTTAAAGTCGGTGTCGTGCAGCCTGGTACGGCACGTCAAAAGCGGCTGCAATCGCAGATTTCTCAGCTCGAGCGCGCTCTACGTGCAGGGTCAAACGCCCGAGCCAAAGATTAGAGAATATTTTTATTACATCGACCACCAGGGAATGGTAGGAAAATTAAATTAAAATCAACCTTAAAAAATTACAATTCGTATTTTTTGGTTACTTTTTTAATGTATAAAAATCACAACATATTTCCAGCTTTACTTGGATGATTCACGCATGAAAAACTTCACATCTTGTTTTAAAGGTTCGTCCAAAAATTGTAAGAATTACATAACAACAAAAACATGACTTCAATTTCAATAAAATAAAAAAGTATTGATTATTTGAGCCTAATGAACAAAATCTGAAAATTCCAGAAAAAAAGTTTCTTCACTTTTTCTTCACTCGGCTGAGGCAAAACACAACCGACCGCTACTTCCCAGCCTTCCCTTACATTTCGCCCTGCGGACGGGAACGCAACTTTGTCCGGTGCGACGACCAGCCCTTTGTGTTCACCCACGTGCTGGAAGACCCTGAAAAGGGCCAGGTGCTCAGTTACGGATACGCCGGAGACCTGCTCACGGTGCCCTTTCAGCCCGAGTGCATTTTCGTCCATCCGGACACAGGCCGAGTTTATCATCCTGCACCGGAAAAGGTCGGCGGCGTCGGACTGGTGCGCTCCCAGCTGGCCATCGAGTTCAGCCAGTACTTTGTTTTTGACGATGGACGGCCGGTGGGCTTCAAGTGGGCGGGGAAGGAGCACAGGCTGAGGGCGGACTGGGTTCCTGAGGCTGCCAAGTTCAGATCAGGAGGTCTCGCGGACGACTGAGTTCGGAGCAAGAGGGACCGAGAAGGGCTTCAAAGAGTTGCAGGCGACCCACGATAGTCCTTGAGGAGATTTCTTGTCCTCGTCCAAAGACTGTAATAATTAAATGAAAATAAAATTTTATAAATTAGAAATATTTGTGCTTCAATTATTTAAAAACAATTTATCACAGTATGATTGATTGAATTTAAATTAACAAATGGAAATCTTAAAATAAAGCTTGAAGTTTAAAACAAATATAAAAATTTTATTGAAAATAAATTAACCCTTTGCTGAAGAATTTTCTCTTTCAACGACTCGTGTGCTTTACTGTCGAATGGTTCGAATGCAAAATAGTGAGGATCGTCAGTCGGAGTTGGATCGTAAACCTTTTGGATGCTCAGGCCGACACACTTCTTGGCCGCCTCCATGAACTTTCCGTGATCAAGTTTGTACCTGATTTTGAAACAAATTATTTCTAAATATACTTCTTTATAAAAAAATATTACAATTTTGCCGCTTCTTCATTCGCTGGTTGGCCTGGGTCGATCTTCAAGAATGACTTTCTGACGTACTCGACCACCTGCCAAATGTGATTCATGTTTTTGTTCCACTCAGGGAAGCCTCTGCCCACGTTGAAGTCTCCCTCGGGGGAGATTTGCGGGTGGAAGACCCTGGATTGAAATTCCACTTTCTGCAAAAAATTAAAATCAAGCCTAGTAACAAATTCTGTAATTATTTGCATTCTTACTGGAAATCCTCCATCAGGGAAGTTCTCCGGTATCACAATGTGGAATCGAAACACTCCTCCGACATACGGACCTTGTCGAACAAACATAGTTCCAAACCAAACTGCAGAGTAAAAAAATTATGAATTAACTTGTTTTTATAAAAATTTAAAAACTCACGGAGTGGTGTGTTTGCTGCAGGAATGCAATAAACTCCAGGGATAGCACAGCTTTGAAGCATATTGCTGGAAAAAAAGGAAATTAATTTACATTTCAAGTGGATTAATTGTAAGTACTATTCTGGTATGAGCGAGTACTCGGTGAAAAATGGTCCGTACTGGGAGGTGGTTCTTATTCCAGGGATAGAATTTGAGCGTTCGACGAGTTTCGCTGAATCTGGCACGCCCGGCATGGACGGCAGCACCTTTCGGACGGATCCCTGTCTCTTGAGAGGCTCAGCAGACGCTTCAGGTTCTTCCTCTTCGATCGGAGAGAAACTCGAGTCCATCGCCAGCGAGTGCGCCTGAAGCAAAATAATTTCGTCAAACACGTCCATTTGCTAATCACTTAAATAAAATTTACAAAAAAGTTTGACGAGGTATAATCTCCGTCGATACAAAACGAAACAAGAGCTAGAGTGATTATGTGTTATCAGGAGATGGGGAAGGTTTCAAGGCTGCAATAAAACAGTACAAGCGATTTGAAAATATAAACACATGAAATTAATAAAGCTTTAAATGCAAAATTTGTATTATTTCAACGCATGAATACATAAAATGTATTGAAACCGTCAAAATATTGTGATCACTTTGCAGGGTTTCAATAAATTTAATAATAAAACACATGGGAATGAAAGAAGAATTAATACCAATCGTTTGGGCGAGCTTCTAGGCATGTTGCGCATGTTGCAAGCAAAATTCAGCGACCGACAAACGAAAGGAGCAGGACTGGCATGCTTTGTGATTAGCAGAAGTGGTGTTAAAGAGACATCAAATCGGCAGGAAATTGAGACGAGCCAAATTTCGGACAAACCGCAACGAAAACCGCAGCAGGTCAAAATTTGAGAGAAAGTGGGCGTGGTCCGTCTGTTTTCATCTACAAGCGGAGGCAGTGAAAGCTCCCGATGACGTCATTGTGACGTCATTCATCACTTGGAGAGAAACGAGCAACAAGGAAACGAGTGAGGAGAAGGAGGAAGGGGAAGAACGTCACGTGACCTGCGGAAAAAGAAGCAGCAGCGGTTTGGATTGGTTGAAACGTGTCTGAACAAGAATGTAGCCGGAATGCACAAGAACGACTACAAACAAGAAACAAAAAACAAAATTTTATGCACAAAGCAAATAAATCAAAGTTCAGCCAGCCGAGCCAGCGTTTCGCGTTTCAGCAGTCAGCAGTCAATAGGCCGGAGTCAACACTGTTGATGCAATGATCCTGATCACGAAGGACGTCGAGGCCTTTTACGGCGCCCTCCGCCAAAAGGACACTTGTTCAGCCAACCCTTTTCTGGAGCTGGAAAGTTTCTTTAAAACCCCTGTTGATGATGATGTCATCTCCATAATCGCCGATCAGCACTTTTCCCTCTGCAAAGAACTTCTTTTGCAATTCATGCAGAGGCCAGATCTAGGTAAACCAAATTTATAAATAATTTATTTCTCAATCCCTCATTGATACATAATTTTGTATAGATCCGCTTGATGAAAAGGAAAAGCTGCTTTTGCCAGCGCTGCGTTTCATCCAAGTGTTGCTCGCTGCAAAATGTGAAGATTTCGAGGCCTTGTTCCTCAAATCCAACATGTTGAAACTTCTATCTAAAGTATTATTTAATATTTATCTGTTATTTATTGCCAATTAATTTTGTACGTTTTCCCAGTTTGTTGCGTTTTATGCAGACATCACCGACTTCATGGTGAAGGACCTTTCGAAGGCGTGTGCGTTGGAGACTTTGGTCTACAGATCGCAACTGGTCCCTTCGAAGGAAATGATGCAACAGGCCATCGAGATGGAAAACGTTCCAGAGTCGGTGCTCAGTCTTTGTGAGTGCAGAAATGTGGTTTTGGAGCACGTGCAGGAATGCGAGTGTCTCGAGTGCATCGAGTGTGAAGACGTCCTTGCCCAGGAATCTGTCCCGCCTCAGTTCCGCAAACCCGTCCAACCCACCTACAAAGTATGAAATTAATAAAAAAAAAATTCAAGATAATGACTTTATATAATTGTATCAGGAAAGTGGATCAGAAAAGCAGGGAAAAGTCATTTGGCCGTTTCGCTGTCTTCAGTTCCACAAAGCTGCTCTGTGCTGCGTCAAATCCTATTGGAACCTTTTGGAGTTTCGCAGCAAGAAAATCAGCCAAATCATCAACTCAAGGCCGATTCCCCAGCCTGGACACTTCTGGATTGGAATTGGCGACATGATTGTTGTTGCTTCAAAAGTATAATAAACTAAAAAAAAAACTTATTATAAAATTTAAATTTTCCATTTGAAGGAAATCTCTTGGATCAGTTACGAGCCGACGTCTCCAACAGCCCCGATTCTGCCTGAATTCGTCCGAGCAATCGTGCTGACCGAGTGCCCTCTGCCCTTGAGACACGGTTTCCGAGGCCTGTGGTTGCCAGACTACGCTGCCAAAGCGCTTTGCAAACCTAGTGCGCTGATCCCTCTCTTCAGAAGCGACCCCATTCACACCTGGAAACCTCTCCTCTTCATCGGCAACGCCTTTCAACCCACTCCGGACGACCTGCTTGCCGTGGTCATCAACTTGATTTACATTTCCCTTGGATCGGGAAAAATTGACGACCTGCTCGTCATCTTGGATGGGAAAGGTCCCTGGAGGGCTTACCAGTTGATCAAGGTTAATAAAATAGAAATTTATAAAACAAAAATATATAATAATTTTTTTCCTGAAAAAAAGTGTGTCGAAGGAGAGACGAGGATTGAGTTTCTGGCGATTCTGAATGCCTTGGCCTCCAACTGTGAAAAGGGCAGTAGAGGCCTGATTGCCTGTTGCACCCACAATTTTTTAGCTGGTAGGTTTGAAGCAATTTATTTTTACTATTAATTTTTAAAACTAAATTTGTAAGATTGGTTTGTGTGGCTGATTCATTCGAAAAAGGCGTCCGACAAAGAGTTGGAAATTCTGTTGGATGGTCTTAATTTGTACCTGCCAAGAATTGAAGTGAAAAGGTGGCCCAAGAGTCGCCTCATCTACGGAGGTATTTATCATTTTTATTAAAAACAATCAATTTTACTGAATTTTATTTAAATTTTCAGCTGCTAATGCTTTGATGAAATGCTGCCCATCGGAGAAAATCCTGAACCAGTTGAAAGCTTGCATTCACACCTTGACTTGGGACTTTGGCGGAAGAATTTCCAAACACCGGAGGTTTTTACATCCAAATAAAATTGGCATTTATTAATTATAGTGATTCAGAAATGCTGCACCACAAGATGACAAGGGTGATGCCCAGCGTAAGCTGCAGATGGAGTGTCTCGTAAGGGAGCGCAATGAAAACTGCAAAGTGTCCCTTACTTTGGAGAAATCTTCGTTGGCCGACTTCAACATGGTCCGCAAACAATGGCCTGGCGAAACTTGGCTCTTGCCTTGCCGATCGACCCTCTCCCTCTTTGCCATTCCCGAGCCAAAATTAGGTAAAATTTTGATTTTAACTTTTTTTCCAATCCCATAGGATTTTCTTTTTAGAAGACGCAGTCGTCTCTATGAAATCAAAGTGTCCGTACCTGCTGCGCACCCGCCTGTACAGTTCTGTGGTGCAAGGTGTGCATTGCGAGGTGCTCAAAGTGCGAGGCATCCGAGACATTCGCCAGCCAGCATTTTCCAAAATCGTCTGCGGCATGTTGAATGCCGGCGGGGGAGAAATTTGGATCGGCCTGGGCAACTGTTCCAGGATCGAAGGCGTTTTTGCTCACCGTTCCGAGCGAGACAGTTTCTCTCAAGGTATACTAAAGAGTTGATCACAAATAAAACAATGAATTATATACTTTAATTCAAAAGGTGTGCTTGACGTGGCCACATACAGCATTGAGCCTCGACTGCTGCCCTTCAACCTGGCAATCGAGCACATCTTTGTGTTTGACAAACCCGCTCAAGAGTTGAACCCTGACAGAAATCGCTATGTCTACAAAGTCACTGTCAAACCTTTGGAGGTGTGATCAATTAAGAATTGGAATTGATTTTATTTGATTTTAAATTGTTTGTAATTTCAGGGAGTGAATTATTTGGTCCTTCCGGAGAAAGTTTGCCTGACCAGATCAGAGCCCAATGGAGTCACAGTGGTGAAAAAATGCACAAACATTTGATACATTTTTGATCTTCATTTATTTGCTTATAAAAGAAAACAATACAAAATAGCTTTTTTCTAAAAAGTGATTACTTATGAGCAATTTATATAAATCTGGAGTAATTAATAATCTGATGAGGATTATTTATTTTTAATACGGCACTTTCCGCTCAGTGGATATTCCATTTTCAAAGTCGATCCTGTTGGCATAATTTGCCCAGTAGACGAAATTGTACAGGACGAAAATAAGAGGGATCATGTAAATGGCAATGCGCTCGATCTTGGTTCCCTCGACTCTCTCCTTCAGCTCCAGTTTGTCGTCAATGTCGTCATCAACCTGAAATTGGGTAAATAATTTCTGAAACAAATTTCAAATAAATTTATTAAACCTTAGGGTTGATCAGACGGGAAACGATCAAGACGGCGAGTGGCAGGGCCGAGAGGATGACATTCCAGAATCCCCAGGCGTCCAGAGCGGTGCAATCGTTGGTCTCTGGTCCGAGGGAGGAGGCGAAGGCGGCGAGGATCGAAGTGCCGAGGATGGAGACGCCCGAGAGGAAAATCTTCTTGGTCCACTCGAGACGCAGCCACAGACAAAGGTAGGCCAGGGTGATGGAAAGGGCTTGGGGAAGATAGACTTGCATCAAGTAGCGGCCGAAGCCTGTTCGGGCCACCAAAAACTGCACCTTCAGGCAGCTGTAATCTTTGAATTCTGCAAAAAAACATTCATTTTTAGTCGTGAAGCACTTTTTTTTTTTATTGAATTCATTACCGCATTTTGAGCCTTTGCAGCAAGTATCGATTCCAACGCCTTCAAGCCTGAACGGTTTCAAAGTCAGGACTTTGGAAATGCTGACGGGAAAGTCTCCGTCGCCCTCGAACCAAACCAAATTCACGTCCTTCTTCGTGTAGCCGTCTAAATCAAATCATTTAAACATTTGCAACAAAAAAATTAGATTTATTTTTACAGCTCTCGAGGACGAAAGAGCAGGTCTGTTTGTCGAAGGGGAACTTTGCGTGGTTCATGGGGCAGGAGAGGGTCGTGTGCAGCCTGGTGCTGTAGAGAACTTTGCCGTCGCTGTCGATTCGCAGGAACGAGTTCTCGGTGAGCGCGTCGCTGAATTTGGTTTTTCGCTCGTTGACAAAGAATGTGTCCGGCACCCAAATCTTCTCGCGCTCGTTCAGAACCACTTGGCGGACTTCAGAGGAGGCTAGAAAAATTTATCAATCAATCATGAGCACGTGAAAAAAATAAGAAGCTCACATTCGAATTTTAGCCGTGGGTCCGTCCATCTCTGGCGGATGTACATGCTGACGGAAAATTCCTAAAATAATATTCATTAATTTCTAAGGTAAAAAAATTAAAAAAATAAAAATACTTGATCTTCGTCATCAATGCTGTGAAAGTCCAAAATGTGCATGTTAATGGAAACGTCTGTGGCATTGCCTGAAAATTTTAAATTTTGTCAAGGTGTAATTGTAATTAATAAGTAAATTTTTCCATTGAATTTGGCAAATTTTCAGGGTGATTTTT
The DNA here is from genome assembly GCF_031216515.1 of Neocloeon triangulifer. Lineage (NCBI taxonomy): Eukaryota > Metazoa > Arthropoda > Insecta > Ephemeroptera > Baetidae > Neocloeon > Neocloeon triangulifer. The sequence goes on from NW_026775552.1 coordinate 835,883, forward strand.
AGATTTAAATGGAAAAATTATTTATTTGTAACACACATCTTAATTTATTTAAAAATAAATCCAGCAAAACAATTGAAATTTGGCATTTTCTGAGCATTGCCTTTTTGCTCAGTTTCTTTTAAAGATAATATTGCACTCTAGCTGATCAATTTCTTTAAAATATGAAGATCATTTTTATTAAAAACCCGAATTAGTTGCAATCGCAAAATGTTGCGGCGGAACAGGATGCGCGCGTAAAAAGCTCTTGAGGCACAAAAGCGCTGGGATCCAATTACAAAAGTTTAACTGCTCAATTGCTCGGCCATTAGCCGCATCACGCACAAATGACCCGGTCTGCGTGTGTGCGACAGTTTTGACCCTTTGACCTTTGACGGGCGTTAATGCGCAGATTCGCTCAAATTGGTCCATTTGGTGTCAAATGACAAATTACTGCGACTTTGATTTTGCTCATTTGTAATATTAAAAAATTGGAATAACCTTTAAATTGATGCCGCGGTTACTCAAGGGCAATTTATTGAATGTTCAAGTCATGCAAATTATCTCATATAAAAAAGGAAATGAAAGAAAATTCTACCCGCTGGTCTCAGTGCCAAGTTGGTTTTCACGTCAGGGAAGAGTTGGTTCATGATTTTCTCCACATTTGCGTTCGCTCCACTTTTAATAAAAAAAAAATAATTATAATCAGATTGAAATGAAATTATTCTCACCTGGCAGCAGCGAATGCGCAGCCGAGCAGCAACAAAGCGGCATAAATTCTCATCTTTGAGATTTTAATTGCCAACGATCGAAAGCAAATCGCTGCTCGCAACAAATTTAATGATGGACTGTACTTGTGGCTGCCCAGACGTGGACTGACTCGGCGATTGGCGTCGCGCGCGAGATTGCTTTATTCGCGCGGGGCGGGTCAGGTCAAGCGACCTCTCCTCAAGCTTCATGACTTGATTAATCTAATATCGCGCCACAAAAAGCACTTTGAGATCTGTCAGTTTTCGGGGAAGAACCGTCAGCGTTTATGTCCGAGGTCGAAAAATAAACAAAATTGAAAAGATATGAAATTACATGAGTTTTTTTCTTTTTTATCTAATTATGGCACGTTTAATTTTATTTGCAACAAGTCGTGAACAAACTGAGCAATGATTTTGTCTCTTAGCGCGTCCATGTGGTCCAGCCCGGGGAAGGTTTGGTGGTAAATTTTCTTGCCGGCGTTTTGCGCCTCCGTCCACTTGGTGCAGCCCTCGAGGCTTCGCAGGTTCACCGTTCCGTCTCCATCACCCATGATCAGGCTGCAAATTAAAATTTAAACAAATCATTCAATCGATATATAAAATAAATTTACTCTGGGGTCGAGTCTGGGAACTTGTCCTTTGTGTATTTGAGCTTTTCCACGGTTTTCACGCCGACTCCGTGCGCACAATGGACCTCGACCCCCGGCGCAGTGAAATTCAGAACATATTTTTCCGTGTCCTTTTTCATCTCCCATCCGGTGAGCCAATCGATGTCGCTGTAGGTAAAATTTATTAGTTTTTAAACTTTCCCCAAAAATCAATTTATTTTTACTCGAAAAAGTCTCTGAGATTGGTGAGGGAGTAATTTTTCTGCGGAGTGACGACGAGCGTCTCGTCCGGTTTCCAAAAGAGCGGCGACGGCAGCAGCCACGCGAGCGAGGGCGACGTGATTTGCTGGTCCCTCAACGTGCCTCCGCTCAACACAAACACGCCCAAATTATCACCTAAATTTTATTAATTTTCATTGTTTATTTAATTTTTTGTTTTAAATTTGATATACCAATCGCGAACACTTTGACGGTTTTGACGGATCCGCCCCAGGGCGCTGCCAGGGTGACCAGCGACTTGACGTGCTTGTCCTTCCAGGTCTGGCTCTGCAGCTGGAGGAAGGTCAGGGCCAACAGGCCGCCCATGCTGTGGGTCACAATCACAGCACTCTGCCCGTTCCGCGCCACCGTCTCCTCAATTAGCGCTTTCATTTTGACAAAAACCTCCCCCAGCTCATCTAAATTGAATTAATTTAATTAAATGAAAGTTTTAATTTGAAATATTGAAATCGCGTTCCTCGTTGCAAGTGAAAAATTGAAGGAAAACTGACCCAAATGTGCTCATTCAATTTCTACTATAATTTGTGTTCATTAAATTGAATTTCCATTTTTTTTTTTTTTTTTAATTTTCCCCTCACTAAGTTTTTTTTTTAATTACCAGCAGAACGCCTTTTTGGGTCAGTTGCCCATTCATTTGATTTTATCAATTTTCTCTTGCAATGATGAACCAGGTTTCAATTTTTCATGAAATACACCTGGATTGATAGCTTTCAATGTTAATTATATGAAATAAATTTTATACAATTGATTTTCATATTAATAAGAACAATAAATAATTAAATATATTAAAAAATGAAGATAAAAAATAAATAATGAAATAAATCTTAATATTACAGATCACTTTCGTATAAATTTAAGTTTTGAGCACAAAATTGAATTAAATTACTGGGCGCTTTCCTGAAGTCGTAAGGCACCCCGTGCAAGTTGACGCCTCTCGAGTAGTTGAGCTTTTTCACTAAAATGTCAGCAATGGGGTTGAAATACTTGGTGGGCGACAATTCCGTCGGGTCGAGCCATTCAACGCTGCTCGTGTTTCCGAAGCCTGGAATTCTTGTTTCCACGCCCGGAGAGTTGCTGGTCGTCCGTGTTGTGTTGTCGTACACCAGACGCATGTTGTCCACCTAGAAAATTTGAATTTTAGTTTTTAAAAAAATAAGATCTTTATTGTTGCTTCAGAAAATTGCTTGAAAAGCAATTTTTCTTTAAATAAGAGCTGAATAAGAGAAGAATTTCACAAGCTAAAATCAATTCATTTATTTTAGTTTTTTTTTTTTAATTTAACCTAAATCATCTGTTGTAAATAATAATAATAGCTGGACTAAAAAGAAAAATGGATTTTATTGTTTTAACGACTTTAGATGGCTTCTTAAAGAGTCCTGTCTTGTCTGACGTAGTGCGTGACTTTATTCTGACGTCTGAAGAGATGCAAAAATATAACACAGAAAAAAAGTTGTGTTATGTAACTCACATTTCTTTGGTATTGTATTTTTTATTTTAGTCATTTCCCATTTAAAATCAAATAATAAATAAATTGTTGCAAATAGAGTTCTTTTCCGATCAAAAGTGAATTTAAATAATTAACTTACCAAACAATCAATGACGACGGGGACGAGCAGCTCCAGGTTGAGCCATGTGTTGAAAAAGTCGCCAGTCGTTTTTTCGCAAAGATAATGCACCACCTCAGTCTTGTTTAGTCTGGCGTCAATTTGGCTTCCTCCGTCTCCAGGCACTGCACCAAAAATCCAATAATAAATAAATAAATAAAAAAATTTACTTCTTTGCAAGCACACAATTATTTTTTAAATGATTTTTTATTGAAGAAAAGGTTTTTAATTTTTTATTCTGTATATCTGAATGAAGATTAAATCATAATAATATTTTATCTGGATTAATTAAATAATAATATTTATCAATTTTGATGATAAGTTATTGGGATGATTATTTGTGCGAAATTTGAATATAAAAATTATTCACTGGGGCCGCGTATTGATCGACTCGGAGCGAGCGATTAGATTACAGAGTCAATGCACGGATTTTTCCACGAACGGCGCAATTAATCAATTAAATGGAACTCACCCAAAATGACGGGGTGTCTGATGGGCGCGGGGTCGACGACCCTTGCACTCGAACCCGCCGACACCGCAAAGACGAGCAGCAGCACAAAGTCCGAACCGTTCATCTTGCGTCCGCCGCCGCGACTTCTCGCTCTTCACCTTTCTTCAGCGATCGATCTCTCGGCCCAGCTGAGCTGCGGACACGTGACTCGCTCTCTCACACGCACGCAAAGAATAGAGTTGCGAGGCCGAAATGTGAAGAAAAAAACTGACAAGGAAACCCCTCGGCGGTTTTCGGTGCGACGCAGAAAGAGCGAATCTCTCGATCGCTGCAAAGACCTTGTCACTTAATAATATTATTGGTCGCGCGCGCGGTTGCCTCATTATCGCGCGCTCAATGACTGCAGCGTCACTTGCGCGCGAGCCACTTGAGCAATTTTTATTGTGCGCGACATTCATCGTTCCATTTAAATGAAATATCCGCTGATTGCGCTTCTTTTATTTCAAAACTATTCCATGTTGTTTTCACTGTTCATCAAAGCTAATTGTTTCATATTTCACTCTTGTATAGCTTTGATTGCGCCTTTAAAAGAAATTCAGAATCTTGTTAAATTGAACGAAATGGAAAAAAAAAAAAATTATTATAACTTGTAACTCGATCCTTGATGACGAATATTTTAAGGCCAATAAAAGCCTGAAGAGCACCAATATTGCAAATTTTAATGCATTCCGGTCCTTAATAAACAAGCCAAAGCTGAGAGTTTTTCAAACGTGGCACGCCAGAAAATACTTTTACTTCCGTTTGTAAATTAAATATTTGCTTGTGTGGATCCTTTTTAATTGTGATGTAATGGCAATTATGTTTTTCATTGTGGATTTTAGCATCATAATATAATTAATCGTAAAATGGCAATGATATTAAAAATCAGATTTTTTAAGAAATAATGTGCAGACAGATTTTCTTTATAGTTTTGAGATTTAACATAATTATGTGCTGCAGCTAATTTGTCTTCTTAAAATTGTACTTTTAAGACAAGATTCTTATACAGAATTATTACGAAGCTAGATTATTCACATTTTCTATACTTTTTGGATCTTTTTTCACATGGATTTTTTGAGAATATAATAAAACCTCCAAAATCAAATGCGTCATTGTGTTTGCAATGCGTTGGCAACAATTTTTTGCTTAGCAAAATGACGTGCTGTTGATGATGTCCATCAATATGTATCACGCGCACGTCCGGTGCTTTCGGTGTCCTGTCTCCGTGGTTGATGCAGCGCGACATTGGAAACTTCTTTATTGTTCAGTGTGGACAGCGCAATCATGACGAATGCACGCAGGCTTCTTATTTGCGGCGCTTTTTGCGTTTTCCTCTCTTTTCCGAATGTACGCCTGTTTTATTTTTTTTATTTTTACAAGCAATTTGTTCTGTTCAATGACATGAATTCGGTTTTTCAAATGTCAAAAGAAAAATAGTTATAAATGTTTTGAGTTTAAATTTCAATTCAAAATTGATATAGCTTTAAATTTTTCTAACTAATCTTTTGCGTAAATTTATTTCTCCAAAAGGCAATAAACTCGTTGGCTTTTGAGGACGTTGAACAAGGTGCGGATCATTAAAATTTCGTTTTTTTTATATTATAAATTGATTTAACGTTGTGGAAATGAAAGGTGGGCTGCGAGTGCGTCGCCAGGCCACTGACTCGACCACCACCGTCGATTCTTCCACTTCAACCACGGTCGACGCTTCTTCGTCTACTTCGGCGTCAACCACAGCTTCTGACGCCTCGTCGACGTCCACGACTGTGAGCACAACAGACGCTTCTTCAACGACGACCAACACTGCAAGTCCGAGCGGCTCTTCCTCGACCGACTCAACGTCCACTACAGTCGCAGGTGCCACCGTCAGCACCTCGCCAGGTTCGGGACACAAATTTAAAAAAATATTCGTCAAACCGTTTCATTGGATTTTTTTTCATTGTTTAGAGGAAAATAATTTTAAAATTAGGTCCAAAAATTTTGCTGATTTTTTAAATTTAAGGATCAAAAACTGAGAATTTTATTTTTTTATTATTCAATATTTTAAATTATGAAATAATTTGCATCTAAAAATAATAAATTGAAAATTCATAGCCTCGTCAACAGCAAGCGCAAGTGCGACCTCAACTACAGGTGCAAGCGGCTCGAGCACTTCCTGTACTTAATTTTCCATGGCATCACGCGCGACCTTTTTTAACGATTGGATTTTCCAGCGTCACAAACAACAGCGACCGGAAGCACAACGACGTCCAACATCATTTTGGCGAAAAATCCGACGGCAGTCCTTTGCAGCGCGTTAGATTCCAAGGTCAATATATAAATTATACGAAAAATTGATTTTCCGATTTCCAACTTTTCATTTCGATTGGAAAAGCCGCTGGAAAGATGTTGCGAGCAGTCGTCAAAACTCGAGTTTTTCACGCCGAAACAAAAATTGGCTTGCAACGGCGGACAAAAGGCGAACAACCCTCAGTTGTTTTCGCAGACGCACCAATACGTGCTGCACAGAAAACACAACGCCCGCTCCAACTTCATCAACTATGCGGCCGAATCCAACTGTTAGTTTTGTCAAAATTGCGCATCAATCAATTCTATTTTAATTTTTAAAAAAAAAAAATAATAACAGCGAGAGCATTGGGACACCCCGCCGTGAGATATTGTTTTGACTAAAAACTTATATTTTGTTTTAATATATTTTTCTAAGTGTTTCTTTGAATGTCTCTACAACGACGCTGCGGTGGTGAGAATTTTAAAAAATTAACCGAAATTAAAGAAGCATGACGAATTGATATCGCAGTTGGAGAAAAACAACTCAGTCAACGTCCTTGACCTGGCCAACTACCTGAGCAAGAATTTGACCGAGGAATGGGTGCAGATAATTGCTGATGCCGTTGATAACTGCACTGCAAGCTTTGAAGGTTGGAATTAAAATATGGAATTGAGGAGAAACTTATTTTTCTTTTAATAGGGTTGCCCGTAAAGAGGGCCAAAAAGTATAATTCCGCTGGCCGACTTGTCCGTGAGTGCTCTCTGGAGCCATATTTGGTCCACCAATGCGTCCTCAGGACGATTTTGATTGTAAATTTAATTTTATTTAAAGCTTTAATTACGACTGATTAATTTTTTACTTGCAGAAATGTCCTGCCAAGGCAGCCACTTCTAGTAACACCAAATTTGAAACTAAATTTTTGTGAATTAAATCATGTTTTTTGCAGCCCCGTTTTGCTTGAACACGCGGGAAAAATTTAGATTGTGCGACCCAATGGTGACCTCGACCAACACCATGAGGATTCGCCCCAAGAAGAACTTCTACCGGGTGGTGCGAGAACGCAACCAATTTCGTGTTGTCGCCAACAATGTCCTGCAGCCCATCCTGGGCTGAGAATGAGTTTCAGAATTTGTGAAAAGTAAAACCACTCTTTCTTTCATATAAGTGCAACTTCATAGCAATTTTTGAAGTACTTCTTCTCTTTAATTTTGAAGAAGATTTTTACCTCATAAGCATTCATTGTATGATTTGGTCTGAAATTAGAAATAAATAAAAGGAAGAATTGTTAAATTTGAAGGAAACGTTGTTTAATTTCACTAGAATATATCTGAAAAATGTAAAGTGAAAATTTAAATAAATAAAAAAGTTGGAGATTTGAATTTTAAGTCAGCTTTTCCTTAGTCTTTTGAGAAATGTTTAAATTAACAATATAGTATAACTTCCAGCTGTGTAATGATTTAGACTAGTATAAAGATTAATTTTTTTAAATTATTTTGAAAAACTTGGCAAATTTTTGAGAAAACCATAGAACACAAAAACAATTTTTCAAAACCAAATTTTACAATTGCACGAGAAATTTATCAACAAATTAATTTTCATAAAAAATTCTACCACAAAGAAAAAGAATACTTTTAATTAAAAGAAAAATCGATGCAATTTGCCCGACGTTGGCGTTGGGCCGGTTGCCTACTCTCCACAGTCGCAGGCGCTAGGAGCAGAAATCTTGTGTTGGTCTCGGGGTGGTTGGAGGTCGGGGGCGCGTGCGCGGGCGGGGGTTGGAATTGTCGGATGCTGGGGCGGCGGCCGATCGATCGATCTCAGTCAGAAGATGCGGCGGCCGTGGTGGCTGGTGCTGCTGCTGTGCGGGGCCGTGGCCGCGGGGCCCGAGCGGCCCAGGTCCTTCTACCAGCCCACCAAGAACCCGTCGCTCTTCAACATCGGCGGCGTCCTCAGCGGCAACGACAGCGCCTCGCACTTTGACAAGATCATCGCCGTGAGCTCAATTTTTTTTTATTTATAAAAAAACAAAAAGCAAAAAATTGAGAAATTTGATGAACGTGGCCTACATTTCCATCGGGATTAAATTAATTAACGGAAATATATCTTCACTTTTTAAAATAGTTTAATTTAAAGAGCATGGAAGAAAAAAATAGCAAAGGAGTTATGATTTGTTGCGCACACCTTTATCGACTGCAGCTATGAGGGCTGTTGGCAGGCGCTCCCTCCAGTTTGCATCATCACTTGATGCGCACTTGGCTCAATTTAAACGATTTAAACATTAGATTACAGACTTCAAACAAACACGCAAACTAACAATTATCTGACAAATAAGAAAGTTATATTCATTTGATTTTTATTCTGTTTTGAAATTAAAACAAAAATCAAATTTTAATTATTTGAAGATTTTAAATGCCAATAAGCCGAGTTATCGTTAATTAATTTTCCGAATATTAAATTTTGCTCAAAATCCAATTATTTTTATGTAATTAAGTAGAATTTGTTTAAATAAAATGTACATTTTGAATAAAGCCTTTTTGGAAAAGCTGCATGAAAGTTTGCAAGATTGAGTGGGAAGTGAATTATTTTGCATGATTTCCTTGAATATTGAAAAATTCAATCAAATTAGGCAGTTTCCGGGCTCATTTGTATAGAAATCTGTAATTTTTTTTTCATCGGCTCCACTATTTTTTATATTACTATCATTAGATCTGAGATCGTTTGATGAATTTAGATGTATGTATGTACATGAGAAGCAGAAAATAAGATTTGCAAGACGGTTGACAAAAACTTTTCCATTATGACTCGCAAAATATTTTGTTCAAAAGCCAGATTTTTAGCAAATTTCTCAATTTTAACATTTTATGCAAGAAAATTATACTTTCAAGGGTTTAAATAATTAAACTGATTTACTTTTCTTCCACGTAAATTGAAAAAGTGTCATTTAAAATAAAAAATGCATAAAATGGAAAAATATGGTTGTTCTTAAATTAAATTGATTTTAATGAAAATGAAATTATTATTTTTGTAGCACTTGAACTTCAACAACGAGTACGTGCAGCGCGGCAACACGTACAGGGCCGAGGCGATCCAAATGGACGCGAACCCGATCCGGACGGCGCTGAACGTGTGCAAAAACCTGATCTCGAAAAGGGTGTACGCCGTGATCGTGTCGCACCCGCAGACGGGCGACCTTTCGCCGGCCGCCGTTTCCTACACCAGCGGTTTCTACCACATCCCCGTCATCGGCATCTCGAGCCGCGACTCGGCCTTTTCCGACAAAGTAAAAACGAACATTTTTTCTTTTTGATCAAATTAAATTATCATGAAAAATTTCGGCAGAACATCCACGTGTCGTTTCTGCGCACGGTGCCGCCGTACTCGCACCAGGCCGACGTGTGGGTCGAGCTGCTCAAGCACTTGTCCTACCTCAGGGTCATTTTCATCCACAGCTCGGACACGGACGGCCGCGCCCTCCTCGGCAGGTTCCAGACGGCCTCGCAGTCCTCCGAGGACGACGTCGAAGTTCGCGTCAATGTGAGTCACTTTTTCAATCAAAAAACTTTCACAAAATAATATATTCACAATGTTTTAATTAAAATTTCTTCCGTCATAAAATTTGTGACGCAGTTTTTCAATGTTAAAATTTCTTATTGTTTTTAAATCGCAGAGTTATGATCTATTAGTATGGAAAAGAAAGTTTTCTACCCGGAAAAAATGCATATGTTTTCTGACAATTCCCTTCTGCTACCCTTTCTAGGTAAAAACGAACCTTTGATGGGTGGCGCATTTTTTTAATTTTTCTACTTTTTGTCAAAACATGAGAATAACGTCAATCAATAGGAAATTTAATTAAATTTAAATTAGATCACTAAGTTTGATAAATTAGACAATTTTTGGTGTCAAAAATTTCAAATGTTTGAAGAAAGCTCGGCTTTTTAAATTTTTTTTATTGGTTTTTCAGGTCTAGCTTCTCTGTTAAACGTTTTACAGAAATTATTTCCATACAAAACTTGTAGATAATTCAATTTAGCACACTTTTTGTGTCTTAAATTTTCTTGTAAATCCAAAGCGGCAAAAGAAATAAATGCGGAAATGCTGCAAATTTCCGCGCAATTGTTGAAAAATCAAACACGGATCAAAAATATTATCGCGCAATGATGCTCAACTATACATAGTGAATTTCCATTGAATATTCTAAGCGTATTTGAACTTTAAAAAATATATTGAAATAATTTATGATATGATAAATTGGATAAATTCATATTGTATTTCTTTATGATCAGGTTTAACAAAAGAATATTATTTATTTCCAATTATTGATCTACTGAGATGTTTATTTTCATTTAGTGAGTATTTTTGTTAAATATCTCCAAGCAATGCATTTATATTATTATTCAAATAATTTAGTTATTAAATATAAATTGAAGACTTTATTTGATAAGACCAAGAGCAATAATTCACAAATGTTGAGCAGTTTTCGTAAAAAGAATATTAAATTATTACTTTGTTTGCTGCTTTAAAACAGCAGATTATTTGGTAATCTGCGTAAAGCGCAGTACATCCAATAAATTAACACAACGATATTAAGTTAACACATCAAAGTACAAAAAAAATGATAAAAAAATAAACGACACAGTTGCCTACTTTTTGGTCAAAGCGTAAGGTCGAGGGGCTGGTTCCTTAGGGTTGTAGCCTGCCAGGAGCGAGTTGAGGATTCTGTTCAGCGTCACATTGACCTCCACTTTGGTTTTGTTGACGAAAGTCTGGCAGATCGGACAGCACGCCTTGCTGCCATCCTTGAGCCACTTCTTCATGCAGTGCTAGAAATGCAAATTTCAGTAAAAATTTCATCTTTGAAAGAAAAAGTAATTGAATTCATACCAGGCAGGTATTGTGGCCGCAATTCATTGTAAATGGATCCTTCACCACCTCCTGGCAAATCTGGCAAGAAAACTGTTCAGCCAGAGCCTTGATGAAGTCCTTTGAAGAAGAAAAATTAAATCAATAAACAAAAAATAACAACGAATCTTACTGGGTATCCCAGGTTTAGAGAGTGCAACAGATGATCCCAAATTCTTTTGTTCAAAACATCCATTTCCACCAACTGTTTGATCTCGGGTTTCAGAACATAAGGATTAACTGAGGTTTGCTTGATCTGCACTCCCTCCATTGGCACCTTCCTTTTGAAATTCTTCTCCTCATCAATCTTCAGTTTGCTTCCCTGAAATTAATATAAATTTAAAGCTGTAATTTTCACCAAAAATTTATGAAATAAATACCTCGAGGAATCCCACATTCATTTCCTTCATGAACTTCATTCCACTTGAGGACCATGGAGGAGGCTCAGAGTCATCTCTGCGAAGTTCAAACTTCCACATGACATTGCCGCCAGACGTGTCTTTGAAATACCTGACGACCTTGTAAATCCCATCATATCTATGAAAAAATAATCAATCAAATTCTTTTCCAACAAAATTGGGATTAAATGCAGAGAATTAAATTTCAATCCGAGACAATTTTTAAGATACAATAAATAATCGTCATTTTAAATTTTAATTGCACTTAAACACTGCACTTTTAAATTGGCAATGATCAGTTTTATTACCTGTAACCTTTGTCAGGGGCGTACTTGGAGATTTTGCCCAGTTTGTATCCCCGGACAACTCGGATGGGAAGACCTTGACGCCAATCTAATGATTTGGCTCCATTTTCCTCATTCAATTCGGCATGGCATGAAAGTGCCAAAGCCCTGTTGGTACAAATCATTGAGATACAATTTTCAGTACAAATCAATCGACTCACAAATTGTTTCCTTTCAACTCTTGAGAAAAGCTCTGCTGCTTGTTGATTCTCTTGTTGTTGCTCAAGTCCCGGCCACCACTGCCAGACATGACGAAGCTGGTTCCCTCGTCGTAGTCACCTTGATAGCCACCCGAGAAGCAGACGCTCTGCACTCCAGTGGCAGGTGTTCCACAAATTCCACCAACTGGTGGACGATGCACGCCGTAGCTGCAGATCTAATTTTGAGATAAATAGTTTTAAAATTGATATACTTTTTGACTTATGAAAGTTTTACGTCAAGTCTTGAAATCCAGAGCCTTCCAGAGGGAACTCCAGGAATCTTTCCGAAGTGGTCCTTCGGGACAACGCAGAACTTGTCAATGACAGCGGCTGTGGCGAGTCCCCTGCCCCAGTCTTTCTTCCCTTCTTTGATTTTGCTAATTGATTCCTCGGCCTTTTCCGTCTTCTTCTTCTTTGCCTTCAGGCCTTTGTCCTCCAGCTTTTTGTCATTGTTGCTGCACTTTTTGCAGAACCTAAGTTGGTTTTTATTCAAATTTTTTATTCAATTTAGTAAAATTCCATTTAGAAAAATACCAGTCTGTTTCTGGAATTTCCTCTAGAGGTGGAAAGATGCAATTCATGTGAAATGCATCTTCACACTCCTCGCAGATCAGTTGCTTGTCCTCGTCGTGTTTTCCTCCGCAAATGACGCAGCTGCATTTCCTGCACTTTGTGACTGGGTGTCCACGGCAGACTTTGCAAGCTACGAAGAGAGCAAAAAAAAATTGGCTTTTGGTAAAAATGTAAAATTTTAATTTTCGGAAACTCTCACGATCAACAAGAGAATAGGTGCAATTTAATTGTGTCCACTCTGATCTCGGCAGGAGCGTGGGCATCTTCACAGTCCTGAACATGTACCCAATCTTCTGATTTGGGTACGAGTCCGGTGTAGCTCGTACCAAGCCATACACCCTTGGAAATTGCCCTCTGCCTGGCTCAACTTTGGTGATGACAGTTTCAAACCTAGGAAAATAAATTATAAAATTTGGAAATCAAGATTTTGTTACACTTTACCATCCTTTGACTGAATTTGGGAGATGGGAGTACGCAAGCACTACCATGTCCTGCTTCAGGTCACAAGCACCATACTCTTCATTTCCAACGGGAAGCAAATTATCCAAAGGCATTGTCAAGTCTTCGCTTTTGCTAAAAATAATAATTTGGTTAAATATCGTATTTTTTTTAAATCAAAAATAAACTTACAATCCATCATGGATTGTGTAAGAAAATTTCCCACTAATTCCTGACTTAGGTGATTCATTTTCATTGGCGGTTTCTTCAATGGACACCAGTTCACCTTCCTGCCACTGACCCGTCTGTGGGTTTTTGTAGTACAGAAGGTCTCCGGGCTGCACAATAAAGTTGAAGTTTTGAAGTTAGTAAAATGGCCAATTACTGCGTTTCTTTACCTCAAAATAGGAGCAACTGGCTTTGAGTGCTTCAGGCTTTGTTTGGACCTTGTCATCTTTGACTGCTTCTGTAGTCGATTCCTTGTTGAGAGGAGAGAGGGCAGAGAGGGGCTGCTTATTCTTCACTCGGACGCCCACGACATCTAAATCCTTCAATTTGTAAATCAGCAATGGACTATCTTTGGTCATCTGCAGAAAAAAGTGCAGAGTTATTTCAATTTAAGCCAAATTTTACCAAAATACTTACAAATTGACCTTGGACGATGAGGTCGATGTTGGTGCTTGCGACGTTGAGAATCCGACTCGCCTCTTCCAGCAGTTGATGAACGTGACTCGATCTTGAAATCTCCACGGAATACTCGTCGTAACTTTTTCCGTTAAAAACTCGTAATTTTAGCAACATTTTTGATCCGTTCAGTGGAATCTGCTGGTGAGATGAAGCGGTAAAAAAGGATCATCACAAAACACGTGTTTACCTTTTGGCGACTGATCGCGAATTGAGCGGGAAAGAAAGGGGCGTGTCCGTCGTTCGAAGGGTGTCAAGGACAAGTCAAGGAGTTTGCAACTCAAACTCTCTCCTTGGATGTCGGGGAGATGAAAAGTTTTGTGTCAATTGTGACGTAAGCGGCTCGGATCAGGAGAGAATTGTGACGTCAGCGCCAGCCAGGCGAGCGAGGAGAGTGAGGGCAGCGCGCTTCCCTTCCCCTGCTCCACTTCCCCTTCCCCGCTCGCGCCCGCTGTTCGCTGTTCGCTGCCTGCAACCAACCCTTTGTAAGACCCACGGAGGCAAGGAATAAAAGGCCTTAATCTGCCGCTTAGACAAAATTATTTGCCATTTCGCCGCTCTCAAAGTCTCAAATCTGGTTCGTGGTTAATCCTAAGTGATCGGGTTATTAGGAGCTTTGTGTCGTATTTAGGTAAGAAGCCATTTCTTAGGGCAGCGCTGGCAGCACGGAAAATGCCGCACGTGCTTCATCTTAATATTTATGTTAATTTTAGAAAATCTGGCCAATGTGCTTTTAATTAAAAATTAAAAATATTGGTATGCAAAATAAAAAATTAATCTAATTCTTACTTTTTATCCTTTTATAAAAAAAAATTAGCATTATACGAGTGTTCACGAGGTTAACATTGAACACCTCATTTTTCAGCTTTTGCGCATTCATAACTTTTGCCACTTTGGATTTGGAAGAAAATGCTAAATACAAATAGTGTTCAAAGTTAAATTTCATAAAAGTTTTGTATGAAACATTTTTCTCTGAAATGTTTTCCAATAGAGCTAAGAAACCAATAAAATAGTGCCGAAACTTTAACCTTTGTTCAAACAATTTAAATTTTCAGCACCAAAAATTTTCAGGATTTGGTAAACTTGGCAAAAAGGCTTTGAAGCCTGATTAAGTTTGACATCGAATGGTTTTGGTCTTATTTTGGTACAAAGAAATAGAAAAATTACTAAAAAAAAATAAAAAAAAAAAAATGCGCCACTTTTCAAAGGTACTTTTGCGAGACTCTAAAAAAATGTGTCTCGATAAAGGTGAAATTTTCAGACTAGCGTGAATTTTTGCAGAATTACACTGGGCAAAAGTGCTTTTAATTTTTCAGTCCCTAAATTTGCTCATAAAAATCGCCGATAAATTAATTCTTAATTAAAAATCCCTCTTCTCAGGTTGAGTTAGTGATTGAGTTTGAGCCAGGCTTGGACAGCTTTGCAGAGCAGCTGCACGAACTCAAGGGCGCCCAGGCCAGGGTCTACCTCCTCTACGCAGGGTCAGCCCCTTTTAAACAAATTCTTATGAATTTTAAAACAAAAATTAAAATAAATTTTAAATTAATTTTGAATAAATAAAAAATGGAGCATTTTTAAAGTGACAATTATTTATAGGAAGGAGGACGCGGAGGTGATTTTCAGAGAGGCCGCCGCGCTCAACATGACGGAAACGGGCCATGTGTGGATTTTGACCGAACAGGCTTTGCAGGCGAAGAACGTGCCCGAGGGGGCGCTCGCCCTCAGCCTCATCAACGCCACCCACGAGTTTGACCACATCAAGGACAGCATGTGAGTGCAGCCAATTTGTAAATAATCAATTCTGTAAATCAATTAATTGTTATTCATTATATTTGGTGCTGAAATTTATTTCAAAATTCGTTTCAATTGAAACCTGTAAATTGTGTGGAATTAGTGATGCCGTCTCTGTTAAAATATAAAATTTTTTCTTCATATTAAATTGATAAAGTTTGAATTAATTTGTTGAATTATAGAGTTCAAAAAGTAATTTTAGTAAAATTTCTGTACATTATTTTTTTTTACATCATTTAGATTTCTGGAATTCAATCAGGGCCATGAAAAATGAATCAAGTTTGATTATTTGAAACAAAATCCATTTTCCCTGAAATATATGAAGAACGATTTTTTGCTTTTTTAATTAAGTCAGATGCTTATAATTTTGTGTATAATTTCAAATAAGTTCAAAAATTCAGTTGAAGAGAATTTCTGACTTTTTTCACCGTTTTTAGTTACGTTTTGGCGTCGGCGATCAGAGAAATGAACCGGACGGTGAACATCACCGAGGCGCCGGCAAACTGCGACGACTCGGCCACAATTTGGGAGACGGGCAAAACTTTGTTTGAGTGCGTCTTTGAATCAGAATTTATAATAATTTGTACCAAACATTAATTTTAAAAATCGCAGGTACATCAAGAAGCAGGTGTTGTTCAAGGGGGCGACCGGAAAGGTGGCGTTCGACGACAACGGCGACCGAATGTTTGCCGAGTTCGAAATCATCAACGTGCAGGAGGATCAGAGACTGGTCTCCGTCGGACGCTACTTTTTCCACCAGGTCGGTTTTTTGCACTTGGAAGTTTTGCAAAATTTGTAATTTTTCCAAAGGATTTGGACCGGATGTCGTTGAGGTTGAGCGAAAAGAAGGTCATGTGGCCTGGACGCCAACGGAAGAAGCCCGAGGGATTCATTCTTCCCACTCACCTCAAGGTTGGTGTTTTTACTAAAAAGTTGTAATTTTTTAAAATAAAAATAATGAATGAAAAAAAAACAAGGTGCTGACCATTGAGGAAAAGCCATTTGTCTACGTCCGAGAATTGACTGGAGCAAGTTTGGACGCGCTCGAGTGTTTGCCAGACGAGGTTCGCTGCCCACTTTTCAACACCACGTCAGAACACGGTGAAAATTTAATATATTGAATGAAATTTAAATGCAACTCTTCTTGTTTTTTAAAGAGACGGAAAAGGTCTACTGCTGCAAAGGGTACTGCATCGACCTTCTGATGCAACTTTCCACGACCATCAACTTCACGTTCAACCTGGCGCTGTCTCCAGACGGCCAGTTTGGCTCGCACATCATCAAAAACACCTCGGGTAGTTTTCATGATAATGGAATCAACTTTTTTTCAAACCCTAATTTTCAGGTGGAGGGAAGAAGGAGTGGACGGGCCTGATAGGGGAGCTGGTGTACGACCGCGCGGACATGATCGTGGCGCCGCTGACCATCAACCCTGAGCGCGCCGAGTTCATCGAGTTCAGCAAACCGTTCAAGTACCAGGGCATCACGATCCTGGAGAAGAAGCCGTCGCGCAGCTCGACCCTGGTGTCCTTCCTGCAGCCGTTCAGCAACACCCTGTGGATCCTGGTGATGGTGTCGGTGCACGTGGTGGCGCTGGTGCTGTACCTGCTGGACCGCTTCTCGCCGTTCGGCCGCTTCAAGCTGGCCAACTCGGACGGCACCGAGGAGGACGCGCTCAACCTCAGCAGCGCCATCTGGTTCGCGTGGGGCGTCCTCCTCAACAGCGGCATCGGCGAGGGCACCCCGCGCAGCTTCTCCGCCAGGGTGCTCGGCATGGTCTGGGCCGGCTTCGCCATGATCATCGTCGCCTCCTACACCGCCAACCTCGCCGCCTTCCTCGTGCTCGAGCGCCCCAAGACCAAACTCACCGGCATCAACGACGCCAGGGTAACGAAAAACACCTCCATTTTTATCAAATTTTTCTTCTCCTAAATTCAATTTGAGCGAAATAATATAAAACACCTTCAGCCTTCAGATGGTAATTTTAACCTAATTTATATAGGTAGGTTTAAATAAAAACTTTTGTCTTCAGAGGCTTTCAGTCCTTGAAGAATATCTAACAATAAGGGCAATGAAGCAAAACAATTAAAAATTAAAAGAAAGCGCCAAAACTTCTATAAAATTAAAAAAAAAAAAAAAAAATCTGTTAAAATCAGACCAAAAATTTTCATTTATTTCTTTGTTTTAATTTTTTAATAATTTTGATTAATTCAATTTACTGCCAAATTCTAAAAATGTAGGAAATATGCCAGATGAATTGAGACTTTGAGTGGAAAGAACTCAATAAACGTGGCTGAATTTGCTTTCCCTGCAAATCTTGTGCAAGCGACTACATAATCAATTGGGGAAATTATATGCAGATGTGACGTTTTTTTAGAAATATAAACTTTTGAGAAAAAAAAGTAGCCAATTAAATTTTGCACAGTTTCTTTCAAAGGCCTCATGGTGTCAGAAATTTTATTGCTCTCGTATGGAAGACTTTAAGTCGAAATATAAAATTTATTTACATAGGATAAAAATTTTTTGCATTTTTCTCAACATAGCGAATAGATTGGAAATTTAATTTTTAACTCCGAGGCGTTCTCCGAAGCCCATATCGCGAGGCGTTTGGAGCCAGCCCTAGAAAAACTTTGTTACCAAGTGTACAGATTTATAAAAAATTGATTCTAGTTACCAATAAATTTACTGCTTTATTTACCTCTCAATTTAAAATTTAACAGGGTTGTGTTCAATATAGTGTTCTTTTATCTACAAAAATGTAAAGAAGAAATAACTTTTATTGTGGGAAATATCTTACGTCAGAAGTCAGAACACAAGTAACCAATGCACAGGACATGGGCATCGGAGCGCCTCGGAGGGCCTTGCACGGTTGTGGGCATTTCATTTCTTCTGGCATATTTCTTTTAAGACTTTTACTTCAATTTTGCACAAACTCGCAAGTTTCGAGATCTTAATTTGCAGCGCTCTCATATTTAGTAAAGAAAAAGAGATTATTGAATTTAAATACTAAAATGGAATCAATATTCTAATGGTAGATGAATTATGAACCTAAAAACAGGCTTTTTTTATAATTTACAATTTAATTATATTGCTACTTAAATTCTTAAAAATGTTTCACAAAAGTGGAATAACTCAATTATTTTGCAGTTGAGAAACACAATGGAGAACCTGACCTGCGCCACCGTCAAGGGCTCAGCTGTGGACATGTACTTCCGCAGACAGGTCGAACTGTCCAACATGTACCGCTCCATGGAGGCAAACAACTATGACACCGCCGAACAGGCCATTCAAGATGTCAAAAACAGGTACAAAATTAATCATTAAATAAATTTACTATGAAAATTAAAGGGATAATTATAAAAATAAGTTTCAATTTTTTAAATACTTCAAAAAGTGAAATAAATTATTAAACTAGATAACTTATGATTGTTAATATTGTTTAAAAATTAATAAAATTTTAAATAACTAGTTTTTTTTATTAAATAAATCTTTTATGCCATTTTTACTTCTCTTTTAAATCTTTATCCAGTTTTTATGCAAATTGTCTCTGCAGATTTTGTAATTTTCAACAAATTAAATTCTAGGAAGCTGATGGCTTTCATCTGGGACAGTTCTCGTCTTGAGTTCGAAGCGGCTCAGGACTGCGAATTGGTGACCGCGGGTGAACTTTTCGGACGCTCAGGATACGGCATCGGTTTGCAGAAAGGTTCTCCGTGGGCGGACGCCGTCACCCTGGCCATCCTCGACTTCCACGAAAGTAAAAATATTTTTCCTCTTTTTTTTTGAAAAAGAAAATCCTGACTTTTGACTCACTCAGGCGGGTTCATGGAGTCGTTGGACAGCAAGTGGATTTTCCTGGGCAACACGCAGCACTGCGAGGGCGACGAGAAAACGCCCAACACCCTCGGCCTCAAGAACATGGCCGGCGTGTTCATCCTGGTGGGCGCAGGCATCGTGGGCGGCGTCGCCCTCATCGTCATCGAGATGGCCTACAAGAAGCACCAGATCCGCAAGCAGAAGCGGATGGAGCTGGCGCGCCACGCCGCCGACAAGTGGCGCGGCGTGATCGAGGTAAAGCACCGCCGGCGACTCATTCGCGCCCACATCCTCAGCAAATACTAAAACACACACGTTCAACTAAAAAATAATTTTTGAAAATTATGCTAAATCAAGAAAGAAAAGAAAAAGAGAGGAATTTGTGACATTCTCATCATTTAAATCACTTTTTTTTCATAAACTAAATAATATGCTACTAAATAATCAAATATTTGTCTCAAATACTAAAGATGTCTTTAAAAAATACACACAAGGGGACTGTTCGAAAATGATTGAATTGGCCTAAATGTTTGGTCCTGTAATTAATTTAAGTATACTTGTATAGAAATCAAAGACTTTTTTAATTTGCATTTAAAGAAAAGTCAAAATTCAAATATGTTTGCTTCTGATGATAATTTTGATCTGTTCTCTTTGCAGTCTAGGGAACTTTTTATTCTGAACAAACAATCTTTAGTATTTTTTAGTAAATTTTGCTTCATTTTAGTAACTTGGCTTATTTTCAAGATTTTCTGAAATTTTGGGCCAAAGTTAAAAAAAAAATATATGGTTTTTTGTGCTCAATATTGGAAAAATTCGTGAATTGTTGAACAAACTTGTAGCCAACAAGGTAACTCCTTTTATTTTATAAAATTTTACATAATATACCAAAATGTGCCAAAGTCGAGTATCGAAAGCCGCTGTGGCCATAAATTGCAGAAAAAATTAAAATAATGCCATTCTGGAAATCATCCACCAAGAGTAAAATTTTTATAGCTTTAGACAAATAAGATCAAGAATTAATTCAATTATTTTTTAGAAAAATCGACTTCAAACTTTAACTTGCAATTTTTTGACCTACAATAAATTTCAAAGGAAAGTTGTTCAGAATAAAAAGTTTCGCTGGAAAATGAAGCAGATCAAAATTCCCACTAGAGGCAAATTTATTTCCAATTTTGAATTTTTCAAAAAACGCAATTTCAAAAACATTGCCCAAAATTTTGTTCACTTTTAACTCTTAAAACAACATTTAGGCCAATAATTTCCTATCAATCATTCTTAGATAGTCCCAAAGCTTTTTAGCTTGATAAATTAGCAGTGCATGTTTATAAGTATTTAGTTTAAAATTAGCAATCTGTGTGGCAATTTTATTCAAATATGATATTTGCTTGCTTTCAACGTTTAGTCGCATGAATTTCTTTTTCCTTTTCCGAGCTTCACTTTAATTTTCGCTGTGCATCCTATTTTGCATAAACACGCAGCATGGTGCTTTATACACACTCAGAATATATATTATATTGAAACGTCACACCAAAGTAAACGTAAAAAGGAGAAAGTAGCCAGTAAAGAAAATGGAATTTGGCGAGGGAATAAAACTTCAATCCTCCGGCCTCGGTTGAACAAAAATTAAAGTGTTTCCTATAATTAAAGAATTAAAATTTGAACTGCAATCAGAGCCAGCGGTATTTGGAGTAAAAATCCGTGAGAGAATTTTGTGATCCCTAGAAAGGAATTAAAGGAAGATAAAAGTCCCTCCAGTGCTTTTAACGCAGAGATATTATATTTGATCCAAATATTGCTCAATTGGCCACAACTCCAATAATAAGGTTTTTGAAATAGCTGCATAATTATTATATAACAGAGAGAGGACGATTTACCAGTTTTAATATTATATATACCAAAGTAGATGACAATAAAAATGAATTTAAACTTTTACAAGGAGACGAATTAACGGGGAAAATCATCAAAGGTCTTTCAAATTAAAGCACCCAGCACACTTGATGGCATTTCTAGAGTTCAAAAATATTAAATTAAATAGTTTTTCCTTAATATGCAAAGATTTTATTAAAATTTCTATCTCAACTACAATTTATTACTCTGTTTCCTTTTTTTAACATTTCCTCACTCCATCTGTCATATTAAAAAAACACTTAAAAATTCCAACTCAAAAATGTCAAATTTTGGAAATAAATGTGACATCGTCGGAGGCATGCGTGAGATTCTGATTAAGTTTGTGATTGCTTCGGTCATGAGAATAAAAATGTCCTGTTGGCAAACCGACTTTTCCGTTTCTTCTTTCTTTCGAATTCTCCCCTGCTCTCGGTACGTGTGTGGTTGATTTTTGAATCTTCTCTTATTCTCTCTAATTTCGGTTTTATATTTTATTGTGCATGCGGAGTTTGAATCATATATTTTTGGAAAAGCACAAGACAGCGGAAGAAACGTGCGTGTGTTGTGTTGATTGCAGAAGCGGAAGACGCTGCGAGCGACGGCCGAACGACGCAAGGGCGGTCCGAACGGCGTCGAGCGCTTGTCCGTCGAGGGCCTGCAGTACCTGGCCGCCGGCGGCTCCGGCTGGCCGTCGCCCCTCTCCTCGCCCCTGCGCCTCCGCGGCCACCGAAACAGCAGCACCGCCGACGACGACGTCACCATCGACCCCGAGAGCTCCGTGCCCTACTGAGCCCCTATACCCTTTGGCCTACAAAGTTTTTAAATATCACTGTTTTCTCTTTTGTGGTGTAAAAAATGAAATTTAAGGAAATAAATTAAAATTTTAACCCTCATTGACGTCCTTCGAGTAAGGTTGATGGTAAAAGAAGTTTAATCAATATAGCTGTTGATGGATGTAAAAAAATTTAAATTTAAAATGGAATGAAATATATTAAACTAAAGACCTTTTAAGGCAGATTCTATGTTCTGGAAAATAATACAATATAAATTTTTTTTGTGCAAATTGTAGATTTGGAAGAAATAAAACCTATGTATTCATGTTGAACTTTTATTTTTTTTTGTTTTTATTTACTTTTGTGAAAAAACTTGGTCCTTTGCTAGTGGAACTAATTAGTTTGCAGGTATACAGACAATTGTAAATGATACATGCAAGTTAATTTTTTGTGCGAATAACATTTTGTTTGCTCTTTCTATTTATTAACTTGGTCGTCCCTCCTGGCTGTTGCACTTTGACTTACCAATTTATAGTTATAATGCAATTATGGTGTTAACTTTTTCAGAAATATATCAAACAAAAACAAGTGCCGAGATTGCTGCAAACCATGTATAAAGTGTAGCAATTATTAATTAAAGCAGGGTGAAGTAGAGCTTCCTAAACACGGTAAGAGCCTGATCTTCTGGGGCGTCATCAAGTTTGTCATCTTGAACATACTGGTCTGAAAATTTGATATTCTTGAAGAGCTTCAAGGAACTAGGATCATTCCACTTGGGGATATCAGTCATCACAACACTCAATGGCCTCTCAAATCTGTAGTAGCAACTCTCTTTGAAAGTGACACTCATCTCAAAGGTGCCTCCTTTGGGGACGAGGACGTTCAGGCCAAAGTGAACCCAAGAGTTGGTCACAAATGGGCTGCTAGTGGTGGGTGCCAATTTTTCTTCTGCACCCGAATATTTCATATCGCAGCTGCTGACTTTGACAGAGACATCTAGATTTTTGTCATACGCGATATGTTCAGCAAATGAATCCAGGCTGTAGAAATAATATGTAAATTAATTATAGATTAAAAAGTATTTAAAAATAGCTCTGATACCTGTTTTTCTCATCTTTGAAATTACTCAAGATGGATTCAGGAGGGTCGATCATTTGGCAGAAAATGTCAAAGCCACGGATGACGATGAACTCGCTTGCCTCAAAGGAAAAGGTGAAGACCTCCGTGTCTTGTACCGGAATTCGGTGCTCAGCTTCTAGAGTGTCCCTCAAGCTGACGGGCTTCAGGTCAGGAAGCAAGGTGAAGGTCTTCATCTTCACTCTACACCTTGGTGTCTCAATTGGACAAATGCTCTCAGGTGTAGAAGGTCCAGTAGGAAAAAGCAAACAGGGATGGGGTTCATGCTTTTTGAAAAAGAGGAAAGTTTTTTCTTGGTCTGTCAAAAACTCTGAAAGAGCAGAAATTTGCTCCTCGTCCAGGGTAAGCAAGCGCAGGTTTGGAAGGGCAGACCGAATCAACTTTCTGAGTTTAATAATTCTTGGTTTTAGAACATACAAAAGAACAAAAGTTCTGTATTTATCTTACCTTTTATCATCATCACTGTTCTTTGCACTGGCTAGCTTAAGACAAGCATGGACAAGGTCCGATTCAGAATCGATGTCCATTTCTGCACTAATTTTCAAAAATGAAATCAACGTCTCTTTGCTGATCCCAAGGAATGATTGGTGGTTCAGGCATTCCATTGTTCTTTCGCAAAAGAACTGAAATTTTTTGTTTCTTAACAGTTTTAACAATTTAACTTCATAATAAAATTATACCTTTTCACATGGTTCAGCCACAAAACGGCACAAGTTGTTCATTTCGTAAATTTTCCAAACTTTGTCCACATCAAGGTATTGTGACATGAACTCCACACTAACGGTGCCAAGCTCTGTCATCAAAAACTCGTCAGCCGACCTGGCCAACAGCACCGCCTCCTCCACATTGACAGGAGGGGTGAAGAGTTGAAAGAAATGAGCAAACCTAAATTTTTTTAGGGATATGGTTAATTACACTAACATTGAGAAAAATGCTTGGGAAATTACTCAACGACCATCCGGAAAATGCGGGGCTCCACGTGCTTCACTCGAATGGGCCCTGGGGGTGTCAGGGGGCTTCTGAAAAGTCCCTCAAAATACTCGCTCGCAGCTTCCAAGTCAAACTTATTGCCGTGAATTGCCTGAACCAATTATTTAAATTACATACACAAATATCTCTGGTTTTATATACCACAGCCGTGGATTCATCACTGCCAACAAGAAAAACGCAATCCGTTCTTTCTCCCTTTTCCAGAGCTTCCAGTTTTCTCTCTCGAGCTACTCCAAGTTTCTTATTCCCAGCACTCTTTAATTCCACAGAATGTTTCTCTTTCTCTGGTTCAGGTTTAGTTTCCATGACTTTCCTCTCTCACCACCACTCTCGCCTCTCGTCTTGTGTGCTGTGTTTGTGGGGACAGAAATTATTATTATTAAAAGGGACTAAATTTACATAAACGTTGAGAAAAGTGTATATTAACATTGCAAAATAAATGAAATTAAATTTTATGTATGTAAATAAACGTGTGGTTTTGGTTTTTTATCATGCAAATATTATAGATTGACAGCAAGAGAACATTTTTACAAAATGATACAATCGTTGAAAACAAAAACTGGCTAATATTCAGCTAGTCTGTATGAAATTCTTCACGCCAATCATCCTAGATGTATCGCATTAAATTAGCTCTTTAATCCATGCAAATGCAATACATTACCTAAAAATCTGCTCCAAGGCCTCTAGGCGGCCGAAAAACGCGAAGTTTCTTTGTTGATTGTTTTGCGAATTGCGATTTTGACGGAAATTCACACCACGCCCCCGCAATCGCCGGAATCAGCGCATTCTGCCGGCAAAGGTAAAAATGAAATTTTAGAAATTTAAATTTTCCAAATTACAATTTCTGTATCAATTGACCGAGAGGAATGGATAATAATAATCATAGATAAATTTGATTAATTTGTTGCACCCATGGATGCAAGGATTATTGATATTATTCAATGAAGCTAGTAAAAATTATGGTGTAAAATCCTTTTCAAAAAATGTACCTTCTGACAAAAAAAGAACAAAGTGCAAAAATGCGTGCTTAAACATGCCTAAAATAATACTTAATCATAAATATAAGGCTTTCGGATGAAATTTTGGTTGCATCAATTGATTGATATACCTTAACCTAACCGACTTAGCTTTATAATTACAATTTATTCTTAATTCTTGGCCTGCAAAGTTTACACAACTGTTTCTTTGTGGTGAAAAAAGAAATTATTATTAACAATAAATTTGTGCACCCTGTGATGTCCTTTGAGGAAGGTTGATTGTAAAAAAAAATCAATATCTGTTGGTCAATGTTCCAAAAAAATACTATAAATGAGAATCTTGAAATTTTAAACTGAAAACCTGCTTTTTTTAGTTTTGACATTATATTTTATATATAATTTTCAGAAAATAAGGCTAAAAAATGTATAAGAGCAGATGTCTGTCAATCCAAGTGAACTTTGGCAGGGTCAACCGATCATTACCAAATTTTACAGGGTGATAGACCATATTAAGAGGTTTCCAAACATATATAGGTTTACCCCAATATCTCAAAATTTCCGGGTTTTACGGGCCATTCAAATTTGGATTTTGAAAATTTTTAAACGTCTGTATCTCGGCTTTCCGTGGTCGTAGAACAAAAAACTTGGGTGCTTTGGAATCCTCTTATTGCCCTCTACAACTTTGCTTTGAAGTGCAAAATAGTAGGTCACAGGTCAAGGTCACTTCCGGTGACCTCGTGACCTTTGACCTCAAATTTGAGGGTGAGCCGTCACTTTTTTCAAAATTCTGAGATAGCCATTTTGTAGATCGCAAAATTTTACGTAGTATAAGAGAATAAAAAAAATGGGACCCCTCTTAGTTTTTTTAATTAAAAAATAAAACCAATAAAAAACGTGGTTTTCCGAGCTCTGAACTTGGAAAAAAAACTTTGAAGCTCTGTAACTTTTTATGTGTTAGAGATAGGTAAATTGTTTCAATGACAAAAAGTGTTTATTTTTAGACGGGCTATCCAACCATGTAACACACATACTGATCAGGTCACAAAAGGTCATTGACCCTGGTGACCTGTGACCTTGAAATAATTTTGTATGCAAGTATGATACATCGTTGGAAAGAGGACATTAAGAGAATCATTTTGGTACCCGGAATTTTGTAGTAGCTCAAATAGGAACGGAGTTATTGCAGTTTTTTTTAAATTAAAAACGAAAAATATTAATTATGGAGAACATTTAAACGTTAATAACTTCGTTCCTCTTTGAGCTACTACAAAATTCCGGGTATCAAAATGATCCTCTTAATGTCCTCTTTCCAACGATGTATCATACTTGCATACAAAATTATTTCAAGGTCACAGGTCACCAGGGTCAATGACCTTTTGTGACCTGATCAGTATGTGTGTTACATGGTTGGATAGCCCGTCTAAAAATAAACACTTTTTGTCATTGAAACAATTTACCTATCTCTAACACATAAAAAGTTACAGAGCTTCAAAGTTTTTTTTCCAAGTTCAGAGCTCGGAAAACCACGTTTTTTATTGGTTTTATTTTTTAATTAAAAAAACTAAGAGGGGTCCCATTTTTTTTATTCTCTTATACTACGTAAAATTTTGCGATCTACAAAATGGCTATCTCAGAATTTTGAAAAAAGTGACGGCTCACCCTCAAATTTGAGGTCAAAGGTCACGAGGTCACCGGAAGTGACCTTGACCTGTGACCTACTATTTTGCACTTCAAAGCAAAGTTGTAGAGGGCAATAAGAGGATTCCAAAGCACCCAAGTTTTTTGTTCTACGACCACGGAAAGCCGAGATACAGACGTTTAAAAATTTTCAAAATCCAAATTTGAATGGCCCGTAAAACCCGGAAATTTTGAGATATTGGGGTAAACCTATATATGTTTGGAAACCTCTTAATATGGTCTATCACCCTGTAAAATTTGGTAATGATCGGTTGACCCTGCCAAAGTTCACTTGGATTGACAGACATCTGCTCATAATCTTTGTAATTTATTTAACATAATTGCTCGCAATAATATCTATTCAAGAAATCTTTTGTTTAATTGCAGGTAGAATTAGCCTGCAATTTTACAAACGTCTCAAAATGTTCTTAGACACTAAAAAACAAAATTTGACAAAAGCATTCATAATAAATTAAATTTACTAGTGCTACATATTGGTTTCTAGATGAGATTTTTGCTTGTTTGCTCCTATTATTTGATAAAATTGGTCTCTGCTGTCTGTTGTAATTCAATTTACCGTATAAGATATAGCATAGAGATAATTTTGGTGTTAAACTTTTGCAAAATTAAAGTCCCTAAAATGAACAAGTATGACAAGTGAAGACAGAAGCAATCTAAATCAGGGTGTAATAGAGCTTTCTAACCACAGTAAGAGACTGATGCCGTGGGGCTTCAATAAGTTTGTCATCTGTATTGAAAAACAGGTCTGAAAATTTAATATTCTTGAAGAGCTTCAAGGAATCAGGATCATTCCACTTGGGGATTTCAGTCTCCACAACATTCAATGGCTTGTCAAATCTGTAGTAGCAACTCTCTTTTAAAGTGACACTCATCTCAAAGGTGCCTCCTTCAGGGACGAGGACGTTCAGGTTAAAGTGAACCCAAGAGTTGGTCACAAAAGGCCTGAGAGTGGTGGGTGCCAATGATAATTTTGCACCAGAAAATTTCAAGTCGCAGCTCCTCACTTTGATAGAGACGTCAAGATTTTTGTCATAAGCAAAACATTTGGCATAGGAATCCAGGTACAGGCTATTATAAACCATTAGAAAGTTAATTGTTTTAAAAATTGAAATGAATATTAAACCTACAAATTTTGGTCATCTGTTAAATCGATGAAGACTGTTTTTGGAGGGTCGTTCATTTTGCAGAAAATGTCGAAGCCACGAATGACCATGAACTTGCTGGCCTCGAAGGAAATGGTGAAGCACTCCTGGTCGCCAACTTCCATACGGTTTTCAGTCTGAAGTGTTTCCCTCAACCTGAGAGGCTTTGGGTCAGGACGCAGGGTGAAGGTCTTCACTCCGCACCTTGATGTTTTAATTTGACAAATTCTCTCAGGTGCCGAAGGTCCAGTAGGGAAAAGCGGAGAGAGTTTAGGTTGCTTTTTGAAAACAAGGAAACTTTTCTCTTCGTCTGTCAAAAAATCTGAGAGCGCAGAAATTTGTCCCTCGTCCAGGGTAAGCAAGCGCAGGTGTGGAAGGGCAGATCTAATCAAAAGCCTAGGGAATAAAGAATTTTTTTTTGTTTTCGCATTAAAGAAATTAAAATTCTGCATTGATTATTTGATTAAGTACCTTTTTTCATCGTCACTGTTCTTTGTGTTGGCTAAGTTGAGACACGCTTGGACAAGGTCGGCTTCAGAATTGATGTTCATTTTTCCACCGCAGGCCAAAAATGAAATCAGGGTATCAGTTTTAATCTCAAGGAATGTTGGGTGATTCAGGCACGCTAATGTTTTGTTGCACAAGAACTGAAAAATGTTGCTAGAATTATAATATAATCAATATATTACTAATAATAAACCTCTTGACAAGATTTGGCCACCAAATGACACAAGTTGTTCATCTCGTAGATTTTCCACACTTGATCCACCTTGAGGAATACTGAGATGCAGGTCTTGCAGACAATGTCCAACTCTGTCATCAAAAACTCATCGGCTGACCTGGCCAACAGCACCGCCTCCTCCAAATTGGCAGGATGTTTGAAGAGTTTGTGGCAATGGGCAAACCTTTTATAAAGACAAGCAAAGTTATAATGGATTTGAAAATAAATTAAAGCTCGTATAATTACTCAATGACCATCCTGAAAATGCGGGGCTCCACGTGCTTCACTCGGATGGGCCCCGGAGGTGTCAGGGGGCTTCTGAAAAGCACCTCGAAGTACTCGCTCGCAGCTCTCAAGTCAAATTTATTGCCGTAAAACTCCTGTAAAATTAAAAAATTGTTGAAAAAATTTTGGTTTTACTATGTATGTCGGTATATCACACCTCAACTTCCGAGTCATCACGACCAACGACAAAAACGCAATCTGTTCCTTCACCTTTTTCGAGAGCTTTCAACTTTCTCTCTCGAGCTCCATACAATTCATCTTCCCAGTAATGCCTTTCTAAAGCTTCCTCTAGTTCGTTTGCCATGATTCCAGTAATTTCACTCTGCAGAGTCTGTTAAAGTAAAAATGATTTTTTTTATTATTTTTTTTTTGTAATTCAAATTTGCATAATAATGTAATTATGATAAATAATCAAAACTCTCGCTCTCAATTCAGTACAAGAAAGGAACTTCGGAAATTATTTTTACGGAAAATATTTATTTTACTGGTATGAATAGCCGCCCCATTGCATACAATACATAGGAATGGATTTTTTATATTAGCGGCGGCGGCATGAGACAGACAAAAAAGTCTTTGGAGGTTTGTGTTAAGGCGAAAAATATCAGTTTTAGTTTTTTACTTACGCTTCCCAAATAATACCACAGAGATTTCTCAGAGTATCTTTAAGGTTGGATCAGATTAAAAGCCTTAAACGATGGTTGATTGGTTTTGAAACCGATCAAACGACAAAAAACACCACGATAACAGCAGATAACAGCTGGAGAAATCCAAATTGGCGCAAAATTCACTCTGGAGGTGGAGGGGAAATCCCATCATCAAGAGAAGAGGGGAAGGGACAGGGGCGTGCCAACAACAGCTGTGTTTTGTAAATACAAGAAAATTGTTGCAAGAAAATACCAGAGACGATGTTTCGTGCAGCAAGAATGCGGCAGAATCGAGTTTTCTAAAATGGGTACGTTGATGTGCATAGGAATTTAATTCATTATAATTATAGTGTACACAGTTCTTATGACTCACAGACTCTTCATTCGATCCACTGGTGATAGTTGAGCGCTTAAAAAATTTTTATTAGGACAGCCAAAAACAGCCACAGGCCGAAAGCGCTGCTTTTGATTTGCCAAGTCTCAAAATCGCTCAAAATCAAACCCTGACGACGTTTGCAAGTGTTAGTGCTCCAAAATCAGAAGATAAGTGCAGCCGTTTCTTCAAATTAAGTCTCCACAATATCAATTTAAGACTCAACCAGCTCCGTGCCAGGTAAGCAAAACTCAAATTATATTATTTGTTACAGTTTTTTGAATTTTATATTATTTAAGCATTAATAATTTTGAATAATATTTCCAGAAAGTCAAATTTAATATTCAAAATTGCAGACATAATGTTTTGTGTTTTCTTTTGTTCTTAAACTAACTTAAAGCTTGAGCAATTTGGTTGGTGCTTTTGAAAAAAAGCAAAAATAAAACTAGCAAAAGGCAATAATTCTGAAAATTTTTTGAGCTGAAAAGATCAGCAGTATAGAAATCTTTGTCTCTATCATGCATATAAAAACAAAATGCAAACCGCGGTTCTCAATATTTGCTCAAAATTCAATATTGTACACAAAAATTACTTGTTGTACATTAATTTATAGTAAATAAACAAAATATGAATATTGTAAATAGTTATTAAAAGCAAAAAATTGACAGCATTTTTTTAAAATATAAAAAGAGCAACTTTTGAAAGAGTTTTGAGGTAACATTTTGGGTAATGTTATAGTACGCGCGACGTGTTTTTTCATAAGTTGGCAGCACTTATGCTCCCATGTAAAAGTATCACGTCGCGCGTTCGATAGTGGTTTTACGTCGCGCATACAATAATGGTTTTACGTCGCGCGTACAATACTGGTGGCGGTGAAATTGTTAAGGAAACCGATTATTCCATCGATACCATATTTTCCTACAATCTCAATTTAGGGGACTGCTAGGAAGAATAGGGGCCCTTGGGATGGGTTCAGAATGGGGCAAGACGACCTCCGGAGGGCCGTGCGGAGGGCGAGGACAAAAGCCCTTTTTTTTGGCTGTGTTCATGAGGGGGCTCCGCAGGAGCCCCCTCACGATCCCCGCCCTTTTGTCCCGCCCGGAGCCGGCCTTCACCACGTTCTCGGGCGAGCGCGCCTCCAGCCCGAAGCTCGCAAACCCACAACGGAGCTGCCCACAAAAGGTGTTGTCTGCAAAGGGAGTTGTGGGCACCACATTTTTTGCATTCTAAGCCCTTTTTGCAGACAATTCCTTTTGTACGCAACTCCGTTGTGGGTTTGCGAGCTTCGGGAGGCGCGCTCGCCCGAGAACGTGGTGAAGGCCGGCTCCGGGCGGGACAAAAGGGCGGGGATCGTGAGGGGGCTCCTGCGGAGCCCCCTCATGAACACAGCCGCCCTTTTGTCCTCGCCCTCCGCACGGCCTTCCCCACGTCCTCGACCTCGCTGCGCCTCCACCCCTCGCTCGCGGCTTCTGCAAAAATTAATCTTGGGGGTTGCCCACCTCCGAGTTGCCGGTTCGTGGGGCGCCCACAACTCCGGCCGCGTGCAACACCTTGTATAATAATTAATTAGTCGTGCGTCGCGCGTACTATAAGCATGCGTAGCGCGTGCTATAAACATACGTCGCGCCTGCTATAAGGGTGCGCACGGCCCTCCGGAGGTCGTCTTGCCCCATTCTGAACCCATCCCAAGGGCCCCTATTCTTCCTAGCAGTCCCCTAATTTGAGATTGTAGGAAAATATTTGCGTCGCGCGTGCTATACAACATGTTGCCGAGGTATCGATGGAATAATCGGTTCTTAACTATTATACCGCCACCAGTATTGTACGCGCGACGTAAAACCATTATTGTATGCGCGACGTAAAACCACTATCGAACGCGCGACGTAATGCAAGTGATGCCAACTGAAATCAGGGATTTTGGGAAACACGTCGCGCGTACTATAAATTTTGATCTCTCAAGCAAAAGTTCCTTAGAGATCGTTCTGCTGGTCAGGCGCTGCTCTCGGCCGCACATTTCATTTCCTCCGCAAACTCCTCAGGACAGTGTCCGGACGGCCGCCGGTGTTTCTTCGGCGCCGCAGCCAACAAAGAGAAGGGAACCTGCAGCGGCGCCGATTATGATGCCGTGATTTTCAAATTGTCGGCCGCCGAGGAAATGAGGAATTCGCACCAAGCCTGTTTTCTGGACGCGAGCTCGGCGGAGAAGCCACTCATTAAAAAAGGGCACAAATGCAAAAATACAAAGTATTTTCATGCTATTTTTTGTTTTCAACAATTAACTCGTTGTTTCCGTCCGTCAAAGTATAAGTGGGAGAAATTTCCGAAGCTACATTTAATTTCGATTTTGTCTTCTTCAAGGCAGGGCAGAAGCAATTTTCGTGCATCTTGCAAGGGCTGAGGTCAGTGGGACAAGAATTCGTTTCGTCTGTTGAAGGAAAAGGCGGAAAAGGTGTTTCTTTTTCATGAACTTATTTAAATGTTTTTGTCAACCTCTTTTATTATGCTGATAAATAATTTTCACGTTTTCCTTGTTCTTTTTTGAAATGAAAGATATTTGCAGAAAATTTCGCCAGGATGCACATTTCTTACAAAAATTGCGCAGCCAAAATATTCCTGCAGCGGTGCAATTTTTAGTGCATTTTTCGTTACTTCTCTTTCAGCGCAGATCATCTTGCCGCCTTTAACTGTAAAAATATATTTTGTCACACTTCTTCCGTCAAAAAGGCTGAACTTCTTCACAGTTTCATCAAACATGTTTGATTTTTTTTATTCTGACATTGGCATAAACAATTTTTCACTTTTTTTCTTGAAAAAAATTTTGAAGCAAGTAAAGAAAGTATGAAGATCTCACCACGAACGATCCGAAGGGTTTCATCTTTACATTTGCAGATAGTTTCAGTTTCCCTCAATTTTGGTAGTTTGGTCAACAAATCTCACTGTCATGAAAATAATGTTTGAAATGCATAAAGGCTTATCAGTGATAAAAATACGGCAGACTTCCTTGTTTCAAAAAAGTGTTTGTATGACAAGCATATTGGAGAGAAACCAAACTTTTATAATTTCCACACCTTGATTAAGGTTATTATGACATGTAAGAATATAAACAAATAAATCCCTAAAAAGGTGCCAAAAAAACATAATCATCTTGTGTGGTGAAATAATATTGGCAGGTTAAAGTTTTAATGCCCTTTTATATTATATGAAAATTTGATAATAAATTCATATAAATTATTATAATGATTAAAATTAAATAGTTCTTTGAATTCCGTCAAAATTATCGCTAAAATTGATTTAAATGCGTTCGTCAAATACTGCCCACACCAGGTAATTTTTTATTCAGCAAGTTGAATTTATTTTAAAATTGGAAAAAAATTAAATTCAAAACAAGTAAAATAGAAAAATGTGAAAAATACTTGTATTAAACCAGAGAAACCTGTCCAAATAAAAATATTCACAAATTTATTGCTATTATTTATTACTCTCAGTTTTTACTTAAGTATTTTAAATTAATTTGATTTATCAATAATTGTGCTTTTCATTGCAGTAATTTCCGCAAGCCAATTAAAAAAAATTAAATCAGTGTCAATTTTTGAGGTGAAATATATTGAAAATTTTGTACTTTTGACACTGGCGAAAAATTTGAAAATTTCCCACTTGGGCGTTTGTTTCAGCCGATGAGTTTGATCAAATATGAAAAATAGCAATTAACTTTTTCTCTTAAAGAATCAGGACGTACAAAATAAATTATTCAAAAGTTCCGTACAAGTCGTTATTCTCAACCTCCTCATTCTCGTCCTTTTCATGAGGAATGCTGAGGGCCTCGTACAGAGGTTCGTCGTCGTCAGTGGGCGGTGTTGGACGATCAGGGACTGAGCCGTACATGTCGTTCTCCACCATCTCGAACTCGTTTCCGGCGCCACTTGTGGCTTGTCGGCGGCGCCAAAACAAAAAGGCGGCGCCGACAATAAAGCTGAAAAGAGCGATGGTGCCAACAACGGAGGCGACCAGAGTGAAATTGCTCTGCGGCTCTTCATCATGGCTGAGGGAAGTCAGTGTTGTGGTTGAATTAAGAGACGTGAAACCCTGTCGTTGGCACCAGGCCTTTTTGATGGTCGCCAGGGAGGAACATTCATTCGGAGGAATCTCAACATCAGGACAAAGTGGAAGTCCGGCTGAGAGGAAATCGAATTTTTATTTCTTAAAAATCTGGTTTTATTGAACTCACTGGTCCGGTTAAAAAAGGCGGAAATATTTCTAGAGCCGCAGGGAATGGTGATGTTTCTTCCGAGGGATGGGCAGAAGTAATTTAATGATGAACTTTTGTTGCATTTGTAAAGATCGGTCGGACACTCGTGTAAAGTTATGTTGGGTTTCTCTATAAAAACATTTTTTTATTAAATTTGTCGCATTTTGACGCTGTAATGAAAAGTTACTGATGATATTTTCTTTGTTTCCATCATCAGTCGATGGAAGATTTAAAATAGTTTCGCAGGTGTCCTTCCTGATCGCCTCAAAGCACATTTCAAAATTTTGTCTGTCGCTTGCATTGTGATGATAGAATCGACACTGAGAAAGCTCTTTGCTCTCAGGACACATCAAACCGCCAGCTGAAAAAAAAATGAGATTTATTAAACCAGGATTTTGTTATAATCAACCATTTGGTTGTTTTTTCTATGAAAAGAGATAATTAGTTTTATAAATAATTTTGTCACTTCTTCCGTCATAGAGATTCAGTAGCCCTGTTTTGTTGTCGCAAGTCAGATTCATATTTTTTTTAAATTAATTGCAGCGGCAGAGCCAATTAGTGTCGCAAGGGTGGCATTTGCTCAGGTCGACGGGGCACTCACGAAACCCATTGACTAAAAAAAGCCTCATTATAGAGCAAACAGAGTAAAAATAAATAGAGATATTTACCTTTGGTTTGTTGTATAGAAATTATTTGTGAGAAACAAAAGATAATTGTCAGAAATTGAAGGGGAAAAGCCAACGAGCCGCGCTTAGGCATCGTTGCGTTTTCTCCGGATCAGTCGGTGAAATCAGTTTTCAAGTCCGGTCACTTCCTCGTGCTAATCAAATGTCTCGATTCCAATCAAGCTTGCCCAAAACTCGTGACTTGAAAATTTGTTATTTCGATTTTCCTGTTCTTTGGAGCTCCCGCCCTTTATATTAATTTGTATTTTACAAAATATAAACTTGAGAAAACATTTCGCAATGTCCAAGTTTGCTAATTGTTGGTTTTTACATTAAAAAATGGTGTTGTCAAAGCTCATAAAAATTTTAGGCATTTTATGTGTCAATCAGGCAAATGGAGTTGATGAAAAATCATACGTTTCTCACTTCATCCATCAAAAAGCCTGAAGTAAACCTCAATATGAGAAAAACTTAAATTTTGTGTTCCTATTTGCAAAAAAAAAAAACAATCTTAATAATATTATTTTTCTGCGTCAAAAGGCGAGTCCCCTAAGATTGAAAAACTAACTCTTGCCACCCTTTAATTTTCAGGCTGAAAAAAAAAACAAAAGATCATATTGATGGGCGCAGATGAAATTGTATCAATGCTCTTTGCTTTATCGAAGCTTATCATTCTTTTTTTTATCCTTTTTTACATTAAGTTTGTTCTGAATTTTGTTTATTAATTAATTCAATTGTTATCGCTGCAGGGAAAAGCAACAAACTTCCTTGCCTCAAAACTTATCTCAACTGCTGACGCACTTGATATACAATAAAATTTCGCTTCTTGAGCAAAATTTATAATACACGCAACGGCACCGACTTTGGTTCATGTGGCGCGTATTATTATGAACGATAATAATGAAAAATAATTATTTTTAAATTAGCATAAAATGATTGTAAATAAAGAGTTGATTTTAGCAATTTATGCAAATAAGCAAAAAATTATCATGTTGTTTGAACGATGTGAAACGTTAATGCATTCTTTAAATGTAATTTTAAAAATATAAGACCTTAATTCAATAGAAAATTGCATATATATTTTTGTAATTTTTTTAGTTACTGAAGATGAAAAAAATTGTTTTCGTGTTTTAAAAAAGCTTTTATCAGGTTTTATATTTTAACATTAAAGTAAGATTTACATTATAAATTATTATTTATTAATTGAAAATTTCCCCCTCTGCAATTCTCCTTTGTAACACGAATGAGAAAAATAATTTTTCATTCCAAGTCCTGCAATAAATCATTTTATATACATATATAATATCCATTTTCTATGTAATAATGAATGACCAGTGCCCAAATTCGAAAAATCGTCACCCAACCGTCGGGCGCTAAACCTTCATCGCCGTGGAACCGACCCGCGGCGCCGCGTTCGGCGCCGCCGGCCCCTCAAAGTTTGCGGCCTCTTGGGCGCCGCCGCTCCCGATCGGACGTGAATGGCCTCAGACGACGTGGGACGGCGCCCTCCGTGCCCGTCTAGACGGCGGCGCCGATCTGTCCCCCGGGGTCGACGCCGCGGCCCAGAAACCTGCGTTTTCAGGCCCCTTTTTTCCGCACCCTCCTGCGCCAAACCCTCCTCGTCCGCCGCTCTGATCACTTCGGTAGGTTCGCCGCGAAATTTCGCGGAGCCCAACGTGACAAAATTTTCAATTTCGCCTCCGTTACGGGACGCGGCAGCCGACGGCGCCGACGGGGCGACGTGATATTCGCCGGCGTTGGTTTCGACGCAAAATAATTGAGTGCTGGACGGGAGAGAAAAACAAGCATCCGCGCGCCTGATTTAAATAGTCATTATGCAACCGGCGTTTGGCGATCCGCATGGCCGTGCGGGGGGATTTTTTTCTCTTTCGCCTAGTGGTTGTGAATTGGCCTATAATTTTGCCATAATATTCATTTTGGCAAGAGAAATACTTTTTATATAATAAATCTGTTCTATTAATTTACTCAATACAAATTAGAAATTATGTTTCATTTTAGCCTTTTTGATCTGTTCATTAGGTTCATTATTCGATTATTACATATTACACTTTCAGCATAAAAGTAAGGTGTAAATATTTACAGTAATCGCATAAAATCGCAAACAATCAAGAAACAAATATTTCTCAAGCCACGAGGCTCGGAAAAATAATTCTCAAGCCACCAAGCTCGGCATAAAAAATTCTTGAGCCCCCGAGCTCGGCAAGCCCTTGCCCAGGGTGTTGTATCTGAGGGTTCACTGGCAAGAAGAAAGGGGCCCGAGGCCCCTTTCTTCTTGTTTATTTACATTATTGATTAGTTAAAACCATTATCATGCAAAATAGTTGTTTCGTAAGAATATAATTTCCAAAACTTATAGACAAATTAAAAGTATAATTAAGCACACATTGTTAACTATTGCAAAATCTATATTCATTAGATGAGAAATTATTAAATCTTGTCGCATTCTTTTATGTTATTTACATCTTAAAGATCCTCTCCGGTCATTCGTATTGCTCTCTATTCTGAAAGATTGCTAAATTTTGAGTATATCTTGAGAAAACACTATTTGAAAATTCCAAACCGTTGCGTCTCAATCAAAAGAAAACCTAAATACGAGTGATTCACGCGATAGAACGTGTGAGAATTGAGTAGCCAATCAGATCCATCAGTTTGTTCCAAAAACTACAGAATTTTGTCACATTGGCGCTGCGATCGCTGATTTTGCCACTATTGCCCCACGGCGCTGCAGAAAACTTGGCAAAATCAGCGATCGCAGCGCCACAAGTGACAAAAACCTGCAGTTTTTGGACATAACTGATTAATCTGATTGGCTACTCAATTCTCACATGTTTTTCGCGCGAATCACTCGTATTTAGGTTTTCTTTTGATTGAGACGCAACGGTTTGGAATTTTCAAATAGTGTTTTCAAAAGATATACTCGAAATTTAACAATCTTTCAGAATAGAGAGCAATACATTTGACCGGAGAGGGTGTTTCAAAATATAAATTTTTCATTCATTTGATTATACAAAAAGTATGGAACTAACCAAATAAGGAATTTTATATATTTTTCATAAACATCCTAATATTTGTGATAGTTTTTTTCGATCACATTTGATTTTCCGCATAAACTGAATTTTCCGCTGTTTGATTGTTGGTGTCTGAGGAGCTTCGGCGGCGCTCTCGGATGACTTTGGGAATCAGCCAAATAATTGCACAAATCCCGAGCAGAACCACAGCAAGAAGGGCCAGGTTGACCACCAAGAATATCTTCCGAGGAGTCCATTTTTCAGTTTTTGGATCATCGCTCGCAGAAAGTTCTCGGCCATTGCGGTTAGTTTCAGAATTTGAAGAAAGGAAAACCTGTCGTTGGCACCAGGCCTTTTTGATGGTCGCCAGGGAGGAACATTCATTCGGAGGAATCTCAACATCAGGACAAAGTGGAAGTCCGGCTGAGCGAATTGAATATTTTGAATCTTAAAAATTAGTTTTTATTGAACTCACTGGTCTGGTTAAAAAAGGCGGAAATATTTCTAGAGCCGCAGGGAATGGTGATGTTTCTTCCGAGGGATGGGCAGAAGTAATTTAATGATGAACTTTTGTTGCATTTGTAAAGATCGGTCGGACACTCGTGTAAAGTTATGTTGGGTTTCTCTATAAAAACATTTTTTTATTAAATTTGTCGCATTTTGACGCTGTAATGAAAAGTTACTGATGATATTTTCTTTGTTTCCATCATCAGTCGATGGAAGATTTAAAATAGTTTCGCAGGTGTCCTTCCTGATCGCCTCAAAGCACATTTCAAAATTTTGTCTGTCGCTTGCATTGTGATGATAGAATCGACACTGAGAAAGCTCTTTGCTCTCAGGACACATCAAACCGCCAGCTGAAAAAAAAAATGAGATTTATTAAACCAGGATTTTGTTATAATCAACCATTTGGTTGTTTTTTCTATGAAAAGAGATAATTAGTTTTATAAATAATTTTGTCACTTCTTCCGTCATAGAGATTCAGTAGCCCTGTTTTGTTGTCGCAAGTCAGATTCATATTTTTTTTAAATGAATTGCAGCGGCAGAGCCAATTAGTGTCGCAAGGGTGGCATTTGCTCAGGTCGACGGGGCACTCACGAAACCCATTGACTAAAAAAAGCCTCATTATAGAGCAAACAGAGTAAAAATAAATAGAGATATTTACCTTTGGTTTGTTGTATAGAAATTATTTGTGAGAAACAAAAGATAATTGTCAGAAATTGAAGGGGAAAAGCCAACGAGCCGCGCTTAGGCATCGTTGCGTTTTCTCCGGATCAGTCGGTGAAATCAGTTTTCAAGTCCGGTCACTTCCTCGTGCTAATCAAATGTCTCGATTGGTATTTCCAAGCTCAAGCAACACGCGAGTAATTCAATTTTCTGCGTCTTTTGAGCTTTGTATTTTATGCTTGATAAATATGTAATTTGAAATATTGATTTACAAAAAAATATAAAATCTCAAATTCATAGTTTACTTCAATTATGACCAATAAGTTGTAATAAATGATAAGTTTTTATTCCAAAAAAATGTTGACAGTCAATAATTGATTTCAGTGTAAATTGCATTTTCCGCTGCTGTGTCTCTGGTCTTACTGGTGTGCATCGGCGGCCCTCCCTGATGACTTGTGGAATCAGCCAAATAAGTGCACACGTCTGAATCAGGGCCGCAGCAAGTAGGGCAATTTTGACCTCGAAGATTAGAGGAGCTGCTTTTCCACTTTTCGAATCGCTGCTCGCAGAAAGTTTTCGACCTTTGCGGTTTGCTTCAGAATTTGCAGAAAGGAAACCCTGTCGGAGGCACCAGGCCTTTTTTACGCTCGCCAGGCAAGAACATTCATTCTGAGGAATTTCAACATCAGGACAAAGTGGAAGTCCAGCTGGGCGAATTTCAGATTTAAATTCCTCACATTCAAAGTACTTTTCGTTAAACTCACTGGTCTGGTTGAAAAAGGCATAGATATTTTTATAGCCGCTGGGAATGGTGACATTTCTCCTCAGGGCCGGGCAGAAACAATTAAATGGAGCATTTTGCTTGCAAGGGTTGACCTGGTAAAGGTCGGTGGTGCAGTCGCCAGGTTTTCTGCTCGGTTCGTCTAAAAAACTTATTTTACAAAATTTTTATTCTTTTAAAATAACTTTTACTTTTGTGAAGCTTTTGCATAATTTCTCGAGATTGCAGTTTCAAAATTTTGGCGCAGTTGTCCTTCCTGATGGTTTTTTGGCTGCAGCGGCCGTTCTTTGGGCACATTTTGGCAGGACACATGAAATCACCGGCTGCAAATATGCAAAATTGAAATCTCAAATCTTCCGACAAAGTTCTTACTTCTTCCGTCGTAGAGATTCAGTTGTCCGATGTCAGTATTGCAAGTCAGGATGCAAATTTGAGTTTTTTGATTTGCAGAAACATTGCCAAAATATTTCGCTCTTGTTGCACGCGTAGCACTTGCCGAGGTCAACAGGGCACGCGGGCAAAGCGACTGCAAATTATGTCAATTTTGCGATTTAATTCATACTAATTAATTACCTTTGGTTGCTTGTGCAGAAAACATAAAAATATTTGCTGCGCTTACAAGTAAAAAGACCAATGATCCTTGATCAGGCAACATTTTTGCCTGAATGAAAAGACCAATTAAGATTATTATAAATGAATAAAATGTATTCATATCAAAGCCGTGATTTACTTCATTCAGAATTCCATATTCGACTCAACAAACACAGTTTTATCGTTTTTTCCGGTTGCATTGAAGTAGATTTTCCATTTTGCTTCAAATAAATTCTGCGAAAGGAAGAAATTGAAGGAAAAAGTATGATTCAGGTTATTCAGGGATTTTTTCTGCTAACATAGGATGTGCCTGGCTATTTCGTCCGTGCATTCATGTTGATTTTTTGGCAAATATGGAGAATGAAAATAACAAGGAAAAAATAAAGCACTCATTGATAAGGTTTAATAAAAATTCAAGTTTATTTAATCATATATTTTTTATTTTACTAATAAATTGCTAATATTTGTCACTATTGTGCGAATTCAATTAACAAAATAATTTTGTTATCGTTTTCAAAAATTATTATTATAATTATAACAATATACTCAATTTATTAAATTATTTTATATAACAAATATAATTTATTTATAAAATATATGATAACGATAAAATAAAAATCATTAAGAATGAGGGAAAGACAAAATTAAGAACCTGCAAATTAAGATGGCAGTCTTGATTATCTATAAATAACTTATAAAAAGTAATATTTTAGTTAATATTTGTCTAACAATTTCCTGAATTAAAACCTTTATTAAACATAATATTATGGTTTGCCAGGTAAATTATTAAAAACAATTAATCTTATTAAAAAAAAATCAAATTTTAACAAAATTTATGTTGATTTTTTAGAAAAAAAGAATTAAATTAAAAAAGGCGCGAGTAGAATTAAAAACGGCCTGTGCCTGTGGTGGGAATTGCGTTCGGGTCCGAGGGCGTCGCGTCGGTCTGCGGCGGGCGTCGCTGGGCCCGTGGGGGTTGGGGGGGGGTCGAGTCCGGAAATAGCCGACGGGCCCCGCGGCGCAGTGTTCAGTCGGAGCGAAATGAGCGTGGCGGCGGCCGGAGGTCGGCCGCGCTCCGTCGGCCGCGGAGGCGGCCCCGGAGGCGGTCGGGGGCGGCCGACTTGATGGTGTCAGCCGCGATGATGTTCACGGGGGCGCACTCGAAGAAGCAGCGCGCCGCCAGCAGCAGCAGCAGCGGCGCCGGCGGCGCCGCCGCGCGCAGGCTTCTGCAGCCGCCCCTGCACGCCCACGAGTCCAGACTCCGCACCACCAGTTGCCACGAGGTCAGTCTTCAACCTTCAATCGAACCTTTTCAAGTCTTCAACCTTCAATCGAATCTCTTCATTTCAACTTCAAAAGTCAAACTCGGACAAAAGCATCAAATAATTACAGTTTTCTTTAGATTTTTTGTTGATTTAAATTAAATTTTCTTAATTATTCATAATTGATTTAATAGTTTCCACTATAAATGAAGAAATTAATTAAAAAATTATTTAAATTTACAAAATATCAATAAAATTTGCAGATATTTTAATTTTGTTTAAAAAAAACTTTTTGATTCAATGACAATTTATATATTTTTAAATTAACAACGTTTCATTAATTTCTATAATTTTTGACTGAATTTATGAGTTTCATTTGATTCTGAGTGTTATTTCTTTAGCCTGCTCCAAGCAAAAGGGTTATATTTGTGTTTGCCAAAACTGTTTCTTTCTCTTTCTCGTTGGCCGCTTTTGTTTCTTTTGTAGTGGCGCGATTTCACACCTTTTGACGGCAGGCAGGCTCGTTAGGCCCAAAACGATTTTTAATTGCTCTTTTCTCCATCGCCGTGTCTCTGAGTCTGAGCGCGCCGCGAGTACACAACACGCTCGCCGAGAATAGTCGCCGCCGCGCACTCCAATTTCGTTTCTCCTCGAAAAACACACTCGACGCGCCGAATTATTTAGAAATTTTCAAGGCAGCAAAATTCAAATTTGCCCGAATTTTGATTCGCTCGCCGAAAATAAAGCAAAGTTTTTTTCAAGACGATCATTTTGGTCCAAGTGTTTTCGGTTTGTGTGGCGGCGGCGGCGGCGGCTCCAGTGGTGCGCGCGGCAAGGGGGCTATAAATACGCGCGGCCCCCACGGCGAGCCGAGACCGGCCGCGTCCCGTCACTCAAACGCCGCGGGCCACACCATGCACCTGCACCAACCTCGAAATCTTCATATTATCCCTCTTAACATTTCAATATTTTACACGAATAAAGAAATTTGATTTAAAAAAAAAAAAAATTATTTTCATCTTCCTTACAGATTGAAATTCGCGCGTCAAATATATTGGAAAATTGACTGATCGATCACCTTGTTAACACTTGAAGATCTTCAATTAAATGGAAAAGAGAAAGAAAAGAGAGAAAGAGCTCGTTTTGGCAAGCACAAATAACACTTTCGCTTTGAGCGAACTCAAGAAATAATGAGCTCAGAATTGTAAATCAAATGAACTTCATAAATTCAGACAAAAATTAAAAAGATAATATCAAAATTTAAAAATATGTAAATTGTCATTGAATCAGAAGTTTTTTTCCTTTGAAGAAAATAAATTTTTTGGAAATTTTTTGTCAAGTGCAAGAAGCCTTGATGTTTTTGAACTTCATTAATTTTGGATTTTAACAGAAAATATTACAAAAAGCACTAAAATTAAAGAATAATTAAGAAAATTAAATTTAAAGGAACAAGAAAATCCGAAGTAAAACTGTTATTTTTTGTTGTTTTTGTCCGAGTTTGACGTTTGATGTGTACATTTTACTTTTGAAGAACTTTTATAAAATGCAAACTCATATTTTATGAGATTTTTAGCAATCTTTAGTCTTTGTAAACTATTTCGCCAAATTACATGGAAATATTTTTGAAAATGATTTTCAAACAAGTGACCACAAAATTCATAGAAGAATGAGAAATTTTCATCTCTATGTTCTAAGAATACGATAAGGAGGGAAAATTAATCATAGTTCTTTAGTTGCTATTTTTTTATTGGTGAGAACGTGAACATTTAATTTCTTTTTCGTGGAAAATTATATTTACAATGAAAACTACTGAAATTATCACTCACGCCTGTAATAATCTTAGCCAAACACATAATTAGAAGTACAAAAAATTAAAACTGAAGGAAATCAAAATTATCACTTTGAGATTTCT
This sequence comes from Neocloeon triangulifer, assembly GCF_031216515.1. NCBI lineage: Eukaryota > Metazoa > Arthropoda > Insecta > Ephemeroptera > Baetidae > Neocloeon > Neocloeon triangulifer. The sequence continues at coordinate 879,281 of NW_026775552.1, forward strand.
ACATATTTTGATTAGATTTTTTACTATAATTTGTGTAAATGAGACAAAAATATTCAACTAAAAAAATTAAAGATTTCCAAAACAAACTGAAAGTTTTAATTTAATAAACTGATTCCATAATTTGACACTGATTCATTTTAAATAGAGATTTTGAGGAAAAATAAAACGGCCCTAGTAATGTTTAAAGATAATTTTTCTCTAACCAATGGTTTCTAGATTTCAGGATTAAGTAAATTCATTGGAAGAACTGAAATTTTGAAAATTAACATTGTTTCTTATGGGAATTTTCTAGATAGTAATTTTTTTCTCTCAAAGTTGATAAAAATTTCGAAGCTCCTTGTTGAAATGTGTTTTCTTCTATGAAAATCTAGATTTAATTTTAATTTTTATTTTAATGCAAATGATTTTAAGACGACTTTTCACTCATCCAAATGATTATTTTCAAGAAATAAATTGCTTGTTTTTGATATTGAAAACTGATTTCCGCCTCTTGAACTCGCTATTAAAAATTATTTTAAAATAAAATTTGATGGCGCGTCCTTTATCGAAGGGGGCGGCTTGAGTGAGCGTTTCGAGTTTTCATCGCTCGCCTCGCATCTCTCGACCGTGTGTTTATTTTTTCGCTTGAGTACTTTTCGCCGCCTGGCCGAACACTTTTTATTTTTTATTTTTCAACATCTTAAAATTCTCCAGCGCGTGATTTGATTCGCGGCTGCGGCGGCGGCACAGGAAATGCGTTGGAGGCGCTCCAAGTCGGCGCCAATTGAATCCTCGAAAGCGAAAAAAAAGCCAAGTGAGAATCGCAAGTGAGGCTGCGATTGAGCTTTGGCACCGCCGCCAGCAGCTGTTTCATTCAAACCTCAAACCAAATCAGATAAATTCACACTCTCTTCAGTTTAATTGTTACAAAAATTACAAAATGATCAAAAGTATTAAGATTCGCACTATTTTCAAATAAATTATATCCAAAAATTCAAAATAAGAGAACAATTTTCTTTCAAAACAAATAAAATTCTGCAAATTTGTAAATATTTTCAAAATAGTTTTTTATTTCATTTTCAAATATTAAAAAATTAAACACGATAAATACTTAATTTAAAAGTTTTTTTTTAATGCCAAGTCATAATTTGAAAAAGAAAATTAAATAAATAAAATTTTTAATAACATTTATAATGAATATTAATTTGTAAATTTCCACCATCAAATTTTCCATTTTTCCTGTTTCAATCAATTAAAAATGCAAATCCCACGGCAATTAAAACTGCTTCTTTGAAGGTTTTGCAAATGCGATAAAAAATTATTGATTGGCAATTAAAAGCGCTTTGATGGCGGCAATAATTGCGTTGTTTGTTTTGCTGTCGCGTTTTTGTGCGTGGCGAGGGCGTCGGTCGGCGGTCGACGGTGGCACGTCCGCCCTTGGCTCTTTTATTTCGGGCGCCGCGCGGCCGCGAGGAATCCCAAGCAGCATTTTCTATCAGGCAAGGGTCGTAAAGTCAAGATGCCAGCCATGTGCTCCCCCCTCCCCCTCCCGAAAACAATCCCCGATTTGTAATGAATTCTTTTTTTCAACTTGTGTTTGCAGCAAACCAAAACCAGATCTCCAGTGAGGCCCGTCAGCGGCACGGGACTGAGGCATTTAAAGGACGACGACGGTGAGATCAATTAAAATTAAAAATTTTGTTAGTTTTAAGACCGTAAATATGAAGTAAAAAGAAATTAAAATTAAAAAGAACCATACTCGCTTGCACAATCAAAATCATTTGATTAAAATTAATTCTAATAAAAAAATAAATTCAAATAAAATAATTAATGTTATTATTTTACTGAAAACAATCAGTGTGAATTAAATTTAATTAAAATCAAACAAAGCTATTTGAGATTTGAATTCTACGGTAATATTTTTCATCGCCATCTCAGTTTCTTTAAAAATTATTATTTTAATTTTTAGAAAAAGCTTTGTTAATTGATAATTTTCGTTGTTTCTATTAAAAATATCTCCATTCTGAAGTAAATCTGTGAAATTCAGATTGAAATTTACCAAAGTCTTTGACGAAAAATGATTTCGAAACAAAAAATTGGTTTAAAAAGTTTTTATTGTCATTAATAATTTTTTACGAACTCTGAAAAAAATTTACCTGTCGTAATTTGAAAACAGGGTGCGTCCAGGAAAGATTTGAGGGTAAATGTTAAAAATTTTTCTTGAAAACATGCCATTCCAATTTTCAAGTATGTTGTTGGGGTGGTCAAGAGGCCTCGCTCACCAAATTTTCAAGTCAAAATAAGGGGTGCTTTTCCGGGAAATCAGATTTTTCCAAAAACAAAAAATATGGAATATCTTTGCTCCTATTGAGAAATTATTAATGATCTTTTCTCTTACAGACGTAACTTTTTACGCCCGACAACTTTTCTGTTGACAACTTTTGCGTAGGTCAAAGGTCAAGGTCACTAAATTGCAAATTTCACTTTCTGACGCAATTTTCGCAAAGATGCACCCCTCAGAAATTTTTTGCAGTATAGGAAAAAATGTAGCCCCAAGTGTGTAGAACAACATCCTTGATTTCCAGAATGGCATTATTTTTAGTTTTTTAATTAATTTTAAATGAATATTAAAAAACAGTGAAAAATCGCTTTTCCGCAATAGAAAGTAATTTTCAAACAGCGATAACTCATTTTCTGTTAGAGATACGCAAAAATGTTATAGGACAAAAAGGATTTGTTTTGACTTTTTGCATCCAGCCATGTATTTTTTATACAGGTCAGGTCACTTGGGGTCATTGACCTCGGTGACCTGTGACCTCAAAAAATAATTTGTGGGAAATGAGCATATTAAAACCATTCCTTAAAGTAGTTCTTCCTAACTATGTGCCAAATATTCAGTAAACTGCTCTTAAAGGTCACAGGTCACCGAGGTCAATGACCCCAAGTGACCTGACCTGTATAAAAAATACATAACTGGATGCAAAAAGTCAAAACAAATCCTTTTTGTTCTATAACATTTTTGCGTATCTCTAACAGAAAATGAGTTATCGCTGTTTGAAAATTACTTTCTATTGCGGAAAAGCGATTTTTCACTGTTTTTTAATATTCATTTAAAATTAATTAAAAAACTAAAAATAATGCCATTCTGGAAATCAAGGATGTTGTTCTACACACTTGGGGCTACATTTTTTCCTATACTGCAAAAAATTTCTGAGGGGTGCATCTTTGCGAAAATTGCGTCAGAAAGTGAAATTTGCAATTTAGTGACCTTGACCTTTGACCTACGCAAAAGTTGTCAACAGAAAAGTTGTCGGGCGTAAAAAGTTACGTCTGTAAGTGAAAAGATCATTAACAATTTCTCAATAGGAGCAAAGATATTCCATATTTTTTGTTTTTGGAAAAATCTGATTTCCCGGAAAAGCACCCCTTATTTTGACTTGAAAATTTGGTGAGCGAGGCCTCTTGACCACCCCAACAACATACTTGAAAATTGGAATGGCATGTTTTCAAGAAAATTTTTTAACATTTACCCTCAAATCTTTCCTGGACGCACCCAACAAAATTTAAAAAGAAACCAATTGGGAGGCGATTTATGCAACCCGGTCGTCAGCAGCGTGGCGCGGGTTGCATTTTTTGCCAAAGCCCGACCATGTTTTTTTCCTGCTCACAATCGGCCGAGTCCATTTTTCGGCGGCGTGTCCGACTCGAGTCCGACTCGGACGAGCGACCGAGGCGGTGCCGCGCGTTGGAATTCGCCAACCGACCACAATTTCGCCTCGGTCCGGACAGATGGCGACTCCATTGCGTGTCCGAACAAACAACTGAAAATTTCAATGACTGCAATTATTGGAAAATTATTGCAATCTTAATGAAGAAGACAAAAAATAAAACCATGAGAATAAGAAAATTGTCATCAATTCGGTTTTTAATCTGAATTTAAAATAATTATTTTTATTTTAGGTCCGGTTGCAGCGTCAGGGTCATGTTCGGAGGAGGAGGGCGCGCGGCGGGGTCGCGCCATCACGCGGCGCAGGGGTGCCATGAAGAAGAACAAGATCCACGAGGTCAAAGGTCACAAGTTCGCGGCCAAGTTCTTCCGCCAACCGACCTTCTGCGCCTTTTGTCGAGAGTTCCTTTGGTATTTTTCGGAAACGAAAATTTGGTCAAATTTCTTTCAAACTTTGTGTTTTTCCAGGGGTTTCGGGAAACAAGGTTACCAATGTCAAAGTAAGTTGTTATTATTATAAAATAAATAATTTAATTTGATTGAAAAACAAAAATTAGCTTGTCAGACTGCCGTTCACAAAAAATGCCACGACAAAATTCTTGGGAAGTGCCCAGGCTCAAGCAAAGAATCTCAAAGTACAATTGTGAGTTTGATTTTAACTTTTTCTAAATATTTTTTATTAAATTCCTTTAAATTTTGTCCTCAGTACCTTAGAGAACGCTTCAAGATAGATGTTCCTCATCGGTTTAAGGCGCACAACTTCATGTCGCCGACCTTTTGTGATCACTGCGGCTCCCTCTTGTACGGCCTCTTCCGCCAGGGACTCAAATGCGAACGTGAGTTTTCCAAAAATTCAAAGGCTGTTTTTCGCACCGAGAGAGAAAGAAAGAATAGGAATTGCGGCAATTAAAGTCTCTATTTGATAAACTAATTTTTTCGCTGACGTCAAAGGCTAAAAATCCGCATCAGCAGCCACAAAGGATCAAAATTTCTTTCATCTGCAGCTCACCCGAAATAAAAACCTGCCCACTCGAGATAAAAAGATCTCAAAGTGGCAGTTTAATTTGCAATGTGCTTCACTGTCAGTCAGACGTTTGGCTAATTTAGGTTTTGTAATTTTTATTCTGGCCAATTTACGTCATCAATGACAAAAACAACAAGAAAATGACAGTTTTTTATTTAATTTTGCAGGAATTTACCAATAATAATCATAATATTAATACAAATTATTTAGTATAATTCTTTAATTATTGAATTAAATATTTTTCTTGTCTTTGTTTCATTGAATTTTAATATTACCAGTTTTCAATGAAATTTTGAGGTTTGCGACACATTTGCAGAATTTTCAGGCTTCAAAATACTAAATCAAAGGAGAAGTTTACAAGGCACTGCAAATCGCGGTTGATTTGTGGCGCTGCAGAGTGCAATTTTCCCCCCAGAGCCGCTTCGGTCCTTTTGGTTGAGGCTCAGAATAAGTCGGTTGACCTTGATTAAAATACGCGATAGCGAGTTTAATTCGGTTGGCTTGGCTTTCTTGACACCAATTAAGGTATAAATAAACCACGTCTGACATCAAAACAACTTGTCTGATCACAATTTCTCTTGTTATTTTTTAACCATTGCTTTTTAAAGTTGCCAGAAACGAATTCAAATCGACGTTGAAACGATTTGCTGGGTGCAGAGTTAATCGTGCCCTCCCTGAATTATTTGTGTTTTCTGGCGAGGTGCGAAGTCACTCTCGGTTCGCCGAATGCACGCGGATGCTGCCGGGGGAAATGTAATCGCTCGTCGGGCCAGATGGCCGCGCGCCAACCCCGTCATCTCTCGTCCGCTCGGCTGATAAATCGCTTTATAATTGCCTTAATCGAGTCCAGCAAGCAAAAGCAGAATTCGTGGCAACACACTTTCGGGACGCACGGACGAATTGAAGCGAAAAATCCGATCTATCGATGGAAGTTTTCTGGCTCGATTAAGAACACAACCTTGGCAGACTTACCCACTTCTGTGAGTCATGCCTTCAGAACAAAGAAAGGCAGAGACTCGAATTAGAGCAAACTAAACTCTTTTCGCCAGCAAATGCGCCGACCCCAAATTTTCGCACTTTCTGGGTCGGCCAAAGTAAACAGGAAAAGTGAAAATGAATTAAGTAGTGAAAAATTGAAACTGAACCTTTCTTTGCAAGGAAAAAACGATAAAAAGATAAAGGAATTAAAATAAAGTGGAGGGAATTCATAAAAATTTGGAGAATTTAATTTAGTAAAGAAAATTGCAGAAATTAATTGAGCAAACTGAGATTTTGCCAGAAGTTTCCAGGCCAACAAACTCCAAGATTTTTCTGGCAAATTCACAATAATCTGCCGCTGGTTTCAATTTTCCATAATTCCCCTTTGAATGAAATATTGTTTGAAATTTGTAAGTAAAATTAGAAAATTTGATGTTGAATTGAGACCTTGGTTCTCTGCAAGAGTCTAAATTTGGCTTCAGTGCACAAATGCAGATGATTGCGTCGATTTCAATGCCAATTAAAATGACGCCGATGCTCACGAGCGAGCGGCGATTGCAGTCGGGCATGAGTTTCGCGCGCGATGGCCGATTCAGATTCCTCTGCTTCCGGCACCTGCAGCCGACGTGGCCGGAGAAAGCCCTACTTTCGCAGGGACCGCCGCTTCAAATTCCACTACCCTGGTAATTTCAATTTTGGTTGATTTTGTGTGAAATAATTGTTGTGCAGGCGCAGTCTGGCGAAACAGATTTTACGTTTCTATTTCGGCGCGAGCAAGAAACAAAATTATTATTAAAGTGACTCGCTCGCTCGCTCGGCCAGAGTGAAAAACGACGGAGCTTGTAATCGCGCCACAAAGTTCTGCTGCGACCTGCGCGCTTATTAATAATCTCGCGCGCTCTCTCAAGCGTCGCGTCAATTAATCACGAGCCTTCCTCCTTGAACAGAGCCAAGGTTGGTTGTGATGAAGAGAAAGTCCAAAATTATCTTGTTACAAAATTATATTTATTGTTCTCAACTTGATGCCCCTTCAAAAGTTTCCTTATAAACTGACCTGTCCAACGAAGACAAAAACCTCAAAGGTTTTCAAATTAGTGAAGAAAAATTTCTTATTATAGATTTTATTGCATATTTTTTAGAGTGTCTTATTTACTTTTTTTTTTAAATGTGAAACTTAATTGGTAGTTTTTAAATTTATGTTTTCATTAATGAATTATTTCATCTCTTTCCATCAATTTCAAATATTTCTTAATTATTTAATTCTGCATATGAACAAGTTTGGTTGCGGCACTTATTATCTAAAAATAGCTTTGAAAGAGAGACTTTATTCTCTTTTTCGTTGGCACTTGACATAATTTTAGTGCATGAGTAACGAGCGCATAAAGAAGCCTCTCGTCGCAGCTGCAAATCAGCAGAATCAAAAACACACGTTCGCGTGCGGGGGTTCAACGGCATTTGCGGCACCGAATCAAATAAACATTGTGACGGCTCCGCTCCCTAAATCACTGCGGTTTAAACGGAAAACGTCAGAAAACGTTCGTTTTACGACTCTCGAAGCTTCACTTAATAATTTCTCCTGGCCTGTTTCTTGTTGTCACGCCTTATTTCTTTAGCCTTCGCACAGTTCTTTTGTTATTTTTGGCCCCACTCGTTGGTTGGCCGCAATTCCATTTTTCTCCTTTGCAACACGCGCCAGAGACATTTTTCGATAATGAGCCACCGGCAGCAAAAATACACACACTGCGGCGTAAAAACTATTTGCGTGCGCACGCGGTGATGTAACTCTTTTCATTGTTAACGACAAGTGTTGACACAACAAACGAAAAAGTAGTATTTTTTTTTTAAATTAAAAGGTTTTAAAATTATGAATACATGAAATTTAATTATTATTATTTTTTTTTTAATTTTTTATGCAAATAAAATTAAACTAACTAAATTCTAGAGATTTGAAAATGTAGGCTTCACTATTGCAATTTATTTTTAAACCCAGATGCACAAGACAAATGAAATCTTTGTTTTTGTTCTCACCCACAAAGCCGGAGCAATTCATCAAAAGAGTGAATTCTGCGCAATTAAGCTCGGCGAGTTAATTAGCGAACAAAACTAATTATACCAAACTTTGGCCGAACAAACAAGATTTCCAGTATAGAAAAATATTTGGTTTGTTGGTTGGGGGCGCGGGGGGCAGGCCTGTCTCGTCAATTAGCGGTGCTAAATCGGTCCGCGGCCGGCCGATTATCTGGACAAACGGCGGCGGCGGCGCTGCTGCGTGTGTGTGTTTGCTTTGCCCAAGAAGAAGCAGAAGCACATGACGCGCGGGCTCGCCGCCGCAAATAGATCTCGGGCGCTCTCTCAGTCTGTGTCGAGGCGTCGAGCGATCGCCATGGTCGCGTCTTGCAACAAGTGAACGCGATCATGCCGCTGTTCTCCGACTACTACGGCAGCCCCTTCGGGGGCTACGGCGGCTACAACGGCTACAACGGCTACAACAGCAGCCCGGTGCTGTTCCGTGACCCGGTGACCCCGCGCAGGTACGGCCCCCTGCTGACCACCATCGTCGAGAGCGGCCTGACGCCGTCGGCGCCGCGGCGGGTGCCGGCCTACGCCAGGCCCAGCCCGTACGTGCCGCCCCCGAAACTCTACTCGTCGCCCCTCGTCACCCGCACCTACCAGCGGCCGGTGCGCATGGACACGGACAACATCGACGTGTCCGGCGTCAGGAAGATCAACCTTCGGAGGGCCGAACCTGCCGAGGCGGCGCTGACCAAGGACGGCGACACGCGCGGCACCATCAAGAGGGGCAGGACGGTGGTGCGGATCCACACCAAGAAGCAGAAGGACAACCCTGACATCGACAAACGCAGACGCATGACCCCTGGCGAGCGACTCAAGGAGAAGTTCATGATCAGGGACTACGACGCCGAGAGGAAGAAGAAGGACGAGGAGGAGGAGCGGCGCCGAACCACGGAAAGGGAGGAGGCGGAACGCAGGTACCGCAGGCTCATGTGCGTCGAGGTGCAGCAACCGGTGGCCCCGCAGGTCAGGACGGTCACCCAAGACCTTCTCCAGCCCAAGCAGCACGAGGAGGAGGAGGAGGAGAGCTCAGGGTCGGACACGGAGACGGAGGATTTGCAGGAAAACAGAAAGGTGAGGAGCGTGAAAAAGAAGAAGCGGCGGAAAAACAGACAGAGTTCTGTGAAGAAGAAGGAAGAAGTAGCCCCTGTGGCGCCTCCTCGGAGCAAAAAGCCCGCAGAGGTGGAGGAACCTGCGAAAAGGGCGCCAAAAGACCGCGTCAAGTCGGTCAAGGCCGGCGGCGTGAGTAAGCGAGTGGCCGCCACCAAGAAGTCCATCTTGCTGCCGCCCAAGGAGGAGGTGCAGATTTCCAAGGAAAAGAACAAGGGCCGCACTTCGGAGCCCCTCGGAGACATGATGAAGTCCTTCTCAGACTTTTTCCTCAATTTCGGAAAGCAGAAAAAACAGGAACCTGCTGCGAAGCCGGAGCCCGTGGACAGCAAGGAGCCCAGAGGCATTTTGAACTCGGACATAATCGGCAAAAGGAAGAGCGTCGTTTGCCTCGAGTACAGGGCGAGCGTGCGAGTGGCGCGAGTCGTGGACAAGGAGAACGCACGTCCCGCTCTGGTGGGCAGCAAAAGTTTGGACGGCGAAGAAATCGGCAACGGGGACAAGGCCGCGAAAACGGAGCAGCAGCCGGTGTGCCAAAATAATAAAGCGAATTTGGCAGAAAATAAATTCGCGGCAGCCAAAAAGAAGCAAGAAGCCGACTGCTTTTTCTTGTTCGATAAGGAGTCCGTGGAAATGGTGACGGGCAACGCTGCTGGCCCCGCGCCAGACACCGAGCAAACGACGCAGGTGTCCGCGCCGAGTTCAAAAGACGGCAAATTGAGTCGCATTCAAAGCGGCGATCAGATCAAAAGCATTGACAGTCCCAGGAAGTTGAAGGAAAAAGCGCCGGAAATCCCCAAAGTAGAGGAAAAAGAAGCGCCGTCCAAAAATACGCTCGTCAGTTCTCCAGCGGCGGCGAAAAATATTGAAGCGCAAACGCCAAAAATTAAAGTAACCACTCCGATTAAGGAAGTAACAAAAACCGTTGAGGTTAAAAAGGAAAAGTCTCCCGAGGCCCCAAAAGCTGTTAAATGTAAAGAAATTCCCAAATTAGAACCAGTAAGGCTGAAACAAGAAGAAAAATCTCTTGATATTCCCAAAAGCAAAGTCACAGAGCCGACTGAAAAAATTTCAAAAGCGGTGGAAGTTCCCAAAGTGGAAGATAAGGCGCCCGAAAAAGCACCAAGGCTAGATATTAAGAAGAAAGAGGAGAAATTACCTGAAAAAGTTCAAGAGGCTGAACAGAAAAGCCCTGAATTATTTAATGAAAAACCAAAAGATGTTATTACAAATGCGGAGAAAAGTTTTATTGCTGCAAAGATGGAAATTTCTCCTGAAAAATTAAATAACAAAATAGCTCCTGAAAGTCCAAAAATTGTCAAAAAAGTGGCCGAGCAGAGCCCGAAGAAAACAAGTAATAACATTTTAGCTGTAGCTGAGAAATTCCAGAAACCGGCTGAAACAAAGCCAGAGAAAGAGTCTGAAAAAATCCCCACCGTTAGTGAGAAAAAAGAAAAGTCGCCCGAAAAAGTGCAAGAAGCGCCAAAGGGTTTAGAAAAAGTTGATGAAAAAATTGCAGAAGTGACCCCGTTAGTTTTTAAGAAGAAAGAGAAAAGTCCTGAAAAAGTAGCACCTGCCGAGAGTCCAAAGGTAAAAGAAAAATCACCAGTGAAGCAAAAGCAACCGGACATTGAAACGAAGCAGGTAAATTCAAAACCTGTTGTAGAACTGGAATTACCGCAGAAAAAAGAGAGCTTGCCTGTCAAGCCGGTGGAGGAGAAAGAAAAGTCCCCTGAGAAGCCTCAGAGAAGTCCAAAGGAGCCAACAAGCCCCAAAGCAGCACCTACAAAAATTAAAGTCGTTCCTCAGGAACAAAAAATTGTTGAGTCACTCCCCAAGAAAGAATCAACTCCTATTAAAGTCCCAGAAACGGCAAAGCCTGTCCCTGAGACTCCGAAAAGTCCAACCGAAAAACTTGCAGCTAAAAAAGAAACTGTCCCTGCCACAAGCCCTGCTGAAAGCGCCAAAAGTGCAGTTGAAAAAGTCCCTGTTGATGCTCCGAAGAAACCTGAAAGAGCTCAAAAGGTGGCAGAGATCACAAAGATTCCAGAGCCGGTAACTCTGAAGGTTGCTGAGGTCACGAAGGTTCAAGAACCTCCGAAGAACTTCAGCCCAAAGAGCAGCCTGAAGATGTTGCAGTCGATGGCGAACAAGAAGGTTGACGACAAGGCGGACATGAGCAACATCCTGTTTGCGAAGGACAGCGTGAAGCAGAAGCCGCTGATTCTCAGGTCGCGGCCTTCGACGGTGAAGAAGCAGCCCAAGGCCAAGTTGGCGCTGGTCAAGCCTCCGCAGGTCAAAGCCTTCCCGGCGCCCGCAAAGCCCCTCTTCATGCAAGACACGTTCGCCAAGCTGCAGGAGGCCTTCAACAAGCAGCAGCAGCAGCAGCAGCAACCTGAGAGGAAGCAACCTGTGAAGCTGAAGAAGATGCGCGCCCGCACCGACCTGAGCGCCGAGCTGCTGGACAGCGCCGACGAGGAGCAGGTCAAGACCAAGGCCGAACTGCAAAAGTCGCAGTCCTCGGGGGGAATCAACCGGCAGGACAGACACACGGTCAGGAACATGAAGTTCCGACCTGACAGGGTCTCCACCGTCAGACACCAGGCCCTCAAGATGTCCGTCAAGGAGCCCAAGCAGGAAGGTCAAGAGTCTGACTCCGACTCGGACGATTCGGACACCGAGACCGAGTCGACGCTGTCTTCAGGGTCGGACACTGAGACCGAGGAAGGTCAGGCCAAGGTGGACAGGAACAGCACCAGCTCGCAGGACTCTGGCTTCGGCAGCAACCCCAACAGCCCCCAGGCCTCCACCAACTGCGGTAACAAAAAATTAAAATTATTTTCGGATGAATTGCATGAAAATTTTTACCTATTTTTTTTAAAATAAATTTACTAACCAGATTTATAACTTCAGGATATAAAATTAAATTATTAGGTAGGCGTTAAAGAAAACCCCAAGTTATTGCTTAAATCTTAGTTGCATAATTTCATAATGATTCAGATGATGCGAAAAGATGAATCATTAGCAGCGCGTTTGTCTATTTCGACAAAAGCACGAGCAGCGTATTCGGTGCTGACGCAATTATTTGGCTTTTGCCTCACTCGAACTGACAGCGGCGGCCAAAACGCTATCTTGACGCTTTTTAAGCTCGCGAGGTAAACAAACTGTATAAAAAGCAAGAGACGTATAAAATCCTATCTTTCTTTCTTTCTCTTTGACGTGTCGACGGCCTCGTAAATTTCGAAAAAGATCACAATTTAATTTATGCGCGGGGTTGAATAGTGTGCAGCGTGAACTGCCATCGCAAGTGCGAGAAGCACATGCCGAACTTGTGCGGCGTGAACCAGAAGTTGCTGGCCGAAGCCTTGTCGTCCCTCAAGAAAGGTAGGACGAACGCTGGATCAACAAAGAACGGTAAAAAGGACAAAGGAATCAATTTCAAAGCAAAGTTAGGCTTTCCGCTCGACGCCACTGCCCTGCCGGTTGCATAACTAACAAATATTTCGGGCGTCTAAATAAATTGCATGGAATTGGAATGAAACGAATAATTTTTTGTTTAAATTTGTTGCTTTTTATAAAAAGAAATAAATGAATTCTAAGGAAAATGGAACCTCCTACTAAATTTTTCAAATTTGATTAATAGTTTTTGTGCAAGATTTTTCTACCCTGAGATGGTTCCATCCTCTTTAATTCGAACGACTTTTTCCAATTTTGTTGAATAAACAAAGTATTTTTTCTTTTTTTTAATAAGCTGAATTTTTGGTTTTAATCTTGAGCATTGTGTTTGCAGCGCAATCGCTGGACGTGCGAGACGCGAGTTCGCCGAACCCTCGGCGGTTGTCGGCGACCCTGAGCAGCGACTCTGAGTCCGGCGAGGAAGGTCTGCGCAGGTACACGCCGCCGGCGCGCACCATTCCGCGCTTCCGCAAGTACGCGGTCGAAGACTACCAGTTCCTCAAGGTCCTCGGCAAGGGCAGCTTTGGAAAGGTACGAAAAAATTCGACCCGCGTGGGACGAAAAGACAACCCGTTGAGCACCGCGGCTATTCTCAGCGCTCACAAGAGATTTATTGTTACTTTCGGAGACGCTTTTCGTCCGCGGTGCCAATTTCTCAGCCCACCCATAACAAAAACGCATTCTCTCTCTCTCTTTCGCCTGACACAATCGGATTCCAAGTTTTAAAACTGAAAATAGCACTGAAAAAAAAATAACAAAAATTAGTATTTTTATTGTACCAAATTTTTATTAGCAAAAAAAAAAAAATGAAATCAAATAGCATTAAAATTATATTTCATTGAATAATATTATTTCCTTAGAATTTTTAACCATTTTTGATTGATGCGAAATAAAAAATGATTTGAAATTTTTTGGGCATTTTATCAGGTTTTGCTGGCCGAGTTGAAAGGAACCGAGTGTTATTACGCGGTCAAGTGCCTGAAGAAGGACGTGGTGTTGGAGGACGACGACGTCGAGTGCACCCTGATCGAGCGCAAGGTGCTGGCCCTGGGCACCAAGCACCCCTACCTGTGCCACCTTTTCTGCACCTTCCAGACTGAGGTTCGAATTTTCCCTCTTTTTCCCTCCAAAAATTGATTTCTGATTGTGCAAATTGTGCAGTCGCACCTGTTTTTCGTGATGGAGTACCTGAACGGCGGCGACCTGATGTTCCACATCCAGCAGAGCGGCCGCTTTGAGCAGCCGCGCGCCTGCTTTTACGCCGCCGAAATCGTCTCCGGACTCCGATTCCTCCACAAAAAGGGAATCGTCTACAGGTAACAGAAAAAACTTTAATTTTTTCAATTAAATTCCTAAAGATTGTAACAAATAAAAACGATAAAGTATTTTTGGTTAAAATAATACAAAATTTTTTATTTATAGAAAATACTTTTGGCCATTTCTGAGAAAGTTAATTTATGAATTAATTCACGAAATTTAATTAAAATTAATAATTATTAATTAATTTTGGTTAACAGGGACCTGAAGCTGGACAACATTTTGCTGGACTTTGAAGGGCACGTTCGAATCGCCGACTTCGGCATGTGCAAGTTGCAAATTTACCTGGACCGGACGGCGGACACGTTCTGCGGGACGCCCGACTACATGGCGCCCGAGATCATCAAAGGGCTGCACTACAACCAGTGCGTCGACTGGTGGTCGTTCGGCGTCTTGTTGTTCGAGATGCTGGTGGGCCAGTCGCCCTTCAACGGCTGCGACGAGGACGACCTCTTCTGGTCCGTCTGCAACGAGCAGCCCTACTACCCGCGCTACCTCTCCAAGGAGGCCCAGGCCATCCTCGTCCTGGTACGCACATTTTTTTGGAAACGCAATTTTTTATATAATTTTTATATTTTGTATTCACGCAGTTGCTGGAAAAAGACTCGTCGAAGCGGTTGGGCACCCCCGAGTGTCCGGCGGGCGAAGTCTTCGAACAGCCCTTTTTCCGCTCCATCGACTGGCAAGCCCTGGAGCGCAAGGAACTCGATCCACCCTTCAAACCCAGAGTGGTAAGAATCATGATGAGTTGGACCCAGAAAAGTTATGGCGCCTCCAATTCATTTGGCTTTCTGAAAGTTTAAAAATTATGGTTGTCGCACCTGTTCACCAATTGTTTCATGAGAAACTCAGAATTTGCGTTTTTTCTCCTTGTTTGAGATAGAAATTCTGAAAATAGCCGTGACGCCTGACAACTTTTCAATTTACCAGGTGACGTTCAAATTATTATTTCAGTGAAATTTTGAATCAAAGGCATTCTTTCCACATTGATATCTCAAAACAAAACAATTTAAAACTTGAATGTTCAATTCTTTGGAAAAGTTTTGGGAATTTTTAAGCTTTACTTGGGACACAAACTATGTTATTTTCAGAAAGTCAAATTTTTCAACGTTTGCCATTTTTCTTTGTCCTTGTGAACAATTAAGATTTTTAAACTAATTTTCCAATTTTAAAGCAACACTCGCTGGATGTGCAATACTTTGACTCGGCGTTCACGCAGGAGGTGCCCAAGCTGACGCCCGTGGACAAGGACATTCTCAACTCGATGGACCAGACGCAGTTCCACGGATTCAGCTACACCAACCCCAATGCCTGCAACGAGTGACAAACACCCCACCGAGCCACTCGTGGTCAGTTTTCTATTTTCAGCTTCAAATCTAAAAATGACCATTTTTTTTCAAAAAAAAAAAAAAAATTAATTAATCTAATTTTTATACAATCAATAATTTGTTTTGTATTTGAATCAATGAATTTTTATAAATTCATTCTCAATTTTAATCTTAAATTTAAATCTTTTCATGAATGAGATGTTTTTTTTTTTCAATATTTAATTTTTTTTAAATTTTCGCAGCTGCTTGCATTTTGTCTGCCTTGGCGAGAGGTTTGCCGATGGAAGTCGGGAGCAGGAAAGAAGCGGCCTCGGCCAGATGATTTGTGTTGGGCTGCGAGTTCGAATGAAAGAGACATTCAGTGGCGAATATGAACTCGCGCCCCTTTTGTTGCTGCTTGATTGAAAAATAATATAAATTATATACACGATTTTCGCCAAAATATAGAGAAAAAAAACAACCATTCACGTCTTGCTACTTTTTCACTCTGCTTTTCTACTGTGTATAAAATTATCCAGATTAATATATATGTACACTTTTTTTCTGTAAAACACACATGCAAGTTTTTAATAATATAATCATTACTGTATTTGTTGTGATACGCGCGCGCCTAACAATATTATATATTTAAAATTGGTAGGATGAAATATCATTTTGAAATGGCAATCTGTGCCTGTAAAATTAGAACAGCTTGATGTTCTGATCCGCCGGCCGAAATAAATAAAAAACTAATTTTTAAGGTTTAAAGATATATTATTATTATTATTAATTTAATAAATTTGAATTGCTCAAAGGCAAAACTACAAAAACGCACACATTTTATTTTATTTCAACAGCACTTCTAGATTAAATTTTAAGTCTCGTTTAAAAAGTATAAATGGCTTTTCTATACAACTATTTACAAAAGGAAAACGATTGCGTTGTTGGCTATCACAGTGTTCAATTGTAAAAATTAAAAGCACAACAAAATAATAATAATAATAACATATATTGCAAATTAATTCAGCAGATCTCTAGCTAATCTAGATTGATTCAACTCACGCCCGCCAATTTGAAAAATATCTCCAAACCTCAGGGACCTTCAAGAAAATTAAGACTCGTCTGACTTGGTCGCTCAGACACAAGTTAAAAATATAATTTTAGCAATAATGGTCTTTAGAAAATTCCTTTAATTGCCATTATTTTATTCAACTCTATTTGGCAATTTTGGTCCCTTAATTCTGTGGATTAATAATTTATCCTTCTGGTGAAATCGGCGTGCTTTGGAATCAAAATCACAAACAAATGGCAAAATGAGAGCGACGACGAGGAGGTGCAGCCTTATCTCGAGACATTGAATATTTGTGTGTGTGTGTAAATTTTAGAAAACGTTGAGTTGCTGAACACGCTGTTTGTTTGCTTTGTCAGTCGTAAATGGCGTTGATGAACTGCTCGGCCGACTTGAGGAAGAGGCGCCGCACCTTGCCGCAGTTGGTGTCCGACGTCTCCTCCAGGTAGTGCCGCAGGGGCAGCAGCAGGTTGCGGTACGGGTCAGTGCCCAGTTGGTACTGAAGAAGCAAATTTCAAAATCAGTTCGATAAAAACTTCACGTCTTTTACCTCCTCCATGGCGCGGTAGACGGCGTGGAAGGCCGGCTGCTTTTCCGAGTGGAAACTGCCGCGGTTTCCGTGAACAACGGCCACGCCCTCTTTGTCAGCACTTTCGCACACACTCATGTACATGCAGTGGTCCGGACGGAAGTTGTAGCGGCACGGGTAGACGTACAGTTTGTCTGAAATTGATAAAATTAAAATAACATCAACTCTGAATAATACCATTTAATAAGATTCTTGCAGAATTTAATTAATTTCTTCCTTATGGGGATTTTTTCAATACTTTTCATGGAATGTCATAATTCAAAATTTTAGGATTTTCGATTGATTTGTGTTTGGATATTTGGGTACCAGGGTGGAAGTGGAACAGAATGTTAATGATGTCCTGGTCGCCCCAGGTGATCTTGAGTTTGTACTCTTGGTAAATGGGCATCACATAGTCGATCCAGCCAAAGTTCCTCATTCGAGTCAGATTCATCAACATCACGCCAGAGTTCACACCCAGAGGGCCGTAGTACGGGTGTCTCGCGAAACGGTTGTACCTGCACAAGAAGAAGAATTTAAAACACATAATCAACAACAATCTTTCTTCAATTAAAATAAAAAATATCAAAAGTGGTAATTTTTTAGAGAAAATCAATAAACTAAGAAATTTTTTAATTTAGTTTTTTGATTCTTGAACTCTAGAAATTACTCGAATTTATAATTTTGTTAAAATATTTGTCCATCAAAATAAGAAATGCAATTTTTTATTTTTTAAAAAAAAGTGACAAGTTTTGTACCATCCAGTGGCCCTGTCCTCATGTTCGGGCGTCAGGGCTGCCATTTGTGACGAGTTGAAGTGGTGCAGGTGCTGCCAGATGCGCTCGAGTGGCGTGAGGAAGAGGGTGTCCGTGTCGACGTAGAGCAGCGCGTCCAGGTCTTGGAGCAGGTTGGGCAGGAAGAGGCGCTGCGAGGCGCAGGGTTTGAAGAGGCGGCGCCACTCCTCCTGCCGCTCCCTCGGCAGCTCGATGGGCCGCACCTCGAAGCGGAACCGCAGCTCCTTGACCCCGCTCCACTCCTTCAACTGAAATTCAAACAATCGTTTCATTTTCATTTCAAAATTTGTAAGTTTTAAACTTTTTCTGTGAAGCTCTGGCCGAGTTGTTCCTCGGCGAAGACGATGAAGCGCAGCGGCGCCTGAGTGAAGGTCAGAGCAGACTTGAGCATCACCAGCGTCTCCTGCAGACGGTCGCCGCACGCGACCACCGCGAGCACCACTTCCTCCTCCTCCGCCTTGCGTCCATAATCTCGGACGGACGACCTTCGAGAGAGACAAATAAATTCATTTTAAGAAATTGATTTGTTTGGCATCACCTTTGGACCGGTCGAGGGGCCGCTGCTTTCGTGGTGGTGTCCGAGGCGTCCGGAGGAGGAGCGTCCGATTCGTGCAGCACGTACAGGACGTAGGCTGCGGCGGCGGCGAACAGCAGCAGCAGCACGGTCGTCCTTACCGCCAACTTCATCGCTGCTCGCATCGCCTCCTCCGCGGGACACCCGCCACCACCATCTTCGGACGCTCACTGTCCGAACGTCCGAACCCTGCTATCGTTTCGTACAAAAACTATGGACAAAACCAGGCTTTTAATCTTTGTTGACGTTCCAAAAAGTAAACATCATTTTTGTCCGCCTCAAAAAATTTGGTGAACTGGGTGGGGTGTTTGTTAAGGAGTTGGGATAGAGTTGCTGAAGTTTGCAATTTTTCTCAGGAATTCAAGTTAGGGAGAATAAAAAGATTTTAATATTTTTATAATGAGTACAACTTTATCAAGATCTATGCATTTAAAGTGATAAGTAGCCACATTTGTACACTTATTGTCAATATATCGTAACTCCTTTGTTAGATCGCCTTTCAGATCAATCGGTTGTTGTTTATCCAGATGGCAGCAGCGGCGTTTCGGGCGTTCAAAGCTTTTCTTGTTTATGTATTTTGGTTTGACGTTTGACATTGGCGAATTTTGGCGACACATGTGAGAAAAAACAGGCGCCGGAGCTTTAATTTGTATGATCACGATCTTGCTTTTCCCAAGGGCGGTTCGCACACCCTTTCATCAGGTCACGATGACCCTAGTTTAATTTAAAACGGGCCGGACTTTTTCCGCTTGTTTGATCTCGACCTTCAAAGAGCACCGAACGCACCATGATCTTTTCGTTGTAAATCGCACCGTAAGGAACACGACGAATGAACAAATCAATAATTAATTTACTCCTTAAGATTCACTAAAATCCTCTCTATATTTTAGTTGAATTTCGAGCCATGTCTTCCCAGGAGCAGAAGGCGGCGGCGGACCTGATGGACTATCTGGACCAAAAGACGACGGAGGAGACAAGCAAAGTGGAGACTGCGAACGGCGGCGGAGGAGAATCGCTGATGGACGGAAAGGGACTGCGGCTGAACAGCCACGACGAGCGAATGCACACGATGCGGGAGCGCGCGTCGCACAACAACCGATTCTACGAGTTCTGCTGGCACGTCGGAAACTGCCTCGAGTGCTGTCTCATGTGCATGATCTGTTGTTGTGATCGATCAGAGTGAATGACCTCGTCATGTGCCAATCCAGTAGACACCTAGGTCGGCCAGCGAAAAGTGCCAATTTTCTATTATTGCATACGTGAGATTGATTTTTGAACAAGGATAATTTATTTCAGTGTAGTTTTACAATTAGTGGCGAATGTAGCCAAATTTTGCTCTCTGAAAGTTGCATTTCATAAATTAAATGGATTAAAAGTTGGTTGATGTGAAATGTCAAATAATGTAAAAATAATGAAAATAATATTCAATTTTTTTTTTTTTAAATTTATTAAAGGTTTGCTGAAGACGTGCCAAAATCGTGCTATTTAAATTTGCATATTTGTGCAGAAGATAAAATCTTCTGTTACTCTCCTTGCGGGCTGAATTCAAATTATAGGGGCCTTCGCAAAAGTGAATTTCTAATTATTGACGTCACTACCTGATGACTCGCCTTTAATCGTTTTCCTCCTCGAGCGTGTAATTAATTAAAAATTTCAAATTAATTAAAATGCTTGTTTGAAGTTTCAAGTTGGGCCTAATTGGAGAGTGACAATGTTTTCGTGACTCACACACGCCGCTGGAGTCGATTATTTCGCCAGTCTGGCCGGCAGCGCGATTGAAAAGCATGCTCGGTGACGTCACCGCGGCTGGAAACGGGCGACGGGATTTGCTTCTTTCTTTGCTTGGCCGCAGAGAGCGCTGCTCCCTCCGGCCACCGATCGCACAAGAAGAAGTTTATTCTGGGGCCGAAGCGCTCAGTCTGCAGTCTGGTCCGGCGACGCTGCGTCCACGAGGTCCCATCTCTGAACACAAACTTCATTCCTGCCTCCCGCAGCCCAATCACTTCAGCAGACGTGAGTTTACCTTATCATTTTCTTTTTTACTTAAAAATTCGATTAAAATTCGATTTTATTCCTTTTTTCCTCAATATGTTGACATGAATTCGTGAGTAAAGGAAGCGTTTATTTCGAAACGTGATAAAATTATGAAAATAATGTACGGCTGCCTTCAGATGGAAGAATTGTTTTTGTTCAACACTTGTGAGCGCTCAGAAAATTGTTTTTCTTGATTATTTTGATAACTTTAAAGAGAGCTCAGAGCTGTTTTCCTCATCTTGATTGTTGACTCGAGTTTAAGGGAATTTAATTTTGAGGACAAACTATTAAATATTCCTAATTTTTATTTATAATTTTTGTTACTTGGCGGAAAAAGAGCAGGCGAGATTAGTTACGCTGTTGGCGGATCGTTTTACAGCGAGACCAAGGTTGAAATTTCGCACGAGGAGAAGCAAAACAAAAAAATATAGAACATTAAGGGCAGCCCTCGGCGCAAAAGCAACATCTGGAAAGTTCACTCCGCTCTGCCGCCGCACTTTTGCACAACACGCGCTGCAAATTGATGAATCTATCTTTTCAAAAAAGGAAGTGGAAATTTATCAGAAACGGAAGAAGCGTGCGGCTGCTGCGAAGCAATCTTTTCGTTCAAAGCAGTGATTTCAACACTTTCCATCCTACGACGTTTTTCATTTGATGACTTTTTTATTTAAAAGAATTGAAACGCGGATGTGCTCTCCAGGGATCCTCTCAGGTCTGGCAAAGGACAAATATTTGCAATTAACAATATAAAGAGGTTCTTTGTGAGCTTTTACTGCGGCGCTCGGCACATCCGCTCCTATTTCAACTTCTCCAGCGAGTGTGTAATAACAAAACAATTTGCTGCTCTTTTCCAAACACGCCCTGCATTACATTATTTCCATGTTGCATTATATCGAGCTTGTTATTTTTCTCCCGCGATTTCTCAGAATCCTAATGAGGACTTTAATTGTCTTCGCAATTAGCAAAGCGGTTTTCTTGTCTCAATTTGCAATCATTTTTGTGTCTAGAGTTGAAAAAAGAAAATTCGTTTTGATTAATGATTTGTGCAGATAAAAGAAGTTGTTCGCCCACCGTGTAATGGAATGAGTGACGTGCCGAGTAATTATTATTACAAAGTAATTTCAGGGTGTTGCCTCCTCATCTCTTATTCAAGTTGTATAAAGATTAAAGACTTCTGCTCTCGCTCCTTAAATGTAAAACTTTGTAATTCGACGCAACCCTCGTTATTAAAATGACATTAATCTTTGATCTATTTGAACTTTTGTTCTCCGATTGAAAATTTTCCCAATCGATTTGTCCAGGGATTGGATTTATATATTTCCAATTATGGAGAAAAGCCGGTGTTGAGAGATTCTGCTTTCTCTCCAACAAGTGCGTGAATTGCTGGGAAAGCAAACTCGCTTTTTATTGCATAATAAATCGCGCTGCGTTTGTTATTTGTTTCAAAACAATTTGTTTCTCTAACCCCTGAGATAATTTTTTAAAGCGGGCCAAGTTAATTATTAGTCCAGAGCAAATTATTTGTGTTATACTTAAAATAAATTATAATCTTGAACAATTGATCGATAAAAATCATAAATTTATTCTTTCTTTTACTCATTAAAAAGACAAATCCGAATTTTACCCTGGTTTTGCAAATGTAGAAAAAAAGAACCTGTGTTTTTAAGCCCCATAACTATGCATAGGGAGTTTCCATTATCCTGGCAAAGATTAAAATTCCAAAAGACTTAAAAGATCTGAAAAATTTGTTAAAATAAATTTGCGAGTTTTTTTTCCATGAGCCATTTTTTACCTTATTTCAAATTCTCTTATTGTAACAGTTGGAAAAGGATTGTTGAAATCGAATGATTATTATTATTATATATTCAGAATTTTAATAACAGACGGTTTAAGCTAATTTGACATTATTTGTAAAATTCATTATGAAACTGTAATTTTTATATTTGACTTAAAAATTTTTATTTTGGTTTCTTTTTCTACATTGTTTCAATTCAATTGTTGAAAAAGGAACACATCCATATTATAATTAGTAAAAGCGTTTTATTTTAAATTAATTAATTAATTAAATTATAAAAAAATCAAAGAAATGGAATAATTCGAAGAACCTCAGCAACTTTTGGTGGCATAGAAAGACCCCTTGTTGATCAATAATGTGAATCACAGGCCAATAAATTATCAAGACCCCCAAACTGCCTCTCCATGCTTTTGTTAGTTTACCCGCGAAACGGAGACAGAAACCAGTTGCCGAACAGAAACGAGCAAATTATTATTTCAGACCGAAGAGATGAGCACAAATCTATCTTCAATCCCTTCAGCCTTTTCCCAACATCAGAGATTCGCAGCTTTTTTTCCTTGCTGAGAGAGCAAATGGGGAAACAGATCAAAGCAGTTGCAGTAATTTTTATTTTTGGCCTCATCAATTTCATAATTAAATTTAGTACTTAATTTAAAATTTAAATTAATTTAATGATGAAATAATAATTAATGTTGGAAATAAATAAATAAAAATGCAACAAATAAAATCAGCTCTAAACAAATAAAAATTGGAAAATAATTTTGTGTTTTAAAATTAACTAAATTTTCTTTGTGTTTTTTTTATAGCTGGGTGGCGGGAGCGGCGTGTGCGGCGGCAAGATGCGGCTGGCGGACCCCGAAATGGGGGGCCAGGCCCCGTGGGCGTCGCTGCTGAAGCCCCTGGCCGAGGAGCGCGCCCTGGAGCCAGCGCCGCCCCCCGCCGAGCAGCCCCCCGCCGTCGGCAGGGGGCAGGCCAAGCCCCCCATGCGGCGCCGCCACACCCTCGGCGAGACCTTCAACGCCACCCTCTCGCCCCTGCTCAACCCCCTCATGCACTACGACCAGGTCGACGCCAACGCCAAGGTCGTCGCCCCGCAGAACTCCTCGCCCTTCAGGTACTTTCTTTCGATTCTCGTTTATTTCTTAATTAAAACTTGGATAAAAACAGTTTTTTCCCCCATTATTTTTTATTCTGAATGCAGATGTTTAGACCAAAAAGAAACAAAATCGCAGGTATTTTTAGATATGTAAAAAATAGTACAAAAATTTCTGTACTTTCGTATTTTAGTTCTGGAAGTTTTTATGTAATCCGATTTTTCTTACAAAAAGCAAAATCGTACACCCCATGCAACTTTCGGTTTCCGCGCTGCCAGATCGGGTGTGTGTTATTTTTTTTTCACTCTTTTTTTCGCAACTGGCGTCTCGAATTTCACGCTCATCTCTCGTTACCCTCGAACCGAGAAACAAAGTCTGCTGCACGAATTAACGGAAAGGAAATTCAGACGCACGACTTGTCAATCAAACTCGTGTTATTTTCACCTTGGCCGCCACTTTTGCGGTTCAAAATTTAAATAAAAATTCAAATCAACGTATCAGAGACATGAGAAGATTGAATTCCTGGTTTGGTTTGAATGAAATGCGCACCCTTGTCAGATTTAATTACTGACAGCGAAAAATAAAATAACGCAATCTCGTGGTTTTATATTTACTTTGTAATTGCGGCGCGGCGGTGAATTGAAAGAGCATAAATTCCAATTAAGATGCCATAAGATGCAGATCGGTTTCAAGAAAAGAGTGGCCGTGACGATCGCTGCGATCATGTTCGTTGCTCTTTATTGCAAAATTGGATCGAATCGAACCGTTCTCGAGCCGACATTTCAACTTCCAAGGTGCACCAGGTGGAAATAATTGAGTTGTGCTGTGAACGCGTCATTGTCCGAGAGGGAAAAACAACCTATGCGCGCGTCATGGATTCGCCAAATCAGGCTGAAAATGCAGCGCGTTGTCTTATTAATTGTGATGCTCTCGGCGGAACGATGCCTTGAGCCAATTCAATCTCTTTCATCACCAATCTAAATTTAGCCCCTTTGTATCGAGTTTTTGGCAGGGGCAGTTTTGCATTTGTAAACAAAGTGGTGCGCATTTTACGAAAACAAATCATCCAATTTAATTGTTTCTATGGAAAATAATCGAAATATTCAACAATTCCTAACAAATCTTGAATGTTTCGGGTTTTTTCAAGGAGATTTTTACACGAGCAAGAGATTGAATTCCAAATTAGTAATATGAGGAAAAAATTTAATGAAATTAAAAAAAAAAATGCTAGTTCTGAAAATTATCCAATCTTTCAAAAATTCAACTTGCAATTTTTCAAACATCTTTGGTTGGTTTTTAATTCTTCACTAAATTTAAACTGTGTATTTATGCAAAATGTGAGCCAAGTGTTTTCACAAAACAGCGCATTAGACGTTTCTGCACTAAAAAGTGTGGCCGGCAGCAACAGCAGATTTATTATCTTCTAAACTGTTGCAAACAAAATCGGGGGCAGCAGAGATTTCCATCGAAACGAAGACAAGGTCAGGATTTTTTGAGTGCAGCCAGGCCCGCGATAACATCTCTGCTGTGTCGGTTCAAAAGTCAGAATACATAATTGGGAATGAAATAAAAATGTATAAATGGCTGCGGCAATTAAAGAGGAATTCCCCAGAGTAGCGAGCGCGGCGCTGCAATTGTTTCGCGTTTTCTCTCGGACTGAATTGCCAGCGGCGACTCGCGCACCTGTGCAGCCTCTCAGCACAGCTTTTTGCTCTCAAACAAAATTATGCAAATCAGCCGATTCGGATCAGCACAAATATAACGTGTGCATAATTTATGGTCCAACCGACACGGCATGACATGTTGAAATTTTGCACAACGCGCATGAATATAATTATGAAAGATCAAATAAGATCACATAATAATTTTCTTTTTGAAAGCGGAAAAAGTAAAATGACGAAAACAAAGAATTTCAACCCTTAACAAGAATTTCATGGCATCTTTGAAATTGAAACTTTTGAGCCTTCTGTATTAAGATCAATTTAAATTTGTGATGTCGACTGACCTATTGATTTTATTTCCCATCTAAATTTGGTGAAATTTTTATCAATTTTGGTCGGGCCAATTTTGAGAAAATTCTCATCAGAAAAAAAAATTAGTTTTCAAAAATTTAGGCCTCCCAATGAATCAAATTTCTCCTTGGAAATGAATTCTTCAAACCAATGATAAAGAAGGGAAAAATTATCATGTAAAATTTTCAATATCTCCATTAAAATTTTTAGAATCATTCAAATAAATATCACGAAAGAGAAATTTCGAAAGATTCTTTGGCGCCGAAATTGAGAATTGATACAGAAAGGGTCCTTGAGCTGAATGTAATGAGACGAAAATGACTCGGCAAGAAAGGCGCGAGTAATTAGAATATCATCAACAAGGCCTGAGCTGCAGGTTGCATAATCCAAGTGTCAATTACCGCAAAACAACTCCACGTTTCAATAATTAATCTGCATAAAAAACACGATGAACGACGAGATTTGCCAACAATCAGGAAAAAAAAATCAAGATTATGCAAATGAGGATCTGCTGACAAAAAAGCAAAAATTATGGCGCCCGCATCTCTCTTTTGATTTAATTCCATCTCAGATGAAATCTCAACTTTTCGCTGGTTGGTCGTCGCGCCGTAAAATTTAGATGTATTAAATCTCAAGTGCTGATCCCGCATCTGATCTCTAATTACAAAAGTCATGAAATTGCTCTCCTTACTTTGGTCTCGTAGAATTTATTTTTAAGCAGATTTGTTCTGCCGATTTTTTGTTTTCAATTCCTTTTCCGACTAAGAAGCTCGTTTGCTCTTCCCACAGAGCCCAATTATAAATAATTCTCAGGCTCTATCGTTTTTTGCGGACACTTTTCTAAGCTCTGAGGTGATTTAGAGCCTCGTTAGGTCGCGCAAACTGATTTGCATAATTCTAATGGTCGAAAATAACAGCAGGAAGAATAAAAAGAAAGATTGCCACATTCTTGTTTTCGTCCCAAACCAGCAGAAACCTGCACAATTTGAATGTTTATCATCGCAGAGAGTGGTCTTGACCCGTGACCTTTTATCAGATAAACAACAAACTGACACTCTTGAGAAAAGAAAATGTGCGGTTCATAAATAAATCGGAATTAAATGCGTGAAAATAGGATTATTTATAAAAATACTGTATTACGAATTTCCTTAAATATCTTTTACGTTATTCATATTTTTGGATTTTAATTGCCTTGAGTAGTAATAAAATTTACATGATTTATTACATTTATTTAGGAAATTCAAATCAAATAAGAGTAACTTGAAACAAAATCCATTGTTCATCATTTTAATTTGCTTTGAACAATTAAACCTTTAAATAATATTAAATTTTTTTATTTGAATCATTATTATTTCAGCCTTATTGAAATTATCATTGATTTTCGTTAATTTTTTGTTTAAAGACGGCTTTCGAGGTTCAGCCAGCGTCGTTTTCGGCGGCGGGTGGTGTTCAAGGGCGGCGACTGCAACGTGACGCAGTCGAACGTGGCCAAGCGGCGTCGGCGCTACCTGCAGGACATCTTCACGACGCTGGTGGACGCGCAGTGGCGCTGGACGCTGCTCGTGTTCGCGCTCAACTTCCTGCTGTCGTGGCTCGGCTTCGCCGTCCTCTGGTTCCTCGTCGCCTACTCGCACGGCGACCTCGCCTCCTCGCCGGACAACAACGCCACCTGCGTCACCAACCTCAACACCTTCACCGCCGCCTTCCTCTTCAGCGTCGAGACCCAACACACCATCGGCTACGGATCCAGGTAAAGACGCAAAAATATAACAAATATCATTTCTCGTCTTATCCACTTTATAATTATAAATTTTTTGAGAACTATTTGGAATTTTGATGAGATCTTGAAATTTTTCAAGAATCCAGCGAAAAAATGCAGTCAAACAATTTTTCAGTCCAAAAAGAAACATTAAATTTAAGCTTTTTATCTTCTAATTTCAACTAGATTTCCAGAATTTTGGTGGAAATGATGAAATCATTTTACATCTTTCTGCATTTAATTATGATAATTTGGTTGTATTTCTAGTGATATCTAGAAAATTGTTCTATTGATCGAAGTTTATTGCGCTAAATATATTTAAAATTGACTATTTTGGTAATCACATTAAATTTGTGCAAAAATTATTAAATTTTAGAAAAGTATTAGTTCAATTGATGTCAAATAATAAAAAACACCAAGTAAATTAAATAGTAAAGTCACCAGTTAAAACATTTATTTGAATTTTATATAATGAAAAATGGAGCTTTCTGACGGATTTTAGTGAAATTTGTGTATTTAATAGATTAATTATTTTGAATCTTAAAGCTGTTTTCATAATTTCTCTAAATTTTGTCCACGTGGTAACCATCTAGGATCAGGTTGAAAATTTATTAAACAAGTGCCACGTCCACTTAAACCACGCCTCCTGTTAACGTTCTGCAAACACACTTCTTGTTTTACGACTTAATAATGTGATTACAGGTTCACATAAAAAGTTGCCCCGAGAGTACTTGAAAGAGCAGCGCAAAAACTGGTCCCATTTTCTCTCCTACGTTTAAAGACGATTTCAACAGTTCAGGAACGCAAAATTATCATTTGGAACTTGTGAATCATTTTTGATTGGTGATCAACGTGTAAATTTTTGAGAAAATCGTATTTCAGATCAATTATGGTTTGCTTACGGAAAATTTAAAAAGAAAAATCGTTATAATCGCATTTCAAGTAAATGACAATTGCTTCGGCTAAGTTTGTGACCCACCAGCATGTTCCTTGATAACCCTGCTACAAATATGGCACCAGAAAATTGGGATTTAACGCGTAAAGTTTTGAAAAAAAGAAAAAAAAAATCGAATTGAAGGTTGAAAAACGACGTTTTTTGCATTTTTCAGGTTTCCGAGACAAGTGTAAGCAAATTTTTGAACACTTTGATTTGTTTGATTTATAAAATCAAATATTATGATTCTTAATATTTGTTCTACAATACCCTGATAATGAGAACATTTCATATTTTTCAAAATCCAATATGGCCGTCTGAGATACACATGGGTTTACTAAAACTTAATGGGCGGCAATGTCCTAGGTCAAAGGTCATTGACCCTGGCAAAAGGTCAAACTATTAAGATTTGTGCCCCCTTAAAATAGGCAACCCGTCAAAAAATCAGAAATAGCCAAAAGATGCGCCATGTCATTTTGCGTCAGTGCGTAAAATTTTCAGAATTTTTGAACAAGCATTTTTGAAAAATTAATGATTTTCAAATAATAGTGTTCGAACAAATGAAAATTGTCTCTTCGGATGAGTTAAAAATTGGCAAAATTTGCTTTTTTCATCATATTTGAAACAAATTAAGTAGGTTTTATTGTATTAAATTTATATTTCAAGGATTCAAATAAATTTGGTTGGTGTTTTTAAACGACTCAAGTTCCGCTTGATAAGTTTAATGAGATACTTTTTGTATTCTTCAAATTTGCTGTTGAACTTGAGACGATTTGCTTTGATTTTGGCAGGTACATTTCTGAGGAGTGCTGGGAGGCGATGGTGGTGATGTGCGTGCAGTGCATCGCCGGCGTGATGATCCAGGCGTTCATGGTGGGCATCGTGTTCGCCAAGTTGTCGCGGCCCAAGAAGCGGACGCAGACGCTGCTGTTCAGCCGGAACGCGGTGATTTGCCAGCGCGACGGGCAGCTGTGCCTCATCTTCAGGGTCGGCGACATGCGCAGGTCGCACATCATCGAGGCGCACGTGCGCGCGCAGCTCATCAAGCAGCGAATCACGAGCGAGGGCGAGTGCATCCAGTTCTACCAACACGAGCTGCGCGTGGGCGGCGAGGGCGCCGACGACGACCAGATCTTCTTCATCTGGCCCACCAACATCGTGCACAAGATCGACGCGTCCAGCCCCCTGTACCACATGAGCGCCGCCGACATGGTGCGCGAACGCTTCGAGCTGGTCGTCATCCTCGAGGGCGTCGTCGAGAGCACCGGCATGACCACCCAGGCCAGGTCCTCGTTCCTGCCCTCGGAGATCCTGTGGGGCCACCGCTTCCAGTCCATGGTCGACTTCAAGCCCGAGCGCGGCGAGTACGAGGTCGACTACAGCAAGTTCAACAACACCACCGAGGTCGAGACGCCGCTCTGCAGCGCCAGCGACCTCGACCAGCTCAAAAAGTGCATCAACACCAACAACAGTGAGTGCCAGGCACACCTTAAATTTAACTGCATTAATGAAATTTTGGAAATTTCACTTCTAAATTGAAAAGTTTCTTGCTTTTTTGAAGAATATTATTTTGGTCAAAATTTTACACTTTTTTTTAAATAGTTCCTTCCTAGAAAAGCACATTAAATTGTTACCAGTTTAGGAATTTAAATCTTTATTGAACTAATTAAACACGAAAGTTTCAATTTTAAGCTAAATTAAGTTCAAACTCTCGGTTTTCATTGAGAGTTGATTTTTTACTTATCTACTTTTTTGTAATCAAAAAGTATTCATTTTTAATATACTCAAATTCCTGGAATTAACTTCCAACCAATTTGCGGAAAGTATATTTTAAAAATTAATAAATTCGAATAGAAATTTCATGTGGATCTAGAAACCGCTAGAAACTGTGCAATACTTGGAAAACAAGTTAAAATTTAAAAATTTCTTTAACAAATTTGGATTTCTGTTTTGAAAAAATCCATATTAAAATTAAATATCAATACAATAAAATGACATAGTTTATGTTTTAAGTACAAAAATTAAGTTTCGGAAACAGAAATTCTAAGATAATCTTGAAAATTAATGAAAAGATAAGAGACGTATAAAATTTTGGCATTAAATATTTGTCTCAATTAATGAATTTTGACTCCATGACGAATTGGCAATTAAGCATTCAAAAAGATTATTTTAAACATTTCTGTTCTGACAAAAAGGCTGAGAAAATCTTTCTTCAAACATTTGAATTTAAGTTCAAATAAAATATCATTAATTTTGCAAATAAAAGTAGGATCTTTTCAGTTCTAATTCAGCCAAAAAATTATATGTTTATCTTTTTTTTATAATATTTCATGCAAAATTCCTTTTCGTTGTTATTTTTTTACTCGGTGAGCTTTAATTTCGCCGAATCTTGTGTGTTTTTGCAGCAATTATCGAGAAGAAAGAACGGGACCGGAAGGTGAGTCTGCCGCCGCCTCCGTCGCAGCCGCCGTCGCCGAGCCAGCACCAGGAGGAGGCGGACGAGGCCCTTGACTTGCCGGGGCCCGAGTCGCGCATCTAGCCTAACCTGCCAGGGGCAAGCAGTGATCTCTCCGTCTGGTGAGTGCTGCTGCCTGTTGTTCATTTTGCTCAACAAAGCAAAAACTAATTCTCACTTACAAGTGCAATGGAACATTTATCACGATTATGGTTTGAAACCTAAAGTCAGTTTTTATTTAATTAATTGAGCACAAATATTAAAGACCGAGAAAATGATATAATTACAATATTTAGCTAAAAAGGGCAGAATTGGAATATTTTGATTTGATACGAAAGTCTATTTTGCTGGACAAAATATGATTAAATTTGAATAAAATTTCAAATTTCTAAGAAATTAGCAATTTCAACGTGATTAATTGGCGAAATTTAGACTTGCAATTGCAGAGGAAACGCGTTTAAAGAGTGACCCAGATTTTTGGTGCAAAAGTGCTAATTTTAAAAGTGGTGCGGGTTGGAAAGGCGGCCACGCATCTGCTAATATTTTAATGAGCGCGGCCTATTAAAATCGGCGTGACCTTTTCGCTTCAATCATTGTTGATCCCCCCAGCTCGGACGATTCGCGCGTCCGAGGTGACAATCGGGTGTGAATGGGGGACAAACGACCATCCTCATTGCATTTAAAGCAGCGCCCATTAACAACACACACGAGACCTGCATCCTGCGCGCGGCCAAATTACCATCGCTTGCAGCTCCGCAGCCAGCAAGCCTCGTCTTATTCCGACGATTCAAACCGCGAAACGAGGAAATCGGCGCCGGGAAATCCGATCTTTTCTGCGGAAAACTGCGTCTCGCTTTTGTTCACCTCAACTGGAAACGCAGTAGCCAAAGAGCCGTGATAAAAATTGACACTTGACTGATCAAGGCCTCGAGTGGGAAGGCAAATTCAGACAATTTTAAAGCTATAAATAAAAGATATTAATTCGAAATATTATTAATTTTAATAAAAGTTACAATTAATTTTAATAAAAGTTACAAAAATTGCAAAGTTTAAGTTTAAAATTGAAAAAATAGCTTTATTATTAAAAAATAATCTATAAATAAAGCATCAAAATAGGTGGATCAGATCAAACTTATATAAGTGGCAATGAGGAATGAAATCTATTGTTGAACTATTCTAAATAGAAGATTTAAAATTATTTCAACTGGAGAGTACGTTCCTGAAAAGTACATAAGTTTTTTTTTTTAATTTAATGACATCTTAACCAGTTATTAAAATTTTATTCAATTTAAGGAAAGATTTGAGAAATTTAACTCATTAAATAAATAAAATAAATAAATAAATAAATTGGGAGAACTGAATTTTAAAATTTAACATTTTTTCTTACGGGAATTTTCAAAAATAATTTTTTCCTCAAAACTGATAGTGATAAATATTCGACCAAATCACGTTCATATCACTCCAATAAGATGAGAAAATGAAATCAATAGGTCTGCCGACAGCCAAAATGTACATTGATCTTTTCAGAACTTTTATAGAAATAAAAATCTTGATAAGTGAGACAATTTGAATTATTTTTGCATGCAATTCTGGCGAAATTGCATCTTAATGGTTCGATTGAGAGATTCCATCTGTGGTTTCCGCGTGAGTACCTTTTATAAAATTCTAACAGCGAAAGTGTCGCCAGCTTATTCCAAGGTCCTTCCTCGAGTGTTGCCATCGTTGAGCTGCAATTGCATTTTATTTGTTGTCCCTCTCGAGTACCGAGACAAGCATATATAATAAAAGTCAGTTTTAAAAACGAAAATCGAAGCTAATAAGAAGAGACTTATATGGCGCGTCTCGTCGGCCTTGGGATTTTGTGAAAAGAGATTATAAAAGGATGGGCTGCGCACCGAGGGCTTTTCATTGTTGCTCAATTAGGCGGCCGCGGGCGGCTCAATGACGCTGCGTGCAGTCCCAGACCCGGTTCCTCTCTCTGATAGTGCAATTAATTAATCCGGATCTAAAAAACCATTCAAGGGGATAAAACGCCCATTTCGTTTCTCTCTTTTAAATTAATTTAAATGGAGCATTCTATGGAAATTAATGGACAATCAACAAGATCTGCGTCTGTTGGACAATGTCAAGGTCAAGAGCGTGAAATTTTCGATTGACCTTTCTCTTGAAACAGATAAAAATGATGGCCTAAATCATCTAAATACCATCCAGACCACTTATCTTTTTTTTTTAATTTTAATTATTTTAAAGCAAAATCAAATCAAGAGCTTTTGTCTCCAAAATCTCGCAACAAATTTGATTTCTTTTTTTAATTTGATGGCTTAAAATGATTAATCAGCTGATTTTTACATAAAAAAATTTAAACTTGAGGCAAATTGCACTTGAATAATAATTGGAAGCCACATTGGAATTGAAGGATATTTTCAAATTATTTACAAATTTTCTTGTCGCTCGTGGCTAATGATGGACGAGATAAGTAAGTGGCTTGTGGGTCAACTCGCGAGATTTACATAAATTGTAATAATCCACTCTTGAGCTTTATCTCGTTGCACAGCACCAAGGCCGGCCATGCAGATAATAATAGTAAAGCGACGACTCGTGTTTTCTAAGCAAACAGACGCATTAATCGAAAAAGCAGATTGAATCTCGCGTTTCATATACATAAATTCCAATTTCTTTTAAAACGCACAATTAATTTCCCTTTCTCTCGCGTTCGTCGGCCTCCGCGCGGGACAACAATAATTTCTCTAAAACACCCAAAGCCATTGCTAATTGAAGGCTAATCGAGCAGTGGTGACTCATTTCCATCCATTTTCAATTAACGGCTGCAACGAGTTGTGATAGGTTATGCGACCAACCTTTTATTCTAAAGTGAGACTTGAGCATTCGAAACCTCCTCGAGGCTATAAATTTAGCTTGAAATGATTATAGGGAATTTTTGGAAAATGGAAATCATAATTTAAGATAAATCTAAGAATAAAAGTGCGGGCTATTTAAATTGATTAAATTAAATTTGAAAACTTTAAAATTGAGTCAATCTTTTTTTTCATTTTTATAAAAATTCTAAACTAAAAAAGTTCAGGAATCGGAATCATTTTTACCTGGATGAACCCTGACAACTTAAAATATGAAGTTTTTGAACTGAATTTTTTATACGTTTAAAAATTTTACATTTCTATTGAAGTTGCTTATGTGAGCTGTTGAGAGGAAATGTCTATAAATTGACACGATTCATCCTACATATCAACACCTCAGGTCATTTTGAGCCTTCTTGAGCCATGTTTGATTTCACAGGCAGAAAACCTCATTTTTCAATCTTTCCCCTTTTATAACTTTTGCCACTTTTGATTTGGAATAAAACTTTGAGCACAAAAAGTGTGCAGAATTAAATTTTCTACAAGATTTTTAAGAAATTTTTCTCTAAAATGTTTTCAAAAAAATCTAGAGCTTAAAAATCAATCAAAAAATGAAACATTGAGCAAAAAACGTTATTTTTCAGCACATCTGCATTCATGGCTTTTGCCGCTTTGGATTTAGGAGAAAATTTTTAATACAAAAAGTGTGCAGAATGAAGTTTTCTAAAAGTTTTGTATGAAACATTTTACTCTAAAATCATTTCCAAGAGAGCGGCAACTAAATAACCTATTAAAAAAAATGACAAAAAAATTGACCTATGTTCAGATAATTGCAATTTATGACGCCAAAAATTATCATATTTAAGCTACATTAATATTGTTTTAAAATCTCATGTTTGCACAGAAAATAGAAAAATTACTACAAAAATCTAAAGTACGCCACCTTTCAAAGGTTCTTTTTTTAAATAGAAAAAAGGAAAATCTCTTCAAATTGTGAAAATTTCAGACTTGTCATCATTATTTTCCAGTTTGAAATCTTTCTTAGCAGGACTAAAATAATTGTTGCTTTGCGTTATTTTGTTTCAGAATCTCAACCAGGGTCCAAAAACGCCGCCAGAGCAAGTTAAAAGACAAAAAAATCAAACCCTTCAAGTCTCTCTACAAGTATTTCCTCTTCTCTCTCTATTTTTGAAAATTGAAATTCTCTCAAGTGTGGCCGCAGCAAAACAAAGTGTTCGGAGGCAGGACAATGTTTGCGGTTGCGATGGAGCGAGGCGCAGAGGCCGCGACTGCCGCGAGTGCCCCCGCCACAAAGAGTGATAGAGGCGCGCGGCAGTGTCAGTCACAAAGCCAGGCCAGGACAGTCAGTCAGTGTCAGCGGCAGTCGGCGCTCGTGTCAGTGCGGCATGGTGGCGAAATGAAGCAGCAGCAGGACGAGGAGGCCGGCGGCCCTTTGCTCAACGCGCTCCACGCCAAGATCAGGCCGGCGGCGGCCGCCGCCGGCTCCTTCCTGGCCGCCTCCCCCCTCCCCAGGCACAACACCTTCACCAGCAATGCCTCGTCCATGCAGGCCCTCAGGTCAGTGACTCGCAATTTTCTCAAAATTTCACCAAGAAATCTCAAAATTTCTATAAAATCAAATTGTTTCCTTGGAATTCCTCGGCGCCGATTGCTTTTGTGGCGCAAATTCCAGCAGTGCAGATAAAAAGAGAGGAAGTGTGAAAAGTGATAAGCTCGGAATCGTCCCCGTCCGTCTCGCTGTTGCTAATTGCGCGAGTCGAAAAATCTCAAACGCGCTCTAACCGCCAAGGCAAACTTTTCGCATATGCGAGGCGCTCAAAAGTTGAGACAAAATATTTTATTCATTTTGGGTTTTGATGTCGCCAGTGGAGACTTTTTGCCAGTCTGAGAATGAAATCCAACCAGTTCAACTGGCTCGGCCGGATTTTTTTCTGTTAATTTTTATTGCAGCTTCTTTTTACATTTCCACGGCGCCAGCGTAATTCCAGCAGCGCAAATAAATCAACGCCCCTGACTGACTTTTTTTATTCTAATTAAGGCGCAGTTTTGAAAGAAAATCGCGCAGAAAAGCACTCGCGATCAAAGCGAGACTCGCAGCGCAAAACCAAATACAGAGAGACTCACTTGTTGCATTTGCAGGCCAATTGCTGCGCGGGCACAGGATGTGTTACACGCCAAACCAAACAGCGTGAGCGATTTTACTTATTTGTACTTTGTTTAAAAAATTTGTTATTAGTATATTTTTTTGGCATTAATTAATTGTTTGTCAATATCATTAATTAACAATTATAAAATATTTTATTATTAAAAGTAATTTATTTATTATTTTTAAACCCTCAAATATATTAAATTTTTTTTAAAGTTTAACAACTTTTTCTTAATCATTCATTTAGATTTTGTAAAGTTGAAGTTCTGTGACTTTTTTATTGTCTGATACGATTCGCAAACATATGATCCGAGAGAAATGAGAGATTTGAAATTGCGCGAAACGAACTCAGATGTCGTCCGGCGTGCTATAAAATAATTGACGCGAAATGTGACGCAACGTCGAGCTGCGGGTTTCGCGTTTTCTTGCCAGAGCAGCTGTCTCGGTAACGGTCGAGTGACGCCACTTTGTCAACCAAAACACAAAGAACGCGATTCAATCGACTGACAATTTCACTCTTCTGGATATTTTTCCGATTACGTTTCAGAATAACAACCTTAGGTACACACTTAATAATTAACTTCACCAGGCCTTAAAGGGCAAATGATTGAGCATTTTTGTTCAAATTAAATGCGTTTTCAAATTATTTTCTGTATACATTTATTTATAAAAAAAAATAGCTTACGTAATGTTTTGAACCAAAGTTAAATTAAAATGAATAGGAAATAACTCATTCAATAAAAAAAAAATTTTGAAAAAGAAAACTTTAAGATCTGAAATATCAACAATAGAAATAATTTCAAATAATTTTTTTCAATTATTTTTGTAAAATAATAATGACTTGAGTAGAATAAATAATAATAATGACGATATCAATTACATAAATTTAGATCCAACGGGATATTTTTAAACTTTAAATCTCAGTAGACAGAGCATTACAATCAACTGAAGCGTTTTTTAATTTATTAATTATAAGCTAAATATTTATAGTTAAAGTGCAAAAAGATTTATAAAAAAAATTGCCATTATAGTCATAATACCCGAGACTTATATGGGCGCTTCAAACTCTTCATCGGCCCTGAACCTTTGGGGAGGCACGCGAGGGGCGCACGTCGTGATGGTCGGGCTGGACGCTTCTGGCAAAACCACCGTCCTGTACCAGCTGAAGGAAAACCGCAAAGTGGTGACCACGCCCACGATTGGCTGCAACGTGGAGACCATCGAGGAGCCCTTTGTCGGGCTGCCCTTGACCCTGTGGGACCTGCGCGGGCTGGGGCAGGCGCGGAACTTCTACCGCACCTTCTACCTGCAAAAGGAGGCGTTCGTCTTCGTCCTGGACAGCAGCGACCTTGACAGAATCGCTGAGGTCGCCGAGGAGCTGCAACTGCTGGCGAGCGACGCCAACCTGACGAGGTTGCCCTGCCTCGTCCTTGCAAACAAACAGGATCTTCCAGGGGCCCTGACGCCCACCCAGGTAGCGCAGGCCCTGGATCTTCATCAGGTCTTCAAGGAAGAACGTCGATGGCACGTTCAGGGCTGCTGCGCCGCCGAAAACCGGGGTCTGAGACCGGGGTTTGCGTGGCTCGCCAACGAAATCCTCAAAAGACGTCAAAATCTGGAAGAAATTTATTAGTACGTCAAATTATTTTTTTCCAAATCTGTGTTGAAAATAATGTTTAAAATTTGCAGTGCTTGCAAATCTGGAAGTCGGGAAGTTTCTGCTGATTCGTCTTTGGGTCGGCCATGGAATTTGTTCTCGTTGTTTCAGCGGCAAAAGCGCGAAGCTCGAGTGCTCATGATCGGTCTGGACGGCAGCGGGAAGACCACGATCCTCTATCAGCTGAAGGAAGGTCGTCGGGTGGTGACCATGCCGACGATCGGCTTCAATCTGGAGCAAGTGGAGGTCGACGACCTTTTGCTCAGCGTGTGGGACGTGCGTGGGGGTTGCGAAAAGGCGCGGGGCTTGTGGCGCCACTATTACCGGAACACGCAGGGCCTCGTCTTGGTCGTTGACTGCAGCGCCACCGAGCGCTTCGACGAGTTGCGGGAAGTGCTCGAACTAATCAACAAAGAGGAGCTTCTCAGGAACGTGCCCGTCCTCGTCCTGGCCAACAAACAGGACTTGCCCGGCGCAGTCTCGCCACAACGGTTGGCAGACTTTGACGAGGGACTTGATTTGCGGCGAGTGTTGCAAGACCGGCGGTGGCACGTTCAGGAAACAAGTGGTTCGGACGCAAGTGGAATCCGTGTAGGATTCAGGTGGCTTGTCAGCGCCGTCAAAAGTTCCTATTTCAGAGAATAATAATTTAATAATTTAAAATTTCTTATTTATTTCATCTTTTTGTTTCTTTTGAGATCACAAGGATCATTTTAATAACCAGAAAATGATATCAATTAAACAATTAATTTTTAAATGGAAATACCTATTTGAAAAAAATCATTTTTAAATAAAATATTATAATAACAATTTTCTTAGATATTTGATAAAATTAATTTCTAATTTTTTTTTTAATTTAAATGTTTTAAGCGGAAAGAGGAAACTACAAACCACTGACATACTAAGTTGGTATTTAGGAGCTCCATAGTGACCGCTGTGAGAGGTTAATTCCGGTTAATTCTTAACCAAATTACGCGGCGGCCCAGCTGGGAATGTCTCTCGTCATCAGTTTTTTTTCTCTCCATCACGCTCGGTCGGCAGTGTTGCGAGAGCGTGTCTCGTAATTTGATCGCCGGTTGTCACGACAGCATCTCACAAGGCTGAGAAATTATCGCGTAAAACGAGCAGCGCTGCAGCGACAATTTTTCAATCAGGTCCGTCTCTCTGAAAATTGTGCTCGTGTCAATTTTTAATTCGGATTAATTTGGTTTTTATTGGCGCGGAATCCGATTCCACAAGCTCGAGTCGTAAATTTCGCTCCTAGGATTACGAGTTGTTGTTTCTCGTCGAGAGCCGCCGACAAACACAGATAAGAGAGCAAATAATCTCGAGAGACTCAAGACAAATATTTCACTTCATATTGACGAGCCTCGCATCATTTTCGTGCATTCGCAATTTGCAGATTAGGCGTGGAGAGATTAAAAGGAGTGCAAAGTGCTGAGATCTCGTCGCTGCAGCTGCCAAACAACTCTTTATTTTTAATTAAAGGGCGAGGTGAGCAAATGTTGCGGGGCCTCTTATTAGCTCAGCTTTGTCTCATTCGACACCTTTAATCAAGTTTTAATGCACTCGTTTTTTTTATATATAAATTTTCTAGAATTTGTGCGAATAAAATCTTTTAAAACTCCACTTTTGGCTTTATGGAGTCGGATTTATTTCCATTTGCAACTTGTCGCCGTTTAAAAGGCTGAGCGCAGGGAATTTCGTATTCAAAGGGTTCGATTCGCGCGGTCTCTCGGCGATTGTGCGTGGAATGTTAAATGGGCATTATAAATAAGTTGCGCATTAAACGAGGAAGCGCTGAGCAGTGTGTTTTTTTATCCTCTTTCAAATTATTAATGTGCTGAGAGTGTTCGCGGTGCCTGTTTTGCATTTTTTCGCTGATCGGCGGACGCACAAGCTGCGGGTCTAGCCCGTTAATCTTTCCTAATTAATGGAGACAGCGCGTCGTGTAGTTTCCTGCCAACGAGAACATAAAAACTGGTTGTTTCTCGGATTAATTACTTTATTTCTTTTTCATAAATCTTGATTGAAAGTGTTAATGAGGAGAACAAGTATAAATTAAATTAGGTACAATAAAAGTATTCAAATATTTATTAAATTTTTATAAATGTTTTTTTTTAATTTCTAAATAATTAAATATAAAATATTTGTAACTTAAAATTTACAAGTGTGATGGGTACTTTTAGAATTAAAATAAATAAATGAAATAAATAAATGCTCATAATTAGCTTCATTTTCTTGAAAACTTGAAAATTGTTAAAGGAAAAACATTTTTCCTCAAAAATTTTTAATTCTGACGCCAAATTTTTTGATTATAAAAATTATCCAACAGTTCAAAGTAATGTTTCTGGGATCCTGAGCTGTCGAAATCCTCTGTAATGTAATATTTCTGTTTATTTTCAATTCATTCTCAGAATGGAAATTACAAATTCAAAATTGAAAACCGAGTTGTGTGCGCGACTTATAAATAGATCGAGTGGAAGATAATATACTTGAGCGTGTATGCAAGTAGATTATGCACGAGAGCGGTCGCCGCGCATGAATTATGAAAATAACGCCTCCGCTATATTTTCCCTTGGCTTGTCATCGGAGGACGTGCGTTTGTTTATTATGCAGGCGGGACACACGGGGCGCGTGCTTTGTGTCCGCGATTGACACTGCGTCCGCCTTCTTGCCACTTGAAATAAGAAGAAAAAACTTTGCACTCTTGTTTTTAATTTGGAGCCGAAAATAGAGAGAGCTCATTAAAGTGCATCGGGAGCAGGTGCTGACGACGACGATGACGTCCGTCGCGCGCAGACCAAAGCACAAACACACGTTTGAGCAGACGAAGTGCAACAATCGGCCAAGAGCAGCGTCGGAAATAGAGTCGATCTGAACGCATAAATAGAAAAAGTGTAAAAATAAAAACGTCGAGCCAAGTGACGATGACCTCTCAAAATTTACAAAAGATTTTCTCCATTTCAAGTAAAAAATCAACTGTAAAAAGAATTTTTATATCCATTGAATGATTAAATGAATCTCGGAGATATGGAGCAGTTTCCATGGCAACCTTATCGCACTTTGCTTCCCTCTCTATATCACAAATTTTATCTTTTTCTGGAATATCATTCTATAAAGGAGTGGTGAAGGCGATAAAATTATACTGAATGTATTTTCTTTTCTAATTATTTAAAATGGTAAAATTCAATCAAGGACAAATTTATTTAATTATTTGTTTACTTGGGGAAAACCATAGGTTTCGAGCGCGTCCAACCTTCGTCCTCCGCCACCGAGAGTGGTGCTCGAAGACCTGTCCGGCGATGAAGAGTCGCGTCCGGTGTCCCTCCTGCTGTCGGACAGCGAGGACGACCTGGAGCAGGGTCAGACCTGGCCGGGTGGCAACAAACTCGAACCGCGACCTTCCATCCTGAGGCCCTGGAGCACGCCCGACCTTCCAGGGCACAGACACGACGTCTCCAGGGCGCTCACGGCGAGGCAACAGTTGCGGTACAAAACCATCACCTTTTTCAGGGTCTCATAGGCCAAAGATAAAGGGCACTATTAATTTTTTTCTCAGATTTAATTAAAACCGTCATTTTTCCTTAGTTGAAGGTCTTGACTCGGAGCATTACGGTCCTGAAAATTAAATTGTCAATGTTTCTGCAGGTAAAGGATAAAATTTTGAAGCGAGGCCATCCTTTAAATTCAATAGCCGATTATTTTGAAAGTAAAGTGGAATATTTTTTGGCGCGGCAGTCGTGGAAATTAAATAGTTGGAGAATTTGAAAATTAAGGCTAAAATTTTGGGGCGAGGCAGTCCTGGAAATTAAGTAGTTGAGGAATTTGAAAATTAAGGCTAATATTTTGGGGCGAGGCAGTCCTGGAAATTAAGTAGTTGAAGATTTTGAAAATTAAGCCTAATATTTTGCGGCGAGGCAGTCCTGGCAATTAAGTAGTTAATGAATTTGAAAATTAAGCCTCAATTTAAAAGGCGTGGCAGTCCTGAAATATGTCATTGTTTTTTTAGTCAACAAAACTAATAATAACTTCCGACCTCCCTTTAATCTCCCAAACATCCTCTCAACCCAAAACAAGCAAATCTACATAGAACTGCACGAGCTGTACAAGAAAATCTTCCCTGCAGCACGACATTAATCAATTAGACCTGTCCTAATTTAGATCTGGCTGAATGGTCACCACCAAAGCCAAAAAATACAAACAACAACAACAACAACTTCAGCAAAGATGGGTGCACCAAAAATATGTTGGTTGGTGGTGCGACAGAATTGGCAGCATCAGAAAATTATTTAAATTGAATTAATTGAACATTGGAAAACAGTTTTTCTTCATTTTTCTTGTATATCTGACAAGATCAAACTTATGTGTGAGCTCTGTGAATTAATGGACTGCAAATAAATGATAATTACATCAATGGTGAAGTTGATTAACCTGCAATTTTTTTGTGCCTTGATTGTTGATTGAAATATTGAAATGTTTTTTTGCACTGAGGGAATTTTGTGATTTCTTGGTTGTAAAATTCGTAAAATTTGCCACTTATTTTTTATTATTATTTTTTTTTTAATTTTAAAAATTATATGCAAATTTTTAGGGTGCGTCACCGGAGCGGAAGTCGGAAGCCGCGGAAGCGGGTGGTGTTCAAGAACGGCGACTGCAACGTGCTGCAGACCAACATCTCGAAGCGGCGGCTGCGCTACCTGCAGGACATCTTCACCACCCTGGTGGACGTGCAGTGGCGCTGGACGCTGCTCGTGTTCGCGCTCAGCTTCGTGCTGTCGTGGCTGGGCTTCGCGGTCATCTGGTGGCTGATCGCCTTCAGCCACGGCGACCTCGAGCCCAACCACCTGCCGGACAGCCAGGAGGAGTCCAACTGGACGCCCTGCGTCGTCAACATCTTCAACTTCGCCTCCTGCTTCCTCTTCAGCGTCGAGACTCAGCACACCATCGGCTACGGCTCAAGGTTCATCTTTCATTTCAATTATCTCAAATTTTTTCACTTATTTTATATTATATTAATTTTTTCAATCATTTCATATGTTTTACAAATATATAATAACATATACATTTTCAAATTTACTGAAGTTTTCAATAACATTTTATGTTAAATATTCCATGTTTTGAAAGTTTTAAAAAGGGTGGGTCCGAATAACGGAGAAACGATTCTCGAGGAACAATTCTCGCGCAAGGATTCTCCAGAAACGTAGCCTTTAAAATTCAACCAAAAAGAATCGTTCCTGGAGAATTCTTGCGCGAGAATCGTGTCTTGAGCATCTTTTCTCAAGAATCATTTTGAGAATCGTTTCTCTGAAACCAGAATTTAAATATTTTTCAAAGTTTGACTTATCTTTTTTTTATTCTGAACCAAAATGAATGAAATTGATGTTGGACAGGTCGACGACCGAGGAGTGTCCGGAGGCGATCTTCATCATGTGCCTGCAGAGCATCACGGGCGTGATGATCCAGGCGTTCATGGTGGGCATCGTGTTCGCCAA
Organism: Neocloeon triangulifer; assembly: GCF_031216515.1. NCBI lineage: Eukaryota > Metazoa > Arthropoda > Insecta > Ephemeroptera > Baetidae > Neocloeon > Neocloeon triangulifer. The sequence continues at coordinate 921,514 of NW_026775552.1, forward strand.
GATGTCTCGGCCGAAGAAGCGGACGCAGACGCTGCTGTTCAGCCGCAGCGCCGTGATTTGCCAGCGGGACGGGCAGTTGTGTCTGATGTTCAGGGTCGGCGACATGCGCAAGTCGCACATCATCGGCGCCGGCATCAGGGCGCAGCTGATCCGGTCGCGGCAGACCAAGGAGGGCGAGTTGCTGGCCATGTACCAGCACGAGCTGGTGGTGGGCGCGGACAGCGACCAGAGCGACATCTTCTTCATCTGGCCCACCAACATTGTCCACAAGATCGACGCGTCCAGCCCCCTGTACCACATGAGCGCCGCCGACATGATCCGCGAACGCTTCGAGATCGTCGTCATCCTCGAGGGCTGCATCGAGAGCACCGGACAGACCACGCAGGCCCGGTCCTCGTACCTGCCCTCGGAGATCCTGTGGGGCCACCGCTTCCAGCCGCTCGTCTCCTTCAGCAAGGACCGCGGCGGCTACGAGGTCGACTACAGCCTCTTCAACAACACCTACGAGGTTGAGACGCCGCTCTGCAGCGCCAGGGACCTCGAGCACTTCAACCGCATCCAGGACGAAATCAGGCACTCAGGTATAATAATTATTATTTTTTTTTTTAAATAAAATCAAATCAAATAATTGTAAGAAAAACGCTCCATTATTTTTGAAATTGACTCTACATAAAAACTTAAAATAGATATTTTTGATTATTTTGATGAGAGGCAAGAAATCTTTTTTTCTCAACGCCGATTATTTGAACAATTTATACTGGTCCAGTCAAAATAGATCAAGAAGAGGTCTGAAAATCGTTCAGAATCCGTTTTTGTACATTTTGTAGAACATAGTTATAATTAATTTGGAATATTTAGAAAAATTGCTTTAAAACTTTTACTTAAATGGATTTTCGGCCCAGGGTAATTGTTTTACAAAAAAATGTTTTTTACAAAAGTTTTAGAAAATTTAATGTTGCACATTTATTATATTTAAAACTTTCCTCTAAATCCAACTGGAAACTCGCTAGAAAAGCAGGAATGTTAAAAAATGTGGATTTTTTCAAATTCTTGCTTTCGGGGGGAATTAAATTATTTTGCCCATAAGAATTCTCAAATTCGCCAAATCTCAAAGTGCAGCCCTTACATAATATATAGGAATCATGCAAATTTGGAGAACTCTCTCATTCAAATTTTGGGGGCAGAAGTTTATTTTCTTTTTAATTATTCCTAATTATTAATATTAACAATAATTTCATGTTCTTCATACTAAAAAAAACGTTAATAATCATCACCAGTTCCTTCATTAACTGTGGAGGAAAGTTGTTAAAATTTATAATTGAATTCCAATACTTTTGCCACGTGAATTATCATTGAGGGCGATTCAAAAGCCTAACCTGGCCCAGGCTAACTTGACTTGGTCCCGAGCTAATTTAGCCCACTAGCAAAATTGAATGGCGGGTTAAATTAGCCCGGGCCAGGTTAATTTAGCCTGGGCCAAGTTAGCCTTTTGGATCGCCCTCATTAATTTTATTTCACTTTTCTGTCCGTGCAGCTGAGATATCAGTTCGAGACATGGCGAACAGTCTGGTGCCCTTCGGAGGAGGTCTGCGGCGCGTGACGAGCGAACCTGGCGGTCAGGTGGGTCAGCAGGGCGCCCTGCAGCACGCCGGCGTCCCCCTGCTCGCCCTCGACCAGACGCCCGAGTCTCCCGATTGACAAGAAGAAATTTTCTCCAACCTCGGCCATTTTAAAATTAAAAAATAAGCGTCGTGCATCTCTCAGTATAATTATGTCAATTTTTAAGTACACACGTGCCATTTCAGTAGGAGAGTTTAATCTCAAAAGTGATATATATTTTAAATAAAAAAAAAAAAACCGTTTTGTGCCTCTAGAAGAAGGTGAGAGTGAAGAAAAAAGTGCCTTTTCCGCAGCGCAGGAGAAAAATTAAAATATATGCAAATGCAATAAAAATATGTGATGTGTTTATTTAGTTTTCAATGGGAACGGACGTGAGATATAATTTGTAGATAATTTAGTATATAAACAGGAGTGTTTGACTCTATCTCTTAATTAGTGAGACGCAAGTTAAAAAAAAAAACAGCTCAAAATTCACAACATGAAAAACGTATACATTGCATGTTGATTAATATTTTGTGTAAGAGGAAATTTGACGTTTCTTATATTTTGCAATTCAAATAAAGAGAGCAAGTACAACAGATCTGTTGAAAAAAAAACGCTACTTTCATTTCATTAGTCTAAACAACTTTGATTACAAACAAAATATAATAAACAACAAACAATTGTCATTAGTGGAATGACTCATATCAACAAGGCCAGAATAAAAAAATATTTTTTCTCACGTGTTGGCGAATTTTCAAATTTGCCATTTCTTTATTTTTTGTTCACATTATTATTTCACAATAATTTGATATTGAAATTGCACATAGAACCGTAAACTTCCGCAGTGAATGATAAAAAATAAAATTTGAACTAATTTACAGACTAAATTAGACTCAAAGGTTTTGCTCTAGCAAAATAAATAACGTATTTAGACATAAAGTCTGTTTCTCTCTGGTCACAGAAATAATGGAATGGAATTTAAGAATTTAACTGAGAAAGTCCTGCAGCTCGGCCGCCGTCAGCTGCTTGGCCGACTGCTTTTGGCCGCCTAAGAGAGGCTGCGTCAGGGAGGTCGGCGACATCACCGGCTGGCGAAAGGCGCCGTTGCTCTGAGCCATCGACGGAGGAGACGACCAGTTGTTCATGGGCGCTGACATCGGGCTTGTTGCATTCCAGACCGGCTGCAAATTAAATTTTAAATTTACATTACTACAAATCAATTTTTTTTTAACATTTAACTTTTAATTTTTATTATGAATAAAAAACAATGGGTTGGTCCGAATATCAGAGAAACGATTCTCACGCAAGGATTCTCCAGGAACGGTTCTTTAGTTGAATTTCAAAGGCAGAAACGTTCTTAGAGAATCCTTGCGCGAGAATCTTTTCTTGAGGAACGTTTTGATATTCGTTTCCATGATATTCGGACCCACTCATTATGTTTTATGACATCTAATTAAATTCATATTTTTTTTTTAATTTATCTGATTTGAAAGTACCTGCGTGGGAGTGATTTTCTGCATTGGCGTTTTTGTCGGCTGCGTGAATGACATTTGCTTGAGATTAGTCTCAAGGAATCCGTCCATCAAAGAGCTTTGCTGCTTCGGGGCCACAGGCGAGGTCACCAAGGACACCGGCTTGACCCTGATGTCCTGCTGACTGGCCAGTCTGAATGGCCAAACAAGTGAGTTGCTTCCTTAAAAAAGTACAAGAATTCCGTACCTCTGCTTGTCCTCGAGGGTGAGGGCGGCTGCTGCAGGGGAGGGGGAAGTTGCGATCGAGGGTTTCGGAGCAGGGGTGGTGGTTTCGGAGGCGGTGTTGATGCCCAGGGAGGAGAAGAACGAGTCGAGTTCTGACTGGGGTGGCGCCGCGTTGACCAGCTGGCCCGGAGGCGCCGCCAGTGGCGACGCCAGCTGCTGCTCCTTCTGCAGACCGCTGATCTGCTCGAGCTTTTCTCGCTGCTCGGACTCGACGCGCGCCGTCATCTCCTTCAGCAGACCCATCAGCATGCCGAACTGCTTCAGGGTCAGCGAGTTCTCCACGGTCAGGGGGAAGAGGAACGGAATCACCTGCGTCGCCAGCACCTCTTTGCTGATGCCCAGCTTAGGAAGCGTCATCGCCAGTTTGTAAACTCCTGAGATTAAAAATAAAAAGCGTTATTTGCACATTTTTTCTCAACTTTTTGTAAATTAAATTTTTGATTAAAATTAGAATTTCCAAAAAACTTAAAAATTTGTGTACCTAGAATTCCCATGAGGACTGCAGGCTCTCTGGAGGTGATCTTTGGCAGGAAGGGCAGCACCTGGTCGTAGACGAGCCACTTGTCCAGGTGTTCCAACAACTTGCCCAGACACACCAGGCAATTGACTCGCACCTTTGGACCAGAATTAATTTTGTGGGAAATTCTTTACTCAAGTTCTTACGGAAGTGTGAGGGGTGGTGATGCAGACCCTGAGGATTCGGGGCAGGAGGGCGTTTTTCATGGCCGGGTAGTCTATGAGGGCGGCTACGCCGGGCAAGGCGGCCAAACAGAGCTCTTGGGCCGCCTGCTGGTCCAGGGCGTCGAGCGCCCTGTGCATCACGGGCATCACGTCCGACCTCACAAACTCTGCTGGGGTCAACTTCAGCAGCAGCTCCATGCGCTGCATCAAAATCAGCAGCACCTGAAATAAATGAAATACAAATAAAATAATTTCAGTTATAAATACAATGAAAGCAATAATTGATTTTTTTAATTATTTATTTAAAATATAATTTGCAAATTCTTTCCCAAAATTGGGGTTTATTGCGGAGCTCATTTCTTTTGAGTAATTAGTAATGAATTAAGAAATCTGGAACAATGCTTTACTTTTAAATTCTCTTTTTTTCTTAATTCATTACTTTCAACTTCAACTCTAAATTGAAGTTTAAAATAAATATAATTTTAACAAATTATGTTAATAAATTTTATTTTAATAATTTATAATTTTAATTAAACTATTTTTAAGCAAACAAGTTTTCCCACCTGGACCGGTTCGACAATTTTCAAAACTGGAAGGAGCGAAGGCAAGATGAACTGGGTGAATTCCTCCTTGGTCGACTTTTCCGCAATTTGCAGCACGTTCGGCAGCACAAACGGCACCATGGTGTGGTTGACAAACTCCTTGGCCAGACACGGAATCACCCTGAAAATGATCAAAGTTTTATCTTTTTTTTCCTCCCATTTGAGAACAAAGACTGACCTCAGGAGGCAGACGCGGTGCGGCAGCTGCGGCAGAATCTGCGGAAGGCCTTTGTAGAACTGCGACTTCTGCAGGTTGTCCCACTGGAAAAGCGAGTCCAGGTAGTTCAGGGTCTTGACAGACACGTCTTGAAAGTACTCAATCTGGCGAAATTAGAATTTCAGTAAGAAATGGAACTGAATTTGAGGATTAATTTTTAGTGCCTGAGTGAACTGGTGTGCGTCAGGGCGCAGCTCAGGCTTTGTGTTGAGCAGCAACTTGACGTAGTCCCTCAGACCTTCGGGAACGCAGGCCAACTGTGCGGCATTTAGTTGTTTTAACTGGAAAAAATTGGGATTAATAATAAATTTAAATAATTTTTTGTTTTTTACTAAAAATTTAATTTAACCTTTTATGTTTGCATAAATTTTGAAAATATTAGAAAGATTGAAGGTAAAATGATTTTGAATAATTTAAAAATTATGTAAATTTCAGCTTCAGGTCTTTATGGTTTGATTTAAACTTTTTCAAAGCAACAACAATTCTGCAACCTTGTGGAGGTTCCTGGAGGCAGCCTGGGCGTCCGAGTCCCTGGCGAGGAGCGGCCTGCCCTTGTTGAAGACGGCGTAGGCGAGGCAGCCGAGGGCAAACATGTCGCAAGCGGGGCCTGCGGACAGGCTGAGGCTCAGCTCGGGCGCCGTCACGTCCGAGAAAGGGCGGCCCTCGGCAGGGAGGGACCAGTCGGGCTCGTCGACGCTCCAGGTGGGCTGCTCGGCCGCGGGCAGCGCCGCCGAGCTGAAGTCGAAGCCGGCCAACTTCCACGCGCCGGACGCGCTCACCACCACGTTCTCAGGGCACAGGTTCAGGTGCAGCAGGCGGCCCTCCTTGTTGATGAACTGCAGCGCCTCGGCCAGCTGGATCAGCCCGTACTTGACCTCGACCGGGAACAGCGCGTCCTCGGTCTTCAGCAGGTTGCCCAGGCTCTCTCGAACCGGCTCCGAAACAAACGCCAGACTGTCCCTGTTTGACAAAAAAAAATTATGATAAAATTCTGGTTTGAATTCAGGATTTCGTGCCTGGATTCCTCGAGGGCGTGCTGCACGACCAGCAGCCGAGGGTGTCTGAGTTTGGTGAGCTGCGAGACGCCGCGCCTGCAGCTGGCCAGGACGGCCTCCCTGTCCGACTTGCGGACGTACCGCTCGAGACTCTTCTTTTCCAGCACGAACACGGCCACCTCCTGCTTGGTCGACTTCTTGTGTCCCGAGTAGATCTTCCACAGCAGACCTTCAAAAAGATAGGTTAATTTTTTTTTGATCGTGACTTTTGTGTTTTTGGAACCTGGGCCGGCGCTTCCGATCAGCTTGGTCGCCTCGTACTCCCTGGTCACGGGGTTGCCGGGCAGGGCGTTGCTCAGCTGGTTCACCGTCCCGGCCACCGTGCCCGCCACCGAGTTGCAGATTTTGTTGAACACGTCCATATCGCTGCAGGTAATCAAAATAATGCAATCACCCCGCGAGACACACCTACGAGAAATTTTGTTAAAAAATTTTGGCTTTATAAGAACGGGTTTTTTACTTACCAAGGTGAAAAAATCGACTTCAATGTTTCATAAAAAATCAGTTCGAATGTTAAAATACCACATTTTTATGCAAATTTCGGAAGAAAATATGCATTTCCCATTGAGGAAAAACTCCCCAAAAATTGACCACAAGTTTTGACGTGAAACAGCTGCTTTGTGAGGGATTCGAAAGGAGTTACCATTTTGTTTGTGATTTCAAATAAAAAAATTTAATAAAAAATTAATTATAACACTTATATCAACCATTTTTTTTTATTTTATTACTTATAATTGAAAATTTCTGGTCATTCTTTTACAAAACTTTAACTATTTTACAGTTTGTATTGTTATTATTCTTGACTCCTTTCTACACACCCTACTTAGCATTGTCTAGAAGTTGGAAATGGCGCCAACAGGTGGCCAGAAAAGGCGCGAGAAAATTAGCCATGCCATTGCTTTGTGCTGGGTACTTCTTGACTGTAACTTGATTAGGGAGAAAAATCGTGATTCAGTGACATCTTAGAACACGATACATGATTCTGGCTCGCAAAATAGGAGCTCTCCATACTTCTACACAGCAGATCGTGAGTTTCTTTCTCTCTAGTTTCTCTCCCTTATCATGCATTTATTTATTTATGCAGTATAAATGTGAAATTAAGAAAAAACTTTAAGTTCAATCGAGGACAAAAATTAATCAATATGAAATGTATTTTGAACTCAAAGAAAGTAAAAAATATTTTGCTTCAGCCGAAAAAACTTACTTTAGAGGAATATGATGAACGAAATTTCCGACGGCGTGCAAGAGTTTGAGTCTGTTTTTGCCGGCGCCGCTCCTCAGGACGCGGGACAAATTGACCTCGTCCATGTCGCGTGCGTCCTGCCGCAGGTCGGTGTTCCGCGCGTCCATCCACCTCTGCCGAGGAGTGCGTCTCGACTGATGGATGCGACGAACTTATGACGACGGCAGGCTGAATGTGCTGCTCGCGCATTCCAATGAAAGAATCACCAAAATGCGCCTCCTCATCCGACAAAACGAGAGAGAGCGAACGAATCTGACAGACTGGTGCGCTTTTCCCTAAAGAGTCGCGCGCCAAGGTCATCATTTTGTCTCACTTTTGCTCAAATGTGATTGAAATAAAAAAAAAAATTACAAAGGTTGGAATATTTTCATATTTTCTTTAGAATGTATACAATTTTCTATAAATCAATATATTTTTATTATTAAAAAAAAGAATTTTTATACAGAAAATAGCAAAAATATCAAAATGCGATACTTGAAGTATCATTTTGGCACCTTACCAGTCTCATTGTAATTCATTTCGACAATAAAAGACTAAAGCTGACAAGAGATTCTGAGCATTTCAGACTTTGTCAGATTTGGTTGTCATTTTCAGTCAAACGGAATCAGTTGATCTGTTTTAAAATATTATTAAAATTTATGCAATCAGCTTCTTCACCGCAATGCAAATCTGCTCAAAAGCACTCAAAAGTGACACATGATTCTGGAGGGACTGCAGGTTACATGAAAGCCAAATTTACTAACAATAAATATTATAAAAATAAGAGGATTATAATAATTAACTCCTTACAGAAGACACTAATGTAAAATTGGTAAAATTGCAACTTCAGTCAATCCATCAGAACTTGTTAGCAATTATAAGTCTATAGCTGACAAAGGAGTACTTTTCTGATCAAACACTTTGTCACATCTTTGTTCATATTGATGATAAATGATAATTTCTTATTCTGGTTGAATATTTGTAGAGAACTTAACCACGAAGAAATGAAAACGTATGGCACAAGTAGACGAATGCAAATATTTTTCATCTTCTTCAAGTGATTAAGGCAATGTTTAGAAGAGGGAATTTTTAACAGAGAAGTGGCAGCGGACCTTTGGTGAGACATCGACCAGTGCAATGATTGGCTCGTCTGGCTTGAAGCGTTGCTGCTCCACACAGCATTTCACGGTTTCCAACTTTGGACAGTTTAAAACAATGAGCTTCAAGAAAGTGACATGCAGAGTGTAGACGTCGGGCTTAGCAAGTGCAAAACTTGAGTCAAAGTGCACAAGATTCTGCAACACCGGCTCTGAACTGTCCTTGATGGCCTCTTCAGGGATCCAGACATTCTTCAGGCAAAGGGTGTGCAGCTTTGGGGCAAACAGAAGCTTTGAAAGGTTGGCTTGGTTAAATCGCCTGTGGAGACAGCAGAGGTGCAGCTCCTCCAGCTTCAGAAGTTGCGGATCGACAGAATCTGGATTGGTCTGGAGTTCTTGAGAGAAGTCACATTCCAACTTCAGGTACAGCAGGTTGGGGCAGAGGAGGACGAGCTCAAACACGTCCGTGTATTCGCCGTAACAATCAATCAGGGTTACGTGGGTGAGTTTTGGACCAAGGCCGGACTGGCTGAAGTTCGAGTGAAGAAGGTAGTCTTCAGCAATTTCTCCGTACGTTCCGACCAGTGTGAGAGCCGAGAGATGGGGCAGTTGGCTGAGGACATGCGGAAAGGGAACGACTTCATGAAAGCGATAATTTGTATCTTCATTCAGTTGAGGATCGCTGATGATCACCTCCTTTAAATTGGGCAGGCAAGTGGGAATTCTGCAAAAGGAGACATTTTGAATGAGAGTTGAAAAACACATTTTTATATTAATTTCTTAATTACTGCTCTGCGCAGCCATCAACTGATGTGTTGAGCCGCTCCAAGCTGTAAGTCTGTCCTCGAAAGTCCAGGTGAACATTAGGATCAAAATCGTTGGCTGCAATACATAAAATAAATAAACATTTTTAGCTTCTTTCTTTTTTAATTAAGAAAATTTACTATATCTTACACTGTGCCTCCAAATTAGTGATTTCCTTGAGGTGAGGAATTAATCGGAAAGCGTCGAGAAAATTTGAATCCCTCGAGACCATTGTTCCCAAGGAGAGTTTCTCCAGGTGAGGCAAGGTAGCCACACTTTGCAGCCCTCTACTGGTCAGGGCTGAGGAATGAACCAGGGTCACACTTTTCAACTTGCGGCAGCTTTTGATCAGCCTCTCCACGTCCTCTGCAATTAAGAGGATTATTCAATTTTAAATTAATTTTAATGATTTCATCTTTTTTACCATCCTTGAATGAAATGGTGGGCATGTCGAGGTGCTCAAGGTTGGAGAATTTCTCCAGGTATTCGATGACAAAGCTGCCTGAACAGGGTGGTGGTCGGTCATGTGGTGACAAGTACATTTTGCGCCGGTCGACGATGCTCGTCATGCCCTCGGGGGTTTCCGCAAGAAATTTCAAAATTTGCAAATCCAATCCTCGAGGATCAAAAAAGAACTTGTCCCCACCACAGAGGGTGAAGTCGAACTTTAACAAGGTGGGGTTGATCAGCTGCTTAATCAAAATCAGAGGAATGGCAACCTTTGGCCAGTCAAGGCTGCTGCCAATTGTTTCACCTTCCTTTAACTGCAAAATCAATTTTTTTTTTTTTTTTTTTTACAATTTAGTAATTTCACTTTAAGATCAAACCTGCAGAGAGGAATTGTCTGTGGCTGGAACAAGCAGGTGATGAACTTTTTTGCATGTGCATGGATAAGAGTAATTATTAGTTGCTTGATAACGAGTCGTCATGTCCTGCACACTCATCAGGATGTTCGACTTCAGTCTTTGAGCTGCAGGGAAAAAGAGGAACATTATTAAATATAATGTTAAATAATTCATTTTATTATTTTAATGAAAAATTACTTACGAAGACACTTTATCAACTGAGGGACTGCTGAGAATTTCGGCAAATTCAGAACAATGGTCCTCATGCACAGCTCCTGCAAAGGAACCAGGTTGAAGACCTTCGAGTGCAAAACTCGGGCTGCATTGACAAGTTCTCGGGTTCCATCGTGCTCAGCTACCATTTCTAAAATAAAAATATGTACACATGAATTATATAATTGTCTTAAATTTGAATATAATATGCATCTATAAATCGGGTGTATAAAACCAAGTTCAGAAACATAATCAAATTATATAAGGAATAAAAATGAAAATATTTTTTTATTCCTTACTTGCAAAAACAAGCTCATCGTCATTGTCGGCCCTTTGCGCTTCTGCAAAGACATCCATCTTGAGCACACACAATTACTGGCGGTCACCTCACCCTATGATCTTGACCCTTGGCCAAAAGCTGTTGACCTTTAGAGATTTTGAGATATTAAAACAAATTGTTGCTGGAGACCAGAAGGGAAATTTACATACAGCTAGATTTATTTCTCCATAAGAATTAGAAAATCGTCCACCAGATGCAGGACCAGCTTGGGTCTTCAGTCGTTTATCGCACAGACAGTGTCCCGTGATAGCTTTTTGCTTATCAAGCAAAAACAAAGCCGGGTGTTTGTTTACTTTTGGTGGGAGGAACTGAATCGACAGCAGAGTAAAAGAAAGGAGTTATGAATAATCACGTACAATACATTGACAGATGGCAGTTTTTAGGTTAAGCTGATTATAAAAATATTATGTGGAAGAAATTTATGCATAATCCATAAGTGACTTTAGTTTTTCAGCACAGGATGCATTTCGTTGGAGCCCGATCTCCAGCTCCTCATTGTACACTCCTCTTTGCGTTATTCGTTAGTACAAAAATGCGCGGGAACGCCGCGAGCTGTTGCTTTACCAAGTTCAACGTTATAAAATATGCGCCTTGGGTTTTGACAACACAGGCAAGAAGCATGTAATTTTATACTTCGTGATTTTTACTCATAAATTAATGTCTAGTAAGTTCCCCCGTGACAAAACTAAAAATTGCCCGAAATTATGATTATATTTGTTTATTTCATAGAAATGTAAAGTGCAAAATTACTTACTGCCGGATTGCAGCATGAATGATCTATCATGATTATAAATCCATATAACTGCGACAGCACCACAAAGACAGGAAAACATAAAATTACGATACAAACTAACAATTTTACTTTGCCTTATATTAATATAAGTGATCCGGATCCAAATTTATTTAATTTTATTTAAATAGATCCTTGATATATCTATTAATGTATGGAAAATTTTGCTGAAAATATCAGAAAAATTGATCGTTCAATCATTACAGGGAAAAGAAAATTTTTTGAATCTTTGTGGTGTATAGGCCTTAATTCATTAATGAAAACTCCTTTTTTTGTCTTTATTCCACTATGTAACGTAATGATTTGCTAAAAAATGCGCGACATCACCGGGAACTGTTGCTTTCAAGGGTATTTTTAATTTTTATCATATGATTGAACTTTGACAAGAATAACGAACAACTTTTTATTTCATTCTGCCAGAATTCTGCAAAAAATTAAATGTGAAAACATAATTTGGTATGCTCACATAGCAATGATTCTTTCAAACTGCCGCAATATTACAAAAATATACAGATGATACATAAATAAGCGAAATAAACAATTTTTCTTTGCCAAATTCCAAATTTAAGGATGGTCCATGAACTTTTTATTTATAAATTAAAAAAATGGAGCCTTGAGAGAGAGTCAGTTAAATACTGTTGCAAAAGGTAGAAATAATACAATTCAATATTGATGGGTTTTTCATCTAATCATTCTTCTCAAACGATAGGCAAGTTATATTACCGAAATGTTAATTAGCTTTTTGAAGAAAAAGAGACCAATTTAAAATATCAAAAATATCTGTCTATCGTAACTTCTTTTGGCAATAAATTTTGACTCATTGTGGGCAAAAACTTAATTTATTCTTTACTCATGTGGCACGTTTTGAGCTCAGGATGCTTTATTTAGTGTGGGCATCCTATATTGACAACTCCTCCGCATTAAAACTCCTTTCAGTATTTGTTATTCTCTGTTGCACACAATAATTCTTGAAAAAAAAAAAATGTGCTACAGTTCCTTAGTTAAGAGTAAATTTTAGTTCAATTCTGACTATGCCAGCTTTGGCCACCATCATAATACACTAGCAATTTTATTCTTGTTCAGTAATTCAGTTCCGAAAGAAAAGTTTGGGTTTTAGTAAAACATATGTCGGCGGTGATAACCCTTTCCTTGATACTCTTATAAAAAATTTAAAAAAATTTGTATTTGACTGAAAATGAAAATTTTGATGATGAATACGCAAATCTTAGTAAACGACGGAGTATTCCAGATCTTTGACCAAGCAAATGGCCGGACTGTCTTTGTCTGCGTTGGCAAATTCTAGGTTGCCAAAGAGCTGCTGAGCAACCGGGTCTGCGAAGAAGGTGTCCTTGACTTTTTCGCCAACGGACCCGCGGTACCAGCCATCCTCCATCACATCAACGCTGACCTTGACAGTGGCCTCCTTGGGCACATAAATGCTTGGCACTTTGTAGTGCACCCATGAGTTGGTCTCGAACTCACAGGTGGTCTCAACCGGCACCTTTCTCTCCAGGGTCTGCTCGATCACGCTCAGGGTAACCTTTAAGTTACTTTGATACTGAGACTTTGATTGCAAATCAAAACTGCATGGGAAATAAAATGATCAAAATTTTTTAAGTACTTTTTACCCCTGATCTTGCCTGCAAGTGTAACTGTATTGATTGTAATAGGCAATGGTCCTGCAGAGGACGTTGAAGCCAAGGACGAGCAGGTGTTCTTTGGCTCGGAATGAAAAGTCGCAAAAATCTCCAGCCCTAAAGCATTTTGGCACATCATCCTTCACTGCTGGTTCCAGGTTCAACAATCTAATGGTGCATCTGGGGTCCGTCCTGGAACTTAAGGTGTCTGGCAGGGGAGGAGCAACCTTGAACAAGGTAGGGTGTTTCTTCAGGTTGTACAGTAGGTAACGTTTCTCCTCAGGCATTAACCACTCAAAGACCCCTTCCAGGTCTTTCTCAGCCACAGCCAGCAGACGAAGGTGAGAAAGGGAACTTCTGACCACGCTCCTGCAAGCAAAAATTCTCTCAGTGAGAAGTTTTTACAGAACTTTAATGCTACCTTTTCTCTTCTTCTGTGGCTTTAGAGTTGGCCAGCCTGACGCATGCAGAGACCAACACAGATTCGGCCTCGAGATTCATTTTTGTGCAGGCCGCGAAGGTCGCAAATGCTTCTCCGCTAATCAGCAGAAAAGTCGAGTGCTCCAGACACTTCATCACACTGGCGCACAAGAACTGATCAGAAAGATTGAAAACATAATAAAACTATCAAATCATGAAATAGGCCCAAAGCAACCTTAAGGCAGGTGGTGGCCACAAATCTGTTGATGTGGTGCTCGTTGAGGATGCTCCAGGCATTTTCCAAGGTGAGATACTTTTCCAACAGGGTGCCAGTCAGGACGCCATCCATTAGGAACTCGTCGGCCGCCCTGGCCAGCAGAATGACTGAATCCAGATCGGCCACCTCTGATCGCAAACACTGGACGTGAGCGTATCTATTTTTTTTTTTAAGGAAAATTTGATTATTAAAAATTTCTCGGGTGAAATTTTTATAAGATTGACTTACTCGACGACCATCCTGAAGATGTGCGGCTCAATGTGCTTGACCCTGACTGGCCCTGGCGGTGTTAGGATGCTCCTGAAGAGACTCTCAAAGTACTCGCTGGCGGCCAGCAGATCCAACTTGCTGCCGTGGATTTCCTTAAAAAGTGTTTCGTGATAAAAAGGTCTCAATAATAGTTTAAAATGTTCATGGATTGTACCTGGGCGTTGTGGTCGTCAGGGCCGACGAGGAAGGTGCAGTCCGTGTCGCGACCCATTTCCAGGGCCTTCAGCTTCCTCTCGACGAAAGTCAACAACTTTTTCCCACCATGAAATTTCACTTTTTCGACGGTCGACATTTATTGGCTTCAATTATAGACTGCATATAAAATCAGAAAAATGACCCGTGTGTTGTGATTAATATATTTTCCAGCTCGGCTCCAGCCAGCAAAAGCGCTCAAAAAAGGCCAAGAAAAAGGGCTCAACGCTAAAAAACCACAGCTGCGATGGAAAACAAAATCTCAGCTATCTCAGCTCCTGCTGCAGATAGCGCATGTGTGTATACAAACAAAGTTGTAGGAAATTAGACGCCCTACAACTTTGCCATAGTGACCAAGGTCATAGGTCAAAGTTCAGGGTCAACTTTTTAAGCTTGAATTTTTTGATGCGCCACCAAAGTACCTAGTACATAAAAATTTTTGATTCCATTATAGCCAAAAGTTGCTCTAGTTGGTAGTCAACAACATATTAAAATTTGGCTAGACTGTTTTTTTCTGTTTTCGAGATATTTTAGGTCAAAAGCAGAAAAACGTGGTTTTCCGAGCATTTTCCTACACAAATCAACATTTAACCGCCCGTAGCTTTTTTCCTGCTAAAGTTACGCAAAAATGTATAATGACAAAAAATGATTGCCTTGACCTGTTCTTTCAAACCATGTATCGCACATAGTGACCAGGTCACAAAAGGTCATTGACCTCGGTGACCTGTGACCTTTCCAAAAATATTTGCTGGAAATGTTTCACCTCAATGAAAAGAAACATTAGAGTATCTGAAATTCAGTTTTGCACTTGCAAGGTCACAGGTCACCGAGGTCAATGACCTTTTGTGACCTGGTCACTAAATGCGATACATGGTTTGAAAGAACAGGTCAAGGCAATCATTTTTCGTCATTATACATTTTTGCGTAACTTTAGCAGGAAAAAAGTTACGGGCGGTTAAATATTGATTTGTGTAGGAAAATGCTCGGAAAACCACGTTTTTCTGCTTTTGACCTAAAATATCTCGAAAACAGAAAAAAATAGTCTCGCCAAATTTTAATATGTTGTTGACTACCAACTAGAGCAACTTTTGGCTATAATGGAATCAAAAATTTTTATGTACTAGGTACTTTGGTGGCGCATCAAAAAATTCAAGCTTAAGAAGTTGACCCTGAACTTTGACCTATGACCTTGGTCACTATGGCAAAGTTGTAGGGCGTCTAATTTCCTACAACTTTGTTAATAGACATACATGCGCTATCTGCAGCAGGAGCTGAGATATTTTTGATTTTCGAAAACACCTTTTTTTTCAATCCCCAACTTTGAGCCCCTGTAAAATAGGCAATTTTGAGAATTTTCAAAAATCCTTCTTAGCTATTTGTCTACACCCTAAGGGCAACCAAACTACCAATTTTCAAAAAGATCCGCCGACCCCATGCCAAAAGTGGGTCCCATTAAAAAAAATAATGCCAAACGTAAATTCTCAGCGCTGAAACTCCCTTCAAATTTCATTTTTCAGTCATAATTGGGGTGATAGAAACGTGATTTGGTGAAATTTTGATCAATTTTTTTTAAATTAAAACATTTAATTTAAAACATTTAAAAAAAATATATATATAAAATAATAAAAAAAATATAATTTTGGGTCAAGCCAATTTTGAGGCAAAAAAATTATTTTCGAGAATAAGAAACAATGTTAAATTTCAAAAATTTAGTTCTCCCAATGAGTTCAATTTTTTTCTTACTTGGAACTGACATCTACAAACCAACGTAGAAGAATAATTACCATAAAAATTATTCGAGACGTTTTTTGCAAATAAGCCTCTCCTTAAGTAAATAAATCAAGGTGAAAATGATCGAGTTTTCTTTTTGTCAGTTGGGAGCGCTCACGGAATATATTATGAATTAAAAGCAAGTGTAAATATATTCACGCAGAAACTCTTTTTATATATTTGTCAAAAATCAAACACACACTCGGTGGCGAAATGAAAAGAAAATAAAACTGGAAACGCAGTGAACATTTTCAAGGATTGTCGATGACGAGGCCAGAAATGGCGAGAATGTGGTCGCGAAAATACGCCGTCTTGTAAAAAAAGCCTGGATCGTCGTTGTTAAGAGTAGTGGCGTTGCAGTTTGTGGAGGCCGCAAAGGACTGCACTCGGCCGTTCACCACCAACAGTGGAAGCCGCAAGTAGGTGGGCGAGGTGATGTTGTCGGCGTAGTATGACTGCGCGCAAAATTATGTATCAGAGGAAATGCGAAAAGTGTTGAGGAAAATGACAGTTTTCATTCAAGCCTGAGTGATTCAGAAACCAAAGCAGCTTAAATTTTATTGCAAATAAAACACACACCGTGCAAATACCAGCGGTGGAGTCTTTTTCGATGCACGACCCAATATTGCTAGCACCAGTTGTCAATTGTGAATCGCAATCCGAGTCCGTAAGCGTTGTCGTCGACTTGGACATCAAATTCTGTTAAAATACATTTTTAGTTTTGAGCATTTTAAGTCAAAGTTGTCTCTAGAAGGGCCTCGGAAACGTTTTCATACATGGGTGCGCTCAACAATTTTGCGCTCGCGCTCAAATAAAAAGTCTTGCGCTCACGCTTTTCGCTCAAAAACATTTTTCCCTGAAGAAAAAGTGCGACTTATTAGACAAATTTTTTATATGAAAAACGAAAATGATAAAGTTGTGCTTCAATTTTAAAAATTTGGATCAGTTTTGAAAGTTTTGGTTTAAATAAACTGTTTTTCGTTACATCTTTGATCAAATTTTGGAATTTTTTCTTTAGTTTTGAGCGCAAAATGAGCGCATTTGAGCTCTGCGCTCACGATTTTGAAAATCGTGCGATCGCGCTCATGAGCGCAGATCGCAAAGTGCGCTCTGCCCATGTATGAATTTATTATTGCGTTTTTGTAGCTTGGCAAAAGATCAAAACTGCTCAGAGATTTCCCCGTTAAGACTCAAAATTGGCTACTGTGAGCATCAGAAACAAAAAATTATCTGATACTCAAAGATTGGTCCCCCCTTTTTTTACGACATGTTTCAATTTCATGAAAACTATGATGTCGCAATGAGGTGTTGAAATTGAAAATAGTAAAATACTCAAAATTGCAATTTGAGTGACTCACGTTTCCCTGGAAGAAAATTATGGCGGCGTCAGCGTGGCTGGCCTCGAATGTGACGAACTCGCTCAGCGTCAAGTTGAACCGAGCCGCGCCAAAAGGCAAACACGTCTTGAACACGTAAACCACCGACGCGTAGCTGCCAACCACTTTGGCAATCGTGTGGACCTTGAGGTCGACGTCGGTCATCACGTACCCGGTCACACTCATTGGGCTGATCAGACGTCATGTTTAAAAAAAAATCATAATCAGATTTTGTTTCCAACTCACTTGAAATACGCAGCGGCGGAAACGGCCATCTTTTGGCTCACAATTACTCCGGGGATGTTGAGCTCGAAAGGATTCACAGGATTTTGAAGGCTCACCTTCATTCCGGCGCAGAGACAAAAATTTTAATTGAGAATTGCAATCAAAAACTGTGGCTCAAAACTTACGACGTAGGGAAACTGGCCGGCCCAGTCGGCGGCCACGGTCGCTCCGAATCCAGTCGCCAGCGTTGCTGCGAAAATTATTTCAATTTTTTGTTTTCAAATAACTTAAAAAGTTTTACTTGGGCAAAGCAGAGAGGCGAGCGGAATGAGAAATAGGGACAACATTGTTGGTTTGTCCAAAGTAAAAGTCTTGGCGGTTTCAGTGTCCAAGTCTTTGTAAAACAGCTCTGGTCGCTCCGTCGTTTTATACCGAGTTTAATTGACCACATATGTGCGGGTAAACAGAAATTTCCTACTTTTCTACTTTAATTCTGCTGCGGGCCGATGGAATTAAAAATAATTTGCATTTTGACCCCGACCATATTGTTCTCCGCGCTATTTTCTTAACTAGTTTCGAGTTTTTCGGGGAAGAGGCAGCACTTTGGAAATAAATGGTGAGCAATTGTGAGTCGTGAAATGATTAGAAGCAAAAACAATGGGCGCGTTTCTTTCTTCAAATTAATTGCGCGTTGTGATGATGAAACACAATTTTTTCCGCTCTCTTGCATTCTCTTTCGTGAACTGGAATTTAAGTTCACCGAATTCCAAAGATTTTTACTGAAATTCTTTCTCGCAATCGGTGTAAAAGGCACTCAAAAGGCATCACTTTGAACTTTATGCCAGCAATGCTGTTTGCTCCCAGTGAGGTGTTTTTTGTTTGAGATGAATCTTAAGAAAAGTGCTGTTCACAAAAATTGCCGTTTTTGTTTTCTTAATCTCTAAATATTTTATTATAAGGCACACATTGTCAAAAGTATAAATGTTTTATGCTAGCCAATTTTACGGGCGATCGCTGGAAATGTAAAATTTGCAGATATAAATTGACCGCGGATCAGGGAAATGAGTTTAATTCTACTTGAACTTCCTTTTGCTGCATCACAGTGTCGTGAGAAGTGACAGACAAAATTATACTCTCTGAAAACTTAGACCCGTATATGCGTCCAAAGCAAAAGTGATGCGGAAAATTTAGTTTTTTTTTTTTTTATTATTCTCCATCAAGTTTGAGCATAAAAATAAAATGAGTCCTTCGCAATTAAGTGGGCAATTAGAATAAATAAAGGCTCCCATTGTTTTTGCTTCTTATCGTTTTCCAAGTTTTCTGGCTTCATCGCTCGCCCCATTTATTTCCCAAGTGCCGCCTTTTCCCCGAATAACTCAAAACGACAAATTTCAGAACGCGCAGAACAATGGTCGTGGTGAAAAGAAAATTTTTTTTTAATTTCGATCGCCCCGGGGAAGTAAACCAAAGGGAAAACAAGAGGTATCCACGCATATGCCTTAAAAATTTAATTTATTTAGCGGAATTGAAGAGTTTAATAAATATAAATATTTTGTAAAAAAGGTACAAGATATGAACTAAAACTTGGACTTCAAACTCTGTCGATAAATAATTTAGGTCAGTAATTTTAATCGATTTTTATTTCAGCTTGCAAGATCGTAGAAAAAATTGTAATAAGAGACTCAAAAGTGGCTTTTTTTTAATTAATTCATATTATAATACGAAAAATGGAATAAAAATTTATTTGCTTAAAAACTATGTGTGTGAGTCTTTTTTGTGCTTCAAATAGATGTACACAGGTATGTTTTTAAATTCTCTTCTTTTCTTTTAAAATATCTAATGAAGAAGTTATGTACGTTTTTTATTATTTTTTTAAACAATTTCATTAGATAACGCACATCATGGAAATTAATTATTATACATTTTTTAATTATTTTATTTTGGAAAAAAACGGAGTGAAAATAAAATTAAATAGAATGTACATTCAGGAATGAATTTCGAATGAAATCATCATTTTGCTGCATCTGGATGGAAAATAATGAAAAAATTATTTCTCCGAGAAAGTTTGGAATTTAGTCCCGTGAGCAACGCAAAAGGGAAATAGAAATTTTCGTTTTTTTTTTGCTTTATTCATTTTCCAAGAAGCTTTTAGCTTTAATTGAGCAGAAAATTATACCTCTCCCTCGCAATTAAGGACAATTTAAAGAAATTTACGCTCTCATTGTTTTTGCTTCCTATCTTCTTTTATTTCTCAAGTGCTGATTTTTCCCCGAACAACTCGAAAAGACAACACTGGAAATTTCAGCAATTCAGCAGAACAATTAACAGTCGGGGTCAAAATGCAAATCATATTTAATTTCGTTCGCCTCTGGAGAAAAAAAACCCATAAAAGGTAGTTATTCGGGCTATCCTTAAAAATCCAAACTATTTTGAATTCAAAGATCATTCAATAGAAGAAACAAGGAGCCGCAGCGTCGATTATTCTATTTGAGAAGGTTGTGAGATTTGTCAACGAAGCTGTAAAATGACTGACTGCATTTTAAAACCTTCAATTTTGAAAACATGAAAATTATATTTTTACTGCTAATATGTAGCGTTTGATTGGTTAGAAATTTGAAATTTAATATATAAAATAAGATTAATTTGAAATGCTAAAAATTATAACTTTGATGGAAATATTATTTCGATGCATTAACCGCAAAAAAGCTGAATGGCTGAAAAAAAATCAGATTTCAGATTTTGTATTAAGTATTAATTTATTAAAGGTCTATAAAGACAATAAAAATCGTGTGAATTCGGGGAATTTAATTGATCGCTAGTAAGATTTTAGGTTTTAAAAAACATGTTTCTTCAAATAAAGTTATCCCAGCAAGTATGCGATTGACTACACCCATTAAATGAAAGTAAAACTACTGTTAAATGTTTTGAAAATTATATCAATTTGTAGTTTTAATTGGTTTAATCTTTTAAATGTAAGAAGATACGTTTTTTGTACATAAACATTAGATCAAAAGCCTACTTGTCTTGCAAAAAATTATTGGAAACCTGTTGCTGCTTCAACAAAAAGAAACCTTTAAATTGGAAAAAAAGACTGAAATATAAGTTAATTCAATTGAAATTTTCTCCAACATTCAGTCAAAATCAATGAAAAATTCCGGGGTGAAATTAATTTATTGTAAATTACTTCAGATAAAACATAAACAAGACCGCGCAATCATATTAAATATTACTGCGCAATTTTTTTCCCAATAATTTGAATGTTCCAATTTGTGTTCCTAATCAGTCTTCGCACAGAGGGAAATTCGAAATCACTTCGATTCCCATATTTTTGAACTGAGAATCGGCTGGGTTGGTCTCGAGCCGAAGCACGATAAGGTATTCGGTCGGGGTCGTGACCGGCGAACCCGAGGGCAAATTCCACTTGAAGGCCGAAACGTTGACCAACGCGTTCGAGCCACACCACCTGGGCACGTTTTCGTTGCCCAACCTGCTGCCCGACGTCCACAGACTCACCGGATGCCCTTAGAATGTAAAAGTGGAACAACAATTAATGAACGCACGAGTAGTCGGAAAATTGAAAAGAAAAATACCTATATTTAAATTGTTTACGCAATTTAACTCCTCGATCGTTTCAATCGAAGCCAGGCGAAAACCAAACTCGCAACATCGTCTCAAGGCACCGCCAAAATCGAACTAATTATTTTAAATAAATACGGGATGAGAGGAAATATTGAATTTACCCAGTCGTCAGCGTATATGTAACTTTTTCCTCCGCACGCATTTTTGAAGTAGGAATGTCTATTCAGCGCTTCATTTTTTCAAATTAAAAATTATTTTTCTGATAATTATTGCGTGTCCGCCTCACCTATGTCTTGTTCGAAAGCCTGACGCTTCACCGGCTGTCGATGAGATCGATATCAATTTGAAAAATACAAAATCGTTTTTGTTTTTACATCAATCACGCACTGGTATCCTGACGGGCACTTCGCTTCCGTCGGCGGCAGCGCGACTTCCTCCTGCGCGCAATTAATTTTAATAAAATGTGAGCATTTTGAACGAATTTCACTGACAGCCGACGTGTTGAATTCGACCGCCGCGATCACGTTCGAGACGAAATTGGGCGCCTTTTGCTGGCCGCACTGGTACACGAGGGCCGCCGTGTCGCACTCGTCCATGCCCTCTGCGAAAAGGATATAATTTTTTTTTTTACAATCTTAGTCATTTTAACCATATTTTTGATAAACTTGAGTGATTTGAACAAAATTTCAACAATTTTCCTCAAATTCTCAATTTCAAAGTAATCTGAACAAGAGCCTCTGTCAAACCATTCTCAGTTTGTGGAAAACTTGTTATCACCGAAATTATTCCGAAATCACTGAATTTGGAAATTAATTTTTTTATTTGACCTTTGCGGCTCTATGGAGTTTGTACCAGAATTGCAAAAAAAAAATACCTTGTTTCATAGGCAATACAACCCCTTATACTATTATGATTGATAAAAAGTATTGGGGGAGATTCAACGGGCTAAATATGTTTTATCCCGCCTTCGATTTTTTTGTCCCCAAGTCAATGGGAATTACTTTTCTTAGCCCCCTCAAAGGGACAAACAATTGACCCGCGCTAAAATCAAATCAGCTGATTATTAAAAGATCCTATTTGCAAAACTTTATCAAAACATAATTTTGTGAGGATCATGGAAATGAGGGCAAAATCCAAAGCTAACACAAAAATCGGTATCCAACATATTGAAATTGCTCATTTACTTTTTACATTTATTGCCAGCACTACCAGCTGTGCCGGCAATTAGTGAACATGTAAAAGTAAAAAAAAAGTTTTATGCTTTTCTTTCTTTTGAAGTGTTGCCCAAATACATATTTAAAGACTTCTTCATCAAAGTGAATCTATTTACTTCAAATTTGATAATAATTTTGATTTTATAGGTATAAATTTACTTGAAAGAAGCAATAGTGTTAAATTCGATGGATAATTTCATAAAGATTTTCTGATTTCCCAAATGATCCGTTAAACCATTTTTAAATGACATTGAAATTCAATTTTAACTCTTGAGAATTTAATACACGTTTCCGTTCAAAGCAGAATCAAAACTTATTACTGATGTCACCGCACGCGTCGACGGCGACCAGCGTTTCCTGCAAATCGGCGCCACTCAAGGACATGGCCTCGGCCATTTTGACCAGTTCTTCGGTCACCAGTTGTCCATTCACCATCTAAACATTTTTCTAATCTCTGCCTTTATCATTAATATTCAATACAAATCCTCCGTTTTGCCCGGCACACTTGATAAAGCACTGCAAAATTTTCAAAATAAGAATTGACTGATAAATAATGAAATCACTGCAATTACCTTAATACGAGTATCAATTTTGGTGTAGTTGGAAATTCCATCGATCTCAACTTGAAACAAATAATGTGGAATGTTGATTAAATTTCGTAAAAAAAATTTAACAGGACTTCATCGTTATTTTGTTTAAATTTCTTCTTGAAAAAAGTAAATTAATGTAAATTTTCAACAAAAACAATTTATGTTAGTCTTTATTTAAATCGTTGAAAAAAAATCCATCCGATTGAATTTGATAATTTTCTTTTTACCGTCAGAAACATTGTAAACTGCAGCGCACTCGTTCTTGATGGCGTTTCCTGCAGTCGCTGACTTTGAAGTGCCACGCGCCTTTTAAAAAAAAACCAATTTTTATTTTTGTGTCCCTGTCACTGAAGGTTGCGACTGTACTTCACAAATGTAGTTGAAGGAAGCGGAGCTGCAGTCCTCGTCGCTCAGCTCGGCCGTGCTTTTGTCCACTTGGACAACGGCGCAGTTTTCTGTTCCTCCGCGATTGTCCGGCTGGTTTTGGGCCCAAACCGCGTTTCGCAGCAATTTGTTGACGGAGCACCAGCCGAACGACTTTTCGCAACCTTCGTCCGAAGCCGACGTCCAGTAAGGACCGGCCGGGATCGACTTGTTTGCTTAAATATTCATAATTTTTTAATTACATTTTCCAAAAAATTGAATTACAATTGATGGCCGCCTGCAGATTTGCGTACTCGTAGTCGTTTTCAATGCTCAACAGCGTCATTCCAATTTTGCAACACTCCTTGATCGCGAGCAACCACTTGAATTGCAAAGATTGGATTAAAATTCAAAAGAGATTCTGATTTGTACCGATTTGGCTGAGGTGCTGAACATGTACGTCCTCTCGTTGACGGTGAACCAGAGGCCGTGGGCTGAAAGGTCTGGAAATAAAATGAATTGGGCAAAACTTGAATAGAGAATTCTAATTATTTTTAATATTTTTACTTGTCAAATATTGGGTCTTTTTATCCGCCATTAAGGAGAAAAGGGACGTCTGCATTTTAAGAATTAATTACTTAGAATTTTCACATTTATTATTTCCTATACGTCTTTCGAACAATCAACTGCGGGACAGGTTGGAGCGTGGCAAGGAGGCGCTGGAGTTGGTGTTCCCTGTTTTTTTTTTATCTCTTATTATTCTGTAATTCACCCCAATTGTGTAATTCAATAAGCTTTGTTCTTGCGATAGCCCTAGCTGTGTTTGAATGATTTAACATTTCAAATATAAGCTAATTGTGGTGGTAGATGCCAAAAAGGAAAAAATAGTGACGTTGGATAGATCAAAATTAATTGAGAGTGGGGCTGTAGTCAGGCCAGGCGACTTAAGATTTGAAAATAAGGCAACCAAAGCCAAGTCTTGAATAATTCTTTGGTCCCCTGACTGAACCAATTTTGATTTTTTAATTTTGCATGATCTAGTATCACAATATTAGGATTGAAAAAATACACATTCCGACGTAGCAGGGCTGTTTTAACAACTATTAATGTTAATTAATAACTGGCGAAAATTAAAATCAATTTTGGCACCTGGCACGCGAACACGTAGGAATTGTTGCAGTTCTTGTCGGTCAGTTGGATGGCGCTGCCGGTCTTGTTGACGTAAAGGTGGACGCAGTCCTCGCTTTGGTTGAGGTTGTTGGGCTGCCCGGAGGCCCAAAACGTCGGCGAAAGGGGCTGCGGCGGCAGACAGAAGTGGAAGGTGTCGTTCGGCCACAGTCGCCGGCCGGAAGTCCAGTAGTTGGCGTTGAACTCCCAACTTCCTGTTCAAATTTGTGCGGTTTGTACTTCAAAAAAGTTACTTTTTCAAAACGAACCGGCTAATTCGTTCAGGCAGGCGAGTTTTTCAGAAGAGTCGATCGCGATTGGCACCATTCCCAAGCTGCAGCACCTCCGCCAATTTGTGTCCCAGTCGAGCTTGAAAGGAAAATTAGGAAAAATTTAAATATTTTCTCCATACCACGCTCTTTCCGAATAAGTACAGAATCCCGCAAGCCTCTTTCCAATAACCATATTTTCGGGCATCTTCATATTTAGTTTGCGTTCATTAATCTGAGTATTTTTTTTCATACGAGTTTTTCACCTATAATTGTATTGTCAGGCGAAAGCAGCGAGCCCTGCAATCAATTTTAAAACTATGTAAAAATTAATAATTTAATAACAAAATCTTACGTTTTTTTCACACAAAATATTTTCACAGCTGTAAAGGGCCTAACAAGAATAACCAAAATTAATTCATAAGCTCGTGGAAAATTCAAATTCATCATATGTTAAATTTTTATGCTTTTTTACGCCTGGTGGTATTGTTGTGGTTCTAATTGTTGTAGTAAATGTTGAGGTTGTTGAAGTTTCTTCGCTGGTCGCACTCGGCGTCGCTAGAGTCGAAGAAGGCGGGGAAGATTCACTTGAAGCAATTAGCGTTGTTGGGATTTCAGTGTGTTCTGTAGTTTCCTGGTCTTGCAATACAGTTTTTGCTTCAGTTCCAGTTTCTCCAGTAAATGCATTAGTCGTTTCAGCCTCGACTGAAGAAACGTCCCGTGATGTAGAAATCTATCCACCAATGACTCGACAATCAAATTGATATGAATTTTCGTTCGATCGTAAAAACCTTTGCGATTGGTCTCGTCGTTTCTTCGTTGCCACTTTTCGAGACGTTTTTGTGCTTCAGGGGAGGGCTCAAGCAACTGCTTTGTCCGCAGCATTTCACAATATACTTTCTTCGGCCTGCGTTTCAAAAGGAAATATTAAAATCTTAAATATTTATTTCAAATCACTTTAGTTATCTTACTATATTTTAACGCACTTATATTGTTTGGTCGCAATTTCAGGTTTCTTCCACTCTGGGCAATTCCGCTTTCATCCTGGAAACTTTTGTACAATTAGGTGGAAGAAATTCTCGGGCTTCAATAGAGTACGATGAAGCCTGGTTGGAGAGTTTCTCTTATTATAATCGCGGCTCTAATGCTGATATCCATGGTAAGAATTACGCATCATCAATTACGAGAAAAGTTTAGCCGAATTATAAATAATAAAAAAAAAGATTTATAATACATGCATGTCTACTGTGAAGTGGGAATTTAAATTCTGAGGCGATTGATTTATAATAAAAAGCAGAACAGATGATTTACTGCAAAATTCAAATAAAATTAAACTTTTTTGAAGCATTGAAAGATATTTGAATGAAATTGAGCAAAAACTTAGAATTTTTGAACACATTTGATCATCTCTAAAAAAAAAATTAGATCAGCTGCGATTGCAAAAGGAACCTGAAATTGCGACCAAACAATATAAGTGCGTTAAAATATAGTAAGATAACTAAAGTGATTTGAAATAAATATTTAAGATTTTAATATTTCCTTTTGAAACGCAGGCCGAAGAAAGTATATTGTGAAATGCTGCGGACAAAGCAGTTGCTTGAGCCCTCCCCTGAAGCACAAAAACGTCTCGAAAAGTGGCAACGAAGAAACGACGAGACCAATCGCAAAGGTTTTTACGATCGAACGAAAATTCATATCAATTTGATTGTCGAGTCATTGGTGGATAGATTTCTACATCACGGGACGTTTCTTCAGTCGAGGCTGAAACGACTAATGCATTTACTGGAGAAACTGGAACTGAAGCAAAAACTGTATTGCAAGACCAGGAAACTACAGAACACACTGAAATCCCAACAACGCTAATTGCTTCAAGTGAATCTTCCCCGCCTTCTTCGACTCTAGCGACGCCGAGTGCGACCAGCGAAGAAACTTCAACAACCTCAACATTTACTACAACAATTAGAACCACAACAATACCACCAGGCGTAAAAAAGCATAAAAATTTAACATATGATGAATTTGAATTTTCCACGAGCTTATGAATTAATTTTGGTTATTCTTGTTAGGCCCTTTACAGCTGTGAAAATATTTTGTGTGAAAAAAACGTAAGATTTTGTTATTAAATTATTAATTTTTACATAGTTTTAAAATTGATTGCAGGGCTCGCTGCTTTCGCCTGACAATACAATTATAGGTGAAAAACTCGTATGAAAAAAAATACTCAGATTAATGAACGCAAACTAAATATGAAGATGCCCGAAAATATGGTTATTGGAAAGAGGCTTGCGGGATTCTGTACTTATTCGGAAAGAGCGTGGTATGGAGAAAATATTTAAATTTTTCCTAATTTTCCTTTCAAGCTCGACTGGGACACAAATTGGCGGAGGTGCTGCAGCTTGGGAATGGTGCCAATCGCGATCGACTCTTCTGAAAAACTCGCCTGCCTGAACGAATTAGCCGGTTCGTTTTGAAAAAGTAACTTTTTTGAAGTACAAACCGCACAAATTTGAACAGGAAGTTGGGAGTTCAACGCCAACTACTGGACTTCCGGCCGGCGACTGTGGCCGAACGACACCTTCCACTTCTGTCTGCCGCCGCAGCCCCTTTCGCCGACGTTTTGGGCCTCCGGGCAGCCCAACAACCTCAACCAAAGCGAGGACTGCGTCCACCTTTACGTCAACAAGACCGGCAGCGCCATCCAACTGACCGACAAGAACTGCAACAATTCCTACGTGTTCGCGTGCCAGGTGCCAAAATTGATTTTAATTTTCGCCAGTTATTAATTAACATTAATAGTTGTTAAAACAGCCCTGCTACGTCGGAATGTGTATTTTTTCAATCCTAATATTGTGATACTAGATCATGCAAAATTAAAAAATCAAAATTGGTTCAGTCAGGGGACCAAAGAATTATTCAAGACTTGGCTTTGGTTGCCTTATTTTCAAATCTTAAGTCGCCTGGCCTGACTACAGCCCCACTCTCAATTAATTTTGATCTATCCAACGTCACTATTTTTTCCTTTTTGGCATCTACCACCACAATTAGCTTATATTTGAAATGTTAAATCATTCAAACACAGCTAGGGCTATCGCAAGAACAAAGCTTATTGAATTACACAATTGGGGTGAATTACAGAATAATAAGAGATAAAAAAAAAACAGGGAACACCAACTCCAGCGCCTCCTTGCCACGCTCCAACCTGTCCCGCAGTTGATTGTTCGAAAGACGTATAGGAAATAATAAATGTGAAAATTCTAAGTAATTAATTCTTAAAATGCAGACGTCCCTTTTCTCCTTAATGGCGGATAAAAAGACCCAATATTTGACAAGTAAAAATATTAAAAATAATTAGAATTCTCTATTCAAGTTTTGCCCAATTCATTTTATTTCCAGACCTTTCAGCCCACGGCCTCTGGTTCACCGTCAACGAGAGGACGTACATGTTCAGCACCTCAGCCAAATCGGTACAAATCAGAATCTCTTTTGAATTTTAATTCAATCTTTGCAATTCAAGTGGTTGCTCGCGATCAAGGAGTGTTGCAAAATTGGAATGACGCTGTTGAGCATTGAAAACGACTACGAGTACGCAAATCTGCAGGCGGCCATCAATTGTAATTCAATTTTTTGGAAAATGTAATTAAAAAATTATGAATATTTAAGCAAACAAGTCGATCCCGGCCGGTCCTTACTGGACGTCGGCTTCGGACGAAGGTTGCGAAAAGTCGTTCGGCTGGTGCTCCGTCAACAAATTGCTGCGAAACGCGGTTTGGGCCCAAAACCAGCCGGACAATCGCGGAGGAACAGAAAACTGCGCCGTTGTCCAAGTGGACAAAAGCACGGCCGAGCTGAGCGACGAGGACTGCAGCTCCGCTTCCTTCAACTACATTTGTGAAGTACAGTCGCAACCTTCAGTGACAGGGACACAAAAATAAAAATTGGTTTTTTTTTAAAAGGCGCGTGGCACTTCAAAGTCAGCGACTGCAGGAAACGCCATCAAGAACGAGTGCGCTGCAGTTTACAATGTTTCTGACGGTAAAAAGAAAATTATCAAATTCAATCGGATGGATTTTTTTTCAACGATTTAAATAAAGACTAACATAAATTGTTTTTGTTGAAAATTTACATTAATTTACTTTTTTCAAGAAGAAATTTAAACAAAATAACGATGAAGTCCTGTTAAATTTTTTTTACGAAATTTAATCAACATTCCACATTATTTGTTTCAAGTTGAGATCGATGGAATTTCCAACTACACCAAAATTGATACTCGTATTAAGGTAATTGCAGTGATTTCATTATTTATCAGTCAATTCTTATTTTGAAAATTTTGCAGTGCTTTATCAAGTGTGCCGGGCAAAACGGAGGATTTGTATTGAATATTAATGATAAAGGCAGAGATTAGAAAAATGTTTAGATGGTGAATGGACAACTGGTGACCGAAGAACTGGTCAAAATGGCCGAGGCCATGTCCTTGAGTGGCGCCGATTTGCAGGAAACGCTGGTCGCCGTCGACGCGTGCGGTGACATCAGTAATAAGTTTTGATTCTGCTTTGAACGGAAACGTGTATTAAATTCTCAAGAGTTAAAATTGAATTTCAATGTCATTTAAAAATGGTTTAACGGATCATTTGGGAAATCAGAAAATCTTTATGAAATTATCCATCGAATTTAACACTATTGCTTCTTTCAAGTAAATTTATACCTATAAAATCAAAATTATTATCAAATTTGAAGTAAATAGATTCACTTTGATGAAGAAGTCTTTAAATATGTATTTGGGCAACACTTCAAAAGAAAGAAAAGCATAAAACTTTTTTTTTACTTTTACATGTTCACTAATTGCCGGCACAGCTGGTAGTGCTGGCAATAAATGTAAAAAGTAAATGAGCAATTTCAATATGTTGGATACCGATTTTTGTGTTAGCTTTGGATTTTGCCCTCATTTCCATGATCCTCACAAAATTATGTTTTGATAAAGTTTTGCAAATAGGATCTTTTAATAATCAGCTGATTTGATTTTAGCGCGGGTCAATTGTTTGTCCCTTTGAGGGGGCTAAGAAAAGTAATTCCCATTGACTTGGGGACAAAAAAATCGAAGGCGGGATAAAACATATTTAGCCCGTTGAATCTCCCCCAATACTTTTTATCAATCATAATAGTATAAGGGGTTGTATTGCCTATGAAACAAGGTATTTTTTTTTTGCAATTCTGGTACAAACTCCATAGAGCCGCAAAGGTCAAATAAAAAAATTAATTTCCAAATTCAGTGATTTCGGAATAATTTCGGTGATAACAAGTTTTCCACAAACTGAGAATGGTTTGACAGAGGCTCTTGTTCAGATTACTTTGAAATTGAGAATTTGAGGAAAATTGTTGAAATTTTGTTCAAATCACTCAAGTTTATCAAAAATATGGTTAAAATGACTAAGATTGTAAAAAAAAAAATTATATCCTTTTCGCAGAGGGCATGGACGAGTGCGACACGGCGGCCCTCGTGTACCAGTGCGGCCAGCAAAAGGCGCCCAATTTCGTCTCGAACGTGATCGCGGCGGTCGAATTCAACACGTCGGCTGTCAGTGAAATTCGTTCAAAATGCTCACATTTTATTAAAATTAATTGCGCGCAGGAGGAAGTCGCGCTGCCGCCGACGGAAGCGAAGTGCCCGTCAGGATACCAGTGCGTGATTGATGTAAAAACAAAAACGATTTTGTATTTTTCAAATTGATATTGATCTCATCGACAGCCGGTGAAGCGTCAGGCTTTCGAACAAGACATAGGTGAGGCGGACACGTAATAATTTAATTATATTTCGTTGCCTAATTTTTTTCAGCGGTGGCGGGAACTGGTTACTTCAGAAATGCCTGCGGAGGAAAAAATTACATAATCATTGGCGAATGGGTATATTATTATCATATTCTTGCATCCCATGTATGATCCACACCGGTCATTTGTTTATATGGAAGATTGCTAAATTTCGAGTATATCTTGTGAAAATTCCAAACCGTTGCGTCTCAATCAAAAGAAAACCTAAAACGATTGATTCGCGCGAAAAACATGTGAGAATTGTGAATTTCCGTCAGTTTGGTCCAAAAACTGCAGGAATTGGTCACATTTGGCGCTGCGATCGCTGATTTTTCCACAAATGCTCCACGGCGCTGTGCAGAAAACTTGGCAAAATCAGCGATCGCAGCGCCAATGTGACCAAATCCTGCAGTTTTTGGACCAAACTGACGGAAATTCACAATTCTCACATGTTTTTCGCGCGAATTACTTGTATTTAGGTTTTCTTTTGATTCTCAGACGCAACAATTTGGAATTTTCACAAGATATACTCGAAATTTAGCAATCTTTGGCAATAGAGAGACATACAAATGACCACGGAGTGGGTCTTTAATTAAAATTGATAATAATTAGTACGATTACGGTGGTGGCTGGACCTGATGTTGCGAGTTTGGTTTTCGCCTGGTTTCGATTGAAACAATCGAGGAGTTAAATTGCGTCAACAGTTTGAGCTTGGGCATGTATTTTTCATTTTTCTCTTCAGACTTTTTCCAATTTTTAATTGTTGTGTCAACTTTTAGGATTGCGTCCGGTGAGTCTGTGGACGTCGGGCAGCAGGTTGGGCAACGAAAACGTGCCCAGGTGGTGTGGCTCGGACGCGTTGGTCAACGTTTCGGCCTTCAAGTGGAATTTGCCCTCGGGTTCGCCGGTCACGACCCCGACCCAATACCTATTCAAGCTACGGGTCGAGGCCAACCCAGCCGATTCTCACTTCGTGAATTTGGGAATCGAAGACACTTCGGTTTTCCCTCTGTGCGAGGACTGATTACTTTGATTGAAGTTCTGAACGCAAAATGAAACAGAAAAACAATTATTGAAAATAAATTATATTGTGCATTTTACATCAGGGTTTTAATTGATTTTGACGCCAGCACTGCCATCGTTGAAAATTTCATTTAAATTCACCTTTTTCAAATTATTTTCTTATACTTTTCACGTTTCTATTCATTTTTTGCATAGGTCTGGATATTGTAATATAAATTATATTGCAGCAAAATAATTCACTCTTTTTTAACCCTTTATCATAATATCATCAATATTTTAATTACGATTGAACCATCCTTTGTGCCAAAAACGACGATGTTAATCTATGTTTTACCAAAATATGTACACACTAAAAACTAAAATATAATTTAAAGATTTGATATTATCAATTTTGTACCTTTTAAATTCATTTTAAGCTCGACCTTTAGGAAAGCGCATGATAATATCTAAAACTTCTTTGGCCAAAGTGATTGAAGTCAAAATTCATGATAATATTAATATTATTATCTTATATTATTACAAAAACATAAAAAAAATTTTTGAATCTACTGCTGAAAAAGTTAAAAGACCAAACTCCTAAGATGCACCATTTTGTTGTTGTGGTTTGTTGAGAATTTTTTAAATCTATGATCAATAATTTTTTTTTTTCAAAATAAGCTTACTTGGGCTCACTTGTAGAATTTAATTGTCTGGTACAATATCACTTTGCGGTTAATCTTGAAAAATATTTTGGAGAAAAATTTAATAAAACTTGCTAAAAAAAACCGGAAAAAAAACAATTTTTCCTATTTATTTACAAAATTCTGGAATAACAACCATTTCAGCTTTTTCTGTACTTTTTCTGTATAGTTTTTTTTTTTTGCTATATTCATGACATGACTGTATCGAATGGAGAATAAATTTAAATAAATTCAGTTCAAACTGGTGTGTCAACG
The DNA here is from genome assembly GCF_031216515.1 of Neocloeon triangulifer. Lineage (NCBI taxonomy): Eukaryota > Metazoa > Arthropoda > Insecta > Ephemeroptera > Baetidae > Neocloeon > Neocloeon triangulifer. Next base: position 953,848 of record NW_026775552.1, read on the forward strand.
TTCTCAAATATATTAAAATAAACACATTTGGCTCATGTTTTATATCAGCTCGTGAAATTTGGTGGCTTTTTCGCCCAGTTTTTGAACTTCGGACACAATTTGTGTGAAAAATAAAAATTTAACTTCTCTGAAAATTACATTATCCTATGTAAAATTTGACGAGCTACATTTTTTCGCATACCTGCAAAAAAATCAAAAGGGACCATCATCCCAAAAATCAGACTTTTTTACTATAAAAAAATCATAAAATCGCTTAAAGGTGACCTTGACCTTTGACCTACAGCTTTAGGTTCGACAGAAAAGTTGTTCGGCATAAAAAATTTCGTCTAGGGATGAAATTTTTATCACTCTAGCATTCGCGGTTGCAGAGTTATACACGTTTTAAATTTTTTCAAAATGTCCCGAAAAAACGGAATTTTTGGGGTCCAAAATTTTGGAAAACAATTCCTTTTTAAAAGCCCTCCAAAATATGTGAAACTCAAAATGATTGGTTTCCTAAAAAAAATTCCTCCAAAGGACCTCTTGGAAATGCCCTTTTATTAAATATTGATTTTGCGGCTGAGAAGGAAGGGCGAGGTTAACAAATGATGCCTTATCAGGCTTTTTCCACCCAGCTTCCTTGACAGATCCTTTCGACCTGCGCCTGCATGTTTCCCAAATTCAGTGATTATTTTTTTATTCAAGGTACTTTTAATTAGAAATGAAGCGATCGGGCTTTTCCTCGTTGCAGAAGTTGCAGTTTTAATCAGAATGGTAATTTTTAGGGCCTGCCCAATAACTCTGGTTTTAACTTTTAGGTCAATGTGTGTAGGTTTTGGCAAATGACAAAAATAAAATTATTCATGAATACCCATTGTGGAGGAGTAAAATCTAATGTTTTTATTTCAATTCACTAACGTTACTTTTACTAAATTAAACTTAAAATTCTAGTTTAAAACACATTTTTGATTAGATTTGTGTAACGAAATGGCTGCGAAATAGATAAGTCGTTATCGACAAAGCTAGGCGACGAAATAGAGTTGGTAAGCAAATGGAAAATGTATTAGAAATGGAAGGTTTCTATCTTACAGAATTTGACCCCAGGTGAACAAAATTAATCTTGAATGGCCTTTTGACCCCAACCATTTCTGTAATTAAGTGCGTTATCAGTTTGAGTTCTTCGGGGAAATAGCCTTACTTTGAGAAATAATTAATCGTCGGCAAGCGTTTATGAGGAAAAACGATAAGAACAGCAGTGAACACTGGGCTCATTTCCTTCTAATTATCCCTCTTATTGTTAATTGCGCGGGACAGGCACATTTTTCAGCATAATGAAGTTGGAAAAACGAAAAATAATATATGATTTAAAAAAGACCGTTATTTTTTACACTTTCGTTTTGTTCTGCTCTGCATCAGGTCTAAATTTCCGATAATCGCTTTTTATATTGTTCATTCTTCTCTGTCGATTCGTTTTAAGATGTTCTAAAGGGCCTTTTCACTCCAATGCCAAGAAATATTTGAAAATTTTGTAAGCTTGCAGATGACAAAAGCAGTGCACGAAATACAAGCTGTAAATATTTGAATTTTCAAGTTTTTTTTTTACCATTTTCCGAGTTTTCACAAAACAATGCCTGCGTCCAAAGAGGAAATGACGGACAATTAGAAAAATAAACAAACACTTTTTATTGCTTCCCTTTCCGGCAAAACATCGCCCGCAATTTACATTTCCCAAGTGCTACCTTTTCCTCGAACAACAGCATTTATGGGCTCATTGTCAGCAATTAACCTCGCAAACAAAAGCTGAGGTCGAAATACAAATTACTTATAATTTCGTTGCACCGCAGAACAAAGACAGGAAATTTCAAATTGCCCGATTTCTCGGAAGCAAATGTGGCCTATTAAACTCGGTATAAAATGCAGAGTCAACCAAAGGTGTTGTTTAAGAAAGACTTGGATCCTCGAATCGCCGCCAAGACTTACTTTTGATCAAGCAAGATGATTTTTGTTCTCATTGCGCTCGCCTCTCTTTACCCGTCAAGTAAAGAGTTCATCTCGATCGAAAAATAAGAATGAATTTAAAACATGTTTTTCGCAGCAACGTTGGCTGCAGGGTTCGGAGCGACTGTGGACGCCGACTGGGCCGGCCAGTATCCGTACGTCGTAAGTATTGAGTTTTGGGTTCAGTCGAATTCAAACCGAAATCAAAGGTCAGGGTTGAAATTCCAACAGCCCCTTGGGAAGTCACCCTTCCCGGGGTGATCATCAGCGCCAAGATGGTTTTGAGCGCCGCTCCGTATTACAAGTGAGTTGAAAACAAAAGCTCAGATCCGACCACGCAAATTCTGAAATTTCAAGACATATCGTGCGGTTCGTGGTAATTCCAAACCCTTTGCAAATGAATCACGCGAAAGAGGACTAAAGTTCTTTTTTGTCAGCTTCAGGTCGTTGATATGGAGCTGCGAACGCTAAATTTGTATAGAAAACTTTACTATTAATCAACGTTAGCTGATTTAAGGAATCTTAAATCTTCAGGTTCACGATGAATGATTTTGAATCTTGCAATCTTTCAGAAGAAAGAGAAATTGAAAATAATCAATTTAGAGAAGAAATAATAACAAAATGTCTCAGCGCAATGAATGCTGCCACGTACCTGATGACCGACGTCGACCTGAAGGTGCACACCGTGGCCAAGCTGGTTGGCGCCCACTCGTCTTTCCACGTGTTCAAGACGTGCCAACCTTTCGGCGAGGCGCGTTTTAACCTGACCATTAGCGAGTTTGTCACATTCGACGCCAGCAACACGGACGCCGCCATCATTTTCTTCGCCGGCAACGTCAGTTTCAATGATTGCATTTTTTAATTATTTTATAATTTCCACCAGCAACGTCGAACAATATCAAATATGGAATTAATCACTAAATTTCGACAGAGTTTGAAGTCCAAGTCGACGACGACGCTCTCGGACGCGGACTGCGATACCCAATTAGCAGTTGGTGCCAGCGACATTGGGGCGTGCATCGAACAAGACACTACCGCTGGCATTTGCTCGGTACAAAACAAATCAAATTTTTTTTTAATCTAAAAAAATTGACCCTGCTGAGGTTGACGAAAGTCAATTGAAACTTGGGCGTCGACAAAGAAGTGCAGATCAATTTTTAATTTGTCTCGGTGTTCCCTGCTTCAGGATTGATTTTGTTTTCTTTTCTGATACAATTTTTCACGCGCAGACGTACTACATGGACAACTACGACACGACGACCTTCCAGCGAGTTCCACTGTTGGTGGTCAACGGCCGAGTGCAGGCCTTTTGTTCAAGCGTCAACTGCGACAGCAAACTTGACAACGACGACCCAGGATACTTTTTCAAGATGTCCTTCAACCGCCAGAGTATTCTCAACATCGAAGGCATCGTCGTCGACAACCCTTGAAATCACTACAGCGGAAGGAAATTGCGTTTTATTTTGATTTTCCGCCGAGTTTGTTTGAATTTTGATCAATAAAAAAGTGCTCTTGAGTGAATATATATTGATTCAGTTTTAATACTCTGAGGCCAGCTGGTGAGAAAATCACCAGGTGAAATGGTGAAGGAAAAATGAAATATTTGCGGTTTTAAAAATAGAATAATTTTTTTTATAAATTGAATTTCTATTAATGTATTGCATAAATTTAAATAGCGGTTGTGCGAGATATCAGAAAAGAGAACAAATATGGTACAACATGGCGCATTATTTATCAAAGCGGATGCATAATATAATATCATGAGTCATGTAATTATTTTAAACAGCACTGAGTCACTTCATTGACGTTTTTCTCTCGCTATCAATTCCGGAACATTAAAATAGCTCGATCATTTTTGAGCCTGCAGACTGCAGAGCTGCTGTTTTTCATTCATCACACTCTTGTCCATAATCAACGAATAAAGAAAAACTCGCAAAAGAAAAAAATTTACACAAATAGCGGCAATTATTGCTTTAACTTCAAGTAGAAGAATCAAATTGTATTTAACAATCTTATCAATTAATAAGAAAAATTAGCTAAAAGTATTAAAATATTTAAATTTTTCTTAAAATGAAAATTATTCAGTTCAAGAATATTTTTTTTGCAAACTGGGAACGCTGAACCGCACAACACTCGTGTCCAGCCGGTTGCCTAACTTTCAGAATTGAAGAGTTTCTTTCATGATTTCACGCGAAGGTGCCGTAGAGTTCGTTGTCCTCCTCGAAGGCCGCCGGCACGACGCCGTACATGTCGTTCTCGACTTCTTGGGCGTCGTCGGGTGGTGGCGCCGCCGTCCTCGGGATGCTGGGCAACTCGCCGTACATCTCGTTCTCCTCCGCGTACTCGACCTCAGCAGACCCTCGACGTCTGCGCAGCCAACAACCGACGCCGACGCCAACCAACGCCAACAACACCAACAAACCGGCGCCGCCACCAATCACCAACGTGTTGTCACTTTTGTCCGAAGGATCAACTTGCTTGTCAGTGAAACGAGAAGTGCTGCTAGAAGTAGAAGAATCAAGATGAGTAGTGGGTTTGGTCGATGTTGTTGTTGCTGTCGTTGTTGGCCGAGATGAGGCTTGAATGGTGCATTTGGTCGTCGGTGATGTTTCAACCTCTGTAAAGATTTGTTTAGTGGTGGTGGTGGAGAACGTCGTCGTCGTAGTTGTTGTTGTCTCAGGTGAAAATCCAGGGCTTCGGCACCAAGCTCGTTTGCCATCACTGGGCGAGGAGGAGCAGTTTGTGGACCCAAGACTCACAGGTGGACAGTGAGGGAGGCCACCTGCCAAAACATGCAAGTTTTTACTTCAACGGAGGAAACGGGGAGTGAAAAAATCTCACTTTGGGGGTTGAAGAGGTCGAGGAAGTTGCCGTAGGAGCTGCAGACGATTTTGATGGTTTGATTAAGTGCAGGGCAGAAACAGTCAAGGTGATTTGTGCAACTGTGGCATTTGCTCAGGTCGGATGGGCAGTCTTTTGGCCCCCTAAATTAATCCAATGCGTGATTGTTGGTCCATGTTAGAAGTTCAATTCAAATTATACCTGCGACCTGAGATTGCTGGTTCCAGATGTCCTGGCAGAAAAGATTGGCAAGTTTTCTTCCTGATCGCAGCGACGCAATCTGGGCAGCCGCAGTCACCAAGAGTTATATTTTTTGCGCACGTTCCATTGCACTCTGGTAATATCTCTCTTGGGCAAATCAATCTGCCACCTGCAAATGTCCCTCAGAAATAGATAAAATTTATTATTTTTACTCACTCCTGCCGTCGTACAGATTCAAATTTCCGTTGTTACAAGCGAGATTGGTGTCCTTCCGAGATGAAGTGCAGTAGCATTTTAATGATGATGTACAATCGTGACATATGGTTTCGTCCACCGGACAACAAGGCAAATTATGCAACTTGGTTCCTATTTGCAATTTAGAGGTTTGAAATGCAATGAAATTGAAAGCTAAATATCTACAGAAACCGGTTTTAGTCAAATTTGGGATGATTAATATATCATGGGAAGTTATTTTTAGGAATGAGATTGTGAACGGCGCGCTCAATTAAAGTAATTTAACGCAACCTACGGCTTTGCTGTGAAAATAGGCGAAGCGTGACCGCGGATAGCAAAATAAAAGTCATAAAACTGTTTAAACTGTTAGGAAACAAAAAGAAAAGAAAATCGGTGATAATGAGATAAAGAATTTTTTATTTTAGAGTAAATAAATCAAATTTCAAAAATATGAAAAACATGGACATGGAAAAACGAAACAGAAAGAAATACAAGTCAATCATTTTTCTCCCCCTTATTTTCAACCATTTTTCATAAAATCAAATTGATTTTCTTAGTAAAATTTTTGATTCAAATGATAAAAAAAACAACATTTCATATGGGAAACGTTTTATGTAAAAAAGTTTCCGTATAAAATAAAAATGTAATAATAGGAAACCCGTTAAATTGTTTCATCACAGCTAGACCCACCACATCAATAGAAAAGTGTCAAAAGTGGAACACCAATAAGGATTAGTTCCAGGTGATTCGCTTTACCCGAACAAAGTTTTTAAATTAGGGGGGAAAGTTGAATTTGCCGGAGGGTAATTAAAATTATAAAACAATTAAGTTAAAAAAAAAGATGGGACTAAAATCGGTTACTGAACAGAAGTTCGGATTCATTGGTAGCTACCTGAGGCGCAGCAGACGAAAATCCCTACAAAGACAAACAAGGTGACCGTCCGCAAGGCCATTTTCTCAGCCAGCGCGGAACGGCGTCCGGAACCAAACTGAATTAAAAACGATGGGATTTATTTTATACTTTTTCTGATAAGATCCCAGTCAGTTTCCTTGTTTGTGTGGTTTCAACTTTCGCCTGCCAGACGCCAGACTAGGTATTTCGTGAATGTGTGGCTTTTTAACTTCCTGCTTAAAAAAAAAAAAAAAACACGAAAAATCAACGATAACGCTGCTCACTGTAAATCCAGATTTAAAAAACTTGAATAAATTCATTGTATAATAGATTGAATTGTTGAAATGAGAATGAATTAGTTTCTTTCAATAAATTTTCAGTTTATTCGTCTTGTGCGACAAACAAGGCCGCTCTCTTTTGTCTTAATGAAATTGCTTTACATGGGAAATGTTTAGTTATGCTTCGGACAGGATCACACTTTCTTAGCTGTGCCGACAACGAGAACAAGTTTCGACAAAAATATTTAGATACATGACGAGTGGGGTGCGGCTTTTGCCCGCCCCCAAATGGCCTTGACCTTTGTAGGCACTAATTAGTCAAAGACACGCGTTGCAGGAATGTCAATTCGAGAGAGATCACTTTCGTCTTCAATTGAATTAAACCTAGGAAAAAAATAGCGGTGGCACAATCAAGTGACTATGGTTTGTACGCGGTTGAGGTGGGTCAGGCCGAGCTAGGCGCCTGCTGCGAGAGGAAGATGCACTGCTTCTCCAGCCGCTCCACCGACTTGGTCAGCATCGCGTTCTCCAGGTACACCTCCCGCGCCATCATGTCCGTCTGCGCCAGTTTCTCCATCTGCAATTGTCAGAAATAGGTTTTTTATTCATGAGTGAGTTGCCCTCGACGAGAGGATTGCGGGGATATGCGGGAAGGCTACTTTTCGTTCGGCCGCCATTTTGAAAAAAATTGCCGCAGTTTTGAGAAAATCACTAATTTTGAGTCGGAAAAGAGGCTGAAAAATATTAAGAAGTGGCTGTTGAGAAAACTAGAGAACCAGAATTAAGAAAATAGCGATTGTTTGAATCAAGAGTTTTCATTGGTCCGAACGGTTCCCCCACCACCGAATTATTATCGATTTTAAAACATTAAGTGTGACACATCTTTAGAAAGGTCAGGTCACGAGTAGTCAGTTAGTGACAATGTTAACTACAAAGGTCAAGGTTACCAGAATATTTTTTAGGAATTTAAAAAAAAATATCATTCAAAACATTTGGACCGACCTGCTGTTCACAGATGACCATCTGTTGCTGGAGGCGCATCTGGCCGGCCTGGATGGCCGCCTGCAGACCGGCCACCTCGGCCGAGTGCTGGTGTAGGAGGCGCTCGAGGTGCAACTGCTGCTGCGCGATGACGGTCTCGAAGCGGCGACACTTGACGTCCTGCTGCTGCAGCCGCTCCTTCAGGGCCTGCATCACGCTCAGCTGCACCCTGCACGACTGCTCAGGCGCGCGACCTTTGAACCCTGAGGCAGGGTACTGCCTCTTGACCCACTCAGGCGGCGAGATCAACTCGTACGGATTCCGCTCCACCTGAACAAAAAGAAATCCGAATAAAAAAAACCTCAAATTCAACCTCTGAGGAATTACAGCGCTCAGGTTGGCCTGGATCTGCTTGTCACTGGTGCTTGAGATGACGGTACCTGAGCTCAGGAAAAGGGCAGCCAACTTGGGTTTGGCCTCTGTCTGTGTACTTGTGCCTGTTTAAAAATAAAATTAATTTTTTTTTTGTGCAAAATTAGAGCAGAATTGTTACTCAGGGTGTCCTTGCTGAGGAGCGCCCTGCAGAGGAGCAGCTGGTCCTGCAGGTGGGCGCACTCGGCCTCGAGGTCAGTGACCTGCTGCTCGAGGAGGACGCGCTCGTCGATGGGCGAGAGGCGGCCCTTGTTTTGCTCCTGCCGCAGCATCTCCTGGATCTTTTCCTCGAGTTCGGCGAACTTTCGGCCCTCGGCCTCTTGTTCCAGCTCGAAGAGCCGCCGCTCGTCGTCCAGCTTGCGGTGCCAGTACTCCTCGCACTTCTCGTACTCCTCCTGCATCAGCTCCAGACACCCCTCCAGCTCCTTCACCCGCCCCTCCAGCTGCGCAACTCGGTCCTCCTCCTCCTCCTGCGCACAACACAAAAGCTTTAATCATTTTGACAAAAATTTGATTTTTTTCCGCAAAAGATTTTGGTCCCAAATACTCTTATCCTTTGAATTACAAATGATAATTTCTTCAAAATCATAATAATATTGAGGCCATATGAAATAATTGAAAAACACTTTGATTTTTTAAAAAAAAAAACAGCAATAATGGACGGAATCGAGCAATCTTATTGGTCCGAATGCTTCTTCACCGCCAAATTCAACTTGGCTTTTTGCAAAAACATTGAACGTTAGAAAGATTTGGTCACGCCAAATCAATTGGTGACCCAACGGTCAAGGTCACCACATGACGTTTTGAGAAATGATTGATTGAGTACAAAAAATAAATGCCCAAAGGTAATTTTCTTCCTCAAATTTCTGTTCTTTAATTATTTATTTAGTGTTAATTAATCTGGTTGAACGGATCCTCACATCTATCTTATTGTTAAGAATAAAATTCTCTACCTTGAAGGAGTCTGAGGGGTGCTGCGTGGCGACCTCGACCTTGGTGCTGAGTTCGCAGATCTGCTCTTTGAGGGCCGAGTTCTCACGCGAACACGCCTCCTTGTCTGACAGGATCCGCACGATCTCGACCTTGACCTGGTCAAGGTTCTCCTTCAGGTGGTGGCACTCCTGCTCCAGCTGCTCCACATTTCTGCTGCTCGATCCTTCCGTCGAGTCGCTCCGACCGTCGCCCTGATTTAAACTTACACTTTGAGGAAAAAAAGACAATTTTAAAAAAAAAAACGCACCTGGCCGTTTCGGGGGCTCGACGGAAGGGAGGACGAGGCCCTCGTCAGGGTGGTCAGCTCCTTGGCGTCGCACAGCTGCATCTCAAAGTCGGCCTCCATCGTCTAATGGTTACAAAGAAGGTCATAGTTCAGCAAATAAATGTGACAAAACGGGGCTAATGATAAAGATGGTAAATATTAGTGGACTTAAATACAGAACATTCATTGGCGACAATACTACTAATCTTTGTAAACAATTTCCATATCAACGATTTAATTGTACTAAGTGATTAAATTGAAAAAAATATATGTATACAAAATGTAATTACTTTTAATGTTTCAACTTAAACTTCCAAACTCATTGGTCTGATAATTCTTTATCAAAATAATTTTGATTGATTTTATTTTAAAATTTAATTCTTACTTTATCGTAAAAAATTCTAAATTCTTACACATTTTTTGATGATTTCGAGTTTCAACTTTCCTTTGAATTTATCATCCTTTTATCCTAATTAGTCAAGTATTGAACAATTAAATGATTTATTCACCTTTTGGAGTTGTGTGAGGTCTTGGCAGCGCGTCTGGAGGCGCGAGATTTCCTGCAGCAAGGGGTGGTCGTCCGAGTGGTCGGGATCGCCGAGGATCTCGTCCAGGATCTGCGCGCGCACCACTTGGAACACCTTTGCAAACAAACACTTTTATTACTTCACTTCTCCTTTGGAAGGCAATTAAAGGAATCACCTGCTTGAGTTTGGGCGGAAACCCTGGCGAGTGTGGCTGCTGCCATGCCATGCGAAAACGACAAATGAACCAAAATAAAGATAAAGAGAAATAAAAGCAGAAAAGAAGCCACGAGGAGTTAATTGAGCGGTGCAGGCCGAGTGCAGGTGCAAATTATTAATTAATCTTTTAAAAACGGGAGAAGTGCACCTGACGGGTCCAAACTAAACTCAATGAAATTTATTTACTCTGGTCGATCGCAGCTTCTTTTATTGCACTCTCACAAAAATAAATCAAAAACTTGAAGACGGTAAAATGAAATTTTTCCTTTCTACGACGGGCCGCTCACCTGCAAGCGCTCTTGGCACTCGGCCAACCTCCGCTCCAGCTCGGCCACGCGTTCACGGAGCTGCTTCGTCTCCTCACATTCCTGAATTAAAAAAAAAAATTGCTCATCATTAAAGATTTGTCCTCAAAATGAATTTTTTTTTCATTAAAATTCAAATCCAATTGGGACAAACTCATTTATACTTATAAATATTAAAAAATACCATTGACCTTGGTGACCTTTGACCTCAATACTCAAATTAACTTTAAATTTTGACCCGCATTTGGAAAAACTTCAACAAATGCGTTGCTTTTTTTACTCTCTCATTTAAAATAATATCCAAAAATAAAAATATTGACCTGAGCCAGGGCCTTCCTGCGCTGCTTGCCCTGCGGCCGCGTCTCCTCCTCGGAGCTGTCCTCGGAGCAGGCGTCGGAAGGGCGACCCTTGCGCTTGCCGCTGCCCCTTGGACTGACCAGGTCAGCCTCCTCGGTCTCTCTCGAGGCCCTGGGCAGCTGCTCGAGGCGCAGGGTCAGCTCGTCGTTGGTGTCCCTGAGTGAGGTCATCTCTAGGGTCAGCCGCTCCACCTTCTGCAGCAGCGGCCGCACCTGCTGCGCCTGCACCTCCGCCTGCTCCCGCTCCAACTCACTCAGCTGCAGCAAAGTTTCAAATAGAAAATTAAGAATTGAGGGGAAAAAAGAGATCCTACCCTGATTTGCAGGTCGGGGATGGTGTCCACCCTTTTCTGCAGGTGCTGCTTGGCCTCGTCGCTCTCGGCCAGCAACTCCTTCAGCTGCCCATTTTCCTTCTCCAACAACTCAGACTTCTGCAAGGTTTTATTCAAATTTAAAATCTTAAGGAAACTAAAATCTGCTAAAAAGGTGTAAATTTTTCAATTTGCCAAAAACCTGGACAGAAATATTATCAATTTAAAATCTTAAATTCTGAAGAGAAAACACTAGATCGGCACAAGAAGTATCCTTAACACTTCAAAATTTGATTAATTTCAAATTTTCAATTTCCAGGACATAATTGAAATAAAATTCTGCCTCCCCTATAAATAATTTCTAGTTTTCCCGATTAATTTCGGACCTTGAGCCAGGTGGTGGCCTCGGCCCTGAGTTTGGACTCGTCGGCCTGCATCTGGTCCATGCGCAGTTGGAGGCCGGTGGTGAGGGTGGCCAGTTGTTCTCGGTCGCCGGCCAACTCGGCCTGCAGCCCCCGCACCTCCTCCTGCTGCTTCAGCTCAAGGGCGCGGATCTGCTGCTTGTACGAGTCCTCGAGGCGCGCGTGCCGGTCGTCGACCTCCTGCGCCAACAGCGACGCCCTTTCATTCGCCTCGGCCAAATCCTGCTTCAATTTGTTCCGCTCGCACAACGTCTGCTCCAGTGAGCTCCTAAAAATCGGAATTTTAAAAAAAATCTTGTGCATTAAAATTAGCAATTAAAAGAAAATATGAACAAAGATTTCCATTTATTTTGATAAAAGATTCTTCATAAAAAATCAAATCCATTTACTTACAAATTTTAGAATATTTCGATAAAAAATGTGCTTGTTATTTGGATTTGAAATATATTAAAAACATAAAATGTAATAAAATTAACAGGAAAATATGTCAAATTTTTGTATCTTTCAGAATGCAAAATGTTGATCATACTTGAGACACTTTGCCTCTGCCTGGTAGATGAGGACGGAGGCTTGCAGGACGGAGAGGAGGTTGCTCTCGGGCTGGAGGCGGTGGTTGGGGGGTCGGTCGTGGCTCTGCTCGTCGGCCAAAGCCTTGGCCTCCTCGTCAAGCGCGGCGGCCAACTCGTTCAGACTGACCGGCCGCCGCGCCGCCGTCCCCAGTCCCAGGTCATGCAAAAGCCGCGCCGCCCCCGCCACCCCACCCGCCTCCCACATCTCCAACAGCTGCTCTGAGGTCACCATCCTTTGAATTCAAAACTTTTATTATAGACGAGGAAAATAATTTTAAAGTCAAACGCACCCTGAGTTAAAAGAGTCCAAGGAAATGTAAAGGGGCTCCTTGGACGAGCTGTCCGCGTCAAATGACAAGTTTCTGTGGTGCTCGACCTGAAATATTTTATAAATTTTGAACTGTAAAATTGTTGTTTTGCGCCCAGAAATGATTTTGAAGATAATTTAAATTGTATTTTGATTTTTTTTTAATAAAGTCCTAATAAACTTTGATCAATTGATTTCTTTTAAAAGCGAACTTTTATCAACTGTCAAAAACATTTAAATATCCAGGTAGAGCATGAAAAGAAGATTCCAACAGTATGCAACATGGACCATTTTGAGCAATAAATGGAGAAGAAATTCCCTTTTGTAATAAGACAGGCGGCCACGTTCGAAAAATGGCCGCGGATTAACAAACTTGCATAACTCTAGCAGTTTTTGTCCGAATTTCAAGATCTGCATACCATTGGAACCCCCTCAAACAGCTTTATCAGGTTCTGAAGTAAACCAAATTTCAGTTTTTGAAGATCACAACCCCCTTTAAGCCCTACCGTGGAATGTTCCGAGTCATCTTGAGATGGCGCAAGGCCAGAACGGAATAAGCGCAGGAACTGCTCGAAGCTGATTTTGGAGTCGGGCTGGACGCCGAGGCGCGCGAAAAGCTGCTCGACCAACTCGTCGGCGGCCACGCCCTCCACCCCCGTGGCCTTGCACACCAACTTGAGCTCTTGGTGGCCGAGGCGGCCGTCAGCGGCCAGCTGCTCCCACGTTGCGCGGACGCACTCCTCCTCCTCCGACAACTCGCCCAGCCAGTCTGTCGGAAAAATATTTAGTAAAATAAAAAATAAATCAATCTAAGATTTACTCTCGGACGGACTGGAGGAGGACCTCCTCTGACTAGTGGTTTTCCTCTTCTTGGCGGACTCGGCCATTATTTTGGTTGAACTCTCCTGCAATTAGCCAAAGTGGCATTCATTAAGTGGAAAGTGAGCAAGTGGTGATCTTATCTGAACACAAAAGATTGAACTATCAGTGCTTTTATCATTCTTAATTTGTATTATCAAGGAATACAAGAAGTAATTTTCAAAATTGAGTTAATATGTTAAATAAAAAATTTAAATTTGATTTCTTCTCAAATATTAATAAATAAATAAAACCAAAATATTAAACACTTCTCATTGACATAGTCAGATCTAGTCTTTCCAACAATAGGAGCCATTGTTGGCCATTATCAGACAACAAATATTGAAAATTTCAATGACTATTGTCAATAAGGAAGTTTCCTGCAGACTCAAAGGTCAGTCAACCTTTTCGCTGACTGGACTCGAAGGTTCCGACTCGGACCCGCTGTCGTCATCCTCAGGTTTTGACCTGCGTCCGTACTTTTTCTTTCCGTAGACAAACTTGGGCCGCACCTCCCTCTCTGCGCCAACAAACTTAATTAATTCGTTATAATGTCTTCAGATTTGCAATGACCGACCTGGGGAGGCGTCGACGTCGTCCGAGGAGGAGACACCGGCGGCAAGGAGGGCGAGCAGGGCGTCCCTGAACTGCGGGAAGGTGACCTTGCGTGGCGAGGCGTTGGAGGGGCGGCCGAGGAGGCGCTCGAGCAGGTGGGGCGTCTGGTCCTCGAGCTGCAGCTTCTCGCAGAGGGCGGTCAGGCCGCGGGGGTCCAGGGCCCCCGGCACGCCCTCGCAGCAGCTCTCGAAGACGGCCAGCAGCTGCTGCTCGTACGGGTCGAGCGCCGCCATCGCATCCTTGAACTCCACCTGCGGCCAAATTGAACATAATTAATCACATTTCGGTGCTAAACAGGACACGCCCTGCCGCGTTTCGACCGCAAAACCACCGCCGCATTCGATTTTTTTTTCGTCAAAGATTTTTGCGGTTTCAGCTTTAGACTTTTAGACCAACCTTCGGAGACGCGATCACCAACAGGCCATCCGACGTGGACACGCGATTTTTGTTCCAATCCGAGTCGTATAATTTTCCCCACACTTCCGACGCAATTCAGGTCAGGTCATTTGTCGTTTGTTGTGTTTTTGTCCCGTGGTGATCCTTTGATTGACAACTGACACCTGCCGTGCCAACCGAACGGAAAGAAACTTTCAATCGGGAATAGAATTTTGTCTTTATTTGATTGTAATTGAGAAAAAAGTGATTCTTTCAAATTTTTTATTATCTATCAATGAGATTCAAGTGTTTTTATTCATTCTAAAAGTGCTCTCGAAGGGATTCTGAAAGGCAGTTGAACTTTGTAACGGTGGTATCGCGGTGCTCGAATTCGCACCGATTGGTGTTCATAAAGGAGTCTCTCAACAATCAGAGATTTGTGTCAAGTAATTTATTTTTAAATCCTCATTTCTGATACTAAGCAACCCTAGTAATAATATTGAATCAGTTAAGCTTCTTAAACGGCCAGAAATCTGAATCTTGTCTCAAATAATCAGTAAATTTACTCATCCGAATGCCGGCTCCTTTCCATACACCCCTGTCAGAGTAAAAAATAAACACGAAAAAAAAACATGAGCACCGATCAGGATGATTCCGAGAAAAAGGTCTGTGTTTTTGAAAGATTCTGCATTTAATTCGCACACCAAAGGTTCTAAAAACTTCGTGAGACCTTAAATTTCATATTAATTGAACTTCCTTGAATGAAATCCACGTCTTTTCGTAGTTTTCGTGTTACATAACCACACTCCTCGCACCATGTGATTCTCTGCTTTTGTAAACGCCGGTTTTCGTTTTAATTTCCAGAGCCTGTATCTTTTCGGACGGGACGTGTCGCAGATCCCGTGCTTCCGCAGCTCGTTCCTGTACGGAATCGGCACGGGATTCGCCGGCGGGCTAGTCTACTTCATGAGCACCAGCCGGGCCAGCAGGGCGACCCACGTCGGATTCGCCTCCTTTTTCTTCTCCACCTTCATTTACTGGTGCGGATTTTTCGCAACTTTTGATTTTTTTAAATTAATTGATTTTGACTTTGGATTCAGGGGCGTGTGCAGGTACAACTACGCGGTGTCAAAGTTCACGACGGCGCGCATCAGGGAGGCGACGCAGCTGCCGCAACAAAGGGCCATTGTTGAGCGGCCGGTGGACGCGTGAGGCCCCCAGCGACACACAGACTGATTAGTTAAATGGTAACAATTTCAAGTGATTAAAACTCGAGGCGTTTGTTGTTGCAACGATTACGCTGAAGAGGAGAGGTTTTAATTGTTGGTGATTGCGGTCGGTGGGAGTGTCAAGGTCGGATTAAGGTGGTGTGTTCACTATTATCTTCGAGTTTGACAAGGAAAGAGGATCGTAAAGATATAGAAACAAGTTTCACAGCCAAATTGAGGGTTTTTAGTTTTCTACTAATTGCGAGATAAGTATTTTCCTTCCAGATTTTTACCCAGCCGGCTTTTTGAGAAAATACTGTTTAAAAATAACACATTTTTTTGTATCTGTTTTGACAATTGCTATGTTGAGATGGACACTAAATTATAAAAAAAAAAAAATTAATGAAAATAAACTACGATTAAGACTTTTTTTGTAAAACGGAGATTTGTGCTATTTTTTTTTTTAATGGCCTCATAGTTATGTTTGATAAAACTTTGGCTTTACAATGTGAGATGAATAGCTTTTTGGTCACCAATCGATTCATGGTGACCTGACCTTTCCAAAGATAGTTTTAAGCAGATTTGAATTTGGTGGTGGGGGAACCGTTTGGACCAATCAGATCGCTTAATTCTTAAAATTGCTGTTTTCCTAAGAAATCTTCCGATGCCCTTGACCTTTTTGGTCATCAATCGGTTCTTTGTGACTCCACTTTACGTATGGTGTAATTATTTCAGACATTTACCAACTGAATTTTGAGATATTTCAACAATTTAAAGACTAAAAAAGGCAAAACTTGCCAATTATACATTTATAGGGCTATGATTTTTTTTATAATTCTATAAAGTCAGATTTACAATCTTATATTACTTAAACAGTTCACCAAGTATTCATTTTTATAAAATACTCCTAAATTTCTTTGAATTTCTTTAAGTTTTAAATTTTTCATTGATAAAAAAAATGAACTCAACATTAAGAAATAAATTCTCAATAATCAATCCGTGTAAGTGGGTTCAGGTCAAATTTTCAGGCTTTCTCTTCGCTGACTCCGCGACGAGAATAAATATGAACACACCACCTTAATCTGCCACAATGAAGTGCGTGATGGCCATTCAAGTGCGTCGCCTGACTTAAACGGGTGGGCGGCGCGCATTCCTTTGAAAGCGACGTGTCGACTCCAAATCGCTCCAAATCAAAAGAAAACTTATTTGTTAGAAACGAAAAATAAAATCCGATTTAGATTGGAAATTGTTTGAAAATTAATCATAAAATCAATCGACCCACGGAAAGAAACCGTAGAAATGAAATATTGTTGGTAAATATTGATGTTGGAGGTTGCGCGAAACAAAAGCGTTGCGAGTTATGCAAACTCGGTGGTCGAGCTAAGCGACACTCCTTTTTCTTTTCTAGGTCACCACTTATTCAATTAAGCTTTGGAATGTTTAAAAAAAAATTTATATTAAAAAAAAATTAATTAGATTTGAAATTTGAATAAAAAAAATTTACTCACGTCTTTTGATGCATTTTGCGTTTGTGAATTTGGCGGTTTGAGTTTCCGCAGACGCAGCAGCAGCAGCGAGCGGTGCATGGTCTTGACTCACTCAATGCGAGTGGCGGCGCCCGCTGCCCCCTCCCCTCCCCTCACGTGGCGGGGGTCGTCGCTCCTCCGTCTCTCGGCAACTTCTTATTATTTCTTTCTTCCTCTCCAGTGCAAAAGATTGAGATAGCCACGATGGGCGACAACACGCGACTCGTCTTCTTCGTCAACGGCAGGAAGGTAATTAATTCGCGCTTATCTTATCGCCTCTCCTCACTCTCGTGCCTCAACAATAATTACTTTTAATTAAATTTTTGAGAAAAAAAAGAAATCTCCAAACTGATTGTGTCACTTTAAAGTTTTAAATTTAATTTCCTCCTCACTCACTTGACTGACCAGATCAATTCGCTGCTCGGAATACAAATCAGACAAACTCGTTATGCAACTCTTGGAAATAAATAACGCTAGTTTGATGAATCGATTGTTATTTTTTTTTCTGGAGAGAGTCACGAGGTTTCTTCTCCGGCCTCGCCGAAACCTGTTTTATCCTCTCCCTGCTTTTTTTATGTTTACCCCTCTGAAAAAAATAATCTAAAAAAACTTCAGAACCTGTCAATGGGACTCAGTCCCGTCGTTATAATAATAAAATGCAGATTGGAAAAATAAAAAACAATTAACAAGTCACATGTGTGTCGCTTCCTCTCTCAATCCCCGCGGCTCTTTTTTTATCTCGCCAGTGGTAAATATTTTTTTTCAACCGCAAGCAAATATTTGCCGTCCTTGTTAGATTCTTTTTGGAGATTTTTCGTGAAAATTGTAAAATTTTATTGAAATGATTCTCTGTGTTGTGGCAGGTCGTGGAGGAAAACGCCGACCCCGAATGGACTTTGCTCTATTATCTGCGCAACAAACGTATCCTTTTCAGCCAAGACAAATTATTTCAGCAATTTTCTTAAATATTTCTCAAAATAATTTACGCCGAAAATTAAACAATTTGCCCTTTTTAAACTATAATTGGTCAATTTTGTACATAATATTGTTTTTTTTTTAAATTTGCTAACTTTCAGAATTTTCTTTTATTATGTAAAAATCTTTTCCAGCTCCGTGGCCAATTTTCTCCCAATTTCAATTGAAAATCTTGTTAGAGAATCCAAAATGAGCATTTTCAAATTTTATTCTTGCTTGCTCGGAACAATCTCGACCTCCGAGTACCCTTATTAAAAAGATAACGATCGACCCGAGATTGACTCGGCGACAACAGCTTTCTTTAATCAGCTCAAAATAATAATCCCGCGTGCATTAAACAGATTCAATTTCCCTCTTATCAAATGCAAACGCGCATTTTTCGTTTAATGCCTCGTTTGATTAAAAAATGCGACGCACGCGTTGGAAAAAATTCGGATGATTCAGACATTCAAACAGGTTACGTAACACGTCTTTTTTTATTTTAGAAAGAGACAGACACCTGCGGAAATGCTGCACGTGCCTATAAATATAAATTTGGCCGTTGAATCCGGGCAGGAGACGCGATAAAGAATTTACATTCGGAAAGCTTTCGCTTGTAGGCGATTTTGTTGCAAGGAACAGGTTTAGTTTTTTTTTGCACATTAACTGGCGAAAGGGCACGAGCGTCGCTATAAATAAATATACCAGCAATTCTTGTTATGTAACTCTTAATTTAAAATAAATAATATTGAGCTAATTTTAGATTCGAGTATGCTGGGAGTCCCAATTAATAAAAAACAAGTTATCAAAAATATTGAAATTCTGTTGCAGAGAAAGTAATAAAAAATACATTAATTTTCTGTTGGACATAAACAAAAAAAGATTTAAAAATATGTTACAAAAAGATTCTGCTGATATAATTTTTTTCATTCCCATAATCGCTATTATTGGAAAATAAAAAAAATTAATTATTAAAAAAAAAGTACTTTTCCTTGACTTTTGTAAACAGTTGGATTATGTGGCACCAAATTGGGCTGCGCCGAAGGAGGCTGCGGCGCTTGCACGGTCATGGTGTCCAAGATCGACCGCATATCCCGCCAAATTTCGTAATTTAATTTAATTTTTTTTTTAAATTTGAAATAAAATTTGCTTTGGCAGGCACTTGGCGGTGAACGCGTGCCTGGCGCCGGTGTGCTCGGTGCACGGGCAGGCGGTGACCACGGTGGAGGGCATCGGGTCGTCGCGGGGGCGGCTGAGCGCGGTGCAGGAGCGGCTGGCCAAGAGCCACGGCTCGCAGTGCGGCTTCTGCACGCCCGGCATCGTCATGTCCATGTACGCCCTGCTCAGGGCCACGCCCACCCCCGACCCGCACCAGCTCGAGGTCGCCTTCCAGGGCAACCTGTGCCGCTGCACCGGCTACAGGCCCATCCTCGAGGGCTTCCGCACCTTCCTCGAGGGCCACGAGTGCGCCCGGCTGGCCACGCCCCCCTCCGACGGCGCCTGCGCAAAGGGCGACCAGTGCTGCCGGCGCCTCGGCAACGCCACCACCAACGACGTCACCGCCAAACTCGTCCAGCCCCACCACTTTGCCCCCTACGACCCCTCCCAGGTCGGTGACCTTAATTGATCTCACGAAATGTTTCCTTAAAATTTTATCTTGAATCGCAGGAACCGATTTTCCCGCCAGAGCTGCAGCTGGACGACGCCCTAGACGTGCACTCGGTGACCTTCAAAGGTGCCAGGGTCACGTGGCACCGCCCCACCAGGTTGGAGGAGCTGCTGACCCTGAAGCAGCAGCACCCTGACGCGAGAATCGTGGTGGGCAACACTGAGGTTGGCGTCGAGGTCAAGTTCAAGAACTGCCACTACCCGGTGCTCATCCAGCCCAGCCTGGTCCCTGAACTGACCCAAGTTGAAGTACTCGCAGGTCAGGGCGTCCGATTTGGTGCCGCCGCAACCCTTTCGCAGGTAGAGGTGGCGCTGAAGCGGCAGCAGGCCGAGCGACCTGAGGCCGAAACCAGGGTGTTCAAGGCCATCACGGACATGCTCCACTGGTTTGCAGGTCGGTTTGGTTTTTTAAGGGGTGATTCTGCCGCCATCTTGATTTCACATTGTGAGGTCATGTTTTTCAGGGAAGCAAATCCGGAACGTTGCGGCCCTGGGAGGAAACATCATGACTGGCAGCCCCATCTCTGACCTGAACCCAATCTTCCTGGCCGCTGGCTGCGAACTGGAGGTTGCCAGTGCCAGCAAGGGCAGGAGGCGTGTCCGGATGGACGGCAGCTTCTTCACAGGGTACCGCAAAAACGTGGTGGCTCCTGACGAGATCCTCCTGAGCGTCCTGGTGCCCTTCACCAGGGCCAACCAGCACTTTGTGGCCTTCAAACAGGCCAAGCGCCGCGACGATGACATCGCCATTGTCAACGCCGCCTTCAACCTGACCCTAGATCAGAATAAGGTTCATCATCACCTTTTAACCCTCCTTCCCGGTTTGATGATTTTAAATTTCAGAAGGTTGAGTCTCTGCAGGTGGCGTTTGGAGGGATGGCGCCGACAACCATCTTGGCAGCCAAAACTTCAGCAGCTCTCCAGGGTCGCGAATGGAATGACCAGACCCTGGAGGCTGCCCTGGACCTTTTGGTGTCTGAAATCCCTCTGCACCCTGGCGCTCCTGGAGGCATGATTCAGTTCCGCAGGTCGCTCACCCTGAGCTTCTTCTACAAGTTCTACCTGACCGTGCAGCAGACTCTCGGTAGCGTACCTGAGGAGGCCCTGAGCGCCACCAGGCAGTTCCAATCTCTACCAATCAAGAGTGCCCAGTACTACGAGGTGGTCCCTGAGGACCAGCAGTTGCACGACCTGGTTGGCCGCAACGTAACGCACCTGTCAGGAATCAAACAGGCCACAGGTGACAGACGACCTTTGGCCCTCCTCAGGTTAAATCTAACCCTCCCGCATTACTTCAGGTGAGGCCGTGTACTGTGATGACATTCCGAAGGTGGCAGGTGAGCTTTACTTGGCCCTGGTGTTGAGCACCAAGGCGCACGCCAACCTTCGCAAGGTTGACCCTTCAGCCGCCCTGGCTCTGGAGGGCGTGCACGCCTTCTTCAGTGCCCAGGACCTTTCTCCAGAGGTCAACAAGCACGGCGCCATCATCCACGACGAGGAGATTTTCGTCTCCAAAACGGTAAAAGCGTAACTATATTTTTGAATATTTTCATTTCAACCATGGTTTTTGTTTTTAAAGGTGACGAGTCAGGGTCAGGTGATCGGCGCTGTGGTCGCCGAGGACCAGCTGATTGCCCAGCGCGCTGCCAAACTGGTCAAGGTCGAGTACGAGGAGCTGACGCCGGTCATCATCACCATTGACGTAGGCCAAAGATAGTCTCAAAGGTCGCTCAAGGCACTCAAAGGTTGTTTGCAGGACGCCATCAGGGAGAACTCTTTCTTTGAGCAGTTCAAGCCTCGGCTAACTAAAAATGATTTTGGCGCTGCTCTGCAGAAGGCTGAGCACCAACTTAGCGGCGAAGTGCACATGGGTGGCCAGGACCACTTCTACCTCGAGACCCACTGCACCTTCGCCCTGCCCAAGGAGGAGGAGCTCGAGATCTACTGCTCGACGCAGAACCCTGCTGAAATTCAGGTATAAAAATTTAATACCAAGAAAACATTTATCAATTCCTTAATTTTCTGTCAAAAAGGTCATTGACCTCCATGACCTTTAACCTAGTCAATTGCTCAAATGGTTAGAAAGATCTCATTTAGGGCATTGCTCTCAAGTGTAATCCTAAATTGAATTAGTCTTTTCTAATTGAGAAGTCACGGAGGTCAATGACCCCCTCAAGTGTCAATAATTGTATATGCAATTTTCTTGATTGTGGTTTTACAGAAACTGGTGGCGCACATGGTGGGGGTGCCGCTGAACAGGGTGACGTGCCGGGTGAAGCGGATCGGGGGTGGCTTCGGGGGCAAAGAGTCACGAGGGGTTTTGGTGGCCCTGCCGGTGGCGTTGGCCGCGCACAAACTTCGAAGGCCTGTGCGCTGCATGCTGGACCGCGATGAGGACATGGTGGCCACCGGCGGCCGCAACCCCTTCCGCGGCCGCTACCAGGTTGGCTTCGACTCTCAGGGTCGCATCCACGCGTGCAAAATGACCATGTTCAACAATGCCGGCTGCTCCGTCGACCTCTCTTGCTCTGTAACTTTTCACTTTTATTCAAATTTAACTTTTTAACCTTTGACCTCAGGTGATGGACAGGGCGGTGTTCCACATGGAGAACGCGTATAACATCCCCAATATCGAGACAGAAGGTTTTGTCTGCAAAACCAATTTACCCTCCAACACGGCCTTCCGAGGCTTTGGCGGCCCCCAGGCCATGTTCCTGGCTGAAAACTATGTGGAGGACGTGGCCACCTTTCTGGGCAAGGACCCTGCCGAGGTGCGCAGGCTGAACCTGTACCAGGATGGCGACGTGACCCACTACAACCAGCAGCTGGACAACTGCACCCTGCAGCGCTGCTGGGACGAGTGCGAACAAAAGTCCGACTACGCCAACAGGAGGAAACAAGTCAACAAATTCAACAGGTGCAAATTACGTAATTTGGCTGTTTAAAGTTGACTTGATAGAAAATTAACAAATTAATTCTTAGTTTTTTTTTTTTTAAATTTGAACAAAAGAAAAATGTACAATTTACTATAAATTCTATTTTAAGAAAAGTTTCTTCAGTGAATTTTGTTTTAAATTTATTTTACTCTGACGTTTTGCACAATTTTAATACATATTGTTGGTGGAAAATTTTTATGTTTAATTTTGCATTAAAAAAATTTAATTTGTTCTAAATATTATAATGATAATTATTTTGTTTGAATATTGCTATTTGTAGAGAGAACCGGTGGAAGAAGCGTGGGCTGAGCATGTTGCCGACTAAGTTCGGAATCGCGTTCACCACCAAGTTCCTGAACCAGTCGGGGGCGCTGGTGCACATTTACCATGACGGCTCGGTGCTCATCAGCCACGGCGGCACCGAAATGGGCCAGGGCCTGCACACCAAGATGGTGCAGGTGGCCAGCAGGGCGCTCGGCGTGCCCGAGGTCGACGTCTACGTGAGTGAGACCTCGACGGACAAAGTGCCCAACACGTCCCCCACCGCCGCCAGCGCCGGCTCCGACCTCAACGGCATGGCCATTATTGTAATCACAAGACAAACTTAAATTTATTGAGTGGGAAATGTAATTTTTTTCTCTCAAGGACGCTTGCGAGGTTCTGTTGAAGCGGCTCGAGCCGTACAGGGCAGCCAATCCGAAGGGCAAGTGGAAGGAGTGGGTGAGCGCCGCCTACTTCAACAGAGTCAGCCTCTCCGCCACAGGCTTCCATGCGTAAGTAGATTGCTTTGAATTTATTTATTTTATTTATTTATTTAGGTAGATAGCTTGGAAAGAGAGGGACTTGTTTAGGCTAAAACAGCATAACATTTCACATACATCAAATTGCTGGTCTTATCTCAGAAAATTTCAGTGACTTTTAATTCGTAGCTTAGCTTCCTGAATTTATCTGGCTGTGACCTTGACCTTTGGTCACCAATAAAATCCTTGTGATCTGACCTTTCCGTCAATGTGTATTATTATGTTAAAGTAGATTGGATTTAGTGGTGGGGGAACGTTTTGAGCCAATGAAATCGCTTCAATCCTGAAATCGGTGTTTCCTTAGCGAAACTCGCGGTGGCCTTGACCTTTTTGGACACCAATCGATTCCTCACAATATCAGCTTGCCAACGGTGCATTTTCTTTGCAGCCCTACCAACAAAATTAAGGATTAGAATAGATGAAAAAGATAATTTAATATTCGAAAAGCAATTTTTATTTGTAAATGGCTTAATTATTATTTATTTAAACGATTCTTCAACACCACTATAAGAATATTCGTCATTTTCTAGGACGCCAGACATTGGTTTTGACTGGAAGACAAAGACTGGCAAGGCCTTCAACTATTTCACTTACGGCGCCGCCTGTGCTGAGGTCGAGGTCGATTGCCTCACCGGAGACCACCAGGTAGGACTGGAAAATATTTATCATCATTCAGAACCACTTATATTTTGCCAAAGCATGTTTTCTTATGAATCTCTGTATTTTGAAACAAATCAACCAGTTTAATAATTGGTTGTTGATTATTTTTTAAATACAATGCGCAGAAACGATTTTTTTTTTCAGGAAAAAGTAGGTTTTTTATTCAATTGAGAAAAAATTAATAATATTTGCATTTTCTAAAAAAGATGGATCTCAAAATCCAGATAGACAATTCGCATCATATCTATGCATGTTTTATGAAAAATAAAAAGTTTCACCCTCATTTTATTTTAATTTTTGAAGGTTATTAAAAATGAAAGAGATTGGAATTGATTTTTTTAATTCGATTATTTTATTTTATGATGGAAATTTGCATTAAAAAAAATCATTTTTCGTTTTTTCTTTTTGAATTTAGTCAGGTGCAATGACCTTAAAATTTCTTTTTTTTTTTGATGAAAATTCAGGTAATCCAGACGGACATTGTGATGGACCTGGGCGAGAGCATCAACCCCGCGCTGGACATCGGGCAGATCGAGGGCGCCTTCGTGCAGGGCTACGGCATGTTCACCCTGGAGGAGGTGGTGTACAGCCCTCAGGGCACCCTGTACTCGCGCGGCCCTGGCATGTACAAGGTGCCAGGGTTCGCCGACGTGCCCGCCGAGTTCAACGTGTCCCTGCTCAGGGGCGCCCCCAACCCCCGCGCCGTCTACAGCTCCAAGGTCGGCACCCCTTCTCGCTCCCTTTGACCCCCTTTTAATGACCTTTGTCGTGCAGGCGGTGGGCGAACCTCCACTCTTCCTGGCCGCCTCCGTCTTCTTCGCCATCAAGAACGCCGTCGCCTCGGCCAGGGCGGACTCAGGGTTGAAGGGCGCCTTCCGCCTCGACTCGCCCGCCACCGCCGCCAAGATCAGGATGGCCTGTCAGGACAGGTTCACCCAAAAGGTAATTTCACCTTTTCAACCTCAATTTTTTTTCGTCTTTGGTTTTAATTTTTAATATCAATCGTTTCAGTTCCCTGAACCTGAGCCTGGCACCTTCACGCCCTGGAATGTGACGCCCTGAAATCTGTTGTTCTCGTCAGACTTTTTTCTATAAAAGTGCCTTAAATTTTTACTGGTAGAAAGGAAGTGGGGTGCAGAGAAAGATGGTTTATTTTTGTAGTTTTTCTTTGTTAAATTTATTTTGAATATTAATAAATTGCCAGAGTTGTACTCGTGAAACATTTGAATTGTTTTTGTGAAAGGAAAAACACACATAATAGACTTAATCTCATTATACATTACATTTCTCATTGTAAAATCGCATTTTTTAATTTGAATTTAAAAAAATGTTTGTTTTGATTAGCTTAGACTGAATTTCCTCATTAGAAGTTTGTTCAGTTAGGCAACCAGCTTGACAGCTGTGCAAGGCGGCGCAGTTGATCATTGAGAACATTTAGGATGGAATAGTGTTTGATTATCTTATCTTGTCAAGATTGAAAATTGTTATAATATTTTTTTCATAATTTGATATGAAACTTTCTAATGTAAAAAATATCTTTGCGAGTAAAAATTTGTTTTAAATCAACAGAACAACATTGACTTGCTCATTGTCACAGAGGTGAACAAAGTTTGAAAAATTCGAATTTTTTCATTTCATTCTTCACAATACATAATATTCCATCATTAAAGCATAATACGATGAGCCTCATAAAAGTCAATTAAAATGTCGCTAATTTTGTTTATTTCTTATTTGTGTGATTGTTTATTTATTTATTTTGAGCTCTTGCAACATTCTGTTCTTATTTCTTCCTTTTATTCAAATTAATATTCAAACAATATTTTCGCTTCATTAAAAACAAAAATTTCCCAGCAAACTGGGTATTATAACGTTTGCGCCAGCTTTCTTTTTTAGTTGCATATTTTATTTCAAAACCATTTCTAAATGCAAGAGAAAGGAAGTGATTGATGATGACCATCGAGCGAGCGAGCGAGCGAGACTCATATTGTGGAAAAACAAAAAAGTTTTAGAATACGTGACTTCCTGCTAGCGATGCACAATTTTTCACAATTTTAAATGTTTCAAAATAGTGAGTCACGTTTCGTTCACATGCAGATTGATACGAAGAACTGCCTGTTTAAAATAATATTTACAGCGATATTAAAAAAAAAGTGATTAACGAAAATAATTTGAATTTAAATTTTGTTTTGTTTAACTAATTTTCGCTCGATTACTTTTTTACAACAAAAATATCAATATTGAAATTAACAGTACTTTGTTTTTTTCCACACACAAAGAATGATAGATGTTGCCGGCGCGCACGAGCAAAAATTTAAACTCGGATGATCTTGAAATCTAGCTTCCTGCGAGTGACGGTAAAATAAAAACATTACTATGCAACCCGCGCAGCAAAAGTGTCAAGCGGGTTGCTTATTTTTTATTCAGGCTTGAAAGATCACTTATTCAACTGATACACGCTTTCATCAATTCCCCGAAGTACGCCAAAATCAGAGGAATAAATTTTTATTTCTTCAAATCATCACAGGAATTTTACATTTACGGAAAAGTTTCAAACATTTTCTTCTGGTTTCGTCTGTCTTATGATAATTATAAATGAGGAAAATTTGATCTCTCTGCAAATTAATTATTTAATCATGTCTTATTTGCACGTGGCAATTTATTATTATAAATTTTGTTTAAATTATTTTTGATTTCATTATTACTTTGTAATGTAATCTTTTAAATTTCTGCAGTCTTCCTTTTTTTCAATTCACAATTTGTATTATTCAAAACGATTTCAAAATGCAAGAGAATGATTGATGATGACGAGCAAGCGAGTGAGCCTCAGTTTTTGCAAAACAATGTTTTGGAATACGTGACTTCCTCTCAGTGACGGTGATGGTGCACGATTTTGCAAAATTTTCGAAACTAAATTTTGAAATTGTGTGTCTGGCCGTTTGCTTCACACGTTTAATAATTCATGGTTAAAAAGAAAATATTGTTGAATTGAGAATACGTAAATAAATCAAATGTTGCAGACAATTCTTCTTGCCTTTGAAGAAGCTTCAATTTTGGTTGCATAAATCCCTAGAAAATCTATTCGCTTTAGAAAAAGAAAATTAAATAATTAGATTGAGTAAATGAAAAACTTTGACAAAAAAAAAACTTTAACTGACTAAATTTCATTTTGATTATTGTTGCCGTGAAAACACTCTTTCCAAGGCAACTTTAAAAATGATAACCGTACATGATAGTCAGAACATACGGAAAAGTAACGTGAAAATATGTGCAACGCTCATCACAATACATTGAAGCGAAAAAATCAAAACGGCGGTTGCAGGAAGTGCAACCACTGCAATTATGAGAGTGAAAAATGACAATATTGATCACTATGTTGCAAAAATCATGTGCGAGAATTTTCTATCGGGACGTGTAACGTGCAGGAAGTGCTCGACCAATATAAGGAGCCGCGGACTCAACCGTTCAATTCAAATGGCAGATTTTGCACATCGACGATCACCCATGATGTTGAGCACATTTGCGTCGGCGTTACTCGCACTGCTGGCCGTGCAGGTGAGATTAATCAACTGAGATCCTGGCAATTATTTTCTGCAACTTTGAAAATCGAAGGCGGCCGTTGGTGCTCGTCAGGACGAAGGCATTTACCTGAGAGTGAAGCCCAAGGACCGCACCTTGCCCCAGGTCAACCAGAAGCTCAGCGCCTCCCAGTTGGCCCGACTGGCCCAGCCCGACCAGCCTAACGACCCAAACGCCAGCCCAATCGTCCAACGTAATATTAATTCAACTCTCCTTTTACCTTGAAAATTCATTCTCACTGCCATTGCAACTTTCTTCTTGGTTTCTCTACAAAATAAAGCAGCATTTTCATCTTAATTTGCGTCAAAACTCTGATTGGGGTAGAAGACGAAATGTGATCCTTTTGAGATAAATTGTGTGAATTTAGCGGATGTCGCGGGCAAGTCGTCGCTCTCTGGCATCAGCAAGGAAATCGTGGGCGGCTCTTTGGCCACCCTCGGACAATTCCCGTGGCAGACGCTGCTCTACATTGACAACGCCTGGCTGTGCGGAGGTTCCCTCATCCTCTCGCAATGGGTCATGACGGCTGCCCACTGCACAGGGTCAGTCACGAAAATATTCACCCTGACATGAGTACAAAGATTAAGAACTGATCATTCAGGGCCGCGTATGACGTGATCCTGGGCACCATCAGCCAGAGCACCCTGTCCTCCGGCTACATGTGGCTCACCTCGACCGTCAACTTCACCCACGAACTGTACGACACCAACACCCTGGCCAATGACATCGCCCTCGTCAAGCTTCCCTCAGCAATCACTTTTACCGGTAATTTTAGCAGAAATTACCCTGACAGTCAGCTTCACTGAACTTATATTTCAATTTACTTTTCAGCCACCATCTCACCGGTGAAGTTGCCGTCCATGACCGACGCTGCAAGGGACTTGACGGGTCTTCTGTTCACCGTCAGCGGCTTTGGCAGGACAGCGGACAGTACGAGCATAAAATATATGATTGAAATATGCCTGACTCTAGATTTGAATCCAACTTCAACGCAGCCTCTACTTCGAGCCCCGATCTGAGGTTCACTCAGTTGACGGTCGTTTCAAATGCGGTTTGCGCTTCTTACTACGGCACTGGATCTATCCTTTCTTCCAACATTTGCACCCAACAAAGTGGCACTTCCACGTGTCAGGTCTGAAGATTTATTTTCTATTTCAACAGTGGAAAGATTATATTTATATTGCAGGGTGACAGTGGCGGACCTCTGGTGTTCAAGGACGCCGGCACCAACAACCTTTGGACGCAGTTCGGCGTGGTGTCGTTTGGCTCTGCGTCAGGGTGTCTGCAAGGGTACTCAGGATACTCCAGAGTGACCTCCTACCTCGGCTGGATGTCCACGAAAATCGGCCAAGGTTCATAAAAAATTAGTTTTCGTCATTGTTGAATGCGAGACACCAATTTAACGCTTTTGAGCAGATTTGTCTGGGACGACAACTGTGGGCACGGGAGTGACCAACACCGTGACCTCCACCACGACGCGGCCGACGACCTCAAGTACGAAACCAACGAGTACAACAACCAAGACGACCACCAAGACGACCACCAAGACCACTACCAAACCAACAACTCCTCGGACAACTACCAAGACAACTACAAAAACCACAACCCGCCCCCGCACCACCAAGAAGCCCGTGGGAAAATAAGCATGGACCAATTTCAACAGATATAAAAGAATGTTATTATGTACGGAAAATTCTAATTGAATGCGCTAAATTTGATATTTAATTGGTTGCGATAAATAAATTTATTTATATTTCATTTATGAACAATTTCTCGGCAAAAAAATCACACTTTATTTATCAGCCCTCTAAAGCCGTGGTGAGCAGATGCCAAAACTTTTAATTGTAACACAATCTTGGAAGAATAATCGTATTGGCCAGCGCAGTTCTCGGCCTCTCGCATTTTAGTATATTTTTTTTTTACAAAAGCTCCCCCGATTATTGATTTTTTTTTAAAAACCATCGAAGCGGTGAAAGTAATTGTGGAAAAAGAAATATACGCCAACGCATCATTGTTTCCATCAGATTTTCATTAATTATTTGGTTATTGGTCTAATTTCAAGTGAACGGAAACACCCATTTTAATTTTTCAATGCATTTGCAATATTTGCGAGATGCGCAAAAGTAGGCAATTTTTTAATTATATGAGGGAGGAAATGAGGAGGCGGATGTTGAGTGCGACCGATCAACAACAAAGAAACAAGGAATGTTAGACTAGTGACAAGGCAAAATCATTAAAATACACATATATGTACATATCATTTAATTAATAATTTTATTTTTGACATGTTCCGTTTTTTTTTGTAATTTGAAAATATTATGAAAAACAAAACGATTTGTCATCAAATTTAATTTTTTCTTAATTGGGAAGCCAACAAGTAAAAATCTAAATATTCATGTTCAGCACTTTAACTATTTTGTATGCGGAGATTCAAAATATGCTCTTAAATATACAAGGCATTTGAAACTATTCGCGATGGAAGTGCTCGTTTTTTGGCGCAGATCGATCAAACCAGCAAGAAAATAATTCTCAATCCGTTTGCATGCAAGAAAATAAAATCCAGAAAGATAAATCTGATTCATACGTCAAAGTGAAACCAAATTTTTATTAAAATGTGAAAACATTCAAAAATATCAAATCTAAAAAGAAACTCATCAAACTTAGGAATGGTTTTAATTAGGCAAAATAACGAATGGAATATTTACTTAATTTTTAAACAACTTTCTAGAAAAATCGAGATTCACGCAAAATGGTAAAAAACTCAACAATACAAAAAACAGCTCGAGCTCATAAAAAAGCTGAATTTTTTATTAATGTTGATTTCGAGGTTGCTCTCTGGCTTGAAAAATTACTAAAAATCGGCATAGCTTCACGGCCAGGAGCTCGTTTCACACCATTACAGGCCAAATGTGAGGTCTTTTTGTGAGTATTAACTCCTGTTCTTTGTTTCCAAAACATGTCAAAATGAAGTGCATTGGAAATAAAAAGCAGGAACTCTTTTTATTTGCCAAAAATAAAAATAAATAAAAAACACTCTCGGTGGCGAAATGAAAAAAAAAGGAATAAATCTGAAATTGATTTCAAGGGTTGTCGACGACGATGCCAGCAACACCGAGAATCTTGTCGCGCATGTAGGACGTCTTGTAGAAAAAAACTGGCTTGACGTTGTCATTACTTCCGTCGCAGCTCGAACTGGCCAAAAAAGACTGCACTCGGCCGTTGACCACCAACAGCGACATCCACACATAGGTGGGCGTCCCCATGTTGTCGGTAAAGAACGACTGCAAAAGCATCAGTTTGAGAGAAGAAAAAATGTGTTTCGATTCTGCTTTGGTTTTAAGGTCGTTTGTTTTGCCTTTAATTTGTTGGATACGAAAAATCGTCAAATTCAAAAACCAAATCAGAATCATGCCGCAGATTTTACCAATTCGAAATGCGTACCGTGCAAATACCAGGGGTAGTGTCTTGTGTGACGCAAATCCCAATATTGCTTGAACCAGTTGTGAATGCTGCGTCGCACTCGGTGTCCGTAAGCGTTGCCGTCGTCTTGGACATCAAACTCTATCGAATTTCATTAATTTCATTTGTTTAAAATAGTCATGTGTGTCTGAAAAAAAATTATTCTGACCGAGGAAAAAGTAAAAAAACTGCTCGAAAAATTTAAATTTTAAATTGGCTTTTCCCCGATAACTTTTGTAAGTTTTTCATTGTATAAGAAATTGAAACAATAGACTGCTCTACAAATTTCAGCTGCGGCTACACAATTCATGAGCTGAGAAATCAGTTTGACAAGAATTACTGTTAAAAACAAAAATCAATTTTTTTTCAAATTAGCAATTTTTTTAAATATTATTTAACGAACCTATCAAATTTCAACACAAAACTTGATTGAATTGCATTGTCAAATTTTTTGTAAAAACTTTTTTCTTCAAAAAAATGTAGCTTTAAATTATTTTCCACGAAAAATTGTTAATTTTAAATAAAAATATTTAGAAAATATTGATTTTTGTTCTAATTCTTATAAAAATGATTGCACAGCTCAAGAATTATGGCTGCAGCCCGAAGCCAAAACATAATCTAGATGAGCAGGAATATTGATTTTTCTTAAACAAAATAAACAACAAACAACTCACAAAAACCCACCGAGGAAAATCACCATGAATCAACCTCCGATCGAGAAATTCTACCACACGAATCTTTTCTTTGAACGCAAAAATCTTGATGTAAAATATTTTAGTAATTCATTTCGCATCATATACGGTCATATTATTTGTTTGTGTTCATTACTGGGGCATTAATTAAAAGCTTTCCAGTCGAAAATGTTACTTTCCCTTGGGAAACCAAAACAGTGAAGGTTGACAATAATGGCGGATTTATACCAATTGTCAGTCCTGCTAGGGCGAGAAGTATTTATTTTTCAGCTTTTAATTAAAAAAATTTAAAACATAGCCCTATTGACACCAAAGATTTGTTCTGTAATTGATTTTGCAAGAAGAAATTGGCCGTACTTTGAACATTTTTCGGGGTGTTGAAAATAAAGAATGCAAAAACGAAACTCACGTTTCCCTGGAATAAAATGATGGCGGCGTCCGCGTGGCTGGCCTCGAACGTGACGAACTCGCTCAGCGTCAAGTTGAATCGAGCTTCGCCGAAAGGTTGGCACGTTTTCAAAACTTGATACACTGAGAAGGCGGTGCCAACCAACTTGGCCACGCCGTGGACCTTCAGGTCGGCGTCGGTCATCAGGTTCGCGGTCACAGTCCGTGGACTGAAATAAGCACATTTTAAGTAATTCAAATACTTTTCGGCAGTGCAAAATAATTTATTTTCCCTTACTCGAATAATACAGAGGAAACCATGGCCATCTTTTGGCTCAAAATCACCCCCGGAAAGGTCATATTGATTGGATTCGCAGGATTTTGAACTTTGACCTTTTCAGGGCGAAATGGCTTGAAATTGATTATTCGTCTCAAAACTTGCGGCACTTACGACGTAGGGAAACTGGCCGGCCCAGTCGGCGGCCACGGTTGGCCCAAACCCAGCGGCCAACGTTGCTGCGAGCAACATTTTTCAATTTTCATTCAAAAGAAATAAAGTTTTGTTAGTTACTTGGGTAAAGAGAGGCGAGCAGAATGAGATGAATTAGAGACAACATCTTGAGGAAATTGGGTGACGATTCGTCTGTCCGAGTCTTCCTGATTAAACACCTCAGGTAACTTCTTCATTTTATATACCCTGCGTACTTAATAGGCCACTTTTCCTTCCGAGAAATCGGGTAATTGGAAATTTACTGCCTCAGTTGTTGGTTGTGCGGGCGGATGAAATTAAAATTTAATTTACATTTCGCCTCCCATGGTTGACTATTGTTCTACGCGTCAAATTGCTGCTATCAAATAAGGCAGTGACGAGTTCTTCGACGAAAAAGAAGCACTTGAGAAATATAAATGGCGTGATTGAGGCGAAACTCGGCAAACAAAAGGGACTTAAAAACAAGCTTATTTTCTAATAATTACCTACATTGTCATGCCAGAGGCATTTTTCGTCATAATTTAAGACGAAAAACTCGGAAAATGAAAATTAAAAACTTTGTTCTATTTACAACACACGTGCAGACAAGTTACGCTTCTTTAGAAAAATTAGAGAAAGGAATTTTCAAAAGTGACGCAGCAAAAATGATGCAAATAGGAAAATTCTCCTAATCCGCGTTAGATATTTTCTCCAGACTGATTTGTCATTGCCCTCAAAACTATAAATTGGAATTTTTTGCAATAAAACAATGGTTCTTCATTTCAAGGAAAACTTTATAATTGCGGAGATTTTCTCGGCTTACACTTTAAAATGGTATTTTATTGCAAACTTTTAAAAGAAGTGGGAACAATCTTATTCAGGGAAATAAATGCTGCATAATTTTCTATTAAAGAATTTGATTTTTTCCTTAATTACGTAATTTTGCCAAATTGGTTTTCATTCGTCAAAAATATTCTAAATGAATATTAAAAGTTAATAAAAAATTCCTTTAAATTATTTGCGTGTATTTCTTTGATTTTCAATAACAAATGCATGAATTTTATTTAAAAAAAAAATTAAAATAATAAATTCTCAAAAGCAATGACTCTATTCATAATGTACATAAATCGACTGATACATGTATAAATATTTTGCAATTTTGGATTCAATTGAAGTTGTTTTAAATCATAACCAAAAATTTTACCCTCACCAAGCAAAATATTTTTATTGTAAAAATTTGAATTACTAGCACAAAAATGTTTTTTCTGTTCTCGATACATGTAGTACGCATATGAAGTTTGGCCAGTTCAATTTGTATCACGAATTCCACGAATTAATTGAAAGAATGTAAATTGCTGTTTGTTCAGACCGCGCTGTGCGTCATTTTACGACCCTCAATTCAAAACAGTTTAATTTTGAAACGATTCTTTGAAAACAAAAATGGACTCGGCGGATGTTGCAACAGTAAGCGAGCGAGTGACTTTTTAAAAAGCAGGAAATTTCGAAACGTCCATTTTCCTGCCCAGTGACGGTCAAAGGATTTCGCAATCTCTCATTTCCGCATGACCAGATACGAACAAAACTTTTTAGATTATTCTGCAAGAAATAAATGATTCATTCGTGCGTTGATTAAGTTTCATTTCAACCAAATCTGGGCAGCTTCTTACCTAAATAAAATGTTTATTGCAGCAAATAGCAGAATTTGGTTCACTAATAAAAAGTTAAAATGTGAATTCGTAGGTCTGCATTAATTAAATATTTGTCTTCTAAAAAATCACGTACTTATGGCATCAACAATTTCAATCTCATGGATTGTGCGAATCATTTCAAAAACGTTTTCAGCAAATGCGGGCAATGAAAAATAAAACGTGCAAACAATATAATTATGAAAATATTTGACAAAAGTAATTAATTGTCACTATGCACGTTCCTACGTCGACCATTATTTAAAATTACCGATGGCGAACGAGATAAATTGCTGGGAAATAAATGTCAAAACATGCTTCCAGAATAATCGTGTAACGCGAGCAGGAAGTGAGCTGCAACCTCCTCATATATGCGGGCAGAGTGGTCGATGCATTCATTCATTTGCATCATTCTTTTTTAAAAGACATGCAGAATGTACTCGTGTTAGTGCTGCTGGCACTGCTACTGCAGGTGAGGGGACAAAGTTGATCTTATCCTTAATTCAGGTTTTCTGAAACTTTGAAAAACAAAGGTGGCCGTTGGCGCCCGTAAGGACGAAGGCGTTTACCTGAAAGTCAAACCCAAGGACCGCACCTTGCCTCAGGTCAACCAGAAGCTCAGCGCCTCACAATGGACCAAACTGACGGAGGCCAACAAACCCAAGGTTGATGATCCTAAAGCAGACCCAATCGTCCAACGTAAGCACTCTTTACTACTTTTTCTTAAAATCGATCAGAAATAAGATGTTTAACAATTAATCAGTATTATTTTATTTATTCTACTCAGTCAAATGCAAAATATTTTAACATGTAGGAAAAAACAAGATTATAGTTAACTTTGGTCTCTCTTTTATCGATGTTTTAAATTTAACTATATGTCAATGAATCAATCAATTTCATTAATTAAGTCTTGATTACTAAATTTCCATCTTTTTGTGTGTCTCTATTTGAGTTTCGAGTCACTAATAAATGGATAAGTTTGAAAGATCATTAACCTTCTTCAAAAAAACTCAGCAATTGTCGCGGGTACAGCGTTCTCGCTCTCTGGCATCAGCAAGGAAATCGTGGGCGGCTCGTTGGCCACCCTGGGCCAGTTCCCGTGGCAGACGCTGCTCTTCATTGACAACACCTGGCTGTGCGGAGGTTCCCTCATCCTCTCGCAATGGGTCATGACGGCAGCCCACTGCACAGGGTCAGAAATATTCCCAATCAAAGCAAATCATGCCAATTTAAACATATGAAATATCAGGGCCGCGTACGACGTGATCCTGGGCACCATCAGCCAGAACACCCTGTCCTCTGGCTACATGTGGCTCACCTCGACCGTCAACTTCACCCACGAACTGTACAATGACGTGAACCTCAACAATGACATCGCCCTCATCATGCTCGACTCTCCCATTACTTTCACTGGTAGGCTCGCACAAGCTTCTTGACAATTAACTGTTTTGATTGACCAAATCCGTAGCGAGCATTTCACCGGTGAAGTTGCCGTCCATGACCGACGCTGCTCGAGATTTGACGAGTCTCCTGTTCACCGTCAGCGGCTTCGGCAGAACCGCGGATGGTAAGAATAACGATGAAATATAGCCAAACTGATTTGAATCAGAAAACGTCAACAGGTTCTGCTACAAGTCCCGATCTCAGGTTCACTCAGTTGACGGTCGTTTCTAATGCGCAGTGCGCGACTTACTTTGGAGCTTCGATCGTCGTTGCTTCAACCATTTGCACCAAACAATCTGGAGCTTCCACTTGCCAGGTGTGCCCTGAATTAATTGCTTTCCAAGAAAATAATATACTTTGGCAGGGTGACAGTGGCGGGCCTTTAATATTCAAAGACGCCGGCACCAACAACCTTTGGGTGCAGTTCGGCGTGGTCTCGTTTGGCTCCTCTCTAGGGTGTCTGCAGGGGTACTCGGGATTCACCAGAGTGACCTCCTACCTCGGCTGGATGTCCAATAAAATTGGCCAAGGTTCGTATCAATTGTTAATAATAATCGTAGATCACAATGTCGATGTTGGAATTTGGCAGACGTGTCTGGCACCACTACTCAGGCGCCAACAACCACCGCGGCCAGCTCAACGCAGACACCGTCAACAATAATGAGCGCAACCAGCACCAGCCAGAGTACATCATCATCTGTGACTCAAACGACGTCCACTCCCAAGGTGACGACTACGAAAAAGACTTCCACAATAAAGACGACAACAACGCGAACACCCAAGACTACAACCACACGCACTCCGAAGACGACAACAACACGCACCCCAAAAACAACAACAACCAAAAGAAATAAAACCACGGATAGGTCAAGATCGAGGACCGACCATTAAACGGCTCGTTTCTGTCATTTGTAAAATGCTCTTGCTTAAATCGACCTCAGTAGTTTGATATAAAATTGGCATTATAGAAATCGAGTATTTTCTACTTTTTCATTATTTCTTTTTAACCAGTGCATAATGTTGTTAATAAGTAGCCATATAGGCTCCAACCACAATGCGTCTTTGGTAAAATTCTTGATAAAAATTCGAAATGTTTTGAAAATCATCTCAACAGTGAATTTTTTCACGGACCAGCTTCATTTTTCAAAAAAGTATTTATTATGACAAAAACAGCGTTATTTCATGTGACTAAAAATTGGACAAATAAGAGAGTATAAAATTAAATTCAGAGATGTTTATATGAATATTACCTAACATAATCACATTATTATAGATTATCTCATGTTGATAATATGTTGATTCTTTTCCAATCAATTTTAACTTCATACAAAATCAGCCTCATTTTTATTCTAAGGTTAATTTATTTATTTATTCTAATCTAGAAATTAAAATCTCTAAAAAACCGTTTTGGAAAAACAAAAAATCTTTGTTGCAAGGCTCTTTCAACAGTTGATTAAATTTTCCATCATTTAAATTATTGTAAAAATTTATTTTTGCAAAAGTTATTTCATTACTCTTGGAAATTTTAATTTTTTTTATGTATTTTTAAACCAAACGAAAGGCAAATATTTATCCAGAATTACAGAGTTTTTTTGGTCAATTTAGCCGCATGCATATCATCAAAGCATTGTGTTTCAAGTCGGCTTGATTTCCAGTGAAAGTTCACTGAAAACAAAGGAATTGTTTTATTTTTTCAGAGCGGCGCGTTTTACTACCCACAATATTTTATGAGAAGGCGAGCGCGCGATTTAGTAAAAGCCACACGTGTTTCAATTGCAGCAGAAGTCGGATATCCTTGGATAAAAAAAAAGAAGCGCGGTTAAATGTATTTCAGTTTAAACTGGGGCACTTAAATTATTCGATTTTGCATCCACTGGAAAATTGTATTTAATTTCTCTTAAAATTACCACATTTTATTTTTTTAGGGGCTCCTGAATGGAACCAACATTCAATTAGCTTTGGTTTATTAGTGTAATTCGTTTCCATTCCTGTAATATTGTTAGAGTTTCTGAGCTAAATGAAGCATTAATTTCCCATGTTGCATCAATGCCATTCAATGTATTGATGGCATTTAAAATAATTATAATTTTTAGCTGAAATACAAAACTTTCCCACAAAAAAATGACATA
Organism: Neocloeon triangulifer; assembly: GCF_031216515.1. Taxonomy (NCBI): domain Eukaryota; kingdom Metazoa; phylum Arthropoda; class Insecta; order Ephemeroptera; family Baetidae; genus Neocloeon; species Neocloeon triangulifer. Next base: position 991,395 of record NW_026775552.1, read on the forward strand.
TTTATTTTACTGCTTTTTCAAACACAAGCACAGCAATAGTTAATGCGTTTTTTTCATTTGTCGATTCTGTATGTATGAATGACTGACATAATGAATTATGAGAAGAAAATTTATTTTTTTTTCTCTCATATTTTTTTTAGATAATCTTTGATGGTTTAAAAATACATATAGCCGTGCAAAATATCTTTGAACAAATTTACGTTCGCCTCCCGAAAATCATTCAATTCATTTAATTAACAAATTGAATATCTTGATAAATCGTCAAAATCCTTGAATAAAATAGATAATTAATCATTTACTTTTTAAAACATACCATTTGAGAATAATTTAAAGATTTGGATCTTTGAAGCGACAAGGGTTGCCAATAAAAATTAAATAAATATCAATAAATTTTTTTGCTCCTTATCTCCCTCAAAGAATTTCTTGAGAATTCTTAATTGCAAGTGTTTTCAGCAGAACATTTTTAATAAACTATTTTTTCTCGATCAAAACTTTATTTTCCAAGTGATATTAATTTTTTGTTCGTGATGCAATCAACCGAATGAAAAGAAAATAATAATTCAAATAATTGACTAGTTAAATAATTTTCTGCTTTGATCTTCCTCTCAAACAGATAAAAAAGTTATGAGATGGTTAAAGGATGCATTTGAGAAAAAAATGGGCAAAAACGGTTTCTTTATCAGGCATTTCGGGCTTTGCCACATGCGCTGAATATTCATGACAAAGGAGGAAAACACTTTATGCTGAAAAGCCAAAAACCCAAATAAATAAATGTCAAGCGCCATGACTGATAGTTTGGAACAAAACAAAAACAGGAAAACAGTGGCGAACAATGCATTCGGTTACCTTGGGCTCGAAATTTTGAACCCACACGTCACATTTGCGTGGCTTGCCTTGAATTTGAAAACCGCTTTTGTGTTTTGCTGCGGGACAGGAAGTGAGGCGCGGCTATATAAGATGCGGATGCTGGGCACTGAGATCGACAATTCCCTGGCAACAGCTCGCTCCGTCGAATCTTCGCCAGGAAATATGAAGACTCTGTTCATGATAGCGGCGGCCGCACTAGTGCTGGCTCAGGTGAGTCCCCTCAAGAGTTGGCACGGCTGATTTTTACAAAAATAAAATGAAGGCTGCGTTGGGCCTGCCCGCGGCGTCCTCGGCCAATGACAAGTACCTTCAAGTGAAGCCGATGCTTCAGACAAAGCCTGAGGTCAAGTCTCGTCCAAGTGCGTCGCAGTTGAAGAAACTCCAGTCGCAGGTCGACAAACCCAAACTCGGCAATCTCAACGCTCCGCCAATAATTCAGCGTAATATGAATTTTGAAATAATTATATATTTTGCCACAAGATATAATTATCGGATCTTGACCAGTGCACTTAATTCCGTTTTGTTGCAAGAATGTTTTGTTTTCAAAGCCAAACTTTATATTTATCCTATCATAACATTTTTCTCGAAACAAAGTTGATATCATATCCAAAATTAAATTCACATCTCATTTTCTATAAGATCAGATATTAATATATAGCTTTAAACAGAATTTTATGCCAAATTTTTTGTTTAAAAAGCGGTTGACGCGGGCAAGTCGTCTCTCTCCTCGTCTGACATCAGCAAGCAGATCGTGGGCGGCTCGTTGGCCACCCTCGGACAATTCCCGTGGCAGACGCTGCTCTACATTGACAACGCCTGGCTGTGCGGAGGTTCCCTGATCCTCTCGCAATGGGTCATGACGGCTGCCCACTGCACAGGGTCAGTCACGAAAATATTCACCCTGACATGAGTACAAAGATTAAGAACTGATCATTCAGGGCCGCGTATGACGTGATCCTGGGCACCATCAGCCAGAGCACCCTGTCCTCCGGCTACATGTGGCTCACCTCGACGGTCAACTTCACCCACGAACTGTACGATCACAACACCCTGGCCAATGACATCGCCCTCGTCAAGCTTCCCTCAGCAATCACCTTTACCGGTTGGCTACTCTACCCTAGCTTCCTAACTGTGATTTCAATTGACAAAATCCGTAGCCACAATCTCACCGGTGAGGTTGCCGACCATGACCGACGCTGCCAGAAACCTGACGGGCCTCTTGTTCACTATCAGTGGCTTCGGCAGGACCTCGGACAGTATTCGATTCCTTTCAACAGCGCGACATGAATTGAAATTTTAAAATTTCCCCAGCCTCTTCTTCCAGCCCCGATCTGAGGTTCACTCAGTTGACGGTCGTTTCAAATGCGGTTTGCGCTTCTTACTACGGCACTGGATCCATCTTCGCTTCGCAAATTTGCACCAAACCAACTGGCACTTCCACGTGTCAGGTCTGAAGATTTATTTTCTATTTCAACAGTGGAAAGATTATATTTATATTGCAGGGTGACAGTGGCGGACCTCTGGTGTTCAAGGACGCCGGCACCAACAACCTTTGGACGCAGTTCGGCGTGGTGTCGTTTGGCGCTGCTGCAGGGTGTCTGCAAGGGTACTCAGGATACTCCAGAGTGACCTCCTATCTCAGCTGGATGTCCACGAAAATCGGCCAAGGTCTTTCAAATACTTCCACCCTTTTTATTGAACACGCTATTAATTCCAATTTTGAGCAGATTTGTCCGGGACAACAACCCTGGGAACAGGATCGACCACGCCACCGCCGACGACTACAACTACAAAACCAACTACAACCACCACAAAACCAACAAGTACTACCACCAAGACGACAACAAAAACAACAACTAAAACCACAACTAAAACCACAACCAAGTTGACCACGAAGGCTGTGGGAAAATAAAGCAACAACTTCTGAATGTATCTTATTCTGATTTTAAAACAAATTGGCTGCATTTATATTGGTATTTAAATTTGCATTTTCCAATAAAATTTCTAATTTTTTCCATCTCTATTTTTCTTTTGCGTAACTCATGAAAGTGAAATATTTGCGTCCACGTTGACTTTATAGAGCGTTGTGTGCTAATTAATAAACTTTTCTTCCGCACGAGTTTTCTCTCTTGCAATTAATTTTATTGATTTTATTAGCAAATAGTAAAGCTAGATTTTATAATATTACTTCTTATTTTTCGAATAATATTTTTTATGTTCAAGAAGCTCAGAAAGATAAAATATTTATGATTCAAAATTGGAAGCATTGTACGGTAAAATTTTATCAAAATTGTACATACAATTAAATCATCTTAAATGCGTTTCCATTAATTTCCCAATTGTTTTGATCCAATTTCCAGCGTTTTGTGAAACTAATATATATGAACATCATATTGTGAAATCAATTGTAAAAAATTCAATTATTTTTTACCCTTTCACACCTAGTCAAACTTACGAAATTAAAAAAAAATTATTTAGTATAAAGAGCAGAAATTTAAGCAGGAATGTTAAAGAACAACTTGGGAATAATATGACGTTGCCTGGGTCTAGCCACGAACGATATAATAATTAATGGTCACGCCCATTTCGAACCTGAAAGAAAAAAAAATGAAAAGTCAGTTTCCCGCAGTCACTTTATGCTAAACGCAGCAGGCAATAAATATGCAAAATTTGAAACTCCAAATGTGTATGCGATGATAAATTATGAGGCAGTATTTTCAGTCTTGCGTCCAAAACTTCCGTTTTGACAAAAACATTGTAGCTCTGCTGACATTGCGTACGTTTTTTTTTAAAGTGGTTTAAATTGGAAAGACAATTTCATTTTTCTCAGCAGCACCTAATTAAATTGCAACAGATTTTTACATTTAAAATTTTCCTTCCTGTGAATCGTGTGCACAATTTTTTGTTCATTTTTAATCTTTTTTCATCTGACGAATGGCTTTTTCGTATATTATTCCTTTGAATTCTTTGATTGGATTTTCATTTGAGAGATGAATAATTGATAAAAACGGTGGAAAAGTGGTGTTCAAAAATAACTTTGAAATATATTATAGTTTATCAGCGGAAACTTACTTAGGAGCAGTTTTGTTCTGGAAAAATTTATGGTTCTCTGGTTCATGCAACTTGGTTCTTACCTGTTTTCGGTTCTGATATTATTTTAATATGTAAATTCAGCAATTTTTATTTTTTCCCGAATACCCGCGTTTAAAGTGATGCAACCCGCGCAACAAACGTGTCCTGCGGGTTGCCGCCCAATCAGGCTGGACAAGTCAATATAAGTAACAAATTTTTATCGACTGTCTTGAAAAGAGTATAAAATTGTGCTCTTAAATTAAAAAACATACCAATGTACAGCTTTAAGCTCATAATTATGACGTCAAAAAATTCCAATATTTTCTTCCAATTCAGCTGGAAAAAATAATATTTTATTAAGCGCCAATTTCTCCTTCCATAAACGAATTTCTTCCAAACGTAGGTAATTTAAGTGATAACAATTTATAGATTTATCATGCTTTAAAGAATTTTTCTTTTAAATGAAAATTTGTTTTAAATTTCACTAAAAATTGAGAATATGGGAGTTCCAAATATTGTAAAAAAAAATTATTGCTTCTCATCTTTTTCCAACGTGGAAAATGAATTATCAAAAAATTCATGGCCCGTTTATAATTCAACAGTTCGGCGCTAAACAAAAAAATTAATTATTATTAACATATTTTGGCACGTGGTAAAGGAATTGTTAAGCGAATATGTGTTTGTGGGACTTGCACTATAACAGTTAAGTTTATTAACTTGAGGAATCGTCTCGTGGGCTTCTCATTACACTTGGTAACTATTAGGTGGTTTAATTTTAAGGCTACCGTCAACTTGTCGGGTTGAAGAATTAATATTTTTTGGAAATTGATTTGGTTAAAGTTTGAAGTCAAATAAGGTTGCCTTTATTGTCCCGAAATTCCCGCAGTTGCATGGCTTTACATCAACCTGCATAGGAAAATTATTGTTTCGAGTTCCATACTTATGTATGAGCAGAAGCCTTTTTCAAAGGACCAGTAAAACACAGCAGCAAAGTGCACCCTAGTTTTTTTTATTTGTCAAATCGAAAAGTCACTCAAGAACACTGGATTAGCGTTTTTTTTTTCAAGGATTGTCGACGACAATGCCTGTGATGCCGAGAATATACGAGCGGAACTTGTCGATCTTGCGAAATTGGGTTTTCTCGGAGTTGTCATGGTATGAGTCGCAGTTTGCCGAGAACATGAAGCCCTGCACTCGGCCGTTCACCACCAGCAAAGGCTCCCGAACGTAGGTTGCAAAGTAATAGTCGTCGGTGTAGTACGTCTGCGGGCACACAAATTACTTTCATTTTCTTTTTATCATTATTTTTGTTCACATTTTTACACTCCCACGCATCATCGTTTACATTCAATTGATGAAAACGAAATTAGTTTCTAAGAAAGGAATTATTTTTACATAACAAATATTTTACTAGTAAACCTCAGAGATCTAAATGATCACCTGCTATTGCTTGATCTGTCGTTTTGTCAACATTTCAGCAGAAAATTTTGCTACAAAAGACATTCTTGCGCATGGCAATTTTTCGTTGAAATAAAACAACAAACGTTAAATCCAACCTTGCAGTGAATTTTTTTTCTTTTTTCCCCAAAATGACAAAGTACCTTGCAAATATCGTCAGTCGTGTCTTGAGCTATGCACGTGTTATAATCGGTGTAATCAGCTCCAAACGTTGAATCGCAGGACGTGTCCGACAGCGCAGTCGTCGATTTGGACTTCAAACTCTGCGCGTGCAACAATTTTGATATAAATTCTAGAAAATTTTTAAGTAGACGAAATTGAAAGGCGTGAACCCAGTTTAATTTATTTACATACCTAGCGCTTAAAAGAATGCAATTTTTGTTACTTTATTTGTTTCTATTTTCTTATTTTGAGGCCAGGGGTGGAGAAAATGACCTGAGTGTAGGTCTCGGGGTTGGAAATAATGTGACAAAAAAAGTGCAAAATGATAATAGTTCAATTTCGCCTTGAAGTCTCAGTTCCGTTTCTACGCACCAAATGAAAAGTAAAAAAAATTTAAAATCTCACGTTGCCCTCGAAGAAAATAATGGCCGCGTCCGTATTGTCAGCTTGATAGTTGAAAAATTCGCTGAGCGTCAGGTTGAAACGCTCGGAGCCAAAAGGTTTGCATGTTTTTAAAACGACGAAATTACTGACGTACGAGACCATTATGGCCACCGGACGGACCTGCATGTTATGGCTCGTCATCGTGTACGAGGTCGGCGAATTCGGACTGCAATGTTTTTTTATCACAAAATTATTAAAGAGGATTTCAACAGCTCAGGATCGGAAAATCATTACTTGGGAGTTTTAATATGGACCAGAAATATATTTTTGGGATTACCACCGTGTGTTTCTTTTTTTTTTTTAGAAAGGAAACGTTTTTTTAGCTTGAGCCAGGGAAAAACATTATTGAGCACTTTGGACAAAATTGGTTGCTGTTAGGGTATTTGTTATGAAATTTCCATTTGAAATTGAGATTTCAACTCACTTGAATAACGATGGTTCGGCCAAGACCATCTTTTGGCTCACAACCAGCGCGGGAATGGTCATCTCGATCGCATCCGCAGAAGATTGAAGCTTGACCTTATTTTCAAGACATGGACAGTAGCTTGAAACCAATTTTCAAAGCTGAGAACTTACGACGTAGGGGAACTGGCCGGCCCAGTTGGCTGTCACGGTTGGCCCAAAAGTTGCCAACGTTGCTGCGAAATTTTCTTTTTTATTATCTTATGTTTTCGATCGACTTTGAGGAAAAATTTAACATATATCAAAAATGTAAATTTCGGCCTAAATAAATCAAAGTGAAAATCAAGAATTTCCTTAATTCGAAGAAAAAAGTGAAAAACAAAGTTACTTTGGCTGAGGGAGGCGAGTAGAATCAGCACCAGGGACACCATCTTGATCGCAGGTTTTTTCTTGAAGACGACGAAACCGACGACAACTTTCTGAAACGCGACACCTGGCCGCCTCTCCGTTTGTTTTATACCTTTTGCAGGCGGCCTAGCTTGATGATAAGAAATAATTGCTGCGTTGTTTTTTCATAAAGTGATACGAATTTCCATTCCCCTCTAAGCTTTGTCGTTCCGAGTGCGAAAAGGACACGAACGTGTTTCCACTTCGACCTGCCTCAAAGAGCAAAAGGAATATTTTCTTTATGTTTAAATTATTCACCGCAAATTGTAGAAAAAGAAAAGAAACAATAATTTAGCAACTAATTGCAACTAGTTTGCGGTAAAATTATCACAAAATATTTCACTGTTTTTTACATTTTGCTGTTTAATAATTTACATGTTTTTACTCAATCGTCTCGTTTTGGCCGTTTCGATTTTTTCAGCGTACAAAAAACATACTTGCGTGGAGGAAGGAAATATAAAGAGGTGAAAAAAAAAACTAGAATTTATCATTTCGAAAAGTTTTCCATCCCTCCGCGCCAAAGCAACATTATCCATGTGTTCAATTAGAATCTCCAAACTTGTTTTTCTTTCGTTATAGTGAAATTGAAGATGAAAGATCAGAAATTAGTGGGAAGTCTGACCGAAAAGAATAAATTATACTGAAAATTAAATTAATCTGAATTTCCTAATCATGATATTGTGGGTATTTTTTAATCTAATGCATCTAATTTGTATTGAAAAATTTTTGTATGGTTTTTAAAACGTTTAATTATTTAAAAAATATTAGGTCAGAGGAAATTTTCCTTGCGTTTTGAAGGCGAGCACAAAATGATAAGCGGCCGCTTTCACGTGCTCGCTGCGTTATCAAAAATAAAAAAATAATAAATAATAATAAATGACTTTTTAGTGTTTCCCTCGTTTCCGGGCAGTGCTACTTGATAAAAGCGGAAAAGGCCGACTTTTACTCGACAACTCTGTTTACAGCGACAACGAAAATTTTAAACGGAAACATTTCAAATAAATGAATAAACAATAAATTAAAATTAAATTTACTTTGCAGTAAGAGAAAAATTTGCTGATACGGAAGAAGCGGAAAATGAATCAATGAAAGATTTACTCGAGATGTTTAATTAGTTCCAGAATAAATACGAGCATATTTTCTGACCATGCACTCGAGAGCTTACTCGACAGCCTAACCGACGGCAATAGTTAAAAAAAAAATTAAATTAATTAGAATAAAACATAATTTTCAAATGCACAGATTGAAAATCTTGCTGAAGGCAAAATTAAATTTTGAATGAGGTTTGCATTGCAAATTTTCATGTTTAAGAATCACAAGAATCGGAATGAAAAGCTATAGGATGTCATATACATGCCATTATGATTAATTGGTTTTTTATAGACAAATTTTAGGCATTTTAAGGCAGAAAAATGTAAAAAGGAGTTATGTCTGATCCATTCTTAACTTGAATTGTTCGCTTTTTTATTGTATTTTATACAAACAAATTACTTACTTTGGCCTGAAATTATTTCTAAAATGAATTCTTACACTTTTACTAATTAAAAAAATTGACGCCATGTATTCGGTATTTTTCATCTCAAACGCTAATGCGGAAACAAAAATTAATGGTTTTTTAATAATTTGCTTGATTAAAAAGTATGGAAATCTAGTGTGGAATTATCAGGCGAGCCTTATTGAGCCAAACCAATTTTAAAATAATCATGCAAGCACAAAGCCTTAATCTGTTTAGTCCGAGTGATCGCAATACAACTTCCTGGGCAAAATTTCCTACTTTTGTCAAGCAAAATAGCTACTTTTTTCATCAAATCGACAAGTGGCCACCCGCGTGACGTCTGTGCAGGGCGGCGCAGTCTACCTCGGCTTCCGCAGGCAACTTGATTCTCCTCGCTCGCACCCCTTCAATTTCTTTTTATTTTCGTTTTCGCCAAATTTCATTAAAACTTTTGTGTCTTTATTCGGAAAATAATTTTACTATGTTAATATCTTTGCTTCTCTTTTTTCTAGTTTTAAATTCTTGGATGGACCGGACGAAATAACTAATAATGATAATTTTTACTGAATATTTTGGGATTTCCGTCCCTCGCTTATTTCAATTAGGAATTTCTGGTTCGGCGCTTTTTTAGCTGAACTTTTTCATTCCTTGGTTGCAATTCAAATACAGACCCTGGAGATGATTATTTTTATTTCAATTTAAGAATGAGATGCTTTAAGTACGAGACTTTCGCACTCGGTTTTTTCGAACGCATTTCAAGTAAAGTTCTAAGAAAGACCGGCAAGATGTGCATGAAGCGGGAATAGTTTATTTTCCGGCCACCTTCGCATCGTTCGCTTTTCCAAATGGACTTTCTGTATTCGCGCGACATCTCACTGCGGCCCAAGAGAACTAAAAAGTTGCCCTTTCAACTTTGAGGTGCTGTAAATAATCGTGGACGCGTTTAATTAATCTTTGGTCCATAAATATTGAATATGTCAATCGCTGACTTATTTCCTCAGAAGCAAATGTTTCCTTTCGAATGATGATTTACTTATTTTTAGTGTGGTGCATTTTAGATTTTAGTTTATTGAAAGTTGGATATTTTGAAAGAACTTTAAGAAAATTAAGGCACGTGTTTGATTATATTCTTTTAGTTGTTCCGCGGTCGTTGTGTAAAAGTCCCTTTCTTATTCCTTGTGGCGCTGCGACGAATCGCGGAAGAAATTGGTCCCGGGGGTGGCACGACTCGCTGCTGCACCGCAACTGCACCCCCGACGAGCCTTAAAATCGCTGCCTGCACCCAAAAGAAGAAGAAAAGAAATTTCAAGGAGAAATAAAAATCAGAAAGAAATAGCGATGGACGGTGGCGCGGCATCAATAAGTCAAACGACACCACAGACACGTGTGTGTGTGTGTGGAGAGCGAGATATGCAAATTGGCTGGCAGCGCCAACATGCTGATTTCCCTCGTGGTCACCGGCGAGGCGCGCTCAGCCATCATGCATTTTAAATCTGGCACCAAAATTAACCAAACTGATAACTCGGCAAATCCTAATTCAACTTCAATTATAATTGCAACAAGAAAAACGAAAGAATTCATTCAATTGGCTCAATTCTAATCATGTTTTTCTCATAATATAATAATATAATTTTGGTGGTATTTATATTGTAAAAAATGTTGCAATTCTTTATAATTATAATCCTGCTACAAATAATGATCAAAACTGATAATTCATTTTATGTTTAATTGAAAATAAAATAATGAAGCGCGACGATGTTGATTTGGAAGAATAACTATAATGGTCTTGGTAGAAATGGATTTGCTGTTGGTCCCTCCTTTGCTTCCTCTTTTCCAGTTCGTCTGGATTAAAAAGTGATTATTCTCGACCCGGAGAGAGACAGAGACCTTTGTAGGACGGAACGGGTTTAACTTGAGCCCTTTTCAAATAAGAGCAGAAATAAGCCTTTTTTTTTTTTTTTTTTTTTTTTTTTTTTTTTTTTTTTTTTTTAGGGTCAGGCCAAGACAAAGTCTTGTCGGCCTGTGCCCTTTTTAGTGGCGCAGCAGGCGCCACTCAATTTTGTCTTTTTTTTATTATTATTATTTTTATTTTGGGTTTGTCTTTATTAAAATCAAGCATCATTTATTTTCGCTGGCATAATCTTAATTTAGCTGGCATAACTTTTATCGCTGGCAGAAACTTATTTTGAAATTAAAAGAGATAAAAAAAATTTCTCAAATTAGAATTTTAGTTGAGGACGAGTTTTAAATATAATCAAATTAAGACTTGATGAAAAGTAAAAATCCAAGTTTTCAATTTTGAACAAAATCGATGATTTTTGGAAGTTTTCAAACGCCAAAGGTTGACTCATGAAAATTGATTTTCCATTGAAATCATTAGAGCTTGCTGGTCTCATTCTGCCTCTTTTTGGGGAGATTTGGATTAAAAATGTTGACAACAGATATGAATATATAAATTAAATTTTCATCTCTGAAACTGTTTTTGAAGCGCGAATTGACGGCAGAATTAATTTGGCGAATTCCATTAGGGCGGAAAATTAACACAAAGGGAAGCAAAAACTCGTTTGCTGCAATTGAACGTGCAAAAAGTGCTGAGTGTGTTGTTGCGCGACGACGACGACCGACGACGACAGACAAAACTGTTTTGTTGCATCGCGTGTATGAAAAGGAGACACAAAAAGCAGCAGAGAGAATTGCAGCGGCGGCGCAAAATTCCGAGCGTGTGTTTTCATCAGGTGGGTGCTTTTTGTGTTGCCAGCGACACTCACCGCGCTACATTTCTGCATAAAAAGCTACAATTTTATTATTTCCCAGCTGAATTTGCAGGCAAAACTTTTCTTTTCGCCCAACGTTTTTTTTTGCCGGCAAAACGGAATTTCACGAACTTTCCTGTGAATTTCCAAAATGCAAAAACAAACACGTTGCACAATTATTCAGGAGGTGATAATTTGTTCTATCTTTTGTCTACTTTTAATTTGCTTATTACTTTGTGAACGCTTTACAAAACCTTGTATTAAAATGGGGAATCAAAAGCATTTTGCCCTAAGAAACGTGAAAAAAAACTAAGGCCTTTCTTATAGTAAGAATGTACCTTTGAAAGTTTTTTTTAATATTTTTTATAATAATTTTTGTATTTGTTGTGCAACCATCAATTGATAGGAAATTTAATCCGCTTCCAAAACCTTGTAAATTTGTCCTGAATTTTAAAATTTTTGGCACACAAAAATTGAAATTATTTGAACAATGGACAATTTTTAATTACTTTTTCAGCTCTAAGTCTTCTGGAAATCATTTTAGATCAAAATGTTTCCAACAAAACTTGTAGAAACTTTAATTTTGCACACTTTTTGTTCCCAAAAATTCTACTAAATCCAAAGCGGCAAAAGTTATCAAAGCGGAAATGTAAAAAAGGAGGATTTCTGATTTATATCAAAACCTAAAAGGCTCAAAATCACCTAATAAAAAAGACAAATCGCTACAATTTATAAAGATTTCGTAAGGAAAAATCTCATAAAGTTGGTCTTAATGCAAAAGACTGGAAATTTTAGACTGGCGTGAATTTTTTTCCTGATCAAAAGCTTTCTTTCCTCGATTCAAAAAATAATTGAGGCTTTAGAAGTTTAAAGCCTTCAACTTTCCTAAGTAACATATTATTTAATCATTCAATGTGATGAATTGAGTCGATTCCTAATTTAAAATTCTCTGCATTTGAAACATTTCAGGAGAGTTTTAGTTTTGTACAAAGCGAGGCACACATTATTATGTAAAGGGTTTGAAAAAAGTGAAACGTTTGCTTCTTGTAGGGGGAAGCGAGGCAATTGGTGTGTCGTCGGGGGTTGAGGGGGTTGTGGGGGCGAAAACAAACACGCAGGTAGGGAAAGAGGGCTCAAATTGCACTCACGCGGCGGCAAATGGAGCGTCGCGCGGCCGCGGCGAGTGGCGAAATATGCGTGTAATGAGAGCGAAAAGAGGCGCAAAGCTTTTAGCGGCGCGCATTGTTGCCCGGCCAGAGATGCGAACAGGGGGTGGGGGGTGTGGGGGTTGAGGGTGGACTTGGTCCTTGTCAAACGATCGCGCTTCTCAGACAGACACGAAAAGCTTTCAAAAATTTGCTCTTTTGCGATCGACAGTAAAATTCAAAGCAGTTTCAGCAGAGGCTTTTTGAAAGAAAAAATTTAAAAAAAAAAACAGATTTATTTTGGTGGTGATTTTTCTCTTCATTAACATTGGTTTTTAGTTTTTAAGTTCCAAGAAGAAATATTAGTTATTGGGATAACTGAATTTTTTAAATTTATCATTCGTCTCTTGCGGGTTTTTCCTAAAATAATTTTACCCCAAATTTTAATTCAGTGTAGATATTAAAAGCTCCTTGTTGAATCAAGAAAAATTTGATTCCATGTCATTACCAGCTCGTTTCATTATTAATATTTTTATTTTTAAAATAATTTGTGATTAAAAAGTATACAAATTCCAATTAGTCACATTTTTTTATTAATTTGGGAGATAAACAGAAATTTTTTTTTAATGCAATAATTATAAAATCTCTTTCCTCTCATTTTAGATCGACCCCTGTCAAGTTCCACTTCAAGGAAAGGTAAAATTGTGGGATGGGGGATGCATTTTGTGAAGAAATGGCGGAAGTTTTTGAGAAGGAGAGGAAAATGTTAAAAAATGGGTTTTGCATCTTGAAGACGAGAGTCTCGTCTTTTTCGTGCTTTCGGGAATCACTTGAGCAGAAAACGCTTTCGCCGCGCTAATGCGTTTGAAGAAAAAAAAAAGTGCATTTGATCACTTCGGCGAGGACGAAATTGCTCTCGGTGTTGGAACGTCGGCGTAAATCTCGAATGCGAGATTTATATTCTCGGCGCCATTTTACTTTTTAAACACAAATTCGGTGCAAAGTGCAGCCCCACAAAAGCAATTGTGGCCTTGCGAGGATGAATTAAACACTCCCATTCTTCACCTGTCGAGAAGCCTTAACTTATTTACCAACTCCTGGCCCTGCGCTGCCTTGTGCATAATTTATTCGACTTGCTTGTTTCTTCCGATTGATTGGTTTGTTGAAAAAAAAACACAATAAAAAAAAACAGTGCTTAAATAAAATTTCCCACGCAAAATTAATTCACTTTTCGACTTGAATAATATGGTTTCTGTGAAAATTTGAAACCAATTGCTGGTCAAAAGTTGCACTCAGATGAGTTGAAAATAAAAATCATTTATTTTATGTCTTGAATTATTCTTGCGTAAACAAATTAACATTTCAAATTAGAAGATACATTATAATGTCAAATATTAGAGATGTGCGAATATTATTTGTAATTATATTTTCAATCGTTTTTTCCTTTAAAATTTTACGTTTAGCAAAGCAAGTTTTTTAATTTAAATAAAGTGATTTTCTTTTTCACTCAGCACAAATTAAATCTTTAAAAATTTTGTGTGAAAGAAATTAAGCGTTTAAAACAATTATTTTGCAATTAAATTTGGTACAAGGGAAATGTTGAGCGATTAAAGAAATCTTTCTCAAAAATCCAAAAGTTACCAATGTTGACCCATTTTTAATTTCTTTTCGAAATTTGCTTCATAAAATAAATGAAGTAATTTTACAACTTATTGTTTCACTTCCAAATTCGACTGAAGTTTTGTGCGGAAAAGATGCTGGAATTGCGTGGGAACATCAAAAGTTCTTTCGCTCACCCTGGCTTTTTATGACTTTGACCCAGAAAAGAATTATTGACACTGGAGGCGAGAACGAAGACGAGGCGAAAATCTTGGGCAATTAATAACTTCTGCGACGCCATCTTGCTTTTCTTACGTTTGTTGGCCGAAAAGGGCAGCTGTGAATTATAAATTCGTCAGCGTCTCCATTACTTTTGTCAACGAGAAACAGAATTTCTTACGTTTGCTTGCAAATGCACGCAATTTTCCATTCCTTTTGTCCTACGACGTGAAAATTCAAGTCAAAACTTTCTAGAAAATGAAGAAATTCGCAACAACAGGATTTATTAATTTTATCAGCAGGTTTTTCAACGCAGCTGAAATAAAAATTTTCGTTTAACATCTGTCAATGGAGAATCATTGCAAATGGAAAATTTCATCCTAATTGCAAAGGAATTTGCAATATCGCCAATTAAAAGTGGCACGGATTTTTCATATTGGCATCGATACTTGAAACGTGGCAATTTTGATATTAAAAAAAAACTCCTCCCTTCTGCTGCGTATTATTTGCTAAGAGCAAATATTTCCATTGTTGAAAGATTTCATTGAAAAATTTACTGAAAATTATAAAGCAAGACATGAACAGATTTTCCAAGGGGAAAAATAGATCTGCAAATGGCTTTTGCGGTTGCTCAAAGCTGCACAATCCGTTTTCCGAACCACCAACGAAGGTTTCTTTTAAAGAATGAAACTTAATGTTATTAATGGTTGCAATTTCAGTTTGGATGCATCTTTGAAATTGCTCGTTTTGCAAATGGAAACAGAGAATTAATATTCGTTTGCTGCTGACGATGCTATTTGTCAAAAGTCGGGACGGAAAACATTCCAATTCTCTTTCTTCCCCACCACTTTGCATGTGCAAAACGACACTTGATAAATTTTCGAAAGAAGTCGAGCGGCGCGGAATTCTCGGACGCGAGAATTATCGAGGCCGTCGAGCAGCAAACGCAAATTTATGTCTTCAGCTCGCAAGTGGAAAACGCCCCAGCGATTAATTTTCGCTCGTGCGTTCTCTTTAATTTGAATCGTCTGAAAAAGCAGTTGAAAAAATAATGTTCTCTTGAAATCATGAAACGAGAAAAATGAATAAATAAATAACGAGCTCAAAATTTGATAGATAAAAAATATATTCCTTTTTTAAATTAAAATTCCTATTTACAATTTCTAACTTTATCAAGTAACAATTATTCTGAATTATTTTTTTTTTATGGAAACTTCTATGATGCAGAAGATTCGAGAAATAGTCAAAATTCTGACAACAAAATTACCACAAACCAGAAAAATGCTTTGTAATAATTTGTGCTAATTAAACAGAATTATAAAATTGTAAAATTGTTTGCCGCAATTCATTCATGATTTAATTAGCATTTCCCCGGTACGTTTAATTAAATAATCACAAAAGGGTTTGAGACTTTGAGTGTTTTCCGGGGATTTTGATTGTCGTACATAAAAAAAGGAAGAATGTGCTTCTGGTTGGTGAATTTCTCTTGTTGTTTGCAAAAGCAATGAAGTCGTTTATTTGCAATCGATCGCGCCGCCAACATGACTCGCGCGCGCACACAAAACAAACCAACGTCGCGAAAAACTACAAAACACAGATTGTTGCACACCGCATTCTACCCTCGCTGCATTTTTGTGCAACGAATCAAGTAAAAAAAAAAATGATTGAATTTCAGAGTCGCTGATTTCTGTTTGTCTGTTTTTGAAACTGGAAGAGATTTTTATTAACAAAATATACACACAAAATAAAAATATTGGAAAATTGAAGAACTTTCATTTATTGATTTTTTTGCTTCTAATTTCAACTTGGAAAAATTGATTGAAATAATCTTCTTTGATTTTCCTTCTCAATTTGTGTTTCCTTTTCCCCGTGAATTGAATTGATTTTCTTCTTCAATCAAAGCCAAAGTTATTTCTGACATGAGAAGGGGCAAAAGTTTTCAAGTGAATCTCTGTTTGCAAATCAAAGGAAAATTTGCTCTTTTCGAGCACACAAAATTATAATTAATTTATAGAGAGTGTGTTTTGAAGAAAAAAATTGTAAATTGTCTGCACGATGGGGAAAATATAAGAGGCAGAGTAATTGGATTTCTTCGAGCTTTCGTCCCTGAAGTGAATAACCAACTTTTATTGCTTTTTAATGCGATTTGGCGACAAAAAATAATTCCAATCGAAAATGAAAAAGAGAGAAAGGATCACAAGGAGAATCGACAGCGCGTATAGATAATTAATTAATTAATTCGCATTGTGAACATGAACGAATTAATTAACCTAATTAACAATAACAAAAAATTGCATTTTTATTGTGTTCTCTAAAAAAAAAATAATAATAATATATTTAATTAAAAGACAAAATTTTAATATTTTAAACACTATTTTGAACTTAGATGTTAATCAGGGGAAAAAGATTTTGAGGGTGCGAACGACAAAAATTATATTCGTCGTGTAAAATGTGATTATTTTTATTTCATTTTATTGGTGCGAATTTTACTAAATTTAATTGAAAACTAAAGTTTTAAACACGATTTGGAGCGGTAATTTAATCGGCTTCCAAACAAATCTAGAAGGAAAACATAACATATCGATGTGCAACGCCTGCAATTCTTATAGAATATCTTTTGTGGAATTACTTTTATAAATTTAATTCTCTCGATGCATATCAAGGCTAATTTTTCATTTCCTGTGCGGGGGAGAATAATTTATGAAAAACGGCGTGGCACGCGCAGGAAGTCGTTAGATCGCGCGAAAAATGTGTGTGAATCAAAAACGCATAAAAAGGGGAAAAGCGATTTAATTGTGGCGGCGGCGGCGGCGGCGGCGTTAATTTCCTTTTGATCCGCGCGAGGCTCAAAAAGGGATCAGCGCCGAGTGGCATTTGCGAATGAATTCGTCATTTGAATTGGAAATGCGCGCGGACGACAAATTAAATCCACGCTCGAATTCAATCGTTTTCGCGTTTGTCACTCTAAATCTTCAAAAATCCACAGAAAAATTTCACTTTTCTTGCGCGAATAAGATAACGAGATTTTCAAGATAACGTTTGTAAAATTTTTCAAACAATACAACTTTTTTCAGTGCAAACAGTTTTACACATTTTGTGAGCCTTCTAAAAAATTCGAATCTTCATAATTTTTAATAATAAGAATTCTGATCGTTTGCTGATATTACTTTTCAATGTCTGACGAATGAAAAACCAGATTTCTGATCAATAGCAACTTATTTTCTAATCAATGCTTCTTTTAACTAAATTTTTTACAGATTTTAAAATTTCCAAAATTTTCACCGGTATATAAAATTGCCCAAATTTGTCATTCACCAAGGCCGAAGACAAAAGTGTTTGTGGCCAGGACAAGTGTTGTTGTTTCGGTCGATGTAACTGGGGCGGTTGAAAGGCTCGTTTCGCGCGTCCTTTGAGCGGTGCGCGAACGAAAACAAATGGCCAAGCGAAATTAGTTCCTTTGCCGAAAATGAGATTAAAGAGACTTTGTGTGAAAATATGCTCTGGAAAAGAACGAATTCAATTCCAGGTCGGTGCGCTGCAGGAATTCAAAACAAACATTCGTCACTGGCAAGGAATGCCGGCGACATTAATTAAAAAAAACACACGTCTTTTCACCTCGGCAGTAAAAAGCCAAATGCAATTGGGCTGCTGCGCTATTTTTACGAGGTGCCGTTTCGATTTTTGCCCCTTTTTATATTCCGAGTGGATTTGGCTTTTATCGGCGGCACTAAACTTTCTTTCAAACTTGATCGGCCGCTGATGAAAATAACAAGAAGTGCCTTTCGATCTGCATTGTGGCCGATTTTATCGTTTATTGATCTCACGGCTCGGCGTCTTTGCTCACGTCCGCGATGAACGTCTGCATCAGGATGGCCAAGTTCAGCGTGCAAGAGTAAACCGACTATCCGTGATTCAAATTACATTTTTTTTTAGAAAATTAGAGAAATATTTCACTTGCCGACAGAAGCATCTCTTTGTTGAGCGCGAAAAAGCCACCGGCGGTCATTCGTATTTTCATTGACGAAGTCTCCACGCACATGTAGTGAAGCTGTGAAAAAATTTGTGATAAAACTCAACAGGAAATTAACATCCTGAAATACTTACAGAGGTTCTGTGCACACCAGCCGGCATCAGGTTTACGCCTTTCGTCAAAATCGGGCCCGTTTTTGAATTCTGAAAACAAACAAAATTCAATCTCAGCAGTTGAAAATAGGCCAAAATAATTCCTTCGTCACGTAATAAATTAAAAGAAAAATCAGTTTTAAAATCTTGAAGATCAAGCATAATTGATAAGAGCTACCAAAAATGTAGTTATTTAGTAAAACTTTAATTTTTACCTTAAACTTTATTTTTAAAACCAGTAGCATGAGATGAATTAAAGGCTTTTTAATGTTCTTTGAAGTAAAATCAATTTTTAGTTGAAAATTTCCAAATATTTTTGTGATAATTATTCACTTCACAAGATTATTATATTTTAATTTTGAATTGTAATGAATTTTCAGTAACAAGTTGGGGAAAAAGTGAATTTAAAAATAAAAATTATTTTTAATATTTTAGGTGGAATTTTATTAAACAAGAGTATTTTCCAAAAATTGGTGATAAGTGGATGAAAATTTGAAAATAAAAATATGGGATAAAGGAAGAAAAATCTCATAATAGGCGTTTATTTTTTAGGTAAAAAGGTTATTATTTCATCAAATATCGATTTATTGTGATTCTTAAACGTTAATTTTTTTCTTTTAAAAAAGTTGTATTCAGTCAGTTATTATTCAAATTTGATTCGTTTCCAACAAAAATAGCCCATTTTTAAAAATTCCCATTCCTAATTTGTCAGAATTATACAATATTTCACTCTCTATATTTGAATTAAAAAAGCATTTTAACCTCGTTTTCGAGGCGGACGGCGGCGTAAAAAAATGCGAGCGCCTTGGACGCGTCGACGACGATCCAGTAAATGCTGTAGCTGTGGTTGAGCGTCCACTCGACTGTGCCTAGGACGACACGCTTGTACGCGGTGGTGACCATGTGGAAGGCGCTGGCCTGGAAGAAGATGTTGACGTAGACCAGGTTGAGGACGACGAAGGCGCCGAACAGCGACGACACCCCCTCGGACAGCCAGAACAGCCTGGCGTGCACCATCCGCAGCCTGGCCATTCTCTCCTCCGAAGGTTGTTTTTCAAGTTCCAGCCCGATCTCGGCGTTGGTGGCCTCGAGCAACACCCGCAGCACCACGCACAGCACGCAGAAGTGCACGCCGGTGCACATGAGCGTCGTCTTGCCGCACAGACGGAGCCCCACGTAGGCCCAGTGGCGAACGCTGGCCACCGACAACTCCCGCTCGAACCCGAACTCGTCCAGCTTCAGCAGCACGTACATCAGGGTGGTCGCCACCTGCAGCAACAACACGATCGCGCGCACCTCCAGCAACAACTGACGACGACGCACGGACCTCTGCACGAATCGGGCGCTTTCGCTCAACTCGTTCAGGAAAACCAGAATTTTTTCCTTGCTCCTGCGTTTGAATAATTAAAATTCACTTAAGAAGGTAAATATGGTGTTTGTGTCAGATATCGTTCAGCTGCATGTTGTGTACGATAACTGGCACAGACACCATAAAACATTTGTGGTAATGAAGCATACATAATTTTGATCTTTTTGGCACGGATTGAATTCATTTTATATGAAAATATCACATAAAATAAACACAGGAGAATCGTCGATTTAACGTAATAATTAGATATTTCTGGAATCAAAAATTGTTTCCACCTTCTCATCGTTCTGTTGCTAATAGTGACGCGAAGTTTAATGGAAAAATTTTTGGAAGAAAACGCAAAACCAATTCAAATTGCTCCAAGAAATCTAAAATTAAAGTTCATTTTCGCTAATTTTTGTCATCTTCATAATATTAAAAGCGTGCCTGATGACGTAGTAGACGTTGAGGACGATGGCCGTGTTGCCGACCAAGTAGGAAACGGTGGTGAGCACGTGGACGCCGGTCATTGGTTTGCGCGTGCGCACGAGCAGAACTTCGTAAAAGTGCCACAGCTCGACGGCGGCGATCGTCAGGGTCAAGGCCTGGCAGTAAAGGGCGCGCACCCTGCCGCAGACGAAGCGGTGGCCGTCGAAGGTCGCGGGCAGGATGCCCAGCGGGCCGGACACCCACGAGAAGGGGCCGCCGACCGCGGCCGCCACCACATCCATCGCCACTGACAACACATTCTCAAAACAAATTATACACTTGTGTGTTTAAAAGTTTTTGATTGGGGGTGAATTAGGAAGACTCGACGCTAATTCGGTGCTCGTTCAAGTTTCCAACGTACGACTGCAGCAAAATTGCCACGTTGACGGCGCACGAGGCTGCAGACTGAAAAGTTTCCAAATTATATACATTAGAGCAGTTAAAAGTAATTGAAATGATTGGCCTTGCCGCAAACAACAAATTCCACGTCACGGGAAATATTTCAAAGGCGCTGAAATTCACGTCAAGGGTTGAGATTTCCAACGAAAAGCGGTTTGTTTGGTTTGGAATCAAATATAGGTTAAAATAATTCAATACATATGTAC
This sequence comes from Neocloeon triangulifer, assembly GCF_031216515.1. Taxonomy (NCBI): domain Eukaryota; kingdom Metazoa; phylum Arthropoda; class Insecta; order Ephemeroptera; family Baetidae; genus Neocloeon; species Neocloeon triangulifer. Next base: position 1,012,022 of record NW_026775552.1, read on the forward strand.
TTAAGCCTGTCCCTTGGAGCACTTTGTCGATCATGTAATTTGTTATTGAATAAACGCTGACAATTTTTACAGTCTCCTCCAGTCGATAAAAGTTTACGTCAGAGGGCAAATGGGTTTCATTTTACAAATTTAATTTTGGGATTATGTGTCAAGCGATATCGTTATATCGGAGATATAATAATTATTATTGTTGTTTATTCTACTCAAGTCATACATGAAAAAAAAATTAAATTGGAAAAATGAGCGGAAAGGGTATCACAACTAGCAGAGGTCTGCTAAAACGCCCGTCATCAAAAAGAGATCGGCCACCGCGTGAACCCAAAATCAAAAAAATCATATTCATAAATAATAAATAAGCAGATAAATTTTGTTTGTGGATATCCACGAATGAATATATAAAAAATTAATATTATTTATTTTTCTCTGTCGACACATAATTTGAAATTTATAGAAATTTACCCAAATTATCTGATAATTATCTGTTATAGAAGTAATGGTCTATGAAAAAAAATTATAATTATAATTAGAATCGTTTTTATTCTTACTATCACTCAATTAAATTAAAATAGTTCATGCAAAATCATCGTACTTAAAATGCCTTTTTGCAATTGACCAATGAGGTTTTTTTTATAAGGAAGACAATTAGCTTTTGGTCGGTCTGGCCAAACTGGAGGTCTCAACGCTAATTCGGTGTTCGTTCAAGTTTCCGATGTACGACTGCAGCAGAATTGCCACGTTGACGGTGCACGAAGCGACAGACTGAAAAGTTTAATAATGAGGCGATTTAGTGGTTTTAGTAATAAAAGTTTATACCGCAAAAAGCAAATCCCACGTCACGGGGAAAACGTCAGAGGCACTGAAATTCACATCCAGGGTTGAGATTTCCAGCGAAAAGCAGTGGATCTAATTCGGGATTATTTTGAATAAAAAGAGTAAAATTGATTAACTTTAATTCTTACAGACTCTCGAAGCTTGCAAGAGTTGAGACCGTTGACGAAATGGCACAGAATTTTTCGAATTTCCTTGAACTGTTGAAACAGAAATTGTTAAAGATTCAAAAGCCCGGGGTTAATTCAATTATTTTCATCTTAAAATTAAAATACAACGCGAGTTCATTTAGGTTAGCTTAGGCTTTTATTTGAGCCAAGTTTAAAGTAAATTTAAAGAATTAAAAATCTGTAAATTATCAATTTGCTGCTAATCTCTACAATAAATTTACTGCATATTTTTTTTATATCTCCATGTTACTTAGAAGAAGATATATTAAAGTAATGAAATTATTGATCTGTTTATTTGTCGAAATTATCACTCTCAACATATTAAAATAGGAGATATTGATTAGTTAATTTTGACGTGACAAACCTCCTTGACAAAGAGCGTGGCCGTAACAAAGTAGGCCACGATTTTTCCAGCGTCTATGAACATCCACAAGTAGTAGTGCAATTTCTGGTCATCGAATACCACGGCGTAGTTGAGGGTCCTGTAGATGTTTCTGATGGTGTCGTAAATCTCAAGTTGGAAATAGGAGCCGTGATAAGTGAGCGTCAGAAGCAAGAAGACTCCATGGACTCGGTTCAGCTGCAAACAAATTTCGTGAATCTTGGCGTAGCAGAAGCGGAGGGTGACCAGCCGCTGGCTCAAGAGACGGTGCACGTGGTGTTGGCCCTGTTTTCCAGTGACCAATCGTGACTGCCAAAGCCTCATTTCGGCGTTCAGGGCCTGAACCACGCAGCGAAGGACCAGCATCAGGACGCAAAAGGTCGTGCCGGTGGCAGTCACGCCGCCAACGCAAATCAGGCGACTCATCCGCTCTAGCATGACCACTGCGGTGAACAAGAAGGGCCAGGTGGAGTTCAAGGCTGGCACCACTTCATAAACAACCAGGACAAGAAAAGTGAATATCTGAAAATGATTTTGATAAAATATTTGGATTCTCCGAATTGGTTGAGAACCTGAAATGCAACGACAAATATTCTGATGGAGAGCAAAGTCTGCGCGAGTTGAACGTCAGCCAGGATGTCGAGGACAACGACGATCTTGTTGGCAACTTCAGCCAAGACGTGGCTGCTTTTGAACGTGTAAAAGACGCAGAAGATTGAGGTGAAGTACATGATGCCGTTGATGAAGAGGTCAAGAATCTTCTCACCGGTCAGGCTTCCCTTTTGAATCGAGTCGCTGGCGTCCCACAGCATGTACAAATAGTAAGCGGCGCCGACGATGGCGCCGAAAACGCGCACGCCCACGCTGTAGGCGAAGAGAGTGCGGCCGACGACGAAGCGGCCGTCGGCCTGCTGCGAAATGGGCAGGACGCCCAGCGGCCGAGACAACCAAGACAGCGGCGACAGCAACGTCCCTAGACCGGCTTTGGCCATTTTAAACTGCGGCCGATCGAATAAGAACATAATTTGTCTGGGTGTTAAGTAGTTTATTGAGTCGGATTGTGATGAAAATTAAATAAACATTTCAGTACATTCGAGTAATTTAACGATTGATCTATTTTCATATTAAGATCGAATATCTGAAAAATTTATATGTTTAAAGAAGAAGTTGACACTGGAAGAGATGATCGTGGAAATGAAGAGATCGAGTTTTTTAATCATGACTTCTTTTATTTGAGGGTTGAGGGATAAATATTTAATGAATATACTTTTAACTTTTGTCATTTTCAAATTGCCAAGCTACTCGGCTTCGAAGGCGACTTGTTGGTTGTTGTTGACGTAAGACTGGATGAGAATGAGCGTGTTGACGGTGCACGCCGAGGCCGACTGCGGAGAACGTAAGAAATGGAATATCAGATAAAAATGTGTAATTGACGGATATTACAAACCGAAAATAGGATCTCCCAATCAATGGCGAAGAAGCCATTGGCGGAGAAGGCGAGTTTCATTGCCGCCACCGCCCTCGAGAAGCAATCAATCTTGAAAGAAGAGAATTGGCGGTTTATTGGAAAGGACGCGCGCGACCTCGCCGCATGTACAAGAGAAAAGCGCTTACCGACTGCAGAACGGTGCCTTGCGGCAGCTTGGCCAAATACTTGCTAACGATCGCGCCAGTCTTCTTCGTCTGCGGAAAATAAATTGCTACAGCGCAAAATTACAACTACAACAGGGAGATGGTTATCAATTTTTTTTTATCGATGAAATTTTTGAAATTAAAGAAGATCTCAACAACTAAAGATGGCAAAATAATTATTCAGATAAGAATAGCTAGAATGGGCCAAAGGGATAATTTTGAAAACCATAGAAAATAAGGTCAATTTGAAAATTTTCATTGAGAAAAACATTATTCCGGTTTCCGAGAAAATCAAGCTAATTTTTGCTCTCTGATTTAATTGATTTCTGCAAATTAAGGTTCTTAAAATATCAAAGTAATTTCAAAAAATTTAATAATATTTGAATTCTAATATGGCCGGTTGAATAAATGGAATAAATAAGGGTTTACTAAAAATGCTGTCAAATGAAATTTGGTAAATATTTGTAATTTTCTAGGCTGGAGGTTGGAGCTAATGAGCCAAGGTATCTTTTCTTAACGGTCATCAAGTTTCTAGGTCAAAGGTCATTGACCCTGGCGAAAGGCCAATAATTACCCTTGAAAATATGCAACCCGAACGAAAATCTGAGGTAGCCGAAAGATGCGCCATGATGTATGAATTCATTGTTGAAAATTTCAGAAACTTTGGATTAGCCGTTGGTGAAATAAAGATGATTAAAAAATTGTTTTTGAAGGACCAAAATGCAATAATTAAATATATTTTTAATTTAATATCTATGTCATTTATGTCACTATTTGTGAGTTTAAATGCATCTTATTAATAAAATTGTTGGATTTCAAATCAAAAGCGATTTTTATATTTGAAAGAAGGATGAAATTGAAACCTCGGAAAGGACGAGAGAGCAGCAGACAAAGTAGGCGAGAATCTTGGCGACGTTGACGACGGCCCAGGTGAGGGCCTGCGTGTGTCTGAAGAGCCACGTGTTGAGCGGGTTGGCGGTGACGTCGACGAGCAGCCGCAGCAGGGTGAACACCTCGACGTGGATGTAAATGTTGTACTGCGTCAGCGCCAGCAGCACGAAGATGCCGAAGACGTTGTTCATGTCGACGCAGATGTCGAAGATCTTGGCGTAGACGAAGCGCAGGCGGAGCAGCTGGTGCTGCAGCAGGGTGGGCCCGTCCGAGTGGGCCTCGCGGGCCAGCAGCAGGGCCAGCTCGGCGTTGACGGCCCGCACGAGGGCGCGCAGCACCAGGCACAGCGCGCAGAAGTGGCTGCCGATGCACGTGATGCTCGTCAGGCTCAGCACCCGCAGCGCCGACACCACCAGCTCGGACACGCCTGTCCAAAAAGGCAAAATCGAGATTTACAAGCCTAGCTTTTTTTCATTTAATTGAAACTCAAATTTCAGCCCTTTTGAAAAAAAAAACATTAACTTGTGAAGAGAAGCTTAAAATATCATTTTCTCCAGATAAATCTCAATTTTTTTAAATTTTCCAGAATTTCAAATTGTGAATTAAATTGAAACGACTACAACTTTGGTTCGAATTGACTTAGACACATTTTCTTAATATTTTTTGGGAAGACAAAAACTTGGTTGGATGGAAATAGTAAGAAATTGTTCAGACCCCATCTTAGTAAAAAATTTATTAATGTATACTTTTGAATAATGTAAAATAAATTTGTTTATATTTTCGGCCCAGGGTAATTGTTTTACAAGAAAATGTTTGAAACAAAAGTTGTAGGAAATGTAATTTTGCACATTTCATGTATTTACCACTTTCTTCTAAATTTAATAGGAAACGCACAAGAGAAGCAGGAATGTTCGAAAAATGTGGTTTTCTTCAAATTTCTGCTCAATGCTATTTTTAATATTTGCCCCTAAAATTAAAAAGACGCCAATAAGAGTTCTCCAAATTGGCATGATGTATTCTACATTATTTAAAAGCTTCACTTCAGTTGATTTTAAGCATTCTAGGTTGTCAGAATTTAATTTTCGCCCATAAGGTTAGCAAACATTTGAAGAAAACCGCATTTTTTTTAATATTCCTGCTTTTCTAGCGAGTTTCCTTTTGAATTTAAAAGAAAGTGGTAAATTAATATAATGTTCAGAATTCAATTTCCTACAAATTTTGATCGAATCATTTTCTTGTAAAACAATTACCTGGAGCGGAAAATCTATTTTAGTTAAAATTTAAAAAGAATTTTTTCAAATTGATCCGAATCATGTTAAAAAAAAAAAATAGCAAAACGGAATCTGAACGATTTCTTTCTATTTCTATCTTTTATGCTATATTTTTTTCTATCCAAAATCGTTTTAAGAAAACGTGTTTAGGTAAATTAGAGTCAAAGTTTGGCCGTTTAGTCAATTCAAACATTAAAATTAAAATTTAAAAATAAATGGAAATTGAGATATTGGAAGAAGCAATAGAGGAAATGATAAATGATATTTCAGATTAAATTTGGCTGATGATAAAAAATTCGTCTTTTATCTCAAGAGAAGCAGGAAAAGTAAAAATTTCTTGACCTTGCGATGATTTTTCGTAGAGGGCGAAGAACATGTAGTTGAAGAAAACGGCGACCTGGAGCAGCAGGACGAGCGTCCTGACGTGGGCGGCCGTGCTCAGGGTGGGCACGCGTTTCGTGACCTTGGCCAGGGCGTGCAGCTCGTTGAACATGGCGGCCAATCTGCGGGCGCACTTTGTGGAGAAGTAAACGTTGAGCAGGGCGAACGCGTTGACGATCGAGTGCGAGACGAAGGTGAGGATTTGCTGGCCGTCGAGGGGCTCGACGAAGACCTTGCGCAGGACGGCGGCCGTCTTTTGGAATCCGCCCAGGACGAAGCACGCGGCGCCGCAAAACGTGTAGACAAAGGACAAGCGGCTGACCAGGAATCGCTCCCTGTCCAGGCTCAGCGGCAACACGCCCAGCGGCTTCCCGATCCAGAACAGCGGCGCCCACACGCTCGCCAGCACAGCCATCTCGGCTCTGTGAATTATTTCCATCAGCGCAATCGTTGCGGACGGAAAAATCGATTTCAAAAATACATAATTTGCTCAATGGCGGACGCAGAAAAATGGCACGCTGCAAAATTTGGCCGTTTGAAATTTAAAATTTGGGTACTTTCAAGTGACACGGTCACGTCTGTAAGGTTAAAATATTCCTTAAAATATTTTCAAATCTCAAAAAGTGTTTTTCAAACAACTCTATATTTGAGTTTTTAATTATCCTTAGTGAGATCATGACTTTAAAACATCTTTTGTAGACCAAAATTGAGGTCAAAGTAAAAAAAAGTGTGTTTGTTCATCTTTGAAAAGTTTCAGGAATTGCAAAATTATAGTTTCGAAAAGTTGTTTTAAAATCTTTTCAATAAATTAAATAATTCAATTTTTTATACAAAAATTTAAAAAAAAAATGAGAATAGTTTAACCTCGGAGGCGCAAATTTAAACGTGCCATTTTTCTGCGTCCACGCGTGGAACTCATCAAACTAATTCCGAAATTGCAGGTCATGAGCAATTACGACGACGGCCATTGACTTTTGTTTCTCGCCATCAGAGGCCGGAAGGCGAGAGTGGCACACGAGGACAGCAATTAGACGCGAGTGTATCGATTCAGAGCGGCCAACTAAATATCTCTCTACCCACAACAGAGTCCTGCAGGATAAAAATCCAATTTGCCGAGAGATCTCCAGTCTTGCGAAAAATCGCATCTGCGGGACGCGGTCCGGCGGAAAGAGAAAGACGAGGAAACAAAAGTAGAAGAAACAAGTGTGGTGAGAGAAATTAGAAGCTTGCAAGTCTCGTTTTCCGAAGGGAAATTCGAACAATAAAGGTGCTCTGATTTCTGACAAAGGCATTGTTTGAGGTGAGAATTATTATTTGATGGCGGCGCCAAAATTGAGCCACGTCGGTTGAATGGGGCCTTTCATTATTCTTGGCACTCGCGGTCCTCGTCAAAAGGTGCATTCATTGCGTCCAAATCAACAGTCCAAATATCACTTGAGGTCGAATTGGCTCGTTTTATAATTTGTAAGTTGTGCCAAGAACGCTGCTGAGTTCAAAGGAGAGCAATTTGCAGAGTCGATAAAACTAATTTGGCGGCTCAAAAGTGTTTTGTCAACAAAAGACCGCTAATGTAATGGAAAAATACTTTTGCTGAATCAAGTTTTTGCTCAAATTTGCGGGTCGCCGTAATTGATCAGAAATTTCGTTTCATTTGTCAGAATTGAAATCATGCAAAAGTATAAAAGTAAATTTTCAATTGATGTATTTTTCTTCTATTATTAATGGTTCTTTGATATCAAATGCAATACGTGCTACTTAGATTAGGTAAGACTGATCACTTGCTTGGTCTTTTTAAATTGATCGATCAGTCATTTTTTAATTTTCTCATGAAGAGTTTGGTTTCTTTTTGCAGGCTTAGCAATCAATAGAAAAATTCAAGGAGTTTAAAAAGCATTGAGAAGCTCTTGTTTGAAGTTAAATCTGGTGAATTTATTTTTAAATATTATAAACTTTTTGCTGCGGTTAGGAACTAATTTTTGGCAATTATTAGTAAAACAAGAAAATTTCAATTTTTTTTTTCTTATATAAAAAGTCATAAAGACTTGATAAATTGTGCTAAAAAAATACCATTTATACCTTCCTCCTGATAATTGACAAATTTTCTGATGTTTCAATTTAGGATCAATAAGGGTTCCCATATTTGCATACAAAACCCCCTCTTTTTTGCGAGTTCTTTTTCATCGGAAGTGAGAGATGGATCGATTTTGGAAAAAAGGAGCAACAAATAGTCGATGGGTTGGTCCGTCGAATTCCCAGCGGCGAACCGAAATTAACCGCGCGCGTCTGATCCTCTTAGAGATGGGCCCTTTTTGCAGAGACAAAAAGGCCGTCGTTCCTTTCGCTTTTTACATCGTCGGTCCGCGTCGGATTGGGAAGAAAAAACTGTATCGTTTGCATCGATTGCGAGATAAAGAATTAAATTTCACAACGCTGCAGTCGCTTCTTTTTATTTCTCGGGCCTAAATTGTGGTCCTGCGGCGCCCGTTTCCACCCTCGTCAGCAATCGCCACTTGGCCCTCGTTTTTCCTCTCACTTTTATTTATTCAAAAGTGCTGTGAAAATTGCCGCCGTTTCGCCCCCGTTTAAAGCCGGCTGTAATTCTTCATCGTTCCCCGTCCGCCAATCAACGGCTTTTCTTCTCCCAAAATGACCCTAATAAGAAAAAAAACCTGCAACTATAAAACTGCAAGAAAAAGCGGAACATGTATTTGAAATATTCATTTCTTAATTTTGATTTTCAATATTTTATTCATCAATTGACAAAAACCTTCAAAAGGAAAAGTAAAATTTAAATTTAGAGTTACATTTTTCCAAATGTAATATAATTGAATTATATCTTGGTTTTGGAAAAAATTTTCTAAAGTTATTTTGAAATTGAAATAATTATTTAAATATTTTTTTTCTTACCAAATAATAACCAAAATAAATTTAAAATTTTTCCGAGAAAAAGTTTAATTTTTTATATTTATTTCATTTGAATAATATTTCTTATTTGTATTGAATGAGTGCAAATCTGCTTGAAATCGAGGATTGAATAAAATATAAAATTTCCTTGTGATTTTCGTCGAGCAAATTTTACTAATTTTTTTTTCTACGGCAGAAGAAAATAGGTCAGCGACGCATTCTCGTGCATAATTATGAAGCACAAATCCGGCGAGGAGCTTCCGTGCGTCGCTTGCAACGCGTTTCTCGCAATTAATCGCCGTGGCCGGGCGGACGGACGCGGGTCTTCGCCCCATTCCTCGCTCTCTGTTTACTCCCTCGCGAGAGAATTTGCATTCAACCCACGTACGCAATTCATTCCTCACTCCAATGATGAAAACTGAGTCTTCCTATGCAAATTCCAGTTGCGTCTTCATTAATTGATGCAGCTGAGAGGTGCCAGCAAAATGGGTGATAACTCGAATTGTTTAATAAAATGTATTTTATTTTAGCAAAATAAAGTTTTGTTTATTAAAAATTGAATTAAACATATTTAAATAGTGAAATTTTGGGGGAAAACTAGATTTTCATGTTAACAAAATCTCCTTGTTCTAATTTTCATTATGAATGATTTGCTTGTATTCAAAAGAAATCCGAAATGACTTGAAATTGCAAATTTTTTCAATATATTTATGAAATGTAAATTGTTTTAATTGGCAAATAAAACTTTTACTTTTTTGTCAATTTTTCAAGCCCCAAATTTTTGCCTCTTTTCTCTGAAATAATTTAATTCCTTAATTTTTACCTTTTATGAAGTGGAAATTCTTTTGGACGAGGAAAATCTTGTTTGAAGGAACTAAATTGTTAATTTATTTTTTAAGAAGAGAATAATTTAAAGTAATTGACTTGCATTTGTCTTGATTGGAGGGGGAAAGTGCGTTTGGTGTTTTGAAAGACTCGGGCGCGGCGGTTGTTGTTGTGTCTCGGGGAAGTAATTAGAGTTGGGGTCCGGCGGGGACGAGCGGGTCCAGCGGCGGTGCAGCCACGCGTGAGAATCGGCCGCAATTTATTATTGCGAAGAAATACGTGGCCCATAAAAGTGTCGCGCGCGCGCCTCGATTGATTTAAGGCCGACGCGCGTCGCTCGGCTGCTCCTCCGAATTTGCGACACACTGCATTGCTCGAAATTAATGGCGCCGCCGCAATTTATTGCCCTTTGACGCCGCCGCCCTAAAACATACACACACCGACACCAAATAATTCCTCACACATAAACGCACAGATCGATAACAAACCTGCCAATCCTGCCATCAAATTTTCAACTTACATGCATAATTAACTAGAATCGCAGAAATTTCAAGGTCTAAACTTATTTCTAGTTCGTTTAATAAACAGAATATTTAATGTTCTATTTCATTTTCAATGCGTTAAGAAATTACATTATTTTCCCAAAATAGAAATGGGGTTTTAATATTTCTGTGAATTTTTGACTTCATTCTTGGTACTTTCAAAATTCTTTAATTTTGTAATTCAATTAAATATTATAAATGAGAGAAAAAGGAAATAAGAAACGAAATGAAGACGAAAATTCACAGAAATATTAAAATTCCTTTGTCATTTTGGAAAAATAATGAAGTTTCTAAATTTCTTGACGTATTGAAAATTAATTGGAAACAATGAATTCTATCAATTAAATACCAATTTAATTGACGATTCAACTGTTGCTTTATTTGAAGAGAATTATTTGCAATATCTTTGTAAAAGTTTTAGTAAACCACAAAAAAAAAACATCGAGGAAAAGCCGATTTTAAATTCAAATCACCATGAATCAACCCTCGATCGTGAAATTCTACCAAAAAAATAAAACGTTATGCAACCCGGAGATTACAAAGGAGAAGCAAGTTGCCTACCTCTCAAATTGTCAGTCAGAACTTCATAATTTTATTGCTATTTTTTTTTAATATCACGGTTTCTTTGTCAAATTTTTCGCTCAAATTGTTTGAATTCAATCTTCGAAAGCAATTTATTTGAGAAAAAAAAATTGTTAGACAAAACTGTATTTGTTTCTTTGGTTTTTTTGGTGTTTTGCTAAATTATTTATGCAATTTGACCAAATCTTTTGCGGAGAAATTTTAAATCTTGTTATGTCATTATATTTTTCTTATATTTTATTTACTAATTTTACTTTCCATTGGAGGTAGACGTTTTTTTTCTTTAAAACTTGGTGTTGACAATTAGAATTTGAAAATCAGATCTTATGATAAAATAAATTAGATTCATTTTTACACTAAATATCAAATTTCGGTTTTACTTTTGAGATGTTCGGGAGTTGTTTCTAGACGCGACTTTGGTTTTAAAAAAATTACAAAGCATCTTGTTTAGGTGATTTTGTGTGCGAATCGGCCGCGATCGATGGTGGTGGGGGGGGGGGGGGGATTGGCAACCTAATTCCGAGGAGGCCTTCTTTTTTTAGCACTCGCTCGTGCGTTTTGTTGGCGCCGCCGAGAGAGACAACAAAACTCCACTTTCACCGGCCATTGACTTTTATTCCCGAGCGGCCACCTGGGGACTCGTAAGATTTTGCAGCCCTTTCCATTTTCCTGCTCTCGATGCGTAAAAACTTGATGAACAAATTCTCAAAGACTTCAAAACGAGCTTCCAACTGGGCAGGCTAAACGTCCGTCAGCACCAAACTGATCATCAAAGATTCAAGCAACGAAAATATCTTTTTTCTACTTAAAGTTTAGATTTTATTCGAATCGTCACTTTTCCAAGTCAGCAGAATTACTTGTTTTTATACTTCATTGGGCTTCAACATTTTGCACATTTTACAAAATAACGTGATGATTTTAGTTCAAAAGTTTGGAACCTTTAAAAAAGTGTTTTATATTTATTTTGATTAATTTTCAATTTGTTTTGAAGTTAATGGATTAATTTTGAAAAATTACTTTTGTCATTTTCAATATTTCCAACGCCACAATAGACTGAAAAAAGATTTATATTTTTTTTTATAATGAAATAATAAGAAATATTTTCTGCCAAGGAAGAATTGTTTCAAAATTGATTCCACCTGAAGGAATTTCCTCAATTTACTTATTTTCTTTGAAAAAAGGAGCGGATTGCAAGCAAGGAATAATTGATGCACAACGTGAACGTCAGCGGAGAAGAGAAATCAATGAAAACCATCAATCGGTTTCCGTTGGAAAACAGCAAATTGATGCCACTTTGCTTGATGAACTGCAAACGAGAACCGCTAATTACCTGTTTTCCTCGCAGCGAATATTTGCATTTTGACGAGAAAAGATGGAAAACAACAAGACAAGATTGACATGTTTTTCTGCAACAAGGAGACGCGCCAGGAATTCAAAATGAGAGCGCGCGACTTATCGGCTCGGACCCTCTTTTTACAAATTCTCAACCGACCGCTTTTGTTAAAATATTGATCCGTTCGTCACAAATGCTGCACGATTACATACAAAACATCTTCCTTTTCAAAAAAGACTCAACAAAAATGTTTAGGTTTTCTATTAAATTCTTTGATATTAAATTTCATTCAAAATAAGAGGTGGGATTTTGCAAGGGTAGAAAATCTATATAAATGAAGTTAACTTTAAAAGTTTGAGAATTATTTTCTGTGATAAAGCAAATACGAATGTTCTCATTTCTTGCAGGTTCTCATGAATTTCTCTTTCTCTCGTCTCGGTTTTGTTTTGGACAAACAATCACAGGTTGTTGGACGCGATCCAGGCAACGCAGGTCGGCGGAAACAAAGGGGCGGAATTTCCTTGGCATCCCCCCACCCTCCCACCCCCGGTGCATGCATGTCAAGAGGAAGAAGTCAAGAGGACCAATGTTTTGAAACGAATTTGCACATCAGTAGAAAAAACAAAGAAAAGAGATTGATTTAAAATTTCATTGTCGGATTTTGTTCAGAATTTTTCTTAAACAACAATTTAAATCGTTTAAAAAGAAGTGAAATTTTCATTGTAAAGGAAAAAACTAACAGACGCTCCTTTTAATTTTCAATTTTTACTACAAAGTTGTATTAAAACCACTAAAACGAAAAAAAATTAACCAGATCTGTTTTTTTTCAGGATACATTTGATTTCCCGGCCGGCCGAAACTCTCTCTTACTTTAAATGCAAATTCGGCTATCTTGGTCTTGTTGCATTTGCTCTCGAGCGGATTCACAAACGCGCCGTTTTTGTCACAAAAGCCAGGCCTGCCTGCCCTACCTGGCTGGCCCCATCGCCCCCGACAAAGGCCGCGCGGTGCCGAGAGTTGCACTCTTAATACGATTGGACTTTTGGCAAATCTCCCCCCCCTCTCCTCACCCCCCCCTCAGCCCCGAACAATAATTTATCCAGACTCTTTCCATCAACAAAGGCCGCGTCTATCTGCGCTCTTGCCTGCCTCCCATTCAACCCGAGTTTTTCAATAATACAAAAAATATAAACATGAATGGCTTTTTGTTGAAAAGACACAAAATTTTCAATTTATCAGAAGAATTTAGTTTCTTTAAAATTAACAAATTTCTAATATTTTTCAATTAATTTATAAATTTCGCTTCAAATTTTGCACTGTTATTTCTGAAAATCGCTAATTTTACGTTTGGACCGATTTTACTCCTCACACGAATAAAAATAAAAGTTTTCATTTTTAATTCTATAAGAGAATTGAAATTCACAATACTTGGATAAAAAAATTGACACCGCCTTCTGAGCTGCTCGGAATTTGAACCTCGGCGCAGGATTTATCTATAAAAATAATATTCATATTTTGGCTTGAAAAGACGGGTTTCTATTTTATCAACGATTTTCCCCATTCATATACGAAACAAAATATTTGTCCATTTTCCGAATGCCACAAAAAATACAACAACTACCATGCGCACGAATTTGAAGTAAAAACACTCGGAATTTATTCTTTCGTCGGTTCTATTTTTTCAGAATGATTTTTATGTGACCCTGCAGCAGTGGCGAATTCAAATAAAACATATATTTTGACAGCGAGCGAAAGTTTGCAAGGCCGCGGGGCTGAAACTTGGTAAATTGCGTTGAAATTCGTTGCTGAGTAAAAAAGCTTCTTCTATTTTCATTGGACAGACACACAGAGAGGATCGAGTAAAATTAAGTACAAATTAATCTTGAAAAAACAATCGCTACTTCAACAGAGACGAACAGACTTTTCAGCACCATAACTAAAAACTGCAGAACTCGTCTTGTCTCGGGAGGGAAATTCAAAGTTCTTGACTCACCTGCGAAGTCGCTGATGTGGCCGAACGCGAATTTGTCCGTCAGCGGCCGAAAATTCGGCTTATTTTCGACTCGCACTTGGTCTCTGATAAACAAACACACAACGTTGTAAACATAATCGCAGCCAATACTATGTATTCATAATTAGAGATTAGAGGGGAGGGTAGGGGAGGGGGCGTGTTTGATTGTTTATTCTTGGTGGATGTGGAAAATTATAAAATAACCCGGCAAGGTTGGAAGGAAAAGTGAACATTGTGAACAACATTGTCAACATTAATTATTAATTTCCTCTTCGATCGGAAGTTTCAGCCTTTCTAAAATTTAATTTTAAACAAAGTTTGATGTTTTTGGATTTTGGATCAACAATTAATTAAATGAATTGAATAGAAACAAGCAATTGTGAGCTGCTGCTGTTCAGGGATTATTTTATTTACGTGCAAAATTTATTCAATTTAATTAGTTTATCAATGCAAGTGTAAAAAAGAAACGCTAGAGCTAGATTGATACAGAGACTGGATTCTTATTTTTAATTATTGCATTATTAGCTTCTGAGCCGTGTAAGAAGATTTGTCCAGAGTTAAATTAAATAAATAAATAAAGTTTCAGACCAAATCGTGAAGCACTGAGCATGCGCCGCACGCTCGTGACGTCACGAACACGATGACTTTCGAAGCCGCGCGGCTATGTTTGTTTTTGTTGAGCCGCGATCGACACGTGTTTGACGCTTTGCGGCCAGACCAGGTGGCCGCCGGCCGCCGGCAAACGACTTTTTGGGTGGCCAAGGAGTCCGAGCGTGCCGTCGGCGGCCGCAACAACGCCGCCGTTCCAAATTGCGGCCTGGTGTTGCCTCTTGAGGCGGTGCTTGTGCAAATTTGCATTGCACAACCAACACAAAGGTGAGTGCATTTGCATAAATAAATTTTGTTGGCAGAAACTGTCGCGAATCTCGGGCCCCAGCGTTTAAAATTTGGAAAATTGACTTAATGAATGTTCTTTCTAGGTCGAGGTGCCGCCTAATGGCTCATCTGAAGGCGCTCGTCGCCTCATTGAGAACTGCTGCTCTCGGAGTGAGTTCGAAGAAGGTTTGTGGGGCAAATCCTACACTTGGAAAACCCTTGAAGGCCTGGAGTGGAACAACTCTTGGTTTTTATTATTACAAATAGATGTTCGTGTAACATTCAAATCGAACTTTATTTAATTTTCACAGTTGAACGCACGAGGATGAGAAATAAAACTTTCGGAGACTTGAAAGTGGCCTTTCTGGTCATCGTTGACTGTCGCTCCATGAAATCATCTGACATTCTTTAAACGTGCGTTGTGTTTCGTCGGAACGAAGATTAAAATTCAAATTTGGCCCCGAATCAGCCGAATTGCCGACCAATATGGCAGCAAAGGACTTTGGCCAAGAGACTGCAGGTGGGTCTAAAAGTGAAAACTCGATCTCTCATTTTCACTTCTGCAAGTGAAGTCTGCAATTAATTATTGATGAGTGCAAGGCCGATTCAATTTAATATGGATTGGGGAGGAAAACATGCTTTTTTTAACGAATTCAAATTAATCTCGTTATATGAAACTCATGAAAAAGAAACGTGAGCTCTGCAGCAACACGTGCACGTTTCGCTTCTCTCTGGCTCGAGTTTGGCGGCGACAAAAGCAGATTTTGCACGTCGCGGTGCAGCTGACCTGTTTTTTCGTTGCACCCTTTGTAGCTGAAACGAGTGCTGCGACAACTCTTTACTGTCTTCAGGCAGAAATATCGTATTTTAATTGCGCAATTCTGCTTAAATATTCAATCTGACGTAAAAATTGATAATCATTTGAGGTTAATTCTAATTTATTTAATCAATTAAATCCATTTTGTTTTCTAATCCTGCGAAAACATTAATTTTTTCAAATGGGATTGAATTAAAAATGAAAAATAATTGAATTCCGCTTTGGGGTTTAGTGAAAAAATTTATCAAAAAATAATATTAAAAAAACACGGCAACCTGTGAGGGTTTTCTGCGATGAAAATGTGGGAGGGGAGACAAACTCTTGGGATCTTCAACTTTTGATACAATTTCTTATCAATATATTGATGAAATTAAAATACAATTAGGTTTTTATTTTTGTTTTCAAACGAGAAATATGAAGATACTTTTGAATAAGTGATTGTATCTTTGGAAATATGTATGTTTTGCAGAATTGAGTTGCATGAATTGTGGCAAAGCCGCAATTGGAAAAAGCAGCCGGAAAACAATTTGCTCGGCGCGATCAAAGGTTTTCTCTTTGAGGCGCGGCTTGTTTGCGACAACGACGAACAAAACGATCGGAAAAGCAACAAAACGTGCTTTCACGCAACAAAAGCATCTGCCGACAAGCAAAAACAAAACTCAATCGAATTTGAAAGACCCACTTTTGAAATCAATTTTGAAAATTTTGAAATAACTAATTTTGTTTTTTTTGTCATTTATTATGATATAAAAAAAGGTAATACATTTATTTAAAGATAGGAAATTGCTGGGCTTGAAAGTTTTCATAAATTTTTGTTAAAAACTTTGAAATTTTCCATCTCTTCAAAATTTTCCACTCGTAGAAATAAGAAAAGGTCAAGTGACAATTCGTGGGTTTTACTGCGGTGAGGAATATGCAAATTGGGCGCCATATTTCTCGAACGCATGGAAATACAAATGTGCCGCGAATAATAATCATAAGCTTTTTACGATTGTGCAGCGAACATTTTTATGGCGCGCCGTAAAATATGGAGAGAGAGAATTACAAAATCGTGAGAGAGTAATTATGGTTGTGACGAGGATAATTGCGGGCCACGCTCGTAAAATGCAGGCAAACTTTGATTTCTCCCGAGAAATTGAAATCGTAAATCGGACGAAACACAATAAAATTTTGTTGCACTGCTAAGGTGAATTTTTATCGCCAATATGCGCAGCGGCCGCTCGTAAACTCGTCAGCACCGATCCCGCAAAACTTCTGCCCAATCTCCGAGTTTCGCTTCACTTTCAAAATATCTCTGACGCCAAACGTGGAACATTTTTATCCCTAGCTTTTTGGAAATAATTAAAATCAACGGCATTTTTCCATTTCGAAATTTTTCAATTACGTTTTGTTAATAGTAATTTTAAAAATATCGATTGAAACCCTAAAAATGTCCAGTTTAAAAATTTGAAATTTAGGCTTTTCTCATTATATTTGAGTTTAATTGAGTATAGGATTAACTAAAACTGAACTGAAATAGTATCCTTGCATTTGACAATTATAATTCACTGATTTCTGACTGCGCAGGTAGTTGTCATTGCAACTCCATATTTTCTCCAAACCATTGCAGCAAACTGTACTTGGAATTATACAAGTCTCTGGCAAATCCAAACATCTGAAAGAAAATAATATTCTTTTGTCTATTCCGCGGATTGAATAACACCGAGGCGTCTCAACTCGCACAGACAGAGAGACGAGTTTCCGTTTCCACTTTTGTATTTTTGTTTTTGGCATCAGAGAGTGTGGTCTGATCTGGAATATCTGCATAATGCATGCGAGAGAGAGAGCACCAGGTCTGTGGGGTTGGATGCCACAGAGGGCGAACAAATATAGCACACGTGTGTGAGTGAGTGGGGGGTGGGGTGGGGGGTATTGTTTGAATTCCCACAAGGCCGGTGTTGCATTACACGAAAGCCCGTGACTTATTTGAGGCGGAACTTGGAGCGGCCGCGTGGATCTATTTATTAATCAAGTCTGCGCAAATCAATACTCAAGTTGCGAGATGCATATTTCATGTAAACCTCCTCAAAGCTCAAAACTTCTCACTTAACTAGTTTTGCTCTAAAATGGCAAAAGGGATTCAATTAATCTCCCTTTTTTAAATTAACTCGGTGGTTTTTGGTTAAAGACCGGAATTAATAACAAAATTATAAATTTCAGGAACATTCTAATTAAAATTCCAAATCATCTATCAATGCGGTGAAAACCAAAATTAATAAAATTGATGATGTTATTATAAAAATTTAATTGTATTCATGTTTGAACTTTACAATTATAATTTTTTACCGATTTTTACTCTTTTAGTGTTGTCAGAAAATCTGGGATCCATAAAAATTTGCATAATTTTATGGCTCGGGGTAAATCAGTTAATTAATTTAACAAATTTGCCGTTGGCACAAACTGTGCATAATTTTGTCAATATGGTTTCGCAACGCGTGTAGAAAGTCAGGTTTTGAACAGAATTGCCGGTTTAAATTAATGAAGAGAACAGCGAGTGAAACACGCACGTATGCATTGAATGGCGCTCGCTGTGGACTAAAAGTATGACTGGCAAAAAAAGCACGTTTCGCACAGTTTCCATCCGCGTGTATAGAATAAAAGCGCGTGGCACACAATGGACGGGGAAGGGAGGGGAGGGCGTTTCAATTAGCGCGCTGCGAAAAATAAGCGCTCGGACATAAATCGGGCGTTCGAGTGGCGAGATGCAAATTTGTAGCGCGCGACACAAAACAAGCCATCTATCACTTAGCCACGGCCGACCGTGAAAATGGCTTTGTCCTTTGCCCCCTGCACCCCTCGCCAACATGGCGCCCGCATCCGCCCTGCGCCGCGCTCACACCAATGGTGACACCATCAATTCAATTCGCGCTTGCCGAACAAATATGTTTCAACACAGCATAAGACAACTTTCGTGGATCAAGGCAGAAACAACGGTTTTGGTCACCAATCGATTCGGCGTGACCTGACCTTTCCAGTGATGTGTCACATTTGATAATGTTAAAGCCATTATTTAAAATGGTGGTGGGGGAACAGGTCGAACCAATCAGATCGCTCGATTCTTACAAATCTCACAGTGACCTTGACCTATTTGCCATGACTAGATTCGGCGTGACCTGACACCTTTCCATCGACGTGTCACACACTTCACATGCTAAAGCCAATTTGAATTAAGTACTGGGGGAAATATTTGGACTTAATTCTTGTTGTTTATTTCAATTAAAAACCGCGTTGACCTTGACTTTTCTGGTATTCGATCGATTCCTCATGATCTGACCTTTCTTAAGATGTTTCACACTTAATAAGAAAAAGTCAATTTGAATATTGTGGTGGGGGAAACAATCGGACGAATCAGATCAATCGATTCAAACAATTGCTGTTTTTAAATATCGCGGTTTCCTTGACCTTTTCGGACACCATTCCTCGTAATCTGAGCTGTCCGCAGTTGCAAAGGTACCATCTGTGATAATTTTAATTTAAGCAAAACTAGAGAAGAAAATCGATTAGTAAGATGATAATTTTTCTCAGTCACAAACTTGAAATTTCGCCTTAATAATTTTCATGTGGTTTGAAAACTATGAAGGGGTATGGACATTAGAAGCTTGATTGGTCGAGACGGCATTTTTTGGTTTCAGCACCCCAGCCCGCCCAGGGTGTTGAAACCGAAAAATGGCGTCTCGACCAATATCCAGCTTCTGATGACGAGTCAAAAAAGCGTAGGTCGGAGCGTAAACACATTGATGCGTTTGCCTCAAAATTCAAAATGCTTTGGGCCGCGGAAGAATACCAATTGGCGGGTTTGTTTTCCAAAGACACACAAATAGACACGTGTTTGTTTCAATTATTGGAATATCAACACAGGAGGCAATGTTGTTCCAGACCCAATTAATTACCCAATATAATAATAATGCTAGAGAGACTAGGTGCGGGCGAGTTGTTGTGGCAAATAATTGAGAGAGAGAGCAGCGGCGGCGGCGGCAATTGGATTATCCGCTGTGCAGGGCGGACGCGCCAATTGCGGCCACTTTGCTCTTGCATTTATTAGGCCAATTAAAATTTCAGCAACTTGCAAGCATGAATATTAATTTCTCGCTCACTTCAGTTCATATTCGTCTCTATGAAAGAAGAAATATCGCACAAAGATAAGAAAAAAAAAACAATTTTTTCCTTCAAAAACTGAAAGGTATAAATTGAAAGTGTTACATGAAAAACTTAAATTTATTATCTTATTATTATTTATTGGAAAGTCTTATTCTCTGGATTACATGATTAATTTCTTGAGACAATAAGACAAAAAAAAAAAATATTTGAATTCGCCGAAAACGATTGATAAGAAATTATCAAGTCTGTCTTTTACAATTTTTACAAATTTTGGCCAAATAAAATCTATTTTTATGATAAAAATTTTGAATTAAATTTTGGCCGGGGAGAAATAAAGTTTGTCTTTTGTGGGAAACGCAGGCATAGATGAGAGTGCTAATTGAAAATTCCTGCTCTCGGCGCCGCATTGATTTGCATTTTCTGGCTTTTGAAATGCACGCAGGCTGTAAACTTCGCTTGGCCGCACATTTCAAATATTCAATTTAATGCAAAGATTGTCACCATGGATACGCCAAGCGTTATGAAATTCTTGCTGCGCGAAATCTCACTCGACAATCAGGCTAGTTTCCTATTCATGCACGATACGTACCATTTGTTTTTTGTGTCATCTCTCTATTTGCATTCAAGAACTGCACTTTGAACACAATTCGTTGCGAAATTGCAATTCGTGCCTTGCAAGTGCAGGAAGCAAACTTGGCAGATAATTCACACATCGATTGCTAAAAATATGGAAAATAAATGACATTCAAAGTGAAAGGGACATTTTAACATTTATTTTTTTAATTTTCTTAAAATGATATTATTTACAAAAAACAATCAAATTGATTGTTACCAAAACAATGAACTTGTTGATAAATTGTTAATTATTGAGAGTGAAAAATTGAATTATTGGACAAAACTAATGATTTTGCTAAAACTTCCGAATTTAGAAGACTGAGTCCGCCACCGTGAGCCTCAATTTTGTTATTTTATACAAATTTAACTGTAAAAAATGAATAAATTACGCAGCTTTGAAATCAAAATAAGATTAAAAATCAGCATTCATAAAAAATTGTGAAAGTGCATAATTTTGTGAAACTACATTCTCTTTTATTTTGAACAGAAAATTAAGAATTCAGAAACTGTGAATTGCACTTCTTGTCGTTTGCAGAAATTGCGGTGGCTTTGCCGAAAGAGCGTGCGCGAGTGGAGAGGGTTCGGGGGTGGGGGCGACTGGAGGCGGCGGCGCTCAGTCCTTGGGCTGCCTCCGAACCCACCGCGTCTCTCTGCAGTTTTTCCCTCTCGCGCGATCACTCTGCCCCGACGTCGTCGTAAATCAACCTCTTCAACCACCGGTAGGTCCACAGTACACAAATTATATCAACCCCATAAAAATAAAAACACATTCGCGGGTTCTCAATTCGAAATTAATCGTCTTAATTTGGAAAAATGACAACATGTGGAAAGTTGTTTTCAAAAATTTCAAAAAAAGAAACTGATAAAATTGAAATTGCAATGGCACTTTCTGGAAGTTATGTTCAAACTTCGGCTTTATCAAAATGATTTTAAAATTTTATTATTGATTTGATAACAATTTCAAACCCAGGAACGAAAAATTCCGCAAATAGATTGAGCGGATTTTCACTCAAATGAATTAAAAAGGGAAATTCAATGGAAATATCGAAATTAATTATCAATATTTGAACAAGATTCATAACAAAAATAAAGAAACAAAATCCGTAAATTAAACTTTACCCACAATTTAAAAAAAAAATTTGATTCAAAATTTGCTGAAACGAAAAGTGTTTGAAATTCTCGAGTTTTTCCCTTTCCTAGCTGAAATATCGTGGCAAATTTCGACTCGGAAAAAGGCAAAGATGAATTTCTGAGTGCTCGAGCAATTTCTGCGTTTAGTTTTTGGCCTTGTTCATCTTGAGACGCTTTTTTATGTATGAAAGGGCCGTGTTGAGATGGCGAGCGAGCGATAAATACTTTGAAAGCCACTCCATTAGCTGGGCGGAATAGCCGGTGGCCTGCGAGGGCCGACCTAGCCCTGCTTACCATGAAGCAATCTCGGCGCAAAGAAAAGCGATGCATATTTCACCGCGCGCGCTAAAAACCACTTCACATTCCTCCACCGCTCCACAAAAGAAACGTTTAGCCGAGACCACTTTCTTATGCCAAGCGTTAACATTTTCACGCCTCTTTCAACTCTTGAGAACAAGTTTTTCCTTTTCCTCGCCCCGAATCAAAATTGAAATCAATTTAATATTCTAAGTTATTCACGTATTCAATTAAGTATTAAATATCGACAAATTTTCGGAATAAAATCAATTTTTTTTTTTTAAATTTTAACTAAATATATCGAATCATTTGCAGAATTTTCAATTGTAACATTTTATATATTTCTACAATTATCTGTAAGAAACTTAGCTAAATTTTTGTAAGAAAAACGTATTGAACTTCACAATCAGTACCTTCATCAATTGAAGATGTGAAAACATATTCTTCGCTAGAATTTACTTTGTCTACAAATAATCAAAACATACAAATTTTCTTGCTTTTTATGAAAAATAACAACAACAGCCGACCCGATGAATTCTGATTTTAATTTATATATTTATTGTGGTTTATTCTGCTCAAGTCATACATGAAAAAAAATTTCCTGTAGATTTTGGCATTGGTTTTTAAATTCGAGTTCTAAGTAGAAATTGGATTCATTGAGAGAACTGAATTTTTAAAATCTAACATTGTCCTTTTGGGAATTTTCTCAAATAAGTTTGTTCTTAAAATTGGGCTGACACCAAAATTGATAAAAATTTCATCAAATTACTTTCAAATAACCCCGATTAAGGTGGAAAAATAAAATCAATAGGTCCGTTGACATAATAATTAATGTTTTTCTTAAACAATCAACAACTCACAAAACTCATCAAGGTAAAGCTGACTATTCAAATCACCTTTAAAAATTTACTTTGATCAATCGGGAAAAGGTTGACAAGTTTTAATATCAGTCGAAATATTAAACAAACAAAATTACTTTTCAGTTATATTGGAACTTTTCTATTCGCAGAATCTCTCATTTAAATGTTTGTTTTTATTGTTTAACTAGCGAAGTCCCGTAAATTTCTGTGAGAAACATCATACATTTTTGTAAGCAATGAAGATTGAAATTTACATAAACAAGTCTTCTTTCATAATCATCAATTAAAAATATTAAAAAGTATTCTTAATTTTAATTTACTTATTAATAAAATTTGATAAAAACAGACCAACAATTCTCCTTGCTTCTTTTGGAGGAATAAAAATGGTTTCCTTTTTCATGAATAAAAAAAAACTTTTGCTGAACGATCATTTCTGAAATTATGAAACAATTTACAAAATGATTTTGGTATGAAATGAAATCTTTGAAAGAAAAGAAGAAGAAAATGGACCATTTCGGCAAAATTATTTTAAGGAACGAAGTTTCCCCTTTTTTATGCGACCCACTTTTTAGGATTTTGTCTCTTTTTTTAAATTAAAAAGGGAGTTTTGGTTGGGGTCGCAGGATTTGCGCACAGGCACAATTTTCACCTTGGCATGATTTTTTTTTGGTGTGGATTAAAGCCAGGGTTTTGTTGCTCTCTGCGCCGTCGTTTTTAATCGTCAAGCAGATGCTGGCCGGCGACTGATAATACCTGCGCCATAATAACATAAGAGGGTTTATTTTCCTTTGTCGGGCCTCGCGGGACTCGCCCCCCCCCCCCACCCCACCCCACCCCTCTCTGTAGCTCGCTCTCGGGTTTGCATTTTTTAAAACAAAGTCGACCCTGCCTGCTGCACAGCCAACAACAAACAAACAAACAAACGTACCGACGGCGAACCAACAAACGCGGAGCAAAAGTGGCCAAATTTATGTACACGCACCCCCCACCCCCCACTTCACCCCCCGCCAACCCCTAATTCTCTGGGGCGAGGGCAAATTAAGATCCGAGACTGTGTTTGTCTTCAATTTCATTCTGCCACTTTTCCCACCTGAAAACATCCAGTCGAAAATTCTAATTTGAAATTTGGAATGAGAGAAAAATGCAACATTGAAAATTTGAAATATTAAATTCCTGCGTTCTTTTCCAATAATGGAAGAACGAAAGTGACGAAACAGAATTTCAAAATACTTGTCTTTACCAATGCTCAAATTCAATATCTCAATCTGCATTTATTGGTTTTTGGATATTTTGAGAATAATTTTATTCATTTTTCTTGTTTTTTGAAGCAGAATAATAAAGCAAAAGATCGAATTTGAGAACAATCAAAATTACATTAAAAAAAGAAATATGAATTTAAAATTTAAGGTTGAAAAGAAAAACATTTTTATGGAATGTGATTTCTGAGCCGACTTCATTCTGTTTTTTAATATGAAAACAGTGAAGTTAATTTAGAAACGTGAAAATATTTTCGCGAAGCAAATTCCGGTTCGTGAATTTGCAGCGCGAGTGAAAAATGGAGTCTTTGAAGTGAGAGAGCAAATTGCCGTGTGCGTTCAAAAGGAGCCAAAAATGCTTTCAAGAAACTTCTTTCTTCCTTTCTCTTCTCTCCTGTGCCGCTGTGCATAATTTAACGCCAGCTCTGCATGTACAAAAATTAATGCGCTGCTCTCTCGGCCAAGTTTACTCGGGTCGGCGCGCCATTCACGAAATCTGAATCAGCAAAAATAGAACAGGCACTTGCTTGATTTCTACGAACAAATATCGTGATAATTCATTTTTCGGTTCTTCAAATACCAAATTAATGAAAATTCTTATTACATCATTTCCAATATGGCCGCCGGAGATAAAAAGAGTTTTCTAAAAATTGGTTGCAAATTAATTTGGGGCAAAGATTTTTTTTTATTGTCTCAGCGGGACGTTGCAGCTGATGACCCAAGGGCTCTTTTCCTAATGGTGGCCAAGTTTCTAGGTCAAAGGTTATGGACCCTGGAAAAGGTCAATATATTAAGATTTGAGTCCCTTGAAAATAGGCAACCTGACTAGAGATCCGAGATAGCCAAAAGATGCGCCGTGTCATTTTGCAGCAGAGAACAAATTTTCAAAAGTTTTGAACAAGCCATTCTGAAAAAAGTTCTTTATTTTATAAAATGCTTTCAAGAAACTGAAAATTGTCAGTTAAATACTAGAAAATGAAGATTTTGCAGTAATAATTTCAGCAAATTTTATTGCATTCAAAATTGAAGAATTTCATCTAAATTAATTTGGAGAATTTCTTTTACCAGATTTTGGCAAAATCCGAGAGTGGGATTTGTTTTGGCTTGGCTCGTTTGTCAAAATCGCGGTCGATGGTTCGCAGTTCATGTGATAATGAGACGCGCTGCACAAGTTTCGCAACAACGGATAAATCCTCCCCAAATTGATATACAACCCCTGACGAAACCCCCTCCGCGCGCCACCATCACACATTTCTCATCGTTTGCGACGACTTTTCTCCCTCTCGTGTTCCATTCGGAATCCCTTTTTTCGGACCGCGCTTTTTATGAGCCCATCCATTCTTTTTGTCAAAATTGGATTCGGCTGCCAATTAATTCTACATGGCCGCCGCCGCCCTTTCCTTTGACTTGCAAATCGCATTGTGCAGGCCAATCAATTATTGTCGCCAAACTGGATTTTGTGAAACTCGATATCGCTGCAAATTCTGATCTTGTTTGCGGCAACAAAACCCCCACAAAAAGCGACATTTCCAAAAATAGAAACGAACATTTCAGTAAACTCTTCTGAATTGCAATACAAAAAATTCAGAAATATTGCACTTGTTTCGTGACAAATAATTTCAAACTTGGATTAATTTACTTTTATCAACTCTTTAGGCACAAATTACGCTTTGCGATTCAAATTTTAGCAAAGTTAATCGTTTAAAAATTAGGAGAATCGAAAACATTTCTTCTCTGGTCTTTTGCGATACATTTTTGGAACAATTCAGACAATTTTATATGGAAAATAATGTTATAATTAAAAACTGATAATCTTTATCGACCTTCATTGCATTTATTTTAAGTCAATTGAGATGAAACTTTTGTGATGTGACCCGAAGTGATTTGAATTCGTCTCGCAAGTTTGGTCGCCGCAATAAAGATAAATATCACTTGCCAAGGAGAGAGCGGACGCGGTGTGTGGGGGGGGGGGGGAAAGGTCAAAGGCGTGTGTCTCGAATGGCAAGTTCTAATTTGGTCGGCCCCGTCGCCGTCAATTCGCGGCGTCTCTGCTGAATTGAAATGAACGTGATTATTGCGCGCGCTGCAGCTTGTTTGTCGCCGCGAATGGAACTCGTCAATCTGGCAGAGCGTGTGTGTTTCCACCCTTGCAATTCTCACCCTTGACGTCACACACTTTTTTTTCTACATATAATTACAAGGAAACCCTCTGAGATGCAAACCAGCGAAAAGATCCTGCACTTATATTTCCTCCTTCAAATGCTCAAATGAAAATAATTATAAAAACCTTGCTTTGAAATCTCGTCATTTCTTTTTTGAATTTCTTATGATAAAGTTGACAGGGAAAGCTTGCTGGCCTAATGAATTTTATTGACTGGAGTTTCTTTCTCTCATTCCGTTTTTGAAGCTGCTGAATAGTCCAAGAAAGAATTCATGTCAGTATAAAATTTTCACCAACTATTGACAATTGAAGAACCTCATTTTTTAACCTTTCAGCATTACAACTTTTGACTCTTTGGGTTTTAAAAAAAAAATTCAATTCGAAAAGTGTGCACAATTAAATTTTCTACAAGTTTCGTCTGCTACATTTTTCTTTAAAATGGTTTCCAGAAGAGCTAGAGCCAAAAAACAATTAAAGTGACTCAAAAAATATTATCCTTTGTTCAAATGATTGAAAATATTTAAGCGCCAAAAATTGTCTAATGAAAGAAAACTTGGAGTTTTTCATAAAGCTTATTAAATTTCCTGTCAACTGGTGATAGTCTCATGTGTGTAAAAGAACTAGAAAAATTACTAAAAAAAAAAAATAAAATAAAAAAAATGCAGCACCTTTCAAAGATTCTTTTTTACCTGGACTGAAAGTTTTGAAGTGGTTTCTTCTTTTCATATAAAAAGCACCATTCTATCAAGTTAACTCTTCTGGGCATTCGATTCTCCGCCCAGAAAGGTGCAAAATTTCACTACATTTAAAACTACCAAAGAAACAAAATTTAACGATTCAACCTTTAGAATTTGCATCCCCGCGAAATGTGATTAAATAATGGAGGCGTGTGTGTGTTTCTTGGAGCTAAATTATGTATCGCGTCTTCCCGTGTGATTTGGCCGTTATCGCGTCGCACCCCCTAATTATAATAACTTGCTAGAGAGGGGGTGGCTCCGGCCGGCGTGTCTAATCCCCTTGAATTAACCCTGGCTCGGTGCGCGAGAGTCAATTTTGGCACGCTTCCTACCGAACCTCGCCTTATTAATATAATAGAGAGATAAAATTTGCGACGCTCAGCTTATCTGCAGCCTTATATTAAAGGGGCTGCAGCCCCCATCTGACCCTTTCCAGCAAAACTTGCAGCGAAACACGGATTAGATCAGAAAGGCCTTCCCACCTGGCCTCGCTTCGACTTTGCCCTGATAATCACACAAGCTCCACTTGCTTCGAATATAAGCAGAAGACCTTTTATTTCATTTAAGAGGAACATCAGCAATTTTTTTCTTTTTATTCCTGAATTAGAAAGAAGGCCAAACTCCATGATGAAGGACGAAATCACGATTGAAAAATTTGCACCTATATTTTTTTTTTTTAACCGGGTATCACGTTTTCGCGCCAAAAGCATTTTAATCTCGATGGAGGTTTTATACTTTATAGGTGAAATCTTTCCCATCTCTAGGCTTAAATTCGTTTGTTGGAAAAAGTTAAATCCTCCTTTTTGTAGTGCATTCGGTCTTCATGTTCAAATTAAGGAATAATTTACCATCATCCGTCTTTAAAAAAGCGTATTTTGAAGAATATAAAATTTACCTTGGGAGTTTTTGTTTTGTGGGTCAAGTGAGGGATGATCGAGCGCCCTTGATGGGCAATGATAATACTTTTGCTTCCAACTTTCTTTTTCTCTAAACGTGCGCGCGCGAGAGAGGTGAAAAGTTTTTCCGTGTCGTCGCTTTCTCGTCGCCATTATTTCGGGATCATCCCTTTCTTTCTGCTGCTGCTGCGAGGGACACGTGATTCGAAATTCCGCCACAGTCCTGCGCGCTCACGCAACCATTAAAAGCGGAAACGGATTTAATCGGTCTCTTGCCTGCGCTTTCATCAAATACACTTTTGCCAGACTTTTGGGCCCGCTTCCTTTGATTTCTTTTCTGGCCACTTTTCCCAAAACTTTTACAAAGGAAAAGTGGGTTTTATGTATTGCCTGTGCGAGTCGGAAATTCGTTTTTTCACCTGCGCGCCAAATACACAAAAAACTGAAGACGAGCAGATTTTATTGTTTTAACTGTTGAAATTAAAATAGGCTGACAATTAGCCAATTATTAAGAAGACTTTTATTTATAAATTTGAAAAAATGATGTTACCAAATGATGCAATAATTACAATATAATTTATCTTCTTAATTTCACATAAAAATCCTTATAGTGCAGTCAATGTAGATCAAAAAGAGGGCCGAAATCAAAATTTTTTCGAGTCAAAGTACAATTAATTAATGAGAAGCTAACAAAAAATAATTTCCCCCGGTGAACCCAAAATTTATGATTTGAATTTTTCGGAAATGATAATTTCTCAATCAACTAAAAACGGCCATAACTTTGGTTCTAATTAACTTATTGTTAGTCGCCACTTTTCTTGATGTTTTTGGAACGAGAAAAATATGGCCTAGAGATAGGAATGGTGAGAAATCGTTCAGATTTCCTTTCGCTAGAGAAACATTTCGTTTTTAAGTTTTACTAAAATGGATTCTCCGCTCAAGACAATTGTTTTACAAGCTAATATTTCAAAAAAAGGTTGTAGGAAATTTAATTTTGCACAGTTCCTTTTTAATCCAATAGGATAGGGAACGCACTAGAAAAGGAAGAATGATCGAAAATGTGATTTTCTTCGCATTTTTCTCAATGCTAACAATACAGGTCTAAAATTTAAATATTTGTTTTAGCTGAATGTGAAAATTCCAATTACCTTGACTGGGCCATCAACAACCCGACACATACAATACGAAAATGGGTTCAGCAACAACTTTAATAGAAACTAGTTGATATTTTGGAAATTCCTTGTTCAAAAAATATTCGAATTCGTGTCTGGATATGGAAATTCCGGGACCCCTGTTGCTTTTAACTCGTGTGCATCAAAGCCATAAAGCGCCGAAATTCCAAAGCCGCGCATTAAAGTAATGGAATGAGTTACGATTCGGACGCAGTAAACGTGAGAGAGCGAGGCTGTAAAAAGTAAAATCTTATATAGAGGCCGTAAAATTTCGTCACGCCAAACTTTTTAATCGCGGCGATAAAAGATCGAATTAATCCTGCGCGATTCGATTTCTCAAAGTTTGAAACAAAACAAGTAAGTTCGGTGCTAATTTATGCTCGACCCTCGTCAATTATTATTTAGTAGGGCAAGAGCAGGGCTTTGCGTGCAAATTTATCGCTGCGGCCATTTTTAGCCCAAACTTGCAGGAGCAATTGAGAGTTTTGTGTACAAAAGATGGAGTTAAATGCGAGGCTTCTCGGCCCGGGATGAGATTCCCGTGTAAGGCGAGCCCCGGGGGGGCTGTGCGAGGCCCAGACTTTGACGACAACACTCGTCCCTTGAGCGAGCGTGCGTGCGTGCGAGAGGGAAAAGTGCGTCTTCGTCTGCGTTACGGCCGCTCCTAATTACCTCGGAAACAAGCTCGGTCTCTCTGCAAACACACTCGTCGCCCCCGCCACAGTTGCTTGCGCCGGCCACGCAATTAACGACTTAATAAAGTGAAGAACCTCCCGCCGGCCAAGACCCTTCAACGCTCAAAACCAAAAGACACGCACTTTTCTTATATTTCCTCGCATTAAAAAGAAAATTGTGCGATTCGCAAAACTTCTCCCCACCTCATTATTATTTTTGTATTTCTTTTTTGGTTATTATTGTTGTTATCATTAATTAAAAGCCTGTTTCATAAAATAAATAAATATGCTTTAATCAAGCTTTGATTGGGAAAGATCAAACAAAAAGTTACAAAAGCTTTGAAAAACGCGGATTTTTAGATCATTATCAATTTCCTACCTCAGAGCGGATTCGAGTTTTGGTCAAAGTTAATAGACTGGCAAAGAGAAACACAAATTTCTGTGTTTCCAGTAAAAAAGAGATGGTGGTCCTGCGGTGGAAAAAACGTTCTTTTCGGAGCCGCAAAAAGTGAGATTTATTAATCGTGCTGGTCGCGTGGGCCGCAAAAGGCTGCAGATTACGCAGTTTTTTTTCTTCCTCCCTCTTGAAAATTCTCTCATTTGCCTTTGAAATTGAACGGCGGAATTAAGGCAGAAAAAATAAAGCCGCGGCCTAATTGCCGCGTGTACAAGTGCGGAGAGAAGGATTTCGCTTTGAATGGGAGGGGCAGCCGAGCGCGAAATTCGAGGGCGGCCAATCAATCACGCAAATCCTCTCCTTTCGCCAAACGAAAGCGGCGGAAAAAAAGAGAAAGATATCGGGAAATCGGCGAAAGACTCTCGAGCCGCACACACATGGCCGCTTTGATTTACTTTTGTACAAACGCCGGCATAAAGGGGCTGACGACCTTCAACCAAAAAGGCACGGCTTTCTTGGATTCGGGAAATGATTTAGGGAAAAATAAAAAAATATAAAGAATCTAAAGAGCGAAATTCTTTCATTTTTATTATGAACGAGGACAAAAATAAGAAGCCCCTTAAAAGCAGTTCCCTTTATTTTCCCGCCAAATCAATTGCGTGCTTGATTAAATAAAATTCACAAATTTGGAGCTTGGGGCAAAAGTTCAATTAAAATAAATCGTTATTATTATTATTACTATTTTTCATTAATAATTAAATTTTCTCATTAAATTTTTCATAAATTCAATTTTTGAAAATAATTTGTTTGAAAAGAAGAAATTTATTGAACTTGGCGGAATTTAAATTTTTTTTTTTTCATTTCAGATTTGAATGTAACTTTAGTCATTTTTTTAATCCTATCAATCAACTTTTGGCAAGAATCCCCTTGAAAAATCATCTAAAAGAATTAAAAGTGTCAAAATTAATTGGTGAAATCTATGAGTGATCGTTTTTTTTTTTCAAAATTTGAAGAAAAAAATAAAATTTTGCCTTTTACTGTACATTTGCCAATATAGTACTTTTTTATATTTTTTACTTTTTGGAAAATTTAAGGCAGGCTGACCTTGACTGTGGGTGGGAATTTTGGTGCCAATTCGCCTTTGGCCTGAGACGTGGCGTGAAAGGAACTGTTTTCGCTCGAGCCTGTCGCGCCGCCGAGACTCTGAATTCAAACTCATCCCTGATTATACCTCGCGTGTTTTTCCCCTTCTTGGGGCGAGAGTAAATCCGGCCAGTTTCTCACAAGCTGCTCGAATTATCACGCAACACTTCTCGCGATCGACCTTCTTCTTTCCTTCTTCTCAGCACATTTCGCCGAATCCACTCGAAAAATCGTCAGCACTTCTTTTGCCGCGGAAAATGCAAACGTTGGAATATTTCTTCATCGGACCAAAATTGTTCTTTGAATTCGAAAATGAGGTTGCGAGGGACAAGTGGTGTGTGTGTGTGTATTTTTTAAACAACGCCGAGATCAAAGAGGAAAATAATGAGAGGGGTGCGAGCGAGGGCAGATTAACGCTTATCCGCAGCGACAGCGCGACAAAGCCGAGTGACAAATGAGTATGCAACCCGCTCGACAACCCATCACCGGAGCTTTGTTTTTCAATTTGCACTTTCCATTCGCTTTTTTCCTTGAATTTTTTTCAAGAAACAAATTTTCTTCCCTATTTTGCCTTTTGAAGAAGTTTTTTTTATCGATTTTGGGCTGTGCTAGTTGAGTCGTGGAAATATTTAATTAATGAGAGGAGAGACAATGAATTGACAGGCGACACAATCAAAGTGATCATCAGGCGTGTCTCGCGGCAGCTTGGCCTGACTCTGCATTTGCTAATTTGATTAATTAATTCGGCGGCGGCGACACCAAAGGAACCGCCAGGCACGAAATCCATCGATCGCTGAGACACCAAAACTTGTCTCTTGTAAAACCAATTTGGAAAAATTAAAAATTCCATTTCTTTTGATTGTGAAAATTAAATTTTGCGTTACAAAGTGAGATATGTGTTGTGGAAAAACTCAAGTAAATTTAAGGAGAGCAATAATTTCTAATTTTTTTAAGAAGTTTTGTGAGAGTTTTGCATTATATATTTATAAAAGTTAATAATATAGCTGAACAAAATTTTTTTAATTTCCCAAAAATGATCTGGTAGTTGAAGTGACAAAAGGATCTTGGTGTGATATGCGCGAGGAATAACTTGTGAAACTTGAGAGGCCTACTTAAAGCATCGCGCTTAATTGAATAAAGCGCGTTTGCTGCAAGGATTAGAAGCGTGCGAGGGTGAAAACGCGCGCGAGCAACCAAATATTTGGCGATAGATTTTCCGCGGCGCTCATTTGCATGCCGATTTGAATTTCAGATTCGCGTCGCGCTTTCAATTGCAAATTCCAATGTGCTTCCAACTCGGCACCAACATTCTGTCTCTCCCTTTTTTTGCTCATTCGTCACTTTGTTCCAAATAACAAACTCAAATTTTAATACTCATAAATTACATTCATCCGATGAAAGAGTATAAATTTGCGCTCCTCAAAAAAAATGTTCAACAAATTATATTTTACCGAAACAAACTCCAAATTTGTGACGCTGATTGATTTGAACTGGATTCACTTTTGTGAATAAAATTTAATAAGTGGAAAAAGTGTTTCGGTGCGAGTTGAATGAAAAATTGGCATTTTGAAAGCAGCGATGCGTTTTAATTCGCTGGGGAATTTTTCGAGTGCCTCTCGAACATGTTGTAAAGTGGATTTGCGATTTTTGCAGCTCAGCGGATTAAAAACAAAGCCATGATTTTGTTCGCCGCGATTAATTACCGTGCTGGTATCGCCGCGTGCCAGCAAAAGTCTGTCTGCTGAACCGATAAGCGGATTCAATTGAGACAATTGTGCGTTTGCAATTTAGGTGCGCTTTTCTTCCTTCTAATTAACTCTGCAGCTCGAGTGGTTTCTTCAAGCCTCAACTTATTCATTCATTCGCGCCATCACAAATTTTTCTGTTTGTTCAGGAATTTACTTAATTAACCATAATTTTCTTCGATAAACTAAAGTTTAGTAAAAAACTTCCAGGGATTGAATTAAGCAAAACATTTATTTCAGAACTAATCAGCGAACTAGCTTTTTTCTCTATATTTTTTACATTTTTCTCTAGCAAATGAACCTCTATAAAAAAAATTAATGCATCACTGGTTAGGAAAGTTCTATTTCAGACCAATCAATTGAGGTCTGATGTGCTGTTTTGATCAATCCAGTCCCTGAAAGTGCGCATTGAGTTCAAGTTCCAGGCAGTTTCCCTTTCTGGATTAAAATGTTAGTAAAAAATTGACCCGCTTTTTTCCAAGCTTAGCAAATTCAGCCAGAGATAAACAGTTGAAATTTATTATAAAACATTTTTGTTAGTTTTATTAAAGCTTTGGTCATAATTCTGTTGCTAGTTGTTGATTAAGTGGTGAAAATTAATGAGCGATTTGGTTTGATTGCAGGAAATTCAGCATTCTGAAAACCGGCGGGTGAGTTTACTAATTTTACTCCTCCCGATTTCGGGTAAAGAAGGATGAATGGCCTTTGTGCTCGTCGGGGCAATCGATACTCAACCTGTCTGCCTCATTCTGATCTCAACTCGCTCTCTCGCTTGCTTCCTTGTTCGCTCGCTCGCTCGCGTTTTAATTAACCATAAGTGAGAGCAGATCGAGTTACTCTGCGCCAAATCTGCTGGCAGCCTTTAATAAATTACCCTAACTTCATCACGCCCGCCTTTGTTATTCGACACCGCGCTTCGACATTCCTCAAACCAAAACGCCGACACTTTTCTCTCGCATCCGAATCTCAAATCGCACCTAAAACAAAATGTATGTGAAGTAGATTGTTTGTTTTGTTCTCTTGAAATGAGATTAAAATTACGACCTGAGTTCTGAAATTTAATCATTAAATCAAGAGATATTGTCAAAATGAGAGGAAGAAACAACAAATTATGAAATTCCTAAACCAGTTAATAGCAGATTCAGTGCAGAAGGCGCCAATCAATTCGGCATGACCTGACCTTTCCAACGATGTGTCACAATTGATGTAAGAAAGCCAATTTGAATTTGGTGGTGGGGGAATCAATCAGACCAATCAGAAGTCTCGATTAAAATTATTACTGTTTTTAGACGAATACCACGGTGACCTTGAAATTTTGGTCACCAATCAATTCCCCTTGACATGAACTTTCCTACGAGGTGCCACACCTGTTATTTAAAATCAATTTGAATTTGGTGGTGGGGGAAATTGGCGGACCAATCAAAATCAAAGATTGCTATTTTTTAACAATCATCCCTTTAACCTTGACCTTTTAGGTCACCACATAACTTGTAATCTATTAATTTTTTTGTAAATTATGATTTTTAGAATTGATACCTCAAATCCTTTGCTGTAAGTTTCAGCCATAAAAAAACCGAATGAAAATTAACTTTATTTTTGTGTTTTCTACAGTTTTGAGTAAATTTTTATGTATAGAATGTGGAGGAAATTGGAAATGTACTAAAGCAAAATGGAGACGCGAATTCCGGAACGAGATGGATTGTGAAGTTGGTCTGGCCGATCGGAGCGGGTGATAAAACGGCGCGCGGGGCAATCGGAATAAAAGCCCTTTGGGTGCGCGCGACACATGGGCGCCGACGACACTTCAAAGAAAGGCTTAATCAAGCGTTGCATTTATCAATCCGGGCTCAAAAACTCGGCAAACAAAACACACACACGTGCAAATCGCAATGGCCGCCGTCGTGCTTAATTATGTCGCTGGCTGACGTGCAGGGCAGGGGTTAAAATTTGGTCCGGCCATTCAATTTGCTTTTTACGGCCGAGCGCCGCTTAATTAGCAACACCCCCAACTCCCCCCTTGAGCCTTTCCACTTTAAAACGACCGCTCCAATCGTTTCGTCTCAATTTTTCCATTCCCAACATGGACCAAATTTGTCAGTAAGAATTATTAAATTTTCAACTTGATCCTAAATTTATTCATATTTCATTAAAAAAAAGACACCAGTAATTAAAGTTATCAAAAGGCCATTCAAATTATAAAAAAAATGCAAAGTTTACCGATTTTTTAGTTAAATTATTGGTAAAAATTTCACGGCAATTTTGAAAGTTTTGATATAAATCTGTGTAAAAAGAAGTTGATTAAGAGGAAACAGAGTTTGATATTTGCTTTGGCTTGATTGATTCATTTTTATTTGGACGCGGTGAAGTGATCCGTGCTCATTGGGAGTGTATTTAAGAGGAGCCGCGCTTTGATCGGGCAGGCGTGTGTAATAAAGCTGATAAGCAGCCACCGGTGGGTCGAGAGCCCGGAATCGATCCACGAGGCACAACATTGCCGGCTTGACGTTTATTTGAAAGCTCCCCGGAGCAGCGGCCGAAAAAAGCAGTACATATTTAGATCAATATACAGAGAGCTTTGTTTGCCTCCTTCCTGCCCTGCACGCTCATATTTCACTCGACGTCTCGGCCGGCATTTGTCTCGCGGCAAACGATAAATAAAAGAGAGTCACAAATTAATGGTCTTTCGCCAAGTGGCCCAAAAAATGCTCAGAAAACACCACCAGTTGATAAACTGGCCTTGGACTTTCCTTTTTAAGAATTTTTCATTAATTTCGAATCCGAAAGTTTAAATTTTATAGTCAGGAGTCAATGTGAGGGTCAGGATGGGGGTTGTTTAGGTCACCACAATCAATTCCTCGTGACCTGACCTTTCCAAGGTGTCACACTTGATATGTATCATCAATTTAAATTTAGTGGTGGGGGAACCAATGGAACCAATCAGATCACTTGATTTGTCAAATTACTGCTTTTTAACTATTCTCGCAGAGTCTCAGTC
The DNA here is from genome assembly GCF_031216515.1 of Neocloeon triangulifer. Taxonomy (NCBI): domain Eukaryota; kingdom Metazoa; phylum Arthropoda; class Insecta; order Ephemeroptera; family Baetidae; genus Neocloeon; species Neocloeon triangulifer. Next base: position 1,047,683 of record NW_026775552.1, read on the forward strand.
ATTTGAATTCTGAAATTCAATTAGAATCTGGCGATCCAAAATTTATAAAAAAATATAATAATAATAATGAAAAATTGAGAATCACATTTTCCCGCTTCAAGCATTTATTGATTCAAAATTTCTGTCTTTTTAAATCAAATTTTGATCAATTTCATTTTGTTGGTGAAATTTATGAAGGATAAAGTGTGTGGTGTCGTTTATTAGACGAAAGTCGTTTGGAATCGGTTTTAAAAGATGGCCCATCTTGAAGACAAACTTTGTCGCTCGCCTAGGGCGACTTTGAATTTCTCTTTTGCGGAGAAATCGGCGGCAGAACAAAAGGGCACAATCCTGTCTTCTTTTGCAACTTTTTCTTCCTCTCCGCCGGTTACATTATTTCCATTTTTAGTTGGCAACTTTTGATGCCAGCGGCGTCCTCTTAATGTGCGCGCGCCCTAATGGAATTCGAGTTTTAAAAAGCAACCCTAATTAGACGCGCGCCCAATTTTTCTTAATTTCCACGTTTAACGCGCGGATCAGCAACTTTTGCGGCAAATTAGGTCGTCAGTTGTTCTGTTCATTCGCGTTGAGAAAGAGAACGAACGACCCCCGGTTTACATTTGCAACCGCTGCGGTCCGGCTTGTTTGAGTTCATTTGATGATGAAAGGGCCAATTTCGAGAGAGGGCGAAACGCGCCCCGGGCTGACAAACGCAGGGTCGCACGCAAAGTCCCTTCGGTCTTTCGGCTGAATTTGCAAGCGACTCGTTTCAGCAAAAATTCCGACACGGATGTTTTAGCAAATAAATGTTACCGAGGAAAGAATTGTTTGTCCAGATAGGGTGGGCGCGTCGAGTGGATCAACAATGGGGGCGGATTCCAAGGGATTATCCGCCCCAGACGAACTTTAAGTTGTTCCAATTCGGTTCGCCTCTTTCACAGGCTGAGGAAAACAACAAAGGTATTGAATTTCCAACAAAAGCTTTTATTTATTCGTGTTGATTGCCTCATGTAAAAAGTGGTCTCAAAATAAATACTCAGAAACAATTATAAGTGGCCAAGAAATGAGCCTTCATTTTGGATATCTCGCAATTTAGTTTTTAAGGTTTATTTTTTAACATCCGGAATAAATTCCAAAATAAGCACGATTGAAAAACAGAATTAATTTTTTTTTATACTTTCATCAACTCTTATTATTTTATCGGGAAACGGTTTATTCTTACTTTTTCCTATGCAGGTAAAAAGAGTTTTTATTTTTTTATTTTTAAATCAAGATATTTTAATCTTATACGATTAAAATTGAGCAGAAAATGTCATTTTTCAACATTTCCGCTATTATACATTTTGCCCCTTTGAATTTTGAATAAAATGTTTGTTACAAAAAGCGTGCAGAATTAAAATTACCACAAGTTTTGTTTTTGAATTATTTTCTCTAAAATGTTTTCTAGAATTGCTAGAGTTAAAAAACGAATATAAATTACAAAAAATTTACCTTTGTTAAAAAAATTGTAAGTTTTGCCGCCAACAATTTACTGATTAAAGAAAACTTGCTGTTGATCTCCATCATATTTCTGCAAGAAATATTACAATTACTACAAAAATACAAAAAATAATTCAACCTTTATATGAAAGGCACTTTTTACCTATAAAGCGAAATAATGTGTGCAAATCTCAGAAAATATCATTATGGAATGATTTTTTTTCCAGTTTTGCAGGAGGCAAAATGCTTTTGATTCCTGGACGAATACAAATAAGAATTTACAATTATGATATTCTAAAAGAATTTTAATTTGAAATAAGTGGAAAGTTCTGGCAATAATATAAAATTCCAGTCACATTTTTGATCTATAGTGTTGATTTTAAATGCTAGAAAAGAAGAAAAATGATATTGATGTGATTTGCAATTGCAAGCGGAGGTAGAAAAATGAGGTAATGATGCGGTTTTGTTGTTGTTCTTCTTCTTGTGAGAGGGTGGAATCGAGGTCGGACACGGGCCGGCGCATGTGACGCCACGTGTGAAATGAATCTGCCACACCCGCGCAGCCGAGCCGCGACTCGATTGACTGGAAATGCAATTTCTCTCTCGTCTCTGCAGACGCACAAAACGAATTTCTTTCTTCCTTTTTCCATTCCGAGAAAACAACAATGAATAAATTACGTCGCTTGCTTTTTTACGTCCCCGAGTCCATAAAAACCGACGAGATAAGAATTTCCCGAAATAAAAAACTAATTGCTTTTGTTAAACACACGAATGCGCGGCTTTTTAGTCCGCAGAACGCAGAGATCGATGTGGTTCGGCGAAACCGATGGAAATAAAGTGATAAAGTGTCGCGAGTGCATTATGTTCATGGAGCGGCTCGTCGATAAGCGGCGAATAAATTATCGCATTCAACATTTGCATTCAGCGAATCGGTAATTGAATTCCGAACCGATTAAAAATAAAAAAAGGAGAGGGATCGCGATTATGAAAAGTTATTTCGCTCTCATTTCTATTAATTTGGTTTGCAAACGTGAAAAAATTTCACCGAATTAAAAAGCTAAAAGTGCTGTTTTGTCATAAATCGATGCAAATATATACAAATCTGGAAAATGTAAACAGGTTTATTTATTTATTTTTTGGAAGGATTTTCTGTTGGCACAGGTTTTTGTCCTCTTCACAAAACAACGAATAAAATCATTAATTCATTAATTTTGTTGACAATGTGTAAATTCAGCAAATTGGTTGGATAAATTTTTTCCTCCCAAAATGCAAAGTATTTTTATTTATTTAGAGGGAAAAATAATAATAAATCCTCTATAATTGGATTCATTTTGCCTAACGAGCTTTTTGCAATTTGTGTTATTAAATTTTTTTGATAGAAAAGAGAAAGAAATGAGGAAGAATATTTAATTGATTTAAAAATGGACCACTTGAGGCCGTCATTAGAAGGGGCACGGCCATTAGCAGCGGTGACTTGCGAGTTTTAAAGTCTTGGGCACACATGCAGGGGTCGTGCATATTCATGGGGCGAGTCGGAAAAGCGGCCCATCCATCATCGCATCCCGCTTTATTGCCACTTAAATATTGAAAAGGTTTATTCGAAATGAACTTTCTTCCATTCGCTGCAACCCGCACGACGCGTCCGTCCGGCGGGTTGCATAACCCGAGACTTTCAGCCGCGCAAGGGGCGGAAATAAAGCTCGGCGGCGTTTGTTCTGCGGAGCTGCTGAAGGCGCGAAAACAGCGGGCGTTAATTCAACTTTGCGTTTTGCTGACAATGCCGTGGCGGATAAAATTTCACGCTGCGCCGCGCACAATTCCTGCCGACGACGCCGACAATGAGCTCAGCAGCCGCACACAAAGATTACACACACGTGGCACAAATTTTTCACAAAATGTTCCAACTTTGACACAGAAACCCAGAGTTTCATGAAAGTCAGACGAGAACAAAAGGAGGGGAGGTTGAAAGAAAGAGGGGATGGAAGGGGAAAAAGGAAGCCAAGATTGTGGACTCCTTTTTTTTACAAAGACTTGATTTTGGATTTGACAACTGAAGGAGGGGTGGCGGGGGGGAAGGGAAGTGGCGGGAAGTGGAAGGGGAGGTTGGCATAGAGAGAGGGGGGATGCAGGGAGGATTGGAAAGGTAACGCGAGTTGACCTAAGATCAATGTTAATTTCATCTTTTAACAAATTCTCTCATATTTTAATCAATTTAAGTTAAAAAAGAATAATCTAATCTAGATTTACAAAATTTTTTGGTTAATTCAATTCTCTGAAAATGTTTGATGCACCAATTGAAATGGCATCTATAAATTATGCATAAAAATAATAAATACACCTTCTTTTGTGAGTTTTATTTCTTTATATTTGAAACGATCGCTGAATTTTCAGCGATCGCAGCGCCACCAATAACCAGAAGCTTAATATTTTAACCAAACTGACAGTAAAACCTGAAATTCTCATATTCTTTCTTCAACGAATCACTTGAATTGGGTTTTCTTCTGATACCGATGCAAGATGTACTGAAAATTAAGCGATTTTTCTATTTAAAAAGCAATACAAATCCGCAGGTTGGGATAATTTACAATTAATTTGCTTTTTTGATCCTTGGAAGAAGAGTAATTTTTAATTTCATTTACTCTTTCTGTAGATTTGAGGAGATTGAAGAATTAGTATTGTTCCTGTTTTGTGCGTGGAAAATTGGAAAGATTAGGCTGAGGATGAGCAGCTTTGGCTGCGCGCGGATTTGTGTTTGACAATCCAATTATTCTCGGGGCTGCCGCGCGAGTGCAAGGAAAAGCCAGGAGGGGGCGTTTCAATTACGAAGGATATTTCAATTATTTCCTCGGCCGCCGAATTACCTGCCGCGGATGTGATTTACGGCGAAATTAGTTTCGTTCATTAACGCGCGCTTTTTTCGGCCTCGGGGGAGGAAAAAGAGAAGGAGTTGCGACGAGGCACGTTTTGTCCCAAGCAACGCATTCTAATGGCTTAGCCGGGAAACGATGACAGATCGTGATTCTATTCCCTTTCTTCCGCCAACCAACTCGGCAGACCTTGAATAATGCGATTGTCCTCGCCCTTCTCTTTCTCCGCCGCCGCCGCCGAATAATAATAAAAAGCAGCCGACCTCGTTTCCCTTCCCGCACACGCGCCTTTTCTACATACAAATTCCGCCGTGTGCTTTTTATTTAATCTTGACTTGAGAGATTCTTGAGCAAGTCGCACAACAAACCAGACATGCAAGAAAATCATTGATATCAAGAAATTTTTACAAATTCATTCTTTGTCCCTGCTGAAGAATAAGGAATTTTTCTTTGAAAATCGTAAAGTTTAGCATATTTTTTTATTTTACTCGAGGAGTAAAATTTGGCCTGCACCTTTTGTAATAAACCGGGTCGCTTTTACGGACAAGGAAGAAATTTTGAACGGACGGAGAGAGAGGAAATAAAATTTGAGCATTTATAATTTTACAACCGGCGTCGGCACCGAGAATTCCAGCCTTTTATTGCCGGGCGACGAAGTGCGGGACCGAAGTGCGCGCCGCAATAATTTATCGCGCAAAACATGCGGCGCCGTTCAAGCTTATCTCTCCTGCAAATCGAGTTTTTTCCTGAATTTTAAATTTTTCCCACCAAAAAAAGTTGGGTCCGGAAACACCGGCCATTTCCTGCATCGACCGTAATTTGCAAAATTCAGTGGCGAATTTTTGTTCAGTATTTTTTACATTTGCACAATTTTTATTTTGCGAGAAAATCAATTGATTAATTTTGATGAAATTTTTGTTGGCATTGGTTTGTAGATTTCAACTTTCCAATAGCAGAAATAAAAAATAAAAGTCATTTGAAGAACAGAATTTTTGAAATTTAACACTTTTTAGGGAACTTTAAAAATATATTTTTTTTTTCTAAAAATTGGCCCGATTAAAATTGATAAAAATATCACCAAATTGCGTTTAAATCAAAGCAATCAATATGGAAAAAAAAACCAATAAATCGGTAAACTTAAAAAATTTACAATGATCTTATGGGAAAGTATCAGAGTTTTATTTACAGTGTCAAAAGTTCCTCGTTGAGATTGATCTGGATGAATTTAAATAAAATAAAATGCGGTTTTGATGCTTATCATTACTGAAGATGATGAATTTTGCTTTGCATAATTTGGGTGCATTTACATTTTTTTAATTTTCTGCCAATTTCACAAGCAGAACAAATTACAAAGCTACACCGATGTAAGAAAAAGTTAAAAAAATTTTTTTTATAAAAAAAAACTATTTATATAGTTTTTATTTAGGCCTTTTTCTTCCAGCACAATTCTCATTTTAATCAATTTATGGTTGGAAACAATTTCAAAAACATTTTTCGTCATTCGTGTTTCCGAATTTCCCTTTTTGCTCGCCTGTCGCGAATAAACATTGGATTTGGCGCGCATCGATCGCCGGCGAGAAATTCGTGGCCCGCGGCGCTTTTGACGGATCGCGTCGCTCTTGCTCGCAACAATATATGTATCAAAACAACGCGCACCCTTTGACCGTCTTACCCCCTCCCCTGTCACAATGCAACGATTTTAACGAGACGCTCGCGTTCAATTCAAAAGGGAAAATCCATTTGCAGAAGTTCTTGCAATTGAAACCTCGTTAGGCAAAGAAAAACGTGGTGCAAAAAGGGAGGGCGCATTTTTGCAGATTAAATTACGATTTGCCGGCGCGAAATTAAGGAAATGCGAAATCCGGCAGAGCTTCTACGTGAGTCGCACACACAAAAGAAAGTCTACAAAAGTATGCGCACGTGCCGCGAAAGGAGAGAAGATCCGCCAGAATTAAAAAAGCTTAAGAGACGCAGAGGAGAGAAATGAGAAACGAAATCTCTCTGCAAATTCTAGCCAACGAAATCTTTTCAATTGCGACATTTCCACGAAAAAACATATAAAAAACAGAAATGGAATAAATCAAAAAGGAAATAAAAGATAACTTCGCTCTACTTCATGAAATAAAATTTAATTTCTTGTTTTGGCAATATTTTTTAATGTTTAATAAAGTGTGGAAAAGTCATCAGTTGGAATATAATTAAAAATATGAAATTGAAATCAATGTTGATAAATCAATTCGGTTTGAATTTTTTGTTTACTTTATTTATTTGTTGATAATCAATAATTATCCGCTTTGACTATTTATTCGGAACCAGACATTGAAATAAATCACAATTTTCCTTTAGATATGGAAAATGAATTTGAGTTTTCTCTCACAAAATGGAAAAAAAACGCGGCCCTTTGAACTTTTGAATTCAAACAACGTCGGGGTTGAAAAGTACTTTGTTTGTTGCTGGAACGGCCGCAATTAATTGTGACTGATGCGAATTTATCTCGGCTCGGCGCACCGCAAGCAAATAAATTATAATTTGCAGCTGGCCGTGCGTCCGCTCGGCCGCGAAAATTTAATTTATCGAACGTCCACGCGTGATTAATCGGTGCGCTAAAAGCGGCCTTTGCCTTTTTAAATTGATTCATTTGCTTTTAGGAAGGAATTCTGTGCAATTTTATTGATTCGGAGAGCTCGAACAAAGCGCAATTACGCGTCATTCAAAAGCTCTTTTTTTGCATCGATTCCAAATGAACGCGGAGAGAGAGCAAGAAATTCGATTAACTTTCCAATCCGCCGCATTTCCTGGTTGAAAGTAAACAATGTCGCCCGTTCCATAATTCATCGCGCTTCAAAAACGGCTCCAAAAATAACCGATCTTTCCTCTATGGGGAATAAATATTTCTTTGCATGGTGTTTTTTTTTTCAAACTTCAGATTTTCCATTTTACAGCACAAACAGTTGATATTGCTCTGCTAAGATATTTCTAAAACAATAAATATGTACTTTGAAAACTTGAAAATTGAGGCTGAAATTATTGCGTGGTTAAAATATATAGGGTTTATTTACAAGCAAGTTTAAAAATTATAAAAAAATGCTTTCTTATTTTAAAGTAATCGTCGTCAAGCAATAATTGTCTCGCTAAAGTTCGTAAGTTGCAACATTCTTAAAAAACGGGGTATCAAGGAAACAAAACTTGTTTTTATCTCACATTATTTTTGAATTCCATCGATATTGTGAAAGGAGCAAATTTTGAGCATCTTCAAATATCATAAGGTGGATTCTGCAATGTCGCCCTGCTGAGCGTCACTTGCGACCTTGACCATCCTGGCCTCCCTGATGGCCTTCATAAGCAGGCCGATGAGGACGCAGAGTGCGAGCAAGGCCACGCCCATCAGAACCAGGGTGGCCACCAACATCACCCCTTTGATTGGCGAATCTCGAGGGTTGACGGGTTCGGTCGTTGTTGGCTGAGGTGAGGCTTGAATGGTGCTTTTGGTCGTCGGTGATGTTTCTACCTCTGTAAAGATTTGTTTGGTGGTGGTGGTGGTGGAGGACGTCGTCGCCGTAGTTGTTGTTGTCTCAGGTGCAAATCCAAGGCTTCGGCACCAAGCTCGTTTGCCGTCGCGTGGCGAGGAGGAGCAGTTTGTGGACGCAAGTCTCACAGGTGGACAGTGAGGGAGGCCACCTGCCAAAGCACACAAGTTTTTACTTCAACGGAGAAAACGGGGAATGAAAAATCTCACTTTGGGGGTTGAAGAGGTCGAGGAAGTTGCCGTAGGGGCTGCAGACGATTTTGATGGTTTTATTAAGTGCAGGGCAGAAACAGTAGTCAAGGTCTTTTGTGCAATTGTGGCATTTGCTCAGGTCGGATGGGCAGTCTTTTGGCCCCCTAAATTAATCCATAGCGCGATTGTTGGTCCATATTAGAAGTTCAATTCAAATTATACCTGTGACCTGAAATTGCTGGTTCCAGGTCTCTTTCCAGAAAAGATTGGCAAGTTTTCTTCCTGATCGCAGCGACGCAATCTGGGCAGCCGCAGTCACCAAAAGTTATATTTTTTCCGCACGTGTCCTTGCACTCTGGTAATATCTCTCTTGGGCAAATCAATCCGCCACCTTCAAATGTCCCTCAGAAATAGATAAGTTTTCAAATAATAATTTTTACTCTCACTCCTGCCGTCGTACAGAATCAACTTCCGGTTGTGACAAGTGAGATTGGTGTCCCTCTTAGTCGAATTGCAGTAGCATTTAAATGGGTTTGATTTGCATTCTTGACATTTGGTTTCGTCCACCGGACACAAAGTCAAATTATGCAAGTTGGTTCCTGCAAGATTAAATGATATATTTATCAATTGACGCATTATAATTTTCAATAATTCTTAAGAAATTTTCAGTATTTATGCGCTAATTAAACAGGAAAAGTTTTACCTTATTAGGGCAAGAAAAAAATTGTTTTATTGGAGGCCGCGGACTGAAATAATCCGTTAAAAACGCTAAATTTCGTGAAAAACATTTTGCGGATGTAAGATTGTCTTACAATTCGTATTTAATAACAAAGAATGTAACACACAATTACAGTTATTTTTTACCCTATTCTAATTGATTTTTAGTATTGATTTCATTGTTACTTAACCTTGGACGTTGCAGAAAATGTGCAGAATGAGCAACAGCAAAAGATCAAAGTTGTCCAGAAAAAGCATTTCGCTGCGTCCACGAAACAATCGATCGCTCCTGGCCAGTTGGCATTTCCGAGCAAACTAATTCAAATCAGGATTTACCACCATGTACTTCCGTCTTGTATCTTTGCCGCGTAATAAAATTCCCGAGTCGTGTTTCTAAAGTTAAAAATAATCTGAAAACGTCAGAATCGCCTTAGATAATTTAATCACTTTAACGGTGTATAAACACATAGCCTTTTCCTCCTATTGAGGAAAACAAGATTATAAACTTTTAACATTAGATCAAAAACTCACATATTTTGTGAGTGATAAATTACACTGCTCGTATTATTCAAACTTTCCTTATTTCCTTATAAAAAAAGATTGAAATAAAAAATCATCACTACTTTTTCCATATTAAACGCTGAAGATAAATGCTGTATTATTTTAAGTAATCGTCGTCAAGCAATAATTGTCTCGCTAAAGTTCGTAAGTTGCAACATTCTTAAAAAACGGGGTATCATGGAAACAAAACTTGTTTTTATCACACATTATTTTTGAATTCCATCGATATTGTGAAAGGAGCAAATTTTGAGCATCTTCAATTATCATCAGGTGGTTTCTGCCTTGTCGCCCTGCTGAGCGTCACTTGCGACCTTGACCATCCTGGCCTCCCTGATGGCCTTCATAAGCAGGCCGATGAGGACGCAGAGTGCGAGCAGGGCCACGCCCATCAGAACCAGGGTGGCCACCAACATCACCCCCTTGATTGGCGAATCTCGAGGGTTGACGGGTTCGGTCGTTGTTGGCTGAGGTGAGGCTTGAATGGTGCTTTTGATCGAAGGTGATGTTTCAACCTCTGTAAAGATTGGTTTGGTGGTGGGGGTGGAGGACGTCGTCGTCGTTGTTGTCGTTGTCTCAGGTGCAATTGCAAGGCTTCTGCACCAAGCTCGTTTGCCATCACTGGGCGAGGAGGAGCAGTTTGTGGACGCAAGACTCACAGGTGGACAGTGAGGGAGGCCACCTGCCAAAACATACAAGTTTTTACTTCAACGGAGAAAACGAGGAATTAAAAAAAATCTCACTTTGAGGGTTGAAGAGGTCGAGGAAGTTGCCGTAGCGGCTGCAGACGATTTTGATGGTTTTATTAAGTGCAGGGCAGAAACAGTCAAGGTGATTTGTGCAATTGTGGCATTTGCTCAGGTCGGATGGGCAGTCGTTTGGCCCCCTAAATTAATCCAATGCGTGATTTTTGATCTTCCAGTTCAATTAAAATTATACCTGTGACCAGGGGTTGCTGGTTCCAGATGTCCTGGCAGAAAGGATTGGCAAGTTTTCTTCCTGATCGCAGCGACGCAATCTGGGCAGCCGCAGTCGCCAAAAGTTATATTTTTTCCGCACGTGTCCTTGCACTCTGGTAATATCTCTTTTGGGCAAATCAATCCGCCACCTGCAAATGTCCCTCAGAAATAGATAAATTTTCAAATTTATTATTTTTTCTCTCACTCCTGCCGTCGTACAGATTCAACTTTCCGCTGTGACAAGTGAGATTGGTGTACTTCCTGTCCGAAGTGCAGTAGCATTTAAATGGATCTGATTTTGATGTGCACTCGTGACATTTGGTTTCGTCCACCGGACACAAAGTCAAATTATGCAAGTTGGTTCCTGCAAGATTAAATGATATATTTATCAATTGACGCATTATAATTTTCAATAATTTTCAGCATTTATGCGCTACTTATAATTTAAACAGGAAAAGTTTTACCTTATTAGGGCAAGAAAAAAATTGTTTTATTGGAGGCCGCGGACTGAAATAATCCGTTAAAAACGCTAAATTTCGTAAAAAAAAACTTTTTGCGGATGTAAGATTTTCTTACAATTCGTATTTAACAACAATGAATGTAACACAAAATTACAGTTATTTTTTACTTGTCTTTTAAGTGATTTTGAATATTGAATTCAATTTCACTTTACCTTGGACATTGGAGAAAACGTGAAGAATAATGAGGAGCAGAATAAGATCAAAGTTGTCCAGAAAATGCATTTCGCTGCGTCCACAAAACAATCAATCGCTCCTGACTAACATTTCCGAACAAACTAATTCAAATCAGGATTTGCCACCATGTACTTCCGTCTTGTATCTTTGCCGCGTAATAAAATTCCCCAGTCGTGCTTGAAATGCTTAAAACAATCTGAAAACGTCGGAATCTAATCGCTTCAGAGAATTCAATCACTTAACAAACATTTCCTCCTAGTGAGGAAAACAAGATTAGGAACTTATAACATAAGATTAAAAAGTTTTTTGACAAAAACGCACAAACTTTTTTTATGTGTGATTAATTCCACTATATATTATCTTAACTTTCCTTATCTACTTATTTCCTTATAAAAAGCGATAGGGAAAAAGTTTCAAATAATAGAAATAAATAATCATTTTCTTAATTATTTTGTACCCATTAAACGCTGAAAGTGGATATTCCGAGTTGCTTTTGATGGAAAATAAAGCATGCCCGCTTCATTTAAGAAATTTATCAAGCGTTTCAATAATCTTTATCCCTTTCCTCCGTTGGGATTTGATTTTTTCCGTTCAGTTCAAAGTTTGCATTTCCTAGTATTTCTATCTAAATTAACATAAACTTTCACTGAAAGCAAGAAAAGTTAACAAAGAGCCCAAATTTGATTACGTTTTTCAGTGCATATGAAATTAGAATAAAATTTGAAGTTGGGTTTCCAAGTCGGTGCCGCAAATCATGCAAAGTTTCGTCTTTGCCACGTAATTGGAAATCGCAGCGGCGCCGGCGAAACAAAGGCGCGTGTTTTTATTAATTTGGCGCTTTGACAAGTGCAGCTCTCGTGAGTTATGGACTTTCCCTGCTCGTGTATTTTCATCTCGCGCAACTTTCTGCGCGATTATTAAAATTTATGATACAGAAGGGATTTGTGCGTTTTTTTCGCCGGCGAGCGCAAGAATTTCCGTCTCTCATTTTCGTCTGCCCTGATGCTGACAAATCGCCCTCGACCGACTCCCTTGATTGATGACGACGCAGCTGCTCGGCCAATATTCAAAGTTTATTAAATACGCCGCCAATTTAATAATCCACCAAAATTTTCCTCATATATTAGAGAAAAGATCCATTTTTATTTTATTTTTATTGACTCAAACGGAGGCGAACGATTAAAGAGGATGGAACCACCTCAGGGCAGCAAAATGTGCCACACAACCAGAAAATAGAGGCGTAAATATTTGATAAAAATTTAATTGAAAGTTTTTAAACAATACATGGATTCTATGGAGTATCATGTATCAAGTGGCAGAGAAATTCAAGTCAAATTTTGAAGCGTTTGTAATTAATTAAAATCTGTAATCAAATTATTATTTATTCATCTCGGTCAATACACAAATTTTATTAAGGAAAATAGAGAAGAAAGGGTTTAAAACTAGCAGATGTCTGCCGAGATCAAAAGAGACTCGTCCGCCGCGGCAAATATCATGATGGTTCAAAATAAAAAAAATTGTGCCTCTTGAAGATAAGCAACCTGACATAAATTCCGAGATAGCCAAAAATTTTCAAACTCTTTCAACAAGCCATTTTGAATTATCATTGATTTTAAAATAACATTTGAAAATGAACTGTTCGGATGAGTTCAAAATTAACAAACATGAAAGCTTTTTTCCATCATGTTTTACACAAAGTTAGTAGGTTTCATTGTATTCGATTAAAATTTCAAGTATTTTAAAATAATTCTTTATGAGTTAATTTAACAATATTTCGGACAAAAAGGTTATTTTGTTGGCACGTAATGGATTTAATTGGCCTCGCAAGCATTTTGGTTTTCCAGCGCCGGCCGCACGCTTTCCGTGGAAAGTGAATAATTTGCCACTCAATTTTGTCTCGTGCCGCGATCGTGGAAAAAGCTGTTTTGTTTTCTTTGTCGGTTGTAAATTACGCCGTATTTAGCTCTCGCATGCGCCCAAATTGGAGCCATAAAACGTAATGAAATAAAACCGGGGGAGCAAATTGATATTTACGGCTGCGCGATAAAGAAGGAAATTCTTTGCGAAGAATGTCCTCTTTTTCAATTAGACGAGAAACTCGGGAGAAAAAGTTGTTTTTTCCATTTTTGGCAGCGCTCGCTCGATTTCGAGGCCGTAAATTGCACGTCTCGCCGGCTGCAATATGACGCGCTGCGTTTTCCAATTTCCATTCGCAATTTTGCGGCCACGCCCACTGCCATTGTGTTTGGCCAAAACTTTTGCGCGTCTCTTTTATTTCGTTCGCACAAAGTTCGCGCCGAGAGCCATTTCGGGAATCGCTGCGATGGCTTATTGGGTTATTCGAGCTTCGAGCAGCGAAAAGGAAAGCAACAAATTTCGGCTGCAATCAGCCCTTGGTCGACCCACTCTCTTGTCCGATTGTTAATCCATTTATCCGGCTCAATTCGAAGGGCTCTCATTACACGTAAATAGGATCACAACGCAGCTCATTTTGCTCATCTTCCTCACACTCAAAATGATAGAATCATTGGGCAGTAAAATTCTCTACATAAACTAATATTTAGTTTTCATGCCATCTGGATCTGGATCATCTTGATAGCCTGAAAATGTTAATAGTTTTCGAGGAAATGAAGACAATTTCAGCACTTTGATTGAATTGATTTCTGGAACAATTGTCATCATACTTCGTATTATGAAAAATTTCATAATTGCCAAATTCCAATATGGCCGTTGGAGATGAAAATGGATTTACAAAAAGTGCTGTCAAATTGATTTTGGTAAAGATTTTTTTCTCCGTGGGAGGTTTTGGAGCTAATGAACCAAGGTGGGCACCAAGTTTCTAGGTTTATATTGATCCTGACAAAATTAAGCTCAAAATATAAAATAGATCAAAAATTTGAGGTAACCAAAATATTTACCATACATAAAACCAAGAAGAATTTTCAAAATTTGAGAACCATACATCTTAATAAGTCATGATGGTTTAAAATGGCATTCAAAGGATTGAAAATAGTCTGTTTATATGATTGAAAAAGTACAACTGAGGCTTCCTTAACATGGATTTCAATTAAATTTATTAAATTTTATTGTATTTTATTCAAAATTCAAGAAATTATTGGAAACAAATGGTTAGAATGATTTTCCACATACTTTAAAACTTAAATTTATTTTCTGGCTCATGGAAACTGATTGAAAAAAAGACATGATGACAATTAAAATAAGTTTTTCTTCACTTTTCTAGAACCACACATTTGAATACTTTTGCAGGGAAAATGTATTATGTGATTCGCCCGACTTGTGCAAGTTGAAGAATTCGTTATTTCGTCATTCAGGAATAAAAACTGGCGATGCCCGCGTTAAGGATAAGTAAACGCACTTTTTATAATCGAAGGAGACCTTTTGGTTTTGTGCATTTGGTCGCTCAAGTGCAGAGGCGCGAATTGAAAAAGCGGCTGCTCCGCGGCTAATGCTTTTGCCGTGTTTGAGGTTTGATTTAGTGCGACGGGGCCAAGTCCCCGGCGGGCGCCGCCGCCGCCGCCGCCGCCGCCACCGGCCATGCATCATCCGCGCATAATGGCGCCATCATTAACCCCGGAGAGCGCCGAGCCCGCGCTGAATTATGCAAATGTAAACGTGCGCGTCTTTTGTTTTTCTCCGCGCGTTTTGCGGCAATCGAGCGAAAAGACCACGTCCTCCCCCCCCCCCCCCCCACTTGCGACACTTGTTTGTTTGTTTTCGGCCCCAGCCCTTGAGATTTATGTCGACGCGTCCCCTAATGAGTGCGGCTCGCGAATTAATTTACACAAATGCGCGTCGCTTTCTCCGCGTCAAGATCCAAACGAGTGAGACGAGAGAAGGAAAATGTCATAACAACGAATGCAGGGAGAAAAAGTGCAAAACTCGTAGCGAGACTTTTCCTTAACTTAAACGCAGACATGGAATTTTAGTTGCAGTTAAAAATAAGTTTTTGTAGAGGATTTTGCTTTCAATTAAAAATCTGCAGAATCGACAAGAAATCTTGAAAAAAGTAGCAAAATTTTTGGTTTCATTTTGAAGTTGAAACCAAATTTACCAAGATAAAATCAGGAATGGCTGTCATTGAATTAAAAAATCGGGCTCTTATTTAGATTACGAAGTAGAAACTTGTAGTGTATCAAAACAATTGCAGACTTATCGTGATGATTTATAATCTCTGCGCAGGGACTAATGCAGTGGAAAAAACGTTTTAAAAGTGTCAACACGTCATTCCTGTTGGTCTCGCATCGACTTTTTGGTGCCGCGGATCGATGGAAAGTGGCCGAAATGAAACTCGATTAGTCGTGAGCGTCGTTTTGGACGCGAGTCACGCTTCGAATTTCATTTGTTGCGCGTCACAGGCTTGCGGCGGCGGCGGCGGCGGCAAATCCCGGAGACAAAAGTGGCAGAATTGAATGTGTCAAGCAAGACGCGCTCGGCAAGTCCCACGAGTTACAGGTTGTTGTTATTTATTTATTCTTGGCGCAGCTCGATCGCTACGGCAGGGGCACGTGCGCCATTTGTCATCGCATCTGTTTCACAGAAATGACCTCTGAGCGCGCGGACTAAGCCCCAAATCGTGACGTCACGCGCGTCAATCTCGAATGAATTCCGGGGGTTGATCGAGTCGCGGTGGGCGGGGGTGCGGCTTGGCGGAAAACGCATCCACCAGAACAACCACGTGGCGCTCTCAATTGCAAACAAAAGCCGCAGTCGAATCTTTCAACAATTAATTCAAACGCGTGAGAATTGAAATTTTCACCAAAAACAATTAAAAATGTGATTTTTCTTCAGAACAGAAGTTTTCAGCATGAAATTATTTACAGAAACCTGCTTTCAAGGCAAAGCACAGTTTGGTTGGCAAGGGACCCTGGATTTCTGTACTAAATATCAGGTGGAAATTACAAATAATTGAATAAATTTGAAAAAAAAAATCGTTTGGAAATATACAAATCTTGTTTCTACTTTTTTTTTTTTTAATAAAGTATATTTATTTGAAAGAAAAATTACAAGTTAATTACTTAAAAATTTAATATCTCTGGTTAATTTTGATATACAGAAAACCAAAAATTTTCTTGTTACCTCAATCCTGAGAGGTCAAATAGTTCCAAGGTCGAGGTCATTTTCCACATGTCAAAGGTACAAAAGTAATTCTAACAAAAATTTGCCACCTTCGATTGGGCTGAATTTTTTTTCCTAAGATTGTCTTAACGTGTGGGAACAAAATATTCAATTCAGAATGTCATATTTTTAGACTTTTTATAAAAAAATTTCAAATTTTAAAAGAACTTGAATTTTTACAATTTTGTCGATTATTTGAAAATTAATTAGAGAATCTGTGAGATTAGTTTTTGAAAACTTAATTGAAATTAATCATCACAAAATAAATAAATTTACCCTCATCAGTTGCATATATTCTCAAAATAGCCCATTTTGCCAAGAGACCTGGGCTTTGGCTTGAAATTTATTGAAATAGAATTATTTTGCATTATCATCAAACTTAATCTTTTATCATTTACTCGTTCTCTAAGCTGAAATCAAATATCCCCTCTAAAGGTAAACAAATATAAGGTTTTTTTTATAAACTGTTGTCAAAAATTGAAAATTTAACCATTTCTGATTATTTTTGCAAATTATTCGAAGATGTATTTTCATCAATTTTATTTATAAAAATTTAAAAAAACAAGATAAAATTTCTGTCAAACCAGAATTCGGCCAAATGGAGGAAGAATTTATTCCCAGCATGAAAAAATGTTGCTACTCGTGAGGAAAAGTGGCAGAAATTTTCCGTTGGAAAATTGCGCTGCTTAGCAGGCGGACGTGTGTGAGGGGTGAGGTCTGATTTGTATTCGTGAGGGGTCGTTAGACGTGGCGCCGCAGGACATGTGGTCGCATCTTCAGCCCAGGCCAAATTGAAGCGCTCGGGATGATGACCGGTTTTGTCTGTTGCAGCGCCATGCTGAAGACGTTGATTCTGCTGCTGCCCCTCCTCATTAAGTCGACCACCGCCAGAATAGGTAAGTCAATCTTCATTTTTCCTACGCAATTCCGCGACCAGACGTTTTAATCAGCCCTTCGATCTCTTTTCAATCGTTGAATAGAAAAAAAGTTTAAAAAAATCCGTTTCAACGCTACCAATGTAAATTTTTTATGTCGTCTGACCTATTGTTTTTATTTTTCAATTGTATTTTGGGTGATTTGAACGAGGTTGTGTGAAATTTTTATCGATTTCGATCGCGCCAATTTCGAGTTAAAAATTATTGCAGAAAATTCCTATAGGAAAAATTTTAAACTTCGAAAATTCAATTCTCCCAATGACTTAAATTCCTATTGAAATCTTATGAGGAGAAAAATAACCTTAGAAATTAATTTTAGTCGAAATCGGGCCGTTTTTTTTTTTTTTTTTGCCAAAGTCTTTTGTTAACTCAACAAAGTGATACATCGACTTGAAACGTTTCGTGCTCGGCACTTGAGATTTCTGCACGCGAAAGAAACCATTCGGCTGGATGAAGCGGTAAAGAAACATGCGATTTGCAATTGCAGCATTCCAACGTCAAGTGCAGGAAACGGGGGGGGGGGGGGTGAATTTAAACGTTGCACATTATTTTTATTGCGTTGCAAGGGGTGGGGGGTTAATTTACGGCCGCGTTGACCCGGTTTTTCGCTCGAATTCCACGCGCATTGATTTACAACGTGCAATTTCTCAGCGCGCAATTTCCAGATTGCAATTTGCGGCGCGCGTTCGTCGCCAGAGATGCTTCAACAAAACACGGAATCCGTCCAAACGATGGATTTATTACCGAAACACAAATAACCACATCTTCAGAGGTTCAAAAAGAGGAGAAAATTATTTTGCCGAAAAAATAGTAATAAAGAAAATTTTTAAGTCGATTAAAAAAATTCTACCAGAATATTTTTTCAAACTCTTCAATCCTGACGAATTGTGGAAAAAATTAATCCTACTAATTAAAAAAAAATTGTAAATTTGTACATCAGATGCAAGTTTGTTAGGAACCACAACCAAGATACTTTTTAGCAGAAATAAATTAAATTTAAGTCCTAAAAAATAAAATTAAAATTAGCTTAATTTTCTCACACACTAAAAATTTAAAATTTCAATTGAACTTTTCTCAAAAATTTCCCTCCAAATTTTCTGGTAATCAAAATAATTCTAATGCCGCAAAGTATCAGTTTTTGTAAAGATTTTGCTGCCCTGAGTTAATTCGAATCTACTCAACTGGCCTTAATTGAAACCAATCCGAGGCTTGGTCTGAGCCAACGTTTGACCTCTTTGAATGGCACGTGTGTGTCTTTTCAATCACGAAAATTAGTATTCACGTCACACACCTAGAGGCGCTTAATTGAGCAATTTGCATACCGTATTTGACTCAATTGCGTCCACGTCTCTCACCCGAGTAGGAAAAAACGTAATTAATTTTTAACTGGGAGTAAAAATGAAGTTTCAAATTCGAACTGTGACGGAATAGAAAGGACAAGGGCGAAGATTGATGGTCTCGCTTTTGCATCTGCACGCGAGGCATTTGCATGTGGCCTGTGCGGTAATTATACATTGGACGTGCTGAAACGCACGAACCGAAATAAATCGACGAATAACTTAATTTCACGCCATCGCCTGCTCTGATTGACTGATCGTGATGCTTTTCAATTAATTATGCGCGCACGCCAATTTATTTAAAAATTGCCCACGCGTGCACATTTATTCGCTGATCAAACCAAAAGCCCAGCAAACAAACGGGACAAGCGCGTTTCCCGCACATGTTTGTCTAATTTTAATGGACACGGATCCGAACACGAAAAGTTTGAATTGTTGATCGTTTGCAAAATTAAAATTCATTCGATTTAGCTCGAATGTAGGAAAACTGCCGAGTGGGAAGCTGACCAAATGAGGAAAGGTGATAAATGATGATTTTAATTACAAAACCTCAAATTAACTCTAAAATTGATTTGAAAACTTTTGAAAGAGTAAAAAATAGAACATGAGCAACAGAAATTAAGTTTTCAAACAGCGATTTCTTGGGTTCTGTGAGAGATACGACAAAAGGTTTAATCTCAAAAAGTGTCCAAAATTACTTTTTCTATCAAAGTATGTATTGGTCATACAGGACTGGTCACTTCAGTTTATTGACCCCCGTGACCGTTGACCTTCAAATGGGGTGAACCAAAATTTTTGCACAAAAACGCATAGAAGAGTAATAGGAAAATATTTCAGAATGAAATTTTTTGTTAAAATATTTTTTCAAGGTCAAAAGTCATGGGGGTCATTAAGCTGAAGTGACCAATACATGGTTCAATAGAAAAAGTGATTTGGATCACGTTATGTCTGTTCAAGAATTGTCGTGTCTCTCACAGTAACTGAACTGAGTCATCGCAGTTTGAAAATTAAATCCTAATGCAGAGAAGCGATTTTTACCTGTTTTTTATTATTCCTCAAGTAAAAATCGTGTGCCATTAAATAGCCTTTCCGAAACCTTTCAATAGCTTTTAAGAAACCTTTATCCCTTCATGTAGTTGAATTGGAAGCTGAAGCCATTCGCAAACCTTTCAGATGCCATTATTTTGAAAAATTAATGGCTTCGGAAAGGTTTTGAGGGAAGCCTTTACGAAACCTTTCCGATCGCTGTACCAAGCCCTTCCGTAAGCTTTCATAGCGACGCTTTATTCTTTTGTAGCGACACCTTTCAGAGCGCTTTCCGAAGCCTGTCAGGTGAACAGTGACGTCATTTATTTCATGACGTCACGGGGAATGAAACATTTAGAAATTCGTTTTTGGTGACTATTTATTGACAAAAAATAGAAAAAAAATAACAATAATTTCAAATGAAACTCACTCGTCATCTTGCCGTAAAATCATTTTTCCCAAGAGAGAACCAAATTGTCGCGCGTCTGTTTCTATGCCGAGCGGCCGGGCGCATCATTTGCACTTGCAGCAACTGAAATCATAAAAGAGACGCAAACATTAATTTGAGTCATTTTAAAATCGTTTTTTAATCACATACCTGCTAGATATTTGTTCCCCGCACTTTTGAAGCTAGAGCCTACAAGGGATGGTACCTGGGCGCCGTACTAAGGAGGCTGCTGCTCATCTGAAAACAAATTAAACGCGTTGTATTAGCCGCAGTGATCTTTTTTTAATTGCATTTTTTTTAAATTATTTTCTTCTGAATTTCTCGATTCAAACTTCAAATAACAAAAGAAAACTCACCTTAATATTTAACAGGCAATCGGCGTTTTCTTCAGCTGTGCACAAAGCGGGCGAATAGCGAATTTTGAAGATTTTTTCGGCAGCATCTCTTTTTTAACAAACCATACCGGCCAACCGCCGAGCGCGACTGAAGAGAAACTCGCATTCTCGCAAAGGGGATGAAATGTGGCAACCTGGGGACTATTGTGTGTGCCGTGCATTACCTGAACCACCTGAACTGCATAAGGAAGTATGCAGCAAAACACTTAACAATAGGCACAGCGGATCGGGTCGTCCAAAATATAAAGAAATAAGAGATGCTCGCTGCAGCCCTAAACACAAGTTTATCACTGCGCTGCCTAACCTCCCTTTTCTTACAACCCAAATTTTCTTTAATTAATTATGCAAATCTGGGAACTCTAATAAATTTTAAAATATCATATTAAGAATCAGAATAAAAAACTGCATCTTTTGGTAGTTGTCAAAATAAAAATTTATTAATTGAAGGGTTTAAGGTCACTTGTGCAGGGGTCAACCCTTAGCACATATTAGAATAAAAACTTTTGCTTGCATTGCATCTAATAATTTTGGACTGATGAGTGGTAGAACCATATTTTTCTGTTGATTACGTGCAAAGTATTAGCAACCATTAGTTTTGTGTGATAGACACGTTTTTTGCCATTCCTAATTTTATTGTAGTTAACCTGATAGAGGAATGAATCTTTCAAGTATATAACTTTCATTAGATATGTTAACGAGACTCACAGAAAAATTATTACTTAGTTGGGACTTTTTTCTTGAATAC
Source organism: Neocloeon triangulifer (assembly GCF_031216515.1). Taxonomy (NCBI): domain Eukaryota; kingdom Metazoa; phylum Arthropoda; class Insecta; order Ephemeroptera; family Baetidae; genus Neocloeon; species Neocloeon triangulifer. The sequence continues at coordinate 1,068,677 of NW_026775552.1, forward strand.
ATTTTTGCAATTTAAGTGCAAAATTGAGAAATGAAGCAAGTTGTTAATAATTTAAAAAATCAATTTCATAATATTTATTTGAAGGGATCAAAACTGCATCTTTTGTGAAAATTTGACATAATTATATCAAACCGTTCTCGAGATAATTAGCAAAAACTGAAGTTTCGCCGCCAAAGTAAGGAACGCTTGAAAGCGGAGGTCCACTTGCTGCAAGTGTGTGTCGGCGCTAAAAGAGATTTTATTTTTCGGTGAATGCAAAAATGTGTATCTCTGGTTCTATCAGTCCGATTTAGGTGATTTTTAAAAAATCCAATGTATTTTCTAAAATTAAAAAAGAAAGGTAATATGACAATTAAAGCCAGCTTTAAGGCAAATGCCTCTATTTAATTTTTTCTCAAAACTTAAAAATGAATGAATTAATTATTTCTTTATCAGGTATGAATTAACGGAATTTGAAAAATTTATCCTGAAAAATAAATGGTTAGATTTTTTCCGAGATTATAAAAAGTTATCACTGGTAATAGAACTGATAAATATAAAATAATTAATTAAATTTTGTAATAATTATTTTTGTAAAATTACTTTCTATAAGCGAAATGTTTAAATGCAATCTATTTAGTATTAGCATACACGCGCAAAATCGTATTTTATTTTTGCTTAGTTCAAACTTTCATTGCTTCAATGATCAAATGAAGTTATTTTTAATAATAAATATTTTATATTTTACTTCAAACTGCTCTTCTCCCGCCGTGCACTTTAAAGTTTTCTTGAGAAAAGCTGAGGCGCGACGTTGCATTTTCGACATAGGGCTCGTAAACACATTCCCGACCGCGGCCCAAGCAGCAAGCAGCCAGGGATGGAATAATTTTAACAAAAAAAAAAGGATCTTTCCTATTATTATTGCAAGCCGCGGGAGGCTTTGTTAGCACAGCGGCGCGGGTGCATGCAGTTGATGACGTCATTGCATTATGCTCAAACGCACGCTGCACTATGAAAAGCCGAGGAAAGGTTTGGGAAAGGGTGGCGAGATAAATAGAAAAAAATCAAAGATACGCAATCAAGCTGAATGGTTGCGGAATGGCTTCTGAATGGGTTCGTAATTCACGGGGAAATTGTCAACAAGTAAAATATGATATTAAAGGCTTGAGAAAAGGTTAGGAAAGGTTTCATCAAAGTAAGAGAAAATTGGTCGTTTTCTTGACGGTCTTTAGAAAGGTATCTTAAAGGTTTCGGAAAGGTTTAAAATCTCTCTGAATGGCTTCGGAAAGACAAGTTAAATGTTTCAGAAATGTTACGGACAGGAAACAAATTTTACTTGAGTCATTTCAAATTACCTTTTTTGCTAAAAATAATACCATTTTAAAAATCAAACAGTTTAGGAAAAAAAATTTAACGTTTTTAATTTGAGACAAAACGTTTAAACATTCCAAATAAAACTTTAACTTGTAAATTTTCAAGAAAATAGCTAAATAATTAAATTGTTGAAAACTAGGTAAGCTTTGCGGGAAAAAAAATGAAATGTTTTTGCCTCTCTTTTTACGATTTATGCAGAAGACCAGAGTCAAATGTTCCGAAGTTACCCTTTGTTGCCCAAACTTTCCCGTTCAAAGTGGAAGAAAGTGATTTTCTCTCTGCTAATGTAATTGTTTCGTTTTTCCTGCGAAGGGGCGGCGACGACGACAAATCCGGTTAAAAATCGCGCGGGACGAGATAAGCTGGTGGGAATAACGACGCTTACTTAATTCTGCCCCGTGAGAGATAAGCTAATGAAGAAGCAAAAGCGAGCAAAAAAAACTCGCGCTCTCATTAAAAACTTTTCTCTCAACTTCTTTTCCGGCTCGCCAATTTTCGAACACGACTTATTTCCAGCTGCTCTCTTTGCTACATTTTAACCTCGGAAACGGAAAAAAACTTCTTCTTTGCTCTCTTTCAGCAGAAATTAAATTAGCGCAGCTACGCGGAATTCGCCCAAGAAAATGAAATTAATTTGACTCTGTAGCGAAAAACCAGAGGGCAAAACTGATTAACGTTGGCAGCAGTTAAAGGAGAAATCGTTATTTAAAATAAAAATATTTCTTCAACGGCTTGTACATCAAATTTTGAGAAATTTTGCTCTAATGCAAAATGGCATGGCGCACCTTATGGTCATCTCGAATAGGTGGCAACACAACTTTTTAATTCCATCCTTCCCAGGGTCAGTGACCTTTAAAAGGATTTTCTTACTTTTGAAATCATCATTAAGGCCTAAAATTATCAATTTTTGTTTCCCTCGGATGATTTCATCCTCTTTAAACGTTCCGTTTTTCCTCATCAGGACAAATTTGATCCTGTATCATGAATTTTTGGTGCGTGGGAGCGAAACGACTTTCGGAACATGCCGCGTCAACATACGCACGTCGTGTTTGGCACTGGATTTGTAGCGCACAATGACGGATGGTTTCGAGTTAAATCCGCGTGGTCGGACGACGAGAGCTTTTGGCAAACAAAAGTCGCGGGCCGGTCGCCGGATAAGCCTCTCTGCTATCGGCAGCTGCAAAAAATGAAGCTTTGATGCGGCGCGGGCGTTTTTTTGGGGGAAAAAAGTGAACGGCAATTAGGAGGGGAAAAGTTTAAACAAAGTTGGCGAGTCGTCGCCACTCAATTATTTAAGCGCGCTGAAAGGAGACCCTCGAGCCGGAGAAAAATTGCACGCGTCCGTCGCCGCGGGTGATTAAAGAAGAGACGCACGCGCCCCATCACTCACCCCCGGCCTAATTCGCATGCCAGCCTCGCGCAAAACACGAATTCCAAAGAATCACTCAAAAACGAGAGCATTTCAACGTGTTAAATTGTCAACAGTCGACGTGAAACTTATTGGAAATCCAAATTGATTGATTCGGTCGTTTTGTCGAATTGACAACTAATTGAAGAGGCGACGAAGCCACCAAAAGTTAGCAAAATCCTCCAAATAAGATAATAGAATAATTTTTTTTTTTTTTTTTTTTAAAAAAAACTTTCATTTGAGGTTGAAAAACATGATTTTTTTATAGCTCTTGGCTGTGAACTTTTAAAATTAAGGATATTTTTGAAATATTCTCGTTCCTCTTGATGAGTCTTGATTAATTGTATATCCTAAACTGATTATTTAAAATTCGGCTTTTCCACTTGATAGCTTTTTTGTGCCGTTTCTTTTTTTTTTTTTTTTTTTTAGAAAAACAATATCCTTTATCCTCCTCTACATGTTTGTACGAAACCATAATAACAATAATCGACTTGAAGAACCCGCGGAGGAAAAGGTGAATTTGAACTTATCCTTTTGAAAATGTTGGAACTTTGTGTGCGGATTTTCCGCTCTTGTTACGCACGATCTTTGAAAAGCACGATTAATGCCAATCGTAATTAGCAAGCTGGCGATTTTACTCGGAGCAATGTCGGGCCCCATTTGCCGAGTGAGAATGAAAACTTGCCAAGTTTGCCTTGAACGAAAGTCGCTTTCAGAAAAGCCGCAAAGTCTCTTTCCAGAGCTATTAAATATTTCAACGGGCGCTTTTAATTGAGTGGCGTGATTACGTGATTGTTGCATTTTCTACGGGATTAATAGAGCAAAGGAAGGTTTAATCCGGCGCGGGGCGTTGCCTTTAAGTGCTCATTAATATGCATCCAATCTGGAGCGCGGGGCGAGCTGCAATTTTTCTTAAGCGCGCTGCAAAAATCCCGTGCGTGGCTGAATTAATTAGGGCCACGTGTCTCTTTTATTCATTGCGTTTCTATGCAAATCTGCTCTTTAATTCACTGCAGCCCTTAATTTATTTGCATTTCCTTTTTTCCGTGTTGCGCGGAAAAGGAAATGCTCGGTCCGATTCGTAACGGGATTTTGTCAAAACCGCGTGTTGAATTAAATCATTCCAGCAAAGTATTCCATGCACGTCAGTCCTTCAACTTCATTCATATCTATACTCCTATATTAAAACTTGTCATTATGAGCAAAATAAACTGTTCAAAATTAACGTGATTAGGGCAAATTTTTTTATAAATTTTGGTCAGGTCAATTTTATTGAACAAAAATGTAAGAAATTTCAGAGAAGAAACATTATTAAATTTTAAAAAGTTCAATTGTCCTAATTACATAAATTTCTCCTTGGAACACAAACCAATTTGGACAAAAACTATACCATCGAAAGTAATCAGGCTGTGTTTTTAATTATATTTGTATTCAAAACCAATCCTGTGTGAAAACAGAATCCAATAATTTGACGTGTTTAAAAATGCGTCTATCGTTCTTAATAAATACAAAAGTGTCATTCCTTGAGCACTTAAATGAAACGGTCTTGCTGGGAATGAGCAATTGTGGTGGTTTGAGTCGTAAAGTTTGCCACAATTTGGTAATGATTTCCAAGGTGAGAATCGACACACGGGGGTGTTTTAAACGTAAACGCTCTAGGGCCGAAGCACTTGAGGGTTGTTTGCCCTCGGCCCGCCCGCATCCCCTTTAACCGGTTTTCGGTGGGTTGAGTGGGGGTCAACCGCAAACACACCCCCTGCCTTTGTTTACCTGCACATTCGGCCCAATCACGCCGCCGACCAGATCTTGGCCTGTTTGTTCGGCTAATGTGTTTCTCTCTCTCTCTATCCTCGGCACATCTGCATTGCAGGATTAATAGAGTCCCGGGGCCGGCCGGCCGGCCAGAGCGAGCAAAGTGCAACTTAATTACCGAATGTGGGCCAGAGCTGCGGCCGCGTCGGTCTTGCAACAACTTCTCGGCGCATTAACAGCTATGCTTGCACAGGTACTGGTAATTCAATGCAACACGCTTTAATTAATTGGCTCGACTTGGCCAAGTGCCGAGGAGGGGGTGGATCGACCACTCGAAACTTTTGCCGCTATGCAAAAGCGGCTTTAATTAGGCAACTTGGACAACGCAGCTCTTTTGAATTCCACGAAAATAATCAATGGCAGTTTATTCGGAATTCAACCTTGGTGAAATGAAAAGGCTTGATCAATTTAATGCGGGTGGAACCACCTCAAGGCAGCAAATTAAATATTCAAGTTATGTAAAATCTTTTAAGTTGAAAAAATCCAATACGATCGACGGCTGGAGATAAATAAGCATTTGCTAAAATTGCTGTCAAATGAATTCGGGTTAATATTTTCTAATTTTCTAGGTTTGAGGAGCTAATGAACCAAAGAATCTTTTCTTAAATACGGTGTCCAAGTTTCTAGGTCAAAGGTCAATCACCCAGGCAAAAGGTCAAAATATAAAGTATTATGCCTGTTTATATAATAGCCAAAAGATGCGCCGTGTCTCATTTGGTATTAATATTTTAATCCAAATATCACAATTTTAGAAAAAGCCTGTTGGTAAATATTTGATTATAAAATAGCGTTTGAAATACTGAAAATTTTCTGTCCTGATATGAGTTAAAAATTTGAAAATGAAGCTTTTAATAACTTTTTAGAGTCAAATTGAGTAGATTTTATAGTATTCCATTTAAAATTGATTAATGTGAAGGAATTGAGAAATCCATGTTCACTGTAATGAAATCGGAATGAATTTATTTCAAACATATTCCGATTGTCAGCAAAAAAGGTTCAATAAATGGAGTTGAGCGGAAAAGTTTGAGCTAAAAAGAAGGTAATTGTGTGCACTTTGGCAAGAGTGTCTGGCGTTCGATTGCTTGTTCTCTCCTGCAGTCTTTGCAGCAAATGGTAATTCTCTCTCCATCTCATCTAACTACCCCGGCCGGCTCTCGTGCAATATGCAAAAAGCGTCAAATTTACTCTTCGTCCGAGCAGAGCGAGCCAAAGCGAGCATGAATTATGGAGATAGTTCTCAACAAACAAAGACTCTCTCATCCCCGCTCTCTCTCTCTCTCTCGGCGCAAGTTTCATTTGTTTAAAACAAAAGTTGGGCCGCCACAATGCTTCTCATGTCGTGTTTTGGCGCGCAAATCGATAACATGGCCGGAATCAAACCCTTACTTTGGCGAGGAAATAAAAGCTTGATCAAGTCGCGGCGGCGGCTTTATTACCACCTCCGGGCGGAAATTAGGGATGCGCGTCTGGGGTAATTACAGTCCTCGGTGGAGATAATTGGCCGCAGGTACGATTGGATAATGACCGCAAACGGCCGATTCGGCGCCGCCGCAATAAGTGAAAGTTGAAACGCTTTTGCGTTAACGACTCCTTCTTGCAATCCTAAGAGTACCAAATTAATAGGTCTTTTTTTTGATCGCACATATGCCCAATGCTAATTTTTTGCCCCGTGAACCCCCAATTTTTTCATAGCAATCCGTTTAGGGTCATTCACTTATCATCTTGTGAAATTATGAGCAAAAAATTTCGGGCACATTTTTTTAATCGCCAAAAAAAAATTCTACATAAGTCGCCATGTTAAAATTAAAAAAATCATATTTCAAGATTAAACGGCGTGACCCCCCATTTTCTTTGTGCATATCAACTCTACTGGTAGGCAAGAATCTATAAAGCAATCTGGGTTCAAAAATTTCGGGCCGATTTTCTGCCAACAGGAATTGCAGATGTCAATAAGGAGGCCTTTTTTCATTTCAGGCCTTAACGACGCAACCAAAGTTCAAACCCCTGAAAGAGATAAATTTTCTCCCAGAAAAAAAGGAAGAATTGGCGAGATACAACTTTTGTGACTTTGCAAAAACTTTCCATTCTCCTGCGAGTTTTGTTAAACCTCTGAGAAAAATTAAGCCGCTTATTTCAAAGTTCAGCAAAAAGCCAGCATTCCAGACAAAATAGATCTAAATACACGAAACAAAAAGCTGAATTTTTTACCCCTTAAAGCAAAATGAGAAGCAATTTGAAATCTTAAAAAAATTTATTCTGCTTTAGTTTCAAATTCCCATTACATTGGTTCTAATTGACTTACACAAGTTTTCATCACGGTTCTGGAAAGGAAACATTTTGAATTATAAATAAGAAATAATAAGAAATCATTCAGACCCCGTTCTGGTACTAAATATATTAATAATTCGGAATAATTAGAAAAAAATTGTTCATAAATTTTTATTCGTCATTGAATTTTCAGCCTAAAGTATTTTTCTCACAAAAAATGTTTCATACAAATTTGACAGGAAATTTAATTGTGCACGTTTTAGATATAATTACCATTTTCTACTAAATCGAACAGGAAACGCGCTGGAAAAAAATGGTCAAAAATGTGGTTGTCTTCAAATTTCAGTCCCATGCTGATCTGACAGAAGAAAATTAAATCCGCGGGTCTCGAATGCTCAAAACTACCGAAAGTGTCGCCCACACATATGCCAATTTGTAGAGATCTTTAAAATTTGTGGGCAAAAATGAAATGCTTGTACATTTTCACATGAAGCAAAACCTTTTGCCCTTTTAAGGACTCTGGCTGTAAAAATAAGATCAGATTTCATGGAATGTTTTATTTTTTTATATCAGGTGAAAACGTGTCTTGACTGAAATGCAATTGAAGCTCACAATCAGGAAAAACACGACCTTTTTTATAAATCTGTTCAAAATCGTTTTCGTTAAAATCAAGCGGGGTGTGCGGAAAGGAGCGAAATTAGTGTCAAAGGCGAGTCACTTTGTCTTCTCTGATTGCGCGATAAAAACAATTGTTGTCGTTCAAGATAATTCACTTTGGGGCGGAACAAGTCGTCCGAGTTTATGAATCGGCGTGGCGCGCGCGTTACGACGAAGCGAATTGGCAATTCGCATTTTCCGAAATTTCTCATGAATAAAATTAAACTCAATCCGGCGGCGCAGGCAGATTAGTCGTCGTCGCGTGCGCTTTCTCGTGAGCAGCACATTCCGTTTTACGGCCGCCGCCGCCGCCGTCGGTTGACAGAAATTAATTTCAGGCAGAAAATCGATGCGAATTTTGCTTGCCTGCCTGGCCGGCCGGTGTGCGATTTGCCTCGGCGCGTTGCCGGCGAAAACTAATTTAAAAACTCTTTTGACACTTGGCTAATTAAGAGAGAGAGAGAGAGAGAGAGAAGGTGCTGCCGAGAGACTTTTTAAATTTACAAGCGACGAGAGGAAATTGCCAAAACAGCTCGCGCGAAACTTCTTTTGGCTCGTTTCAAGGAAATGCAACATTTTTCAACAGCGTCGCGCATTTCTGAAGATTTCTTTGATAAAATTTGACACTAATTGGGGGGTAAATTTTTTTATATAAAAAGAGGAAAAAAATTTCAAGAGCACATTTCACTGAATCTGAAGAGCGATTTGGAGGATTTAAAAAAAAATGTTGACGTACATTTATGTTCAAAAAACTCCTTCACATATTTTCAGCCCCCCCCCCCCCCAAAAAAAAATGGGGCGTTCCTTAAAAAGGGTTAAAAATTATTTTGAATTTGTTATAAATTTGAAACGGATAAAGTTATATTGAAATTTTCAACTGTTTTTATCTAAATTTTTCACGCGAAAGAACTTTGCTGAAGACACCAAAGTCGTAGGTCAAAGGTCAAGGTCACCTTTTGATGACCTCTGGTAAAACAGTAGATTATTTGAAGCCGATGGCGCCCTTCGATTTTCTCTGCAGTATAGGAAAAAATGAATCCCCTGAAGTTCTGCATTGCACTTGTCAAATTTTGGAGGGGGTAATTTTTTGTTTTAGAGTAATTCGCCCGTAAAAACAAAAATAAAACGGTTTGAAAAAAGCACATTTTTGCAATAATTCCAAAAGAAAAGAATTACGACAAATTCGCATCACATTGCTTCTATTATTGCTTACAAATAGTCATATTAAGATGAATGCAACATTTATCCGACCTTAAGGGAAATACAGGGGTTGCTTTTACCCTTTTGAGTTTCAGAAATTTAATAATGCAGTCGTGTTTGATATCAATTCATATGTTTTCGGTTGCGGAAAATATGAATTTTGAGTCAATAATATCGTATTTGTATAAATACAAATTCAATAAAAACAAACTAAAATATTTATTTGGGAAAACCTTATAAATAAAATAATAAATGTTGCAAGGAACAAACTTTTTGAATTGGCAGCGGCAGGTGTGAGTTATTTCATTTGTCAAAAGTGAATAAAAAAACTCTTGTTTGTTGTTTATTCGCGTTTGGAATTTTCCACCCAAGTGCTTATTGTGTCGCTGCAGCGAGAAAAAAATGTAGTCTGGCGCGTAAAAGAGAATATTCGGCGCGCGTAAATCTCCTTAACAGCCGCACTTAAGATATTTCCAGAGCGTATGTATGCCACTTTTTTTCCCTTTTTTATCTGGAAAACACGTGCACGTGGTAATCTCGCGGATTTATGTGTTTCCCCTCCGCGCGCGCGTTGTTGCGATGCAAATTGTTTGCCAAACTTGGCGCGCCCCAAAGATAAAAGAGAGAGAAACAAAATCTAGCATAATTTTTTTGTGCGTCTGTGAATTCGCTTTTGGTGGAGAACGAGAGCGCGCGATAAAAGACCGACAAATAAAAGGGCCGACGCTTTTATTATTAAACATTCCACCAGCAACACACACACACGCATGGTTTATTCGAAAAGCGCGTGCGATGAATTTAGTGCCGGCAACACGGAGCGGACCGAATTGTTGAGTTATCAGCAGCTATTTTTAATTTCCCTTTCCACCCAAACATGCAAATAACGCGCACTCGCTGCTAATAAAACCGTAAATTCCGAACAATTCCACACAGAATAATTTGACAATTGCAATGTTTCCGATGACGGTGGCACTTAAAATTCGATTTAACTTCTTTTTTTAAAGATGATGGAGCTGCAAAATCTTCCTCAAAAACTAATATTTAGGATCATTTTGATAAACACAAAATTTTGGTATATTTATTTGAGAAAAGTTGCTGCCAAATTAATTCAGGTGAGGATTTTTAAAATTACCTCATCATGAACCAAATTTACCAAATTTTGAGATTTTTTTATCATCCTCTTGATTAATTTTAAAATAGCGTTCAAAACTGAAATTAGTCTGTTGAGCAATTTTACATATATTCCATTTAAATGAAGAGAATTTAACAAATTTGGTCCTGTTTTGACGTGAATATCTTTTGAAGTTGGCAACAATATGAAAAATGGCAAAAATGCTGCTGGACGAAATAGCTGAAAAGCGGTCGAGTTGAAACAATTAAAGCAAATTGCTGTGTCGGTTCGCCGAGAGCAAAACAATTCAGTTCGAACAGAAATAAAGCGCTTTGTTTGTTTGTTTGGGAATTTGGCTGGCGGCGCGGCCGCTCGCTCGGACGCAGAAAAGCCGAAACAAAGTTGATTGCGCCGAGCTTTTCTTTCTCTTTTGTTTCTTTGTGCGGCCGCAAAAGTGATTTAGATTCGGCGCGGTCATCTTTTTCGCTGCGCCTTCCGATCGAGTCAGGGGCCGAAATTGGTATTCAAAGCGCGCGACGATCTCGAGGGTGCCAATGCAAAGACCCGTGTAATTAATAACCTGCGCAGATCCACTCCCGTCCCATTTCGTTCTCCTTTTGCAAAGACTCGAGCAAATATTGAAATCATATTTCGATAGGTGAGAAAATAACGTTTCGTGTGGTGATAAATTTCTATTGAGAACCGGCTTAAAAAGGATGAAAAATCTCATCAATCCTTCACAAGAATGTTTTTGATAACCAGAAAATAGGGAGTTACTGCGTAAACTTTTGAAAACAGTTTAATTGCAAGTTAAAAACAATTATACATTTTCATACTTTCAATATTTTAGCACGTTAAATCAATTGATTACTGCAAAGTATTGTCATAACAATTCATATCCTTGTTCTTAAAATACCATGTCATGAAATTTTTTATATTTTTTCAAAATATGGCCGCCGGATAAAAATAAGGGTTTACAAAAATCGCTGCTAAATTAATTCTCGAAGAAAGATTTTTTAATTTTCTTGGCGGGAGGTTGAAGCTGATGAACCTTTTATTAGTGAATACCAAGGTTCCAGGTCAAAGGTCATTGAGACTGCCCAAAGGTCAAATTATTATGTTTCATGCCCCATGAAAAAAAGGCAACCTGACAAAAAATCTGAGACAGCCAAAAGATGCGCCGTGTCATTATAAATCATCAAAATTAAATATTCACAACATGTTTAGTAAATCAATGGATCTGCTCATTGTCAGATGATTTCAAAAGTACTTTAATGAATGTGAGCTTTTATCTATTTGAAACAAATTGATTATTTTTTTTTATTCCATTTAAAATTGAACAATTTGAGTAAATTTTATCAAATTAAAAAGGCTCCAAGCTCTTTTTTCAAATAGTGACTTTTTTCGCAGATTTGCGGGAACGAAAGTTGCTGCGTGGCGAATTCCTGGCGAGGAAAAATGCACATGAAAGGCACAAGCGCCGCGCGTTATGAATTTTTAATTTGGGCTTCTTTTGACGGCGTTCGGCGGCAGCGAAACATGTGGTTTGGCGAATTCATCAAATTACGACGCATTTTTGCTCTCGCGCCGAAAAAACCACGCTTTTGGCGAAAGCATTTTTTAATTTCAAAGAAAAAGTGGAGAAAAAATGGCGTGTCTTGGGGTGTGGCGCGAAATAAGCAAGGAGGCCTGAATTTTGCACAGTTTTATGCGAATCATGTCCTCGCCATAACAATATTGCCGCACGTCTCCGCAACGAGCCGCGAATCCACCGATAAAAGTTCAAAACGAGAACACAAAAGCGTTTTATTTCGGTCGTAATTGCAGTAAATCCAGCATTAAAACGTAATTACGCGACATTTCAAAGTAATTGCACCGAATATAAACTGGGAAAATCGGAGACGAATTTCGTAATCAAAACGTAATTTGATTTCCTAATGGAAGGAACTAATTATTTGTAACTTTACTATAGGTCGGCGGAACAATTACTTTGCAATCAATCAGGAACGGCGTAATTAGACGAGCGCATTAAAAATTAAAAGGTTTTTTTTCCATTCGCCGCAGATGTAATCAATTTTTGTTTTTGACACTGATCCGCCCCCTTCCTCGTCATTTCCAGGCCAAATTGACGGCGCAAAAATAACAATCGTGTGCCAAATGTAAATAGTGTTTTCCGTCTCGGGCGTGTTTCCAGCGACGTCACTCAATATCAACATTGTGTATAAAAATATCGATCGACCCAATTAATTGATATCGGCACGAAAGCTTTCCAACCACAGAAAATGTAATACTTTGACAAATTGGTCTCGAGAAATGCACTTTTTAGGCCTCGATCGATTCGGAAGATGAAATTTGTCGTGCTTCAACAAAATTTAGACTTGAAATGAAAATAAAACTCAGGAAATATTTTATCGAGAAAGCTTTCAAAATAGAGGCCAAGTAAATGATTAGAGTCTGCAGGTCATGTTATCGTTATTTTAAATTTTCTATTTGAAAAACCACACAATTCTGTTCATGGATTTGGTTCGGCTGACTGAACAAATTTTGATTTTTCAACGCCAGTATATCTTAATCTTGAATTCTAGTATCACATAACTTATGATTTAAAAGATGCAATCTTTAAGAATGTTATTGAATTAAAAAAAATAGAGATTTTGTGTTTTTTCAATGAGATGACAGACCTTTTTCTTCACTGCTGATTTTTTTTTTTAAATAATTGCTTAAAATTTAAAACTAAAGAAATTATCATTCATTTCAATTTTCAGTTACTTTAAATTCATTGAAAACCAGCTATACAAAATTTCTGAAATTGATCCTACATTTTACGACACTCCTGCAATGACAAATCCAAGCTGGAAAAAACCGTGTTTTGACAATAGACATTTAATGACTAGATATGCAGTACATGGGTTTCACTTTATATTTTGTAAAAATAAAAATTATCACACAACTATAAACAGTGCCTGTGAATGTGAAAAATGTGGAATAAAAATCGGATTGTATCATTTTAGTGAATGCCGTAAAAATGTATTGTTTGTCTGAAACTGCTCGCAAGATAGATAATAGATAAGAAATATTGTATTGTATAAAATGTATTCTTCTCCTGTTAAGTCGTACACATGTTGTGTTTAATAAAATTTTCTAATCTAATTTCAATTTTCACACATTCTCACATTTGATTTTTAAACACCTTTCATGACAATCGAAGCTAGAAAATAGTCTCTCGTTGAGGTGGTTGTTACGTCAGAGAGGGTAGTTGAGGAAAAAGATGGAACATTTGTGGAGGGTGTTGATAGAATAGGGCGGTGTGACGAGGCTTTGTCGATGGGTGTGGAGCAGTTTTAATGGCTACACGATCAATTAGGGCTCGAGAGGGATGACATACGCGGCGGCGGCGGCGGTCATTAGGCGCGCCGAGCACACATGGGGTCAAGTCTTGAAGCTTCTTTGTCCGTTTAATGGAGAGAGCAGAGTGTTTTCGCGATCGATCGGCGCCAGACGAGCGCGGCCTCAAAAATTGCTTCTTTTTGCAAAACGCTTACGAGGCTCTCCAAAGCTAGGTTTGCCAAAAAAAAGAGATTCGATTAAATTGCCAAAACAAATTCGCCTAATTGGATCGATTCACTTGCAAAGCTGGCCGGCCAATTATGCCTTGAAAAATCGCTTGTTCCTTTCTCTTGTGGCCCTTCTTCTTTATTCTCTCCTTAATTCTTGCTCCGCCGAGTCCAAATAAATTCTCCCGCGAGCTCTTAAGACCGAGGGGAAGAACTACTGACGCCGCGGCAAATTCACTGGTTTCTGAAAATGGGGAAAATTCTTATCAGAACTTTTTATGTATTAAATTTTGACAAACTCTTGGCCCGTGGTCAGCTCATTTTGACAATAATTGGTAGATTAGTTGCTCCTATTGTGTGCAATTTTGAAGAATATCCTCAACATTGCCTATTTCACAGGGGCTCAAATTTTAAATTGTTTTAAATAGTGATTTTGAAAATCGAATATGTCTCAGCTCTTGTTAAAAAAGGTCATTTATGATCTTTTTCAAATCGTGCGTGGAAAATAATTAGATTTTGGTGTCTTGAAATGTGTTGAGCGTCTCCGATATCCGATAGCAGGATAAAGAAGTCGGATTTGGCTAGACTTTTGTGGTTTGGCCGGAATTCTGTAAAAAGCGACTGATCGTGAGAGCGGCCATTTTTGTGCGAGGGAGGTCTTGGCAAGTTGGCAAAAGAAAGCTGCGGTGGGTTGCGGCGGCCACTTTGGTCGGCACTTTGTATAAATGTCAAGAGTTGTAATGTCATAAATATTAAATGAAGCGCGCGCGCGGCAAGGAGCGTCAACAACTCTTTATGAGAACTGCAAACTTACTTATCAGAATTCGTAGAATATTTATAAAGGCTTTTGCTCCCTCCCGGTGTAATTTTTAAGCTCAACATTTCCTTCTTCTCTGCGCGAAAAAGTTTTCACCAAACAGAATTCGAGCTTTTTACTTGGCACTCGGCGCGCAGAAAGAAAACCGCAGATGGCGGCGCCGATAAGGTGCTTTGGCGACCACCAGACGACCGCGCCGATTAACATAAATTTAATAATTCATCTCTCGCCCCAGGATTCGGCCCCGCACAATCTTTGTTTGCTTTGAAGTGACCGCCGACCCACGCCCCAGAGAGATCAAGCACAACTTTGCAGCTTCTGAAAGGCCGGCGGGACAAGTTGAATTCTCAACTAGCCGAGACTCGTTTGAATAACCGAAGCGACACTGCATAGTGATCGCCCTGTGGCGGCGAAATTCAATCAATGCGCCCCGGTTTAATAAATTCACTTTATCCAGAAATTGGCAAAACTTGATAAAACTGAATCAAAATATTTGGGATTTTTTTGCATAATTTAAATTTTAAATCTTTCCGTACAATTGTAAAATTTACTATAGCAGTCGCAACACTATTTTTTGAAATTGGTTTATTCCAATTTATAAATTTTAAATTTGGTACAATCATGCAAAATTACATCTTTTGGCTATCTCAGAATTTTCGTCAAGTTGCATATGTTGATGGGGCGGATAGTTTTTCTTGTTGACCTTTGGCCAGAGTCAATGACCTTTGACCTAGAAAGTTGGTAAGAATCGCAAAAAGATTCCTTATTTCATTAGCTTCAAATCCATACATCTTGGAATAGAAAAATATTAAATTGCTTAATTTCAGCAGCTCTTTGAGCAAACCTTATGAATCAACCGCTGCCGTGTTGGGTATTTTAAAATTTGTAATAAGGGTTGATCTTAAATCAAAACAATAAATGTATTATTTAATGTATTTTCTAATCAAGGCGAGAAAACAACTTTTTTTAACTTTTGATTGCAATTTTCATGCAAAAAATTACCTAACCAAGCAGATGCCATGTGACACAGTTTTAAAGGGATTTTGCAGTGAAATGCTGTTGATCCACTTAAAATGCATTCGGAATGAAAATTGCAAACTAGTCGAGGTGGGTATCGCAGTGCACGGGGGCATCAATTATGGACGACGCAATTTCCATTAGTGCATAGTAAAGACGAAGGATTGCAAACCGGGGCGCCATCCAATTAAAACTTTGGCCCAAATTCTGGCTGCAGACTTTGGCCGTCAAAAGCACACACTCTGCTGTCAAAACCACAAATATTTACCTCGAACCGGCCCCGGCAAACAAAGTGAGGCGGGAACAGGGCCCGTCAAGACAGGTTGTTTTGCGTCCGTCATGATTACCTGCGGCGGCGGCGGCGGCCATTGGCTTTTCGGCTCGATCGCTTTTGTTCGCCCTCTCGGCCGCCGGGTTAAGCTGATATACCGACTTTGACACACGCGGTGCGAATTAACTCTCTTTCCAATAGTGACACTCAAACGCCCACGCTGGAATTGCTTTTCCTCAAAGTTTTCCCCGTAAAAGTGGGATTGACCTGGCCGACAGCACCATCAAATTAGAACTGACGTACGCGTCTGAAATTTGGCCCAGAATATGAATAAGATGAATTTCATAAGTCGATAACCATAGGTCACCCTCATGGGCCTAAAAAATCCTTTTTTATAATTTGAAAATTGAAGATCGGTTTGAGGTATAAATTAAATTTTGAAAGAAAATGTAGCCCGTCTAATTTTGGCAAATACATAAATTGAAATACTTTTCATTCCAATTTGTTACAAAATTAAAACAAAAATTTGATTTTTGATGCAGAAAGTGCATGAATGAAGCAGCAAAATTTTCATTTATTGAAGTTTAATTCAAATGAAACTTTACTTTTCAGTTTCATATACTGAATATAAATTGAACAGTTTTCACATGAAAATCATGAGAAGTTGATGAAAAGTGGCGCCGAATATTGAAACAATTTCCGTCTGCCGCCGCCACTGTTGTTTTTCGTTTGAGCTTTTGCTTGTTTATCCGGCGCGGCAGCTTTAAACGTAAATAAAAGTTGCGACGTCGTTTGGTTAAAAGCAGCCCTTCCTCCCTCCCCAGCAAAGTCGGCCTCTCTCGTGCTTAACGTTTACTGAGGGAGAGAAAAGGACCCTCGAGTCACCGCAGAGGAAAAACTCAATCGAAGAAAAACAGACAAGGAAAGGGGGCGGCGAGAACAAGCGACGAGTAATCTGATTAGCATATCGCCCGCGCTAATCCAACACTTGTGCCCCACTTGCCGAGACGTGCCGACTCGACAAAGACAAACAGCGTCAATTTGTTTGCCTCGCCGCCGCGCACCTGCCAGAATATAATTCAATTTTAAGTTTTTTAGAAAACAGTCTTTTCAAGGGCCAAATGCCAAGGTCGTCGCACAACAAATTGACACGGTCATTAATCAAGAGTCAATGGGCCTCTGTCGCAATTTACTCCGACGAGTCCGTCAGCCAGTGACACCGAAAAGTTGAGAATTATTTTCCATCGACATTAATCACCGCCTCTTGACGTGCTCGCCAGGAAACACGCGTTCCAGGGGGAAAAATTTCCAAAGTTTCCGGCAAACATTTAATGAGAAAAAATATTCGCCTCACTTTTTTGTAATTAATGATTTTATTTTACACGCTTGAATGGAAAGAAATTCCAAAGTTTAATTGGAAAAGTGAAACTTTGTTAACAAAGTAAAAACAAAATCTTGATGACCAAAATTATCCTCTCAAGGAGACCTTTTCAAGTACGTGTATCAGGTGACCTCAGGTCGCCGGCCTGGGTGACCTTTGACCTATAGGTCATCAACATGCACACCATTCGATTGTGCATGACGTGGGGATCAACTTTGGTAGTTCCTATTTTTAACCTAAAAGTATCAGGGATGAAGTTAGGGGGAATGTTGACCTTGCCTGGCGAGGCGCAAAAAACCTCGTATTCTTATTTAATTTGAATTTTAACTAAAATAATAGCTTAATCACAGTTTTGACATCTTCTTTTGCCTAAAATTTCACAAGGAATCGATTGGCCATTTCAAAATTAATTTAAAATTTTGTGCTTGTTTTCAAATTTGAGCTTGAAACTTTATGGTCATCGAATATAGCCTTTACCTTTGACCCACACTTGAACACTTCACAAAAAAATTGTAGAGACGAGTTCAGCCATTTCCGGAAAATTGACCTACGACGCCGAGATGACAGAGTTTAATTATTTTCCAAAATGTCCCTAAAACCCGGAATTTTTAAACTTTTTGAATAAAAATTTGAGGAATTCGCTTTAAAAGAGATTTAAATCTTCAACTCACGGAAGGGCACGAGAAAATTCTTTCTGGAAATGCGGGTTGTGAAATTGATGGGGTGGCTGCTAACGACGGCGAATCTGTTTCTTTTCTTCTGCCCGCCTTTGTTTCATGAGAGTCGCTTCTTTTGAGAGAAGCTTTGATCAGCCGATCGCGCGCGCTCAACTTTCGCTTTCGCCCTCTTGTTGCAATCAAAGCTCAACTCTTTGAGGCCTGCTTCTTGTTAAATAGAGATTGAGAATCGCTTTGAGGCTGCAAATTAAGAGGAGAAACGAGCGAACGGCTTATCTGAGAATTATCTGGAGAACGCCCGAGGTGAGGTGAGCCGAGCAAAGTGTCAAACGATCGATCTTGAATAATGGCGGCGCGCACTTTGTTGCGCCAAATTTTTAATCGAATCGCAGCCGAGCGGAAAAAAACACACGCCCGATGTCGGCCTAATGAAGATTGACTGGCGAAATATTGAATGGTAATTTGATGAGTTGAGGGAAAAAAGCGCCAAATTCAATTATCGACGGCAGGTGCGCGAAGGGAAATTCCTTTTAAAAAGTCAAGACGAAAATATCAAGTTGACATCAAAGTCAATCTCGGCGAAATTTTTGTCGTTTTTTTTTGCGCTCCACGGATCGCTCGGAGATAAAACGTGATAAATGGCGGTGCGCAGATTAATCACATTTGGAAAATGAGAGACAAACGTGCGCGCGCGAGTGGATTTCGGTGTCGCTTTGTTTGCGGCAAAAACGAGGAGATCATCATCGTCGGACGACGTTGCCAGCCAGCGGTGGTCGCTGCTTCTCGCCCTGTCAAGCGCCCCTTTGATTGATGACCGTCCTTGGCTCATGCACTCGCTGCACCGCAAAAACACCCCCCGACTCGAGAGAACGCGCGCCCCAGTCACATAATTTTTCACCATTGAGCATGAATTGAGATGCATTTTCCGAGATTTCCTCTCAACGCTACCCACTCTAGGAAAAAAAAATACCTTTGAAGGGTGCATTAATTTTTCTATTTCTTTTAAACAGCGATCGATAGGAAATTTAGTAAGCTATGAGAATCTTACTGATTTTGCTTCAATAAGATCATTTTTGTCGTCAAAAATTTGTATTGTTCAAAGGAGAGTAAATTTTTGTCATTTTTTATTGGTTTTTTAGGTGTAGCTCTTCTGGAAAACATTTTAGAGAAAAACATGTTGAAAATTTAACCGTGGGCATTTTTTATAATTAAAATTTAATTCTAAATCAAAAGCGTCAAAAGTTACATAGGCGGAAATATTGAAAAATGGGGTTTTCCGCTCCATGATAACATTATGATTGAAAATCAATGAGAAAAACTGATTTTCAACATTTAGAAGTTATTTAGCTTTTGATTTAGAAGAAAATGATAAATACTAATTGTGTGTGCACATTTACATTTTCTACAGTTACTGTGTTCACCATTTTCCTCTAAAATGTTTTCCAAAAGAGGTAGAGCTAAAAGACGAATATAAAAGTGAAAAAAAATTGACCAATGTTCAAACAATTGAATTTTTTGTACCAAAAATAGGTTAATTGAAATATGAATTGAAGGTAATGAAATTCTCTTTCGATTGACGTTAATCTCTTGTTTTTACAAGATATAGAAAAAAATTACTAAATATTTAGGAGTGGGAAAACCTTTGGAAATGCCAGAAAAAACGCAATTCAAAAGCACCGGCATCAATTTTTGTGCAGGTTCATGAAACTTGTCTTTTCTTCCTCAGACTGGAATAAATCGATATTGAAAGGTTTTTTATTTAGCATTTGTGAAAGGCCGTGCCTGCTTTTGTGGCAAATATGCTGCTTTTGGAATGTAAGGACGGGGCTCGGTAATTTGGAGTGGTCGGGCGAATCCCCTGGGCGGCGGCGGCGGCGACAGTTGGCCCCGGCATAAATAATGCAGCTTTGATAAGGGTGCAGTCTCGTGATATTTTGGGAGCAGCTTCCAATTATCTCCGTCGTCCCGCCACAAACACCAACGAACCTAATTCCGCGCCCAACGAAAGTCGCACAAAGAAAAATTGCAGTTCGAGAGCGGTTGGGGGAAATAATTAGCCTCGCCGGCCACGGATCCGCTGAATAATTAGGTGCGGCAATTGCAGCCAACTTGCCATAAACTTTACTTGTTGAGGTTGCAGCGACGATTCATGCTAACTTCTGCAATAACTCGCAAACACTGAGTCCTATGCAAGCGTTGAATAAATTAATGAATCGCGAGGGAAAGTTATTCAAAAACGTTAAAAATTGAATTATAAAAAGAGGAGAATTCACAACTTATTTTCAGCGGTTTCAAATGTTTTGTCGAAAACAATTATTTGATTTTTTTATCATTGCATTAAATGAAAAAAAAAAAATGATAAAATGTGAACAAATTTTAGATATAAATATGGATTTTTTTTATACAAAAAAGGCACCAAGAATTTCTGCTGCATCTAAAATTGATAAATTTCACCACTCTTCAAATTCACCTAACAAATGTTTTTTACTAATTTGAACCATTGTAAAATTAAGCGCGTTGCCAATTCCCGCCAATTAGGCTCAAGCTCTAATTTTGTGCCAGCGATACAAGGCAAATATTTGCCGCGAACGCTCAGCAAAGTACGTGTGCGCGCGAGTAATTAATTTGTAATCAATCACTGGTGCGCGCGAAACGTGTCGCGCGCCACTTTTGACGAGTTATCGGATTTCACCGGGGCTTATTAGCGAATCCGCTTTCACAGTTCTAGGTTTGAAACGATCGCGGTTTTGCTTCGGGGAAAACATTTTGTGCCATAACGAAATCCGCTACTAAAAATAGAATTATTTATTTTATAGCAATTAACACCTCTGAAAAGTTTGAAATAATACAAAACCTTCATATCTACCCACCGATTGAAAACAAGTTAGCACAAAAACAATGGCTTTGGTTTAATAAAATATGAGCTTATTTAAGCTGAAAAGAAATATCTGAAATCAAAGTAAATTTTGAAGTCAACCTATACGTTTATTAATTTTATTTGGTCATCTAAATTGGTTGGTATCAACTTATTTGGATGAATGAAGTTAATTATATGTAATTGCGGGCTAGTTTTAACGAACAAATTATTTCAAAAAATTCAAATTACCCATAAAAAGCAATGCTTATATAATTTTTAAAAACTTCTGTTCCCCTAATTGATTTCAGTTATTCTTACGATGTTTCCTTAAAAGTCGGATGTAAAAAACCAAATTTATTATCAAAGTTGGCTATTTTTCAGCAGAAGCTTTTGATATCTACACAGTAAATTTTTTTGACTGACCCATTTGATTTTAATTTTCTGTCTGAATTGGGGTGATTTGAACGTGTTTCGGTGAAATTTTTCATCAATCTTACGTTAGTCCTACTGATTTTGAGATATTCTTTTTAAAACTTAGAAAAGTTGAAAAATTCAGTTCTCGCGATGCGCGATGACTTGAATTTGTCGTTGAGACTGAAATTTAAAACCAGTGCTAATCTAGAGTAAAATTACCATAAAAATTAATCTGCCAGTTTTTCTTTCTTAAAAATTAAAAAAATCCATTTTTCCACGAACACGATCCATTTGTTTGATCTGCCTTTGTGGTTAAAAGCAACAATAATTGTGTTTCTCGTGGAGAAGCAATGAGTCGGATATGAATTGAGCGCTCGCTGGTTGAGACTAAGTAATGCAATATCAATTATTGGGCCGACTTGGCAAGAAGCTGCTCTTGTTGCATCGATCGCCGGCTGCGGGGTGGGCTGGTGGATGGGGTGGAAAGAGAGCATCCGCTCTCTCGTGCTCGTACTCGTACTCGCTGCTGCCGGCGCGTCGAGCAAGATAATAAATCGGCCGGCATATTTATTCAGATGTAAAACGCGAGAGCGAGCACGAGTCTATGATGAAGCGGTGTAATACATTATTCGGCGCATCCGCGTCGCTCTTCGCCGCCGCGGCAAAAAGCTCGCAATCCTTTTTGCTCGTGTTGATCGAGCGGCGGTAATTAGAGATAACGTTGCATCCACATTTGCATTTAACTGCATCCAAAACAAAGCAGCTGCTGCTTTTTCTCATCCTCGGGGCTTCTCAGATTCCACCAACAGCTGCGCCCACGCTGACCTCTTTCCCATCTCAAACTTCCAAAGTTTCGGTCAAACCTCAGCAAAATTGAGACCTGCAATCCTCAAGTGTTGCTTAACTCGCAAGAAACTCGGAAATCGCCTCGAGAGACCCAGAGAATAATGCACTTGACAAAAGTTTCAAATTTCAATTAGAGTTAATAATATTTAATTAATTACTGATGAAACTTGTAATGACTAATGAATGTTCATTGTAGAGGATGCAAGCGTACATTTGAGAGGAAAATACTTGTAGAAAATGGTACTATTATGGTGGCTTACTTTGGTTTTCACTCAATTCAAATAATTTCGTAAAATCACACATTGTTGTAAACCATTTGGGGTAAAGGAATCAGATTTAGAAGAAAATGTAATCGCCTTATTCATGCACTCAAAGAACAAAATGAAACAAAATCGCTGAAATGCGGATTCGCAAAGTCAATTCCTTGCTTTTGAAATTCACATCAATACATTATTAATGAACAAAACCGTCTCATAATTTTAAAATATAAAAAATGAATTTTTCTCTCCCTGCAATCAAATGAAAACATGGTGCTTGAGGCATCAGGTGCGATATGCAATGTAATAAAAAATGATAATTACCTTTGGTGACGCGGCGCGTGTTTCGGTGACGTTTGATTTGCGGTTTCGATGATGATTTATGTCCGATCGCTCACAATCCTTGCGCGTCCAGCAAAAATGTACACATGTGATTAATGGCCGAAACACGCAGCTATTTGTTTTTCCACTCCTTCCTCCATAAATCAACTAACGAGTTCTTTTCGATCCCAATTCCAATCGTCGATTGCAGATAAAACGGGATTGCTTTTCTTTCTTTCCTTGGTG
Organism: Neocloeon triangulifer; assembly: GCF_031216515.1. NCBI lineage: Eukaryota > Metazoa > Arthropoda > Insecta > Ephemeroptera > Baetidae > Neocloeon > Neocloeon triangulifer. Next base: position 1,091,144 of record NW_026775552.1, read on the forward strand.
TTATTTTATCGGTTTCCCTGAGAAAAAAGGAAAATATCAAAATGGAGTTGGTTTGATTTGTTTGAGTTATCGGATACAAATTGAGCCGGTGGAAAAAATGGCCGCCGGTCTCGCGTGCAGCAAATCAGCCGTCACTCGCCGCCGACAATTCGTTCCAGCTAATTATCAGGCAAACAAGTCAATTTTGATTCGCAACCCTTCCACAACTCCTCGCGAACACAATCAATAAAACAAAAATGAAATTAAACCGTCAGTAAAAGGGCACAAGTTGATTGGGTACTTGTTTATAAAAAGTAGGTGCAATATCTTACCTAATTTTTGTTTTAAATTGTTAAATTTTGAATGGAATTCTATAAATTTAAACACACTAAATTTGCTCAAATATGAAGAAAAACATAGTTTTCTAACTTTTATTTCATCATATCAGATTCATTTCAATCTGTTTGAATGCTATTTTAAAATCCATATTTTTTTACAACAGTTTGTTCACAATTTGTGAAAAGTAGCATTCTGATGCAAAAGACATCAGGTTGCCTAATTTCAAGCGTCAGTGATCAGACTGAGAGTCAGTGACCTTTGTCCTAGAAACTTGGTGTCCTTGAAGAAAAGATACCTTGGTCCATGAGCTCGAACCTCCCACCGAGAAAACTAAAAAATCTTTACCCAAATTAATTTGGCAGCAGTTTTAATGAAACCCTATTTATCTCCGGCGGCCATACTGGAATTTAACAATTTAATCAACAATTTTCATTAATTGGATATTTTAAGAACCGTCGTCTCAATTATAATGATATTTGTTGCAAGAAATCGATTCCTTCCAAGAGCTTCATTAGACATTTTTTTTTGTTGATCGGATATAATTTAAAAACGCAACTTCCACTTCCCGGTTTATATAGAGTTGGAAAAAAGTGGTGTTGCTTTTTATATATTTCGTGGTGCGTGAATGAGTGAAAGGGTGGAAATTGGCAGTGGCGCGCTTCGAGCACGTATCAACATTTTGTGCGTGGAGAAAACGAGTGCTTTTCCGTCAAATTGAATTTGAATGGATGGGCCGCTTGAAAAATTGCCACACGCGCTTTCAATTTGCGCGTCGATTTTCCAAAAGTTGTTTTTATTTCGCAAACAAAAATCCACTCTCGCATATAATTTCTGAAACGCACGCGATCAAATTAGTTTCATGGAAAAAGGCAGTCCTGCTTGGAGATCACAAAAATCGTGCAGTAAAATTAGCATAAGGAGGAGATCTCGTAAAACCCAGCGCAGTAACTTTCGAGCCCTTTCTTTCCCCGCCTGCATTTTATTTGCTTCAAGTAAAATAATGTTTTCTTTTCTTGCACACAAATAATAAAAAAAAAATCACATTTATTTAAAACAATATTGATTTAAAAAATAGGATTTTATTTCATTTATTTATTTAATTTCTTTTCAAAATTGAAACATTTATTTTGAAGTAAAATAAATATTTCCCTTTGCAGTGAAAATTTTTGTTCATTCAAAGCGAATGTTTGCTTTTTTTGCGCGGATTAATCGCGGAAAAGTGTTCGCGTCTCTGTCGACGGATAAATAAACGCGCGCGGATAAAAACACGCGGGCGTTGTTTATTCGTCCCGGAGCACTCGGACTGACGCGCGCGCTTTATTATTATTTGCAGCCGCACTGCACATTCGACAGATATAAAGTGTGCAGCGAGATAATCCGCGCAACGACTTCGCATCCGTCGATCAAGATAATAAAACAAAGTCCATTTCATTTCCAGCGATTTAGCGTAGAAAATTGAAATGCAGCTTCTTCATTCAAAGCAAATGAATGAATGCAATTCTCATTTGTAAATGGCCAGGAGTGAGAGAGGAAATGCTGAATGCAAAACGCGGAATTTTGAAGGATAATATTGTCACGGTGTGACATAGCGGATGAGTTTGAGTCAGGTATTAGCGCACTGTCAGCAGTACAGCGTACTGGCGGACACGGGCCTTGCAGCCAGGGCAGTCGTACACCGGCCGTACAGAGAGTCGTACACGGGCTATGTACTAGAGCAGCCATGCACCAGTAGAGTTGCACCTCACTGAGCAGTTGGACGAGGCCGTCCGACGAGACGCCGTCACCATGGCCGTCATCCAGTGAACCCACATGGACAGTCACCTGCGAGTCACCCACACGAGCAATTCCGACCATAACCATTGTACCGTCCGGCGCTACACAATAAATCCATCCATAGTGTTATCCAGAACTCACGTACTACCATTTCTACCTTTACACCCTGTTACGAGGTCCTCTACTACGAGCACGGTGTCACTCACAACTACACAGAGGGCCTCGTGACAACGTGGAGGCACACCGGCGAGATCTCCTCGACGGCGAGATCTCCTCGACAGCGAGATGCCAACGGCGGCGAGATGACCTCATGTCAAAGAAGAAGAAGCCGAAATGAAGACACGCGGACAGTAATTTTTTTAAGTGCAACACAGTTTAAAATTTGGCGAAAATCAATGAACATTCGAAAATCAAGAAGACGAAAACAGCCCAGAAGTCCCAACCCACCCAGGCGACATTGAGACAGACTTCCAGAGACGAAAAACAACCCCCAACCCTAATGGCGTTCATCCACAACAAAATTCAGGTAAAATCAGAGTATCATAAATTAATTTAAAAATAATTTTGAACCATTTAATTTCATGCAAATTTGATTCCGAAAAAAGGAGGTACAGAAATTTAAATTTACAATGCGCAACCAAAATCTTCTAAATTTAAATTTATTTATGTGCATTAATTTAAAAATCATGAAACGCTCTAAATAATTTAATTTTGGTCTAAAAAGCATATATTAATTAATTAATAATCAAAATAACATAATCATTTGAGCAACACAAAACCTCCAACGCGTCAGGAAGTAAAATTTTTGCAACGCAAGCAACGACAACGACCTCACGGCAGGCGCGAGCAAAAATGTCTTAACGCAGCAATAATAGCGACTGCGCTCCAACTGGACACCTTTGTCACTAAATCGCAAAATCAACAAAAATCAAATAACCTAAAATAAATTAAATTTTTGAAAATCACTACCACGAATAATTTTATAAAGATAAAACAGGAAAATAATTAAGCAAACGACTCCTTAATTTATTTTATCAGAATGAGACTAAATAATCCAATAATCCCGACTGCAACAATTTTTTTTTAATTGCATCAACAACTACAAACTGACTCTCTATAACAACTGGTGACTCTCCTATATAAAAAATAAATAAAAATTATAAAATCACAAATAAAAAATTAAAATAAATGCAAAAAATGTAAAAATAAAAATCAGAAAAACTGAAAATTATAAGTGACATTTAAATTAATAAAATCAAAAAAATAATAATGTAAAAATTAAAAATAATTAAAAACTTTTACATGAAACAAATAATAAATTAATTAAAAATAATGCTGAATCATGTGAAATAAAATGAATGTTCCTTTGTTGGAATTAAAAACAGAGTGAAAACCAATAAAAAGTTAAAATCATATATTTGCTCCAAACTTGCAATCTTCAGCACTCACAGACCCGCAATTTTTTTTAATAACCGCAACAATTATTTTTTCATTCAAGAGCAAATAGCAAAATAACTGATTGAAGGTAAAATCTTGAGGCATAAATTTAAATTTTCCCATCGCGAGATGCTTAACTCGTTCTTTATTTCATTATAGCAATGAGAATAGCAATTTTGCACTAAATAGTGCCCCGCGAACGTCAGCTACTTCTTAGCTGGCACGGGTCAACAGATCCGTTGGAATTTTTATTTATCAACACAGCACTAACCGCTGACCAAGAAGGATCAAAAATCAGTATTTTGAAACAGACAATAAGCAGAAATAATTTCAACACAAGGAAACCATTGATTTTGTGGACTCATGATAAGCAAACTTGACAAAAAAAGTAGTATCAATAACCTCTTGCAAAAGTAACAACACGGAAACAGAAAGTCACTTAAGCAAAAAAAATTGAAAAATGAAATAACAGCTGACTAATTAACAACCACCAACAGTTTTTTTTGAAGACGCAACTATTAAAACACAACGAAACAACAGCAAAAAAAAATTATAATAAAATCACGAAACTCAATAATCACCAGCAACGCAACGGCTACAATTTTGAGGAATAAAGTAATCTACTAAAGCAATTAATAAATAGAACCTAATCAAATCAATTAACAACGATGACAGAGAATCAAATCATCGAGCATTAATAATGAATAACAAGAAAAATGATATAATACAAATGAAAATGAAATAATCAATGACAATAATAATAAAAGCAAACGAAACTAAATAAAGGCACAAGAGTAAGTATACGACATCAGCAATAATGCTCCGCATGCGACACCTTTGACGACGAAAAAATAGTACATCAGCGACCCGACTGGCCAACAAGCAGATTTGGTCAGGATTTAGGGGAAATAATAAAGCGAATTAATGAAATAATAATCCCCAAGTAAAACGAATAATGAAACGAGAATTAAACTCTAAAAAGCAACTGGCTCTCTCATGTACTAGAAAGTTTTAAGATTAACCGCATCATCATAACTAAGAAACCAGAAAAAATAGTTAAATAATAATTGCCAATAGATTTTTAAAAAAAAATTTAGCCGCAGCAAATATTGAAAAATAAGAATTAAGTAAATGCTGATCGACGCTTTAACTACTGTCCTCACAACTCTCTATCATTCTGCTCTTAGAAGTTCTATTGTTAGAGACAAAATTGCAATATTTAAGAAATCCGACTGACCGACAGAAAAACAGAGGATCCTCAACCTCAAGGGAACTGCAAAATTTTCACGTAACTTTTTACGCAAAATTGCGCGGTAAAATCAGAGTAATTCTACAGGGATGAGCTTCGCGCGCAAACACGCTCTGCCTTATAGAAAGTCTCCGCACCCTTATTACACCCTCCTTTATAGGGTAATATAGATATGAAATAATAAAGCTTGGTCAGAGGGGATACGAGATTAAAATAACAAATAAATAAAAGGAAAGAAATGATCGAACAAGAAATAAATGAAAGAAACACAAAAAAAATGCTTATTAATCGAGTTGCAACTTTTATCTATCAAAGAAAATTAATGACAAATAAACAGAATAAATGAAGCGAAATAATTAAAATAAACTCATGAGTTAAATGAATAAAATATCCCCGATTTTGCGCTCCTTCAGAGTCAAATAAACGAAATGAAATGAGAAGAAACATTAATCTTGCAACAGTGCTTTCTTAAATATTGCACAAAAAGAAACAGTAATTAAAGATATTCAAAGATCGTCGGATGAGAATTTTTATTTAGCCGACAAACCACACCTTGAGAAATGAGAAGGTGATCAGTTTTTAATTGTCAGCAACAATTTTTAGCATTAAGAACTAAGCAACACTACGACCTGTAATTTTAAGTGAAATAGAAATACGCACACTCAGCACACTTATATGCACATCAGTTGTCAATATCCTGATTCCCGATAACCAATTTTTTTCTTTTTCAGCTCAAATCAATATAAGAACAGCTACAGTTTTTTTTTACACAGAGAATTGTTGTTCCTTATTTAATGACGTAAAGTAATTATTAATGATCAGCTTGAGCAACAATAATTTTTTCATAAGCAATTTGAGATCTGACCATTCTCAGTCTTTTAATATTTTGATTTCAGTTTTAGAGATGATTGAATTTTTTATTTTTGGATCACTTCAGCAGAGTTCTTTACTCTCATTTTTTATTGTTTATTCAGCAATGTGTCTTTTCCGCCCACTCAGCACTTTTACCGTCTATTATGAGTTCGCTAGAGACTTAATTGTTTTAATATTTTCAGGACAGAAGATGACGCTGGTTTTTCTACCGGATGCACTATGATGGCACCGAGGGACATCGGATGCTACACCTGTACCACTGCAACGTGTCTTTTTACCTTGTCACATGCTCATTTTTTAATGTAATACAGACAGAGAGGCATTTTTGATCGCGAACGTTTTTTTAGCTTTGTTTTTTTTTACCACAGTTTACCAATTCTTTGACTTTTGATTTCGAGATAGTATCATTTGATTGGAATATTCCCCGACAGTAGAGTTAGTAGCTTTTGAGAGAACGCTAGCTAATTACTTCATTAGTGAATGAATGCATCGATCCTGAACACACGCGCAACGTCTAGATTTCGACAGAGTAATAATGGATTAGTTTTTTTTTTGTCATACTGAACCCTGACTAGCATACCTACACTGTTTAGCGCATCCTTGCCACATTAGTTTTTCCCTCATAATTGATACGAGTTTTTTTTTGTTTTTTTTTCTCATCCTACCTCCACACATCACACACGAATTGCAGTATTTTCTTTTCCGCAAAGCACCCGACGGTTTTGGCTGGCCGTCAGGTAGGCTACGATTCGCAAATCTCCACATTCGCCACCGCACCATATCGCCATACCGCCTCAAACACCACCTCCAACACCGCCACCTCCACCTCCGCATCACCTACATCACTTGCCGATGGTTGGCCTTAGCTAGAGGGAGCCGCGCGGTGGGGTGGTACTGCCTCATCTCAATCATTTTCCACTCATTACTTTTTTTTATGTTTTTTTTCCTCCCCCTTTCTTTTGCTTTAGAACACGATTAACTATACCTTCGTTTTTGTTTTTCTTTTTGTGGCAGAATTTTCTTTTTTGACTTTGAGTTTTCACGTTAACTGCTTTTGTTAGGTTGCATTGAACAGTTGGTTTTTTTTTCTTTACACAGGGTTTCCGCCTTTAGTTTTTTTTTCAGTGGTGTTTTGCCTCTACCACAGGACGTTCAGGTTTTTTTTCTCAGAGACAGCGTTCAGTAATTTTTTTTTCTCAGTTTTTTTTCTTTTATACCCCCGGACATGTCACGGTGTGACATAGCGGATGAGTTTGAGTCAGGTATTAGCGCACTGTCAGCAGTACAGCGTACTGGCGGACACGGGCCTTGCAGCCAGGGCAGTCGTACACCGGCCGTACAGAGAGTCGTACACGGGCTATGTACTAGAGCAGCCATGCACCAGTAGAGTTGCACCTCACTGAGCAGTTGGACGAGGCCGTCCGACGAGACGCCGTCACCATGGCCGTCATCCAGTGAACCCACATGGACAGTCACCTGCGAGTCACCCACACGAGCAATTCCGACCATAACCATTGTACCGTCCGGCGCTACACAATAAATCCATCCATAGTGTTATCCAGAACTCACGTACTACCATTTCTACCTTTACACCCTGTTACGAGGTCCTCTACTACGAGCACGGTGTCACTCACAACTACACAGAGGGCCTCGTGACAATATTCTAATTTACATAATAAAGAGGGACAACGGCAATATTTTTTCATTCCTGAATATGAAAGAAGGTCAAATTTAATTACCAAAATGAAAATGTTGCATCCGTAAGTGCAAAACCATGGGTTTCAATTTTCCTACCAAACAAATTTGAACCTCAACGGAAATAAGTTCTAATTGATTCATAAAAATTTATTAATTTTGAAAAAAAATTCCCGAGTCCTTTAAGGCCAATACTGTCGTGAAATGTCACAGGAGACATCGTTCGATCTGAATATAAAAATTGCAAAAATGAGAATTTGTATTTCGTGTGTTGCATTGAGCGATCAGGCTGCAGCGATTGCGACAGAGGCACTTTAAGCGTTATTATTCGGCCCCATTAATTTTCCATTAAGCTTGTCCCCTGGATTTAAGTGCGCACCACGGAGGCGTGTAATTACATCCTCAACTTGTTGGCTGCGAATCATATGGAAAAAGAGATTTATTCTCTGAATATTTGGATAAAACAACAAGCCAACACGTGTCCGGCTGCTGAATTGAATTGTAAAACCATTTTGTTTGCGATGCCATCGAGCGTTTGCATGAAAATACAAACACAGCGACTCCATCAATTCAAACAAACAGCTAGTCTGGTTCGCGGCTTGTTTGTAATTAGCCGGCGAGCGACGCTGCTCGTAAAGAGGACCCAAAACACACAGGCCGGGATTAAGCCGCTCTGATTTGCAACTTCAAAGGCCAAACGACACACACGAGTGTCACGTCTCCTTTTCCCAAAACAACCGAATTCAAAAGCTTTTGTCACCAGACAGCAAAACAACTCAAATTCAGACATGGACTGATGCGCTCTGACATTGTAACAAATCAAACACTCCAGTTTGTTTCGTCGAGTTCCAGATTTATGTCTGGCCATTAATATTTCTAATATTTGGAGTTTTTCAACCGGTATTTTAAAGAAGGACAAGAGTATTTTTGTATCCCAAAATTTGAAGTACGGCTCGAATTTACTAAAGAAAATATCTGATCAAACAATTTGCTCTCAAGCATCCTAACCGGATATCATGTTTTCGCGCCAAAAACCATTTGAGCCTCAATGGGGAGTCGATATTTCTGTTCAGAAGTAAAATATAAGCTTCTTTAACCAAATCTAGTGATTTTAAATTCGTTTTACAGGAAACTTTTTAAAGCTTAATTAAAATCAATTTATTTAGAGTTTTCTTTGCAATAATTGGTCTTTTTTCACATTCAGTATTCATGAATAAACTTTAAATAATTCAGTATAATGAATTTTTCAAAATACGATATTTCTGAAAAGGAGCCAAGTTGGCGGAACACGCGTGTGGCGGCGCTAGTGAGTTCTTCGTTCTTCTTTTTCTATAGCGAAAAAGTGGAAAAAGAAAGTCCCGAGCGGGTTGAATTTGGTGGTGCGCAGCGCCCGTGCCAAATCAAAGGTCTCGCAGGAATCGGGCTGCGAAAAACAACAGTGCTTTTTATATTCTTTCACAATATATTTTTGGCGCGGAGCTCACGGAAAGCGACAAGCGCAGGCCGGTTTGTGTTTTTGGCATTTTTATTACTTTCGCGTTTTTGTCGGCGGACAAAAAAATTGACAGGTTAAATATCAGGCGGACCGGCGGCGGTGCAGGTGAATCCGAAAGAACGTCGGCCACAGGAAGCGGCCCTCGTCTCGCACGCGAGCCTTTTCCGACGTAAAAGAAGGGGCAGGAGCGGCCAAAACAAAAGTGGGCCTCGTAATTAAGATTAGAAGCGAGACACGCGCCCTTTTTTCCTCTTCCATATCGATTGCTTCAGTAAATTTATCTGTGCTGAAACAAGAATTCGATACACTTTGCAACACAAACTTTTCTTGCTGCATTATTTTTTTGTTGATTTCGGGCAAAATCTCTCCGGAGGCGGAAAGACGGATGGAATTCCATTTTCATCGCGAGTAAGCCTGACGGGAAAACTTTTCTCCGCACCAGGATTTACTCCTGTTTCAATTAAATCGCCTCCAAACAGGCTTAGCTTCACCTCCGCGTCTGTAAACAAAATGGCACGGAAATTAATTTAAACGAGACAAAGTTTCCATTTATTCGCGAAAAATAAATTTCAATCATTTCAATGAAAGTGATGGCAAAATCTTTAAATGCTGCAACAGATTTGAAATGATTTTAATTTTAAGGGTTGTGGGTTAATGTTTGACTCGTAACTTTTGATTTTGTCAAGTGAATAATTTTTTGGTTAGACATAATTTCAAAGTACCCAAAAAATGTATACATTTTCTGTAATTTTATCACCGCCAGAAAGAAGTAGTATTTATAATTGACCTTTCAAATTTTAAAAATTTGATATCTTAGAGAATCTTTTGGTAAAAGTCTTGAAATTTTGTTCTCCTTTCTAATACTTTCACATCTTCTGAATTTTCTAGAAAATATTAGGTGACTTCACAAAATCTAGAGCGTAAAAAGGTAGAAAAAAAGTGCATTTTAACCCTTTTTTTAACTTTTGACTTAATTTTGGCGCCCTTTTCTAAAGCCACGGGGCTAAAAGAGGGTAATTTAAAATTTGAAACATTAACAAACTCAACAAGTTCAGGTCTTAATTTGTGAATAATTTCAAATCCACCGCATCATTTTCCAATAGAAATTTTTTTCTATTTTTTTGGACGGTGTCTTTTTTTCTCTCGCCTTTTCCGTGAAGGTTAATCCAAGTGGACCATTATTGGGGCGTGTGTGTCTGTTCGGGCCGGTCTCGGCACTTGGTATGGGGCGCGGATGCACCTCTCGAGCGTTTAAAATGCGGCGACGTGGCCGACGCGTTTCCAGAGCACAAAGAAAGCCAAGCAATATTTTGCGGCCGACGAATGTGCTTCGATTCCGGCGGCGCCAAACAGAATCTTAAGTGGGATTTTCTCGGAAATTACGACGGAGGGGAGGGTGAGTGGAGGGGGGGGGGTGAAAGATTCATCGATTCGGCTTTTGTCTCTTGGCCTTTTTATCTCGGACGAGAGCTTGTGAATTTTTAGCAGAGTCTCTTGGCGAGTAAAAAGTTGCAGACCTGCTTTGCATAACGACCTCGTATTATGTGTAGTGTGTACTTTACTTCCCCTCCCTCCTTCCTCCCCTTCTCCGGCAATTTTCCAGCTTCTCACCCAACTTTCACAACTTTTTATCTCTCTCGTTTCATGCAAAACTTACAGTTTCCGTTTTGATTGCAAAATTCTAAAAGGTGCAATTCCTATTTTTTCTGGTCTTTCATCACTTAAGAAGGCCTTTCGTGTAAAAGGCAAACATTTACAAATAATTTTGGTCAATATGTAATAAATTTTGAAATAATTCAAAGTAAAAGAGGAATTTTTTTGAAATATTGGTCAAATCCATGGAATTTGATTTCAAATTTATTTCCTCATTTGGCTTCAGTTAAAACCAAAATAGTACATTAAAAACAAAATTGTTCAAAAAAAAAAACAAAAAAAAAACAAAAAAAAATTGTCACAAAAAAATGCTCAGAATTGTTGAAAATTATGACCAGGCGTAAATTCTGTTCAGCACCAATTTTATATCTTTTCGAGTTTTGTGGATTTTCCTTGGGCCAATTTCGGGAAAAGCGGCTGTTGTTGTTTTGACGTGTTGCTCAGCTTTTTGCGTTGAGATGAGAATTGCGATCGAAACGGACGTTTTCGTGTAAATATTTGAGCGCGTGCGATTCGAAAGGGGTGGCGTGTGCGAGGAGCCAAAAAAACGAAGTAAAGACGGGGCGGAAAAGCAAAGCACTGTGATTTACAAATATTGCCCGGCCATCAAAACTAAACACTTCCTTCCGCCCCAGCAACTCGACTCGATTTTATCTCTGCTGCTCCCAATTTATCGCAACTTTTACCACTTGAAATACATTTAAATTTTTGCATCATTTCAAATAAAAAATCTAATTCTTTTTGCTCTTCATTTACTTTTTTAATCAAGTGCAAAGTCAATTGATGGCGTTTGATGATGTGGCTTTAATTAAAAGTCGGTTGTCGGTTAATTGAACGCGGCTGCCTTTCAGCCGCGTCCGTTGTTTGTCCGCGGCCGATCTCGCCAAAGGACCAATTGAGCCTCGAGAGTTTTCCCTCGGCAAACACTCGAACCGCCCCAACAAAAAAATCCGCAACCCACTCGACTCGCAATCCAAACGCACGCACATTTCCTAGCAAAAACTGGAACAACAAAAATGGTTCCGCCGCAGACTTTGATTTTCCTCTTATTATTTGTTTCCAGTGGTGCGAATTTTATGATCTTATTATTTGCTTTTCTCATTTGTAGAAAGCAAACGTTATCTATTTTTTAAAAGAATTGCTTTTTTCACAGAGTTTGAATCCGACTTTTCCTTGTTCATTACTTTTTCTTCAAAACTGCTCAAAAAAACCAACTTGACAAAGCTGAATTCAAATTCAAACATCATCTAATGGCAAAAAATTTGACTTTCTATGAAGCGGCGTTCGTTTTATTTCAAGGAAAATAAGCCAAATTGTACAGCGGACAAATTTTACCATTTTTTTTTTTTTGTATTTTTTTACTGAAAATTTTTTGATATTCGGGGTGAAAGTGGATTAGAGGGGTGAGGCGTGCGTGGGTCGAAATGGAATTATTTTGCAGAGATGAAAGCAAAAGACCCTCGCAAATTGCATTCGGCAGGGTTGGGTGGAGGAGCGTGTGTGTGTGTGTGTGTGTGCATTGCGGGTTGCATGTTTCGCATTTCGCCGCAGCCGTAACTCATCGTCGCACCAACAAATTTATTACGAGGCCGCTTTATCTGCATCTCGCCTCGTCGTCGCCATTCAATTTCCAACTGAAATCAATATTCAAATTAGCGCAGATAAATAAACATGGTCAAACGAAAAAATTGAAAGGGAAACGTGAAATTATAAATAATTGATAATCAATTCCCAGAAAAAAAGGTTCACAATGATAAAAAAAATCTTCAAAACGCAAATGTTTCTGCCGAAGTGAAATGGGATTTAAATTGATTTCATTAATATTCTAGCTTCTTTGGTCATGAACTTGCCCGGTTTCTTCTGAAAACTCAATTATTTGCTTAGTTAATTCTTCAACCATTTTCACTTCATTCAAAAGTTAATTATACTTTGCTGGTGGTTTTCGCAAGAATTTTTTTAAAGATTTTTAAATGAAATGGGAGTTTCTTTTGCTTGTTTTTGTGGGCAAATTTTCCAAACGAATTCACAGGGAAAAATGGAAAGAAAGTGGAAGTTCGGCTGGGGCGCGGCTGCTCGTTTTCACATCCAATAAGTTTTCACTAACTGGCAATAATTAAATTAGCGTCGCTTCATAAAATCTCGCCTCGCCTCGGCCCAGCAACTTTGCATTTATTTCCGCCTCCCTTTTTATCATTTTGTTTCGTCTGTCTCGGCCCTTCCGGCGCGTGAAAATTTAATTTTTATATTCTCGGCGTGCGCTTTTTTTTACTTCGCCTAATTGAATTAGGGAATTATATGCGCGTCTTGCATGCGTGGCCTGGCCGGGCCAGGCCTTTTCCTTTGCACGTTGTTTGTGCCAATTTAATTTTCCTCGCACGTACAATTCTTCCGTTCGGCCCTTTTATTTTATTATTATTGCCATTATGGTACCTTTGCGAAGAGGAAAGAAAGAAAGAGGAAGAAACCAAACTGGCTCTCGCCACGCCAGCACTTCTCCCCCCCCCCCCGCCCCCTCCCCTCAAATGTCATCAAATATGTATCAAATGAGCAGCGTTTTCAGCAAGTTTCTTTCCAAATGAAACAAATACAAGTTTAATTATGCATAAATCTTAAACTTTGTAAACAAAAGCAATTTTTACATTTGTTCGAAATTTCAACAATTAAGTCAGTTTATTAAATTTCAAGGTTCTTTGGATGAAGTTGGAAATGAGCTCACTTTAATTGTGACCAAATGAGGAAACAAAACAGCAGAAATTAGTGTTGCGTGGCAGCCAAGTTTTTCAATTGACGAATACCTACAGCGACTTTGAGCAAAACTCGAGCATTGCGGCTTTGCTGGTTCCACCCTTGTTGCCGCCGCAACAGTTTTGCCAGCAAAGGGCTTCTCAATCACCTTTGTTGCTCATTTTCCTAACAATTTCAACAACCATAAATCCTGCAAACTATTTGGTATCCAAATAAAGACTTGTGGAAAAAATCTTTCATGTTTCATTGTTGATTCATTCATCGCTTTTTCCAAGAAGAATTAATTGATTGTTTTACCTGATTTGTGAACAAAAAATGTTCAAATGTCGCGTGGGTTTGAATTGAAATTGGCGGCCGCGGGGGAGGGATCGAGCGCTAATCGAAGCCAAATTGGAATTAATTCAATTTCACGCGTTTCAATCACGCGCAAATCGAGTCTAATTGGGTTCAACCCGTGATTTCCCAACGGCACAGGAATTTGGCTGAAATCAGTGATTTTCCGTCCGCGCAGTATTAAAAAGCGTAACTCGGCGCAGAGACGGCGCCGCGTTATTGAAAGGGGCCGTAAAAAGAGAGGGGCTGGCAAATATTGATTTTATTGCAATAAACGGCCGGTCCGGAATTTGCGACTCGCCCTGGGCTTTAATCCCGTGACCGCCACTTTCATTGCAAAGAAAAACGATGAGTTTTTAGAAAGTTTTATTTCCGTCGGCGCCTTTTTGTTGCAAATTTAATTGGAATCGCTATTTTTTTCCGATTCATTGTGAATTTCCCGAGTGGCTCTCGCAGATAATGTTTTTTTAATTAGCGCCGATTCAAATAAAAAACAAAAGAGAATCGGCCCGAGTTGGAAAATTTTGTCCTTTTGTGTGAAATTAAATTTATTTCTAACTTTTTCAAACTGATGTTGAAATTTTATTCTATGGAAATGTAGAGCATTGCATTCCTCTTTGCGTTTATTTTTCCCCACAATTGGCAGATTAAATATTCCAGGAACATATAAAAGAAGAAAAAAATTGACTTAAATTGGATGCAGTTTTCAATTAAGTTCCGCGAAACCGTAATTCCATCTGTGTGTGCAAAGAGCACATTTCCCATTGGGCGGAAAAGTCGATCTTCTCTGTTTTTCCTCGTTTGCGGCGCGTCAAAGCGATCAAAGCCTTTGAGATCTGCAAGCAAATTGCACAAATTTCAATTCGTCTCGGCAAGAAATCGAGAGCGCCGATTTTATTATTTGATAAGAAAGAAGCTCTTTCTGATTGCAAACTTGCGTTTCTTTTCATCCGACACACACCATCCTCGGTACCTTTTTTCAACAAGAAAAGATTCCATTAGAAATTCTGCATCTGCTAAAGGATCTCTTGAAGAATAAGCAACATTCCGATATCTATTTCTGTTCAATAAGAGAACTTTCAATATTAATTTCATGGAAATGATTTTCTGAACTAATAAAGCTCTTCTTCATAAATTTTATTGCTTGAGAATTCAATAAAAATATTAAAATAATTCTACTTCTTTACAATTTGAATTGCAAAATGGCATTTCCATAGTGGATTTGTTTTAGGAAATCAACCATTTAGACGTTTAAGGATCTTGAAAAGGTTTTGAACCAAAATTTCGAATTCCCTGTATTTTCAGGACATTTTGAAAAACATTAAAAAGTGTATAACTCTGCAACCGCAAAAGTTAGAGTGATAAAAATTTCACTGCGCGACTTTTCATGCAGAACAACTTTTCTGCTGACACCAAAGCTGTAGGTCAAAGGTCAAGGTCACTTTTAAGTATTATTATGATTTATTTAGTAATAAAAGCTCAATTTTTGGGATGACGGTCCCCTTTGATTTTTTTTGCAGTTTTAGGAAAAAACCGCTCTTGTAATTTTCAGAATATTATAATTATTATTTTCTTCACAAATCACGTCAGAAGTTAAAAAAAGGGGTTATGAAACTGAAAAAAACTTGAATTAACAAAAATTTCAGCCTAATTCTGAAGTATGTTAAAATAAATGACATTGTATCATGTCACGAATTTTCCTTTTTTCCTATTATTTAAAAAAAAAAAAAAAAAAAAAAAAATGAATAATTCAATTTTTGGTCACTTTTCATAATCGATGAAGGCAACACGTCGGGCACTTTTGCCCTGCAGGTTGCATAACTCTAAACAAGTATGTAACTTTTTTCAAGAGTTTTTTTAGAGAAGTCATTGTGAGCAAATAGGGTGGCTTCCGAGCGCGCAGGGAGTGTTTAATTGGTGGATTAGGTTGTGCGGCTGGTGGCCGGCTAGCGTTACAGGCTTGTTGCATAATTAACTTGACAAATGTATTAGACAGGCGAGTTGGCCTGCTGGACGCGCGGCCGCTCGGAATATACACGAGAGAGAGCGGGCTTAGCAACTTTTTGAATTTCAAATGCGCTCTGACCGCGCTCGGATTACACACCCCTGGGCTAGCCAGCCCTCGACGAACCTCCTCTCAAATTAAAAAGAGCGAAGAGGGGAAAATTTGGAAAACTTCCAACAAATAACGTCTCCTCTTCACTTTATTGCTACACCAAGAACGAGAATCTTACAAGCAAGATTTATTGAAAGTGTAAATTCGTTTGGCGGGAAAAATTCGAATAATATGAATAGAAAGAGATAATCCAAGATTAACTTCCGGAGGAATTTGTTAGAAAAAAGCCACGCATAATATAGAGTGCTTTTTTAAAAAGGAATTTTTACCAAACATTTACTCTTTCACCTTTTCTGGAACATTTATAAATAATTAAACGACGAGCATAAATCTGCAAAATTGGATGCTCGAGTGATACAAATCTCACCTCTTAACCTAATTTAAAGTTAAATACCCGGGGGAAAAATCGAACAATTTTTTTTAGTTCAAATTGATCTCTTTGTTTTCAAATATATTCAAATAAACTAAATTGGCTCATATTGTAATTCACCTCACCCTGTTTTTAACTTGATTCTCTTCAGATACGATTTGGATCATTTTACAAATCTATCAAACTTGAAATGTTTTGTATCCTAAAACAAATTTTTCCTCCAAAGGATACTCATGGAAATGTCCAGATTATATTTCTCTTGAATTTTGGCAAAGTTGCAGAATTGAAGGATGGACAATTCGTGTCAGAGCGCCAAGTTTTTTCGCTCTCAGACAAAAGTCGTCTGCCGGCAATCGGGTTGATTTTTCTTTTTCCTTTTTTCCGCCGCCGCCGCCGCCGCCGCCGCCGCCGCCGCCGCAACAACGAATGGCACTTTGCAATGAAATATTGAGAGAAGCACATGTGGCCCGCGAACTAGCGAAAGAAGAAACGAAAAAATCGCTTTTTGAGCGCCGCCGGGTCGTGTCGGCGGCGCTCGATGGATTCCCCGGGAAATGGGACACGTGTTGGCTGCACCAAGAATGCCAACAGCTGCCCCCCCCACCCACCAACCCCCTCCCCGCGGAATTCCATTCGCTCTTTGAGCTGCGCTTTATCAAATATTGAATACACCGCGTACGCCAGATATTGAAATTCGTCTGCCATTCCAAGTGGATGAAAAAAGAAAAAGGAGAAAACACAATTTTTCCATGATTGAGTGGACGAAAATCACTTTTCCTTGAAAAAAAAACGCGAGGAGTTTTTTGATCAGTTCGAAAATAGAAGTTTCTTTTGAAGCAGTTAAATAAATTGAAAATATAACAAAAATTCATTGATGATCGCAAATTTACTTTAATATTTTAGAATGAACAATTTCAGATTTCTGATTCATCTAAAATGATAAGAAATCAATGTTGAACAAAAAATTTTGTTCTGACTGTTTTGCCCATTGTTCATCAAATGAATTAATTGAAATGAGGATTAGACGAAGCGGAATTTATACTCTATCGTGCGCTGGCAGCCGTCGAAACTCGTCAGCGAATTTTCGGTCTGCTCTGCGGCGATAAACAATGTTTCATTATTGCTGGTGCATTAGTCTGAATCCAATCGTTCTAATAAATAACGTGCAGCGTCGACGAAGCGACAAATCAATTTGCAAATGGCCGCTCGTCGGTAAACAATTAATCAAAGTCGGCGAATAGAGAGCGAGCGAGCGAGGCCGTTGACCCGAAAAAGTAAACTGCTAATTGGAACGTCTGCTTTTTCGCAGCCCATCAATTGCCAAGCGGGGCGTGAAATTTTGCATTCGTGCCCACGGAGTGAAAATAATTCAATTTGAAGTACTTTAAAGGCATTGTAAAGTTTCGAGTCGGGGAGGTTCAATCTTGGTGCAGATGGATCACGTTCAGCACGCCCTTCAAAATGATACCCTAGTTTTCACTTCTTTTTCACTCCATCCGCATGCAAAAGCCGAAAAAATAATAGCTCAGCGGACGCCATCTTGGATTTTTAGGTGTCTTGGTTTGTCTAGCAAATCAATAGAAAGTTTCAATTGTTGTTCCAGCATGATATCTTCAATTGTTCAAATCTTTTATTATTCTATTGCTCCTAAAATTAAAAAAAATTAAAGTTAATTTAATAAAACTTAAAAACAAATTATTTTGAATGCTTCAATAAACATTGAAATAATAAAATTATCTTGCCCCTGTAATGTATGCAATTAAATTTATCAATAAAATTTCCAAATAATTTTCCCATTGAACTTAATTTTTTATGGAAAGCAAAGTTCCAAGTAGGATTTCATGGTTCTTCGCTTTTTTGCCTTGAAACAAAAAGATAGAACTGGTTGTGCGGGCTAATTTGGAGCGAGTTATCTTTGTGGAAAGATTTATCGGGGCGGCGTCTCGTAAATCAGGTGCGGCGACGCGAGCGGTGTTTCTTATCGCGACCGGTGTGTGTGTTTTACAAGGGAGGGGGGGTGACGTGACCTCGCCGCGGGGGCCAAAGGTCAGCTTATTAAAAGAGCCGTCACAGCTTGATTGCCTCCTGCTTTTGACGAGCCACGCGAGATTGCAAACAAAGACGCGTGGCAGCGCCACTTGCACGCGCTTGTAATTAGCGGCCATTTTTCCTTATCAATTATTAGCGTCGGTTTTTATTCTCGGCTTTTACGAGCGCGCGAAAAATGAATCGTAATTAATTTCACGTTGTTTTTAACGCCGCGATTTCATTATTTCCTAATTCTAGCCGCGTTTACGAGCCGTTTTATTTTCGCCGCTGAAATATTTGGAGAGGCGGAAACGGTTATTGTTACGACGGCGTTTTCTGCGCTGCCGTCATCGCAATATCGGCTTATTACGCGCGGCCTTAATGAGCCTCCGCTGGCGTTGCACTCTTCTTAATTTAGCGAAATGCAAATTTCAACAACAAAATTGTAGCGAAAAGAAGAACCGCACGGGTTGGAGTAAAAAACCGGTTTGCCAGAATTGGAGTAAATTTAAATTAAAATAATTGGAAATTGTAACCTTTAATTGATTGAATGTGCCTGTAAGGAGTCGTTAGGATGCCTCAGGTCTTCAATTCAGAATTGCCCGATCCACTTTAACCAGTATTGTAACTAATACTTCTTATTTGTTGTCAGTTTTTTCTGTATTTTTGTTTTTAAATTTTATAATATAAATAATCGGAAGTTTTTGAAAACTTCCACTTTCATAGCTTTTATTTATTAACGACTCTGAATTTTTGAATGAAAATTTATACTTATGAATACATAATGGATTGGCTATATCAGAGTTAATCATAAAAATAATGTTCTTGTAGAGAAAATAAATTTTAAATTTGTCATAATTATGCGCAAATTCCATTAATGGAAAAAAGAAGAGCATGCTTTTGACTAAAATTTCCTAAGTTTTAGTTTAAAAAAATCCTTTATTTTTCAAGAGTTCGTGGAAATTATAATAATTGAAATATTATTTAATTTTAATGTTCCAAAACTTTTCTCTTTTTTTAATTAATTTAAGCTAAAATCCTCTTTTTAATCAAGTTGTTTGGAAGCAAATTGTGATGTGCGCATTAGATGAAGCCGTTTTTGAGCCGCAGACGAAAAACTAAAGCGCGGTCACACTCGAATCGTCTGTCTGTGTGTTTTATTTTGCTGCTCGTAAAAGCGAATTAAGCGGGCTCGCGGGTGGGGGAATAATTGTTTGGCGTCACGCGAGCGGCGGCACGCACGGCCAGAGGCCAGGCCTGGTGAATTCGCCGCAGAGATAAGATTTACAAGTGTCAAAATGTGACAGACAGCGATCTCGGCCGAGAGCAGTTTATCGAGCGTAATTTGCATATTCGCAAATAACCGCCGCGCGCGCAACTCGATTCCGCTCTAATGGAAATCGATGTGCCTTTGTGCGCCGCCGACGCGTTAATTACGTCGTCAGTTTTTTTTCTCTATCAAAATTCCACCGTTGTCAATCGCACAACTTCATTATTTTGGTGTATTGGAAAAAGGGAACAAATTGTATCACGGTTCAAATGCGGTTCATTTTTTTTTTCAATTGATAGAAGAAAATTGAACTAATAAATAAGTGAACCGTCGCTAGACTTGTTGAGAAGATTAGAAATTTAGTTTCCTAGCAGTTTGATTATTTTCATTCAGAATAAGTTGATTAAGATTGAATCAAAATAAACTTAATGACAAAGAAATTTTGATTATTTTTGACTCCTAAGCTTGTTTGAAAAACTAATCAGTTCAACAAAACATTTCAAATGATCAGTTTTTATGACAATTTTAGAAATAAAGTGAAGATTTGAATAAAGATGGTTGTCGCTCACCAAGACTTTGAAATTTTTAAGTTGTTGCTTCCTCGGAGGAAAGTGAAGAACGATCGCAAATGGATCGTTGCTTGTAAAAGTAAAATACTTTTTGTTTTTTGCACACACACGTGGCATTATTCAAATGAGGGAAGCTCTTAGCGTGGCGGGGAGGACAAAGGGAGGAAGCTCATTTTCACATTTGAAGCGCCGAGTTTTTGCATCTTGCCGCGCGATAAATAACTCGTCGCGATTTGCATTCGCCGCCGCAAGCAAAAGCAGCTCTTTGAAATGCAAATCGCCACACACAGAGAGAGAGAAATGATAATATTCGCGCGCTACTTTTGTTTGGCCCGCCGTGTGTGTGCGCGCGGCACTAATTTATGATGATTCTGCCCACGCCAGAGTGACCAACATGGCGGACAAGAAAACATTTTAGAGAAAAATATATCAGACAAAACTTGTAGAAAATTAAATTGTGCACACTTTTTGCATTTAAAATTTTCTTCTAAATCCAAATTGAGAAAAGTTATAAGAGTGGAGAGTTTGAAAAATGAGGTTTTCTGCTGTGAAATGTCAGGAAATTTGTTTCAAAATGGTGTAAATTTGAAACTGGCATGCATTTTTCCGAGCTTCGTGCTTTTGATTCCAATTTTCGGTTGAAGGGGATTGAAAAATAAGCTTGGAATGTCTATTTGAACGCGACGAACGTCGATCAATTGAGCAGAACTAATTAATGTAATGATCACGAAAAGCGGATTGAAGGCGGCAGCAATTTGCGTTCTGATGAAAGAGAATTGTAAATTGCTGGGTGTGTGGAAATTCAAGTGGTCTCTCTGGAGACGGCGGCGCGGCTCCCGCCCGCCCGTTTTCCCTGCAAATGAAGGGTTTCGCTCAAAGTCCGAGAGTGCACGCCGTGGTAATTTTATCAGCAGGCCGAGCAAGCGAGCGAGCGCGGAATTACAATTCAAAACAGCGCGACAAACTAGTGCAAATTATTCAGGCCACACACGCACGCACAGAGTTATTGTTTAATTCACTCGAAAGTCGAAAAATACATTTCGCATTCGCACTGAATATTTTAATAATTTAGTTCAATTAATTTCACGCGCGTCAAACGCTAATTAATTTCTGCGAATGATCAAAGCGCGAACGGATTTCAATTCAATTGTAAAGCCGAAGGACTCAATTCAAGCGGATTTGTAGCAAAAAATTAACTCCGCGAGTTTCAAAATTGACCAGAATCATAAACAATCCGCGTTTCGTGCGAAAGCATTTCAATCAAATCAATTTCATAACTAACTTTTGATGGAATTCGTTTGAAAATCATAGAAGAGATTGCGAAGAAGTGCATCTGTTGCAATTTCATTCCGGGTCGTTGACTCGATCGGTCTCTCTCTCGCGCACGTCATACCAAATGGGAAAACTTTTTTCGCTCTTTGCCTCGCCAGATGTATTTTTCACGGCGGACTGCAGCGGCGGCATCCGAAGCCGGCCGTAAATCTCGCTGCTTCTCAATAAAAATCGTCCTGCCAGCTGCCGAAAGAAAAATCGCCCCGATCGCCCGACTGCAGAAAAAAATCGCCGAAATCTTCTAACACCCACCAATTTTCCTTATTCTTTCAAAATTTCAATTAATTGATTTATAATTTTTTTTTTTTTTTTTTTATTCAAGATCGATTCTTGTTAAAGAATTAAAAAAAATCTACGTTTTAAAACTTGATAATCCTTATGGTTTTTCAGATTATAATTTATCTAGTATATATTTTTTTTTTTAATTTTTGTTACAAATTTTCATCAAATCCAAATCGAGTTAACTTTTAAATTGGTAAATATTGTTCTTATTTGAAAAAAAAAAAAAAAAAAAATAAATTATAATAATTTTTGTGCTTTTTTGAAAACAAAAGGTTACAAGCCAGGAATTTTACCTTAATGGGGAAATTTAAAATACTGGAATACATTTCAACTGTGATAATTGTGAACTTTTTGCCAGAACAATCGCGTGAACTGCAAATTGTCGTCGCTGTTGCTGGAAACAATGGAAGCGCAGTCGAGCGGGAAATGTGAAGGACGAAGATGCAGCGCAGCCGTGCATGCAGCGCACTTAATTCCGTAATGGCGAATAATTTCCCGAGAGCGAAAGAAGCATTAGCGAGGAGGAGGAGGCGGGGCGGGGGCGGACACTAATCCCCCTAACAAGCGTCCTTATGCACACATCAAGCAAAGCCCCTGCAATTTATTCCGCCCGTTTAAGCAATTTCAATATTTCTCCCACGTGTCGCATACATTTTTATAAGTTCTCTGTTTGCAGAGGATAAACGCGTGCGACATTTTTTTTGCCAGGCTTATTGACACAGCGAGCAGGGCCGGCGTTTTATAAAGAAAGCCAAACACGTTTAAGAGAGTGCGGGGCTCGGTTTTTATTGCACTCGGCATTGTAAATAACGCGCGTCTCGCCGCCGCGGATAAATAGCACCGGTCGGTCGGTCGGTCGGTCGGTCGGTCGACCCTCTTTTATTGCCTTCCGTGCAAACTCCAAGCATCAAATCCTGGCCTCGCCGCCGCACTTTAATGAACAGCGAAATGCGCCGCAACTTCTCGCACATTCAGTTATGACGAGATGAAAACTACAAAATAATGAAAATGTTCATTACTTTCAAGAATTGTCGAAAATGTTTTCAAATATTTGCAATTTTTCCGGTAAACTCAAAAATCGAGTTTTTTAAACAAACCTTAAAATTTAGTCAAACGTACACTCGTCAAGCGCCCCATGGTTTAAAATTTTGATGAAAAGCCTTCTAATTAGCTAAAAGATTTCATTTTTACTGGATAGAAGTGATGGAATGCTAGATGTCTTGCATTGCTAATAACTTTTAATTTTTTAATTTGCAGATCTAATACTAGTTTTTCTTGATTTTTAAATTTTCACTAAGAAAATATTGCAATAACTCTGCTTTTAAAAAAGCAACGGCAAAATTTCTGGTACCAAAATGTTCCACTCAATGTGCTCTTTCCAACGTTGAGCCACACTTGCAAAATATATTGTGGCAAGGTCAAAGGTCACCAGGATCAATGACCTTTTGTTACCAGGTCACTATGTGCGAGACGTGGTCTGAAAGAACAAGTCAAGGCAATCGCTTTTTGTTATTACACATGTTGTCGTAAATATAGCAGGAAAAAAGTTGCAGAGGCTCAAAATTATTTGTCATCCTCCACAGCTCTGAAAACCACTTTTTTTTTGCGTTTCTCATTTTTCAAATTTAAAACGGGTGATAAATATCATTTTTTTTCTATATCAAATATTATGTTCTACAAAATGGCCATCTCAGATTTTTTTAAAAAGTGGCGGCAAATTGTCGATTTTGAGGTCAAAGGGCACGAGGCCACCAAAAGTGACCTTGACCTGTGACCCACAATTTTTTACCCAGAAGCAAAGTTTTAGAGCTTGCTGTGAGGAATCCAGCCATACCCGGAATTTTTTTCTACGACCACGGGAAGCCTAGAAAGAGCCGAGAAAATTTCCAAAATGTTCAATGCTGAAGAATTGACAAAGTCAAAATTTAGCTCAAAGTGACCATGAACGTGTTCGTACACGTTCGGTCACTGTTGAAAAGTTGTCAGGCACTGAAAAATAAGTCTAAAAAAGTTGTTTTTAAATTCATATTTTCAACGGACAAAAAAAAACTCAATTTTTGTTGAAGTATTTCGTGTGAAATTATCCTTTTGGTTTGGAAAAATTTGCAGCAAATTTCATTCGATTTCGTTTTGTGTTTCGTTTCTAAAGCTTGGAATCGGGCTGGCTCGGCAAGTCTTGCAAATTAATTTAGTGGCGCAAGTTTGGCGGTAAATCAGGGGCAGGAAAGTTTGGCTCGTACGTGTGTGTCGCTGGCCGGCCGGTCGCGTTCTTTCGGGCGCAACCAAAAGTTGTTGTTGCTACAGGTGCGCGGGCGGGCGGCGCTGTAAATCGACTTAGGTCCACCCTATTAATCTCGGCTCCGGCGGTAATTAAGCGCCTTCAAAAGCCCAACCCTCGAGGGGCTCTTTATTCAGCAATCAGCTCGGTTTCAATTTCAACCCGGCCCCGACCACCCCTGCGCGATCGATCGTCTCGTTATTATTGCACCACCGGTTGTTGTTGTTGTTGTCGTCTCGCTTGGCGGCGCATTCGGATTAATTTAAGCAATTAAATGCATTCGGCGTGCGGCACCGAGTCGTTCGATCGACTGAAAATTTCATTGCAATTCTCGACAATGCGAACTAATCCTCTGCGTTTCACTTCGGCCGCGAAATGCAAAGCCGCGTTCATTCAATTTGCTTCTCTGTTAATAATTAGTCCATTCAAACGGACCCAAATCTTAGAAATATTTCCAATATGACGATTTATAAAAATTTAGAACTCTGATTTAGACGAAATGGTCAATCTTTTGGATATTATTTTTCAAGTCAATATTTTTAAGGATGTTAAACTGTACTTTTTGACCTTTCTCCATGGTCAATGACCTAGAAACAAAAGTTGCCTTGGTTCATGAGCTCAAACCTGTGACCAAAAAAATTAAAAATTAAAAAATCTTAATACAATTTCATTTGACAGCTGTTTTAGAAAAATCCGTATTGACCTCCGGCGGTCATTTTGGAATTTTGAAAAAATGAAGATTTTTTCATTCCTTGGAAGAGCCAAAATACGAACTATCATGACAATTGTTTGCAGAGATCAATTAATTCCAACAGCTCAGATACCAGAAAAATGTAAAAAAAGCAGCACATTTTTCAGCACTTAATTCAACTTTTCTCAAAAATGAATGCGGTGAAGTTAATTTTTTTTTAATTTTCCTTGTAGCCTAAAATATTAGTTTTTGCTATCCAGAGTTGGTTTCATTCTCTTTAAAAAAGAGTTGGAATGTTTTCAATCTCCGAAATTCTCAATAAAATTTCGTCCATATTTGACGAAAATGAAAATAAAACATGTAAAAAATCAAAAGGGCACATTTAAAATATTTTTCAATTTTATTATTTTCTCTGGCATGAAAAGAATGTTCCATCGGCTTTTGCTTTGCAAGTCACATGTTAGCAGGAAATGAAATTTATTGTGTCTGTTGCGTTGTTCGCAGGCTACTTTTGGCACATCACGGACATGCACTACGACGTCAACTACACCACCCTCGGGGACACGAGCAAGAGTGAGTACTTTTGTGCATCTGCAGCTTTTCCGCCAGAGAACGAGGAAAAACTTTTTACTTTTTTTATTTTTTGCATCTCGAATAATTTACAAGCACCGCGCGCGCGCTCGCGTCGAGATAAAAATGGGGGCGCAAAGTTGTTTCGCAACATCTGGCGCGGGCGTTTTGCACCTTGGCCTGCACAATTAATTCCGTCGGTCTCTCGCAAATTTTGATCCCCGCAACCAACTTTGCTGAAGGAAAACAAATCGGCCGACGTTGCAAATATAATATGGAGAGTAAATTACACAAGCACGTGATTTAGTGCCGCTTTTCTCGTCTTGAGTTATCGCCCCTCGCCTCACCCCCGCAGCGCCGCCGCACCAAGGTCAACAGGTCATCGCGTTACATAATTTTCTTCTCCATTTGCTATTTTTCTAGTAAAGAACAAGTGTCGAAAAGAGGTTTAATTAAGTAACGCTGCCTTTTTCGGTCAATTCTTAAATTTACGCCCAAATTCCGGCCTAAATTTGGTACTTGTATCAACGGTAATAAGAGCCGATGAAGATTATTTAGGGGTTGAACGTATCATTTTTTCTCAGATAATTGTTAGTGTGCGTGTGTTTTTTTCTGTTAAAATTAGTGTAGAGTAGTGTTTTGTTTGTGTTGTAAAGTGTAAAGCAGTTTCAGGGGTTAATTTTTAAGAGGGTTTTACGTGGATTTCTCGCACAGTTTCACTAAATCCACGTAAAAACCTCTTAAAAAGTATCATTTTTTGTTTACAATCAATCGCTTTTTCAAAGAGGTTGACAAAATCAGTTTTTCAGCCTTCTTGGGCTCCACATTTTGCTTCATAAAAAGCTAAATTTTTTAACACCGTTTAAACTGATTTTAGCAAATTTTAAATTTTTTTAGAGGTCGATTAAAAAAGGTTCTATTATGAATCATTGACATCAAAAGCTAAAAAAAATTGAGAAAAAAAAATTAATTTTATTTAAAAAAGCAAAATTGAGAATCAAAAAATTTTGCTTTCGGTAAAAAAATGAAATGATTTTCAAACATAATTGGTAATTTTGAATGGCAGACGTGTTTTTGATGATTTGTGTGTTTGCGCAGTGTGTTGGCTGGGCCGGCAGACGAACGGCGGCGTGCGTCGGCTGCAGCCAGGCCCGTTCGGCGACTACAGCTGCGACTCGCCGTGGGCCCTGGTCAAGAGCGCCGCCGACTTCATGAAGAAGAAGCACGGCGACAACATCGAGTTCGTCCTCTGGACAGGGTGAGTCATTCATCCCCTAATTAGTAATTGTTTCCAAACGAAATCCGTGCGTTCGAATGCGGTTTCTTCAAACCGCTGATGCGCTCCATTAGGTGCGGTGGTTCGTTAATTGCTGCCCGCCGACCGCCAATCCTCTTTTGGCCCAAATCAATTCCACTCCTGCTTTGTTTCCCTTTTACCAATTTTTTTTCTTTTAGCAATTTTCAATAATTAAAATTAATGTTTTAAATTTTCTTCAAACAGAATATATGAAAATCATATTTTTTCTTTAAAGAAATGCAAATTTTTCTTGTACATGAGCGGCTGAAAAGTGGATTATTTTAAATCACAAATCTCAGCTGATTAAGATTAATTTATAAGATTTGGCGTTAAATTAAGTTCATTTTATTTGAATTTCTTCTAATTTTTATTGCAAAAACTGCAACAATTTCTTATCTGTTAGAGCTGCAACAGATTTAAAAGCACCAAAATGATGTACATACTTGATGTTCCCTTCCAACCATGTGTCACACTACTTGATGAAGTAATTGTGGCAGGGTCAAAGGTCACCAGGGTCAAATACCTTTTGTGACCTGATCACCACGTGTGATACGTTTTTAGATAGGTCGTGTCAAGGCGAGCACTTTTTGTCATTTAAAATTTTGAGCCATCATGCATAGGAAAATGATTATGTCGGTTCAAACATATTGATCTGCAAAAATGCTCTGGAAACCACGATTTTTGCTCTTTTAATTTTTTATTAATTTAAAAACGACAAAGGCCATCCAATTTATCTTTAAATACATTGCAAAATTTTACTCTATACAAAATGGCAATCTCAGAATTGAAGTAAAATTGGGGGAATATTTTAAATTTCAAAGCAAAGTGCTTTGAGGTCACTGGAAGTGACCTTGAACTTCGACCTACGATTTTGTAGTCAACAGCAAAGTTGCAGGGGGCAAGCAGGCGACTTCAAACATACCCAGATTTTTGTTCAATGTCCACGGGACGCCTATATAAGCTTTTTCTAAATTTCCAAAATACAAATTGGAGTCTTGAAAAACCCACAAATTTTGAGCTCATGTTGTGAAACTATACATTTTTTAAATCCTTTTGAAACGGTCTCTATGATTACAGACTATGCCAAAACATTGCACAGTTGTAATGTTTTTGCCGCAGCATTTCTGTAACAAAAATAATTTTGCAATAAAATCCTGTTTATTTTTAAAAAGCAAAAACAAGAAAGGAAAATTTGCATTTTTCGTGGTGTCAGAAATGAAGAAAGAAAGTGAGGCAAGAAAAATGTCTGGTTTTTGCGCCAAGAAAGGGCCAAATTAAAAGAAATAGAAATTTTGGGGCTGTAAAATAAACAAGTTTTGTGAACGCGCGCCAAGTCTTATTTCGTTTGTCGCCGGCAGCATTTTCTTGTTTTGTTTTTTCGTCTCGAGAAATGGAATTGGCGCCGCCCCAAAAGTGGGTCTTTCGGGGTTAACGACGAGCGGGGGCGGAATGAATGTAATTAAGCAGTGGCAGATTTCGCCGCGGCCGTCACATGAGAGGAGAATAAAAAGTTAATGAAGGCGCGACCGAGTGATGGAAAAAATTCACTCGCGCATCTGCCGTCGTTAATCCCGGCCGAAAACGCGCGCAAAAAATCACGAGAAAGAGAAAATCTAATTTCGAGCCGCGCAGCTCTTTTTCCCTCCACGGCCACTTTTTATGCGGATTCTCCTTTTCAACGCAAAATATATACATTTGTCTCTTCTTCCCTCTCGCTTGCCACAGATTCATTCTTTTGCTCGCAAACCACCCAAATTTCATTTACTTTTCCAACGAATTCTTTGCTGAAGCATTTTTTACTCAATAAACGCCTCAAATAAGTATCGACGTCGCTTTCAAGAAAGAAGAGCAAAATCATCGTCAAATTTCTTATAAGAAAATGGTTGAAGTTAAAATCTTGTGAATTGTGAACACATTCGAGAGCAATCCAAGTGAAAGTAAAAAACTGCACTTTTGCCTTCCTTGTATTTTTTAATTTCTTTCCCCAAACGCCGTTTTGAAAAAAAAGAAACATTGTTTTAGTTTTAAAAAAGGACTTTCAAAATGAAATTTAGGGAATTATTTTGCCGTAAGTTTCATCTTTAATTTGTTAAAAAGTCTCTTCTTGTTTCGCCTAAAACTTGAATTGAAATTCTCGGTTGATTTGAAGCTCGCATTTGATGAGAAAAATGAGCGTCGAGTTTTGAGCTCTCTCGGGTGAAGAGGCAAAGTTGAAATCTTGGCTCGTTTTTCGCAGCTGCACGAAAAGCACGTGCGCGGCTGCAATCGTCGCGTCTCCCACGCTAAAATAATCCGCTCTTAATTAGGCTCCTTTGAAAGAGAAGCGAGCGGAACGTAATTGGCCTGAAATCACACACGCGACGACGGCAACTCGCAAAGTGAAACACAAACTGCGCCTTGCCATTGCCAAAGTTGCATCTGCACGTGCAATAATGCTTTGCGGTTTGCCTGCGCAACTCAACACAGCGGCCCAAAATCCCACTTTCATTGTTACTGAAACAATTTGTCCCTCTTCACAGCCTCAAAAGCTAGACAAATTATTCAATTTCTAGCAATCGTAACTCAAGACATTTTGAAATAAATTCATTCTCATTTTTCCGAAAATTCTTTCAACAGGAATTATTTATCAGATTTTTACAATTTATTCAAATTTAAACAATTTCTAATTTAGGCAACAATAATAATTCAGAAATTCATATTTATTAGGAAGTGAAACAAATTAATTTAACTTGTTAAGAACTAAGTGAAACATTTTGTAAAGAAAAGATACTTACTTAAGTTGGTCCTCTTAAATTTATAGTTGAAATTTTATGATTAATTAATATTTCTTATTAATGAGGAGGGAATACATTGGCTTATGAATAAAAAAAACCCGCTTATTTTGAGATCTTTTACCACCTATTCTAGTTTTTAAAATTCCACCTTCATATTCAATTACTGTTAGGAAAATTTGGCCAGTAAAATTATTTTGATTCAAACTCACTCAAATTTCGCCAGCCAAATATTAATTCTTGTGTCAGGACCGCGTTTGAGATGGTCCCGAATATGCGTTGTTGGCTCGCGCGCCGCTGCACAAACACAACATTGTCGGACGCTTGAGCCACTTTTTTGCGTGGAACGTGAGCGCCTCTGTGCGGGCGTCACGCGACTGACATTTGAACAAAACGAACGAGTCTGATTAGGAAAATCGGCTCGTCGTAAATCACCTTTTCCTTGCGACACACTCAAGATTATATTGTGTTGCTTGTAATTGAATTAGTTGAGGAACAAAGTGGAGAGCAAAATTGATATATGCGCGGCGGGCAAGATTAATCGTGTTTTTGGGCGGCGACACGCGCGAGATGACGAGCCAAGATTAATGGTCGCTCGAGCATTAATTGAACGCGCGCCGAGTAATTAACAAGGTCCCACGTGCGCGATTAAAACGCCATCAGTCCAAAATTTACTCGCCAATTTTCAGTCTTTTGAGAAAGTAAAATGAAAATAAATAATAAATAAAACCAGATGTTTGCATTTGGAGAGCCGAGGGACTAAAATTACAAGAAATTGTAAAAGCTCTTCATCTAGACGCATTTCAACTGAAGAAAGAATTCATTCTCACGACTCTGCAGCACCAGAAAAGTATGTTTCCCGAATCATTTTTTCCGCACGAGAAACTTTTTAAAAGTGCATTTTACCTGAATAAAAGTTATTATTTTTTCAGAATTGCAAGAAACGAGAGACGAAAATCTTTTGTTTGTCTCAAGCGTTGGTAAATTAAATTTTAAAAATTTGGTTAATCTAACTTTTGGACTGACAAACTGACAAAATAAACGTTTGATTTGTAAGCCTAAGAATTGGGATAAATGTTTGAATTATTTCCGGAAAAATGGAGAGAAATGTGCGTCGAGGATCTTTTTCTGCAAAATTAAAAAGAAGCTTTTCAACTGAATCATGCGAGTCGCAGGCGAGGGAGCAACGACCGCGCCGAGCACCACAAAAGCCCACCTCTTCCATAATTAGCATCATTTGTTTCCACACGAGAAACTTCTCTTTTTGAAATGCATTTTTATTTTCCTCAGAATTGCAGAGTCGCATCCGTTGGGAATAAAATATTTTTCCAGGTGCTCTACTAAATTAAAATCAGAATTCAGTGAAAATTTTTCGACTTTGTACAAATTACAAATTGAAAATGAGTGTCCAGCATTGTTGATTATATTTTGTTCTTTTCGTGTAAAAAGCTTTGAAACGTCAAACGGATTTGCCTCTTTGGAAAATTTGATTTACGTTTGGCTCGTGAAAAATGCAAATGCTTTGGAAAAAGTTCCACTTTGGTTGCGGATTTCACGGCGTGTGGGCGCCCAAAGCAAAAACTCGTCTGCCGATTTTGTCCGCCGCGCCAACACTTTCGCATTTTCACAGTAAAGCTCACATTCTTATTGCATTTTTATTCAATATTGAAGGATTTAAAAAAGAAATTAGAAATCCATCTAATCAAATCACAACAATTTTCGATTGTTGCAATTTTTACGATTTAATTAAAATTTGTTGCTATTTTCCTATAAAAATTACCTTGAGATGGCTTGAGAAGGTTTTGAAGTCTTCAAAATGTTCTAGAAATACTAAATTGCTGAGCACGTTCCCCTTTTAAGAAGCATTTTGTTTTCTCATTTTTTTCCCACCGCAGCATATTCTTCTTTGGCAACGTTTTGTGGCAGGTGGAGCGGAAAGAGCGCTTTGAAGTGGCATCAAATCCGGTGGCCGGCGCGAGCACTTTGTTTCGAAAAATGCAAATCCACTTATGCAAAGCGGCTCTCTTTTGTAATGAGCGCGAATCGAATTTGCATGTGGCGGCGGCGCTTCCATGTTCAAAATGCGATGCTAATAAGTGAAAAAGGTGCTTTTAGGCGAGGCGGCGCGTCTCCGGGGCCTCTCAAATAACATCATCATATTTTCACCCGAGAATTTATTACGGGAGCAGAGGCGAGGCCGGATGCTTTTTATCAAATGCATCCCAGGGACGTCCCAGCACACTTTGCCTTTATTAAAAGTTAACCGAGGATTGAAAGGCGCCGATTCCCCGCGGGCCAAACGAGACCAACATGTTTGCCAACCAAACATTGCCGAAGACTAAAATAATCGTATGCCCAATTATGCGAACCCAATTTTCAAACTGTCACTCAACTTTCCTCCGGTGTCGCGTCGCCGATCAAATATCCTTTCAGAGGAAATGTTGCTCACTTCAAAACCACCAAATATTACACAGCAAGCGCTCCATGTATAAAAACGTCAATTTTTTGGAAATTTCCAAAGGAAAATAATTCCCAAAAATTGAAGTTAATTTTTTGAATTTCCCTAAGCTATCAAGATTTGTAAATTTGTAAACAACGCTATTGCAATTTTTATATATATTTTTAGTTCAATTGCATATACTTTGCAGGGTGTTCCGAATAAATTATTTTACATGCTGACCAATTGCGACAAAATAAACATTTGATTTAAAGAATTGGGATAAATATTTGAATTATTTCCTGAAAAATGGAGAGAGAAATGCGTCGAGTATCTTTTCCTGCAAAATTAAAAAGAAGCTTTTCAACTGAATCATGCGAGTCGCAGGCGAGGGAGCAACGACCGCGCCGAGCACCACAAAAGCCCACCTCTTCCGTAATTAGCATCATTTGTTTCCACACGAGAAACTTCTCTTTTTGAAATGCATTTTTATTTTCCTTACGGAAATTCTGTTGTTCAGTTTCAAGAAAAGTCATATTTGAAAATTTTATTAATTAAGAATTAAACCTTTGGCAAATACCACGGTCAATTTAGCAAACTCTGAACAGGCCTATCGAGATGGTCAATGTGAAAATATCATGCAAATAAAACAGAAATATAGAGTTGCCTAAAAAAATCCCAAAAATTCGCTTAGAAATGTTTTTTTCGGCTTTTGTTTGATGACGGAGTGACATGAAAGTGATAAATAGGGTTTCATTTTGAAGAGCGTGAAAAATCTGATCCATCTGTACTTCTTAAAAACAAAGCTTACCAAACCCTTTAAGTGTAAAGTGCTGAATTTTGTAAAAAAAAAACTGCAGCACGATTTGGAAACAAATGATTACAAAGGTTGTCGTTTGCAAACGAGCAGAGAATGTTGTTTTTAAGCTGTCAGCGTTGCGGGCGAAATCTGGCGAACGAATTTACGAAATTCAAAACAAAGCGCGGGCGTCACTCAAGTGTCGCTGGTTTATTTGCGCGAATGAAGTCTTCAAGTGTCTGTCTCGCTCCGACAGCGATTTCGAAAGAGACGCGCAAACCAATCGGGGTAGGCAACGCGCCCGCCGCCCCTGCGCTGCCGGTTGCATACCCTCTACCCCCTTTAGACTCGCACATTTCAAACTCATCAAGGACTCTTGTGTTTTCCCTTTTTCCAAACTCTAAACAAAGAAGCCCTAATATTATTTAGCAAAACTTGCTTACGCGGAAGGAAATAATTGGGAACTCTTGATAATTTCAGTATTCGCTGGAAAAGTTTAAAAATAAGCTCTTTAAAAAAGTACCTTAATTTGATCTGTTTGAGCAAAATCTTAGCTAATGGTGTTGCCAATCGAAACGTGTTTTTGTTTTTCTTTTAAAATGGAATGTTTTACATCAATAGAAACTTTTCCAGTCGCAGTTAATTAGACTGCGAAACAAAGCTGCCGCTTGATTAGTTTGTAAAAAGTCTCTCTTTACTTCTTTTTATTTTTTAGTCCCGAGAGCGAGATTTTGCATTTGCAAGCGGAGTCGGCGTTTTACGACCGATGAATGCACCGTCAGCGTCTTCTTTTTTTGCCGCAAACAATGAGAACACGAGCTCGTTTTCGAATCACAAAACATTCTCTCTTTAGCTCCGTGCTCGGTGAAACACGAAACGAAATGTGTGCCGACAGCAAAACACGGCCGGGAAACGAGCGACCATGGAAAGGCGCCAACCAAACAACCCAGTTATTTGGCGCCTTTCAAACTTTTCCTCTTTGCAATAAAAATACTTTAAAATTTACGCCTACACTTTTTTCAGTTTACATTATTTACTTTTGAAGTAGTTTCTGAGACCGAAAGTTTAACAATTAGAGATGAAAATTTGCAATTTAGAAATTGTGAGAAATTACAAAATTGAGACATTTTACCACGAAACCAGGTAAAACGGTTTTGCTGAAGTCAATTGATCAGCGTTTTAGTTGCAAATTATGAGTATTGCGGTGAACCACAAAACTATTCCTGCTTATAGCGAGATTAATCATCCAAATTATAAAAAAAAATTACTTGAATTTTACATGATTTAACAACAAATAAATAGGAAAAATAAATTAATTGATTATTAATTTTCTTAAAATTTTTTTCAGAAATATGGAAATATTTCGTGTGAAAATGAAAAATTTGAAATCAAAATATGATTACTTATCAGAAAAAGAAAACTAATTTTATCGCTCTAATGGCGGTAAATCCACTTCTTTTGTCACTCAACTCTCAAAACCTTGTAGAGCATCATTATTCGCTTTTTTCTCAACTTCTGACTGGCTCTGATTTTCCCAAGTTTAAGTTTCTATTAATAGAAGTTCTTGTGTTTTTGCTTTGATTTATTATTCTTAAAATTAAACGAATTAAAATATTCAGAATTATAAAATGAAGATATTTTAATTAATATTAATTTTTGTGTGTGGTAATCTTTAAAAATATTGTTAGAATTTAATTTCAAAAGCTCATGCAACCCGCAACCAGAACTAACTGAGCAGAATTAACGAATTGAGTATTTAAAAATTTTTAACTTGTCATTAATTGGAATGATTTTCTATTTCGGGCAAAATTGCCTTTATTCTGAACCCAATATAAAAAAGTTGCTCATCATCACCGAGGAAGCCGGTTTTTATTTCATCATAAAAAAACTCTAGTTTTGCCCAAAATGGATAAGTTTTGTGTTTGTTGAAATGAAAGGTGACAAAAATATTTACTCCCCCTTTTTTCTTCTTTGCTTTGAAACAAATGCAAATGCTTTGTGACTTTGAGCAATGGAGAAGGAGTTTTGAAATTTGATTTTCACGTGGCAAGGTGGACGTTGAGCAGGACACGCCATTCGTCAACCTTTCAGCCCGGCCGGCGAAATTGCGGCTCTCTTGGCATCGATTTGCGGAGCTCGCGTGACCACTCGGCTGAAATTCTCGTTGCGTGCGCGGCCAGATTCGGAAAGTGAGCGACAAGTAATAAATGAGGCTCGTGCGTATAAAGTGGCCTTCGAATGTGCAGTTTCGTTTTACAGATCAACCTTATTAATCGGAGCTTTGTTTTGCGCGCCAGAGTCGATTTTCCCCCTTTTTTGTCTTCACTGGACCCGCATCTGTCTCCGAGCAACAATCTGGCGATCCGAAAGGCATTAGCCGTGGAAAAATGAGGGTCGCTGGCAAAAACACTCTCTCCGGCCGCCCGGCGACGACAGCTTTGTCTCCGAGCGGAAATCAAGTCCCCCAGTTTTTATCCGGAAAAGCCAAACTAGCCGAACGTTGAGTCTGAATCAAGCTCGAATTCCCCCTTGCAATGTTTCAAAAGCCAGAGGAGGCCAAGCTGAACAAAAAAAGAAAATCACAAATCCAGAGTCGGGTTTTATCTTCATTATTTAGTTGAAAAGCAATTTATATTTTGACTAAATTAATATTTAAAATCAAAATTGCTTCAATTGTGGTTTTTGACGAGCTCAACAATGAAATTGATGCAACAATGGTGACAAAAACCAAATGTTTTTGTGAATGGCGTTGGATATTTTGTTAAATTTGGCGCTGGCCCGCAAATGATAATCACCACTCAGGGAAGATTGTGTGTCCGGCTTTCGTTTCTTTCTTTCTTTCGTGAAATTGGTGGGGCGATGAGCGCGTCCAATTTCGCGCGTTAAGGATGAGCGAGCGGCGAGCCAGAGAGAGAGAAAAAGCGTTTCTTTTATTAAAGCCTCCATTTTTATCCGGGGCTGCACATTCGCTTTTACGCGCGCGACAAATACAAATGCCGGCGCACCTCCTTTTACGATTGCCACATAAATGTCGCGCCGGGGGTTAATTAAAAGTGCTGCGGCCGCACCAAAATATGAAACCGACTCATTTATTGCTTCCACACGTTCCAACGCTTTTCGTTACTTTTCCTTGCAATTTGCTTTCCTTTATTTAATTAAATTTGATTGTGAAAAGTTTCGCAGCAAACTGATTCAGAGGGAAATAATTATTACACTGGAGTAAGAAGAAAGGTAAAAAAAGCCGCCAACTTTGGGTGAGGGGAATTAAAACGCGAGTCAATATTGTTAATTTAAATATATTTTTTGAATCCTGTTAAAATTTTAATGAAGAGTTTTTCTTTCATTAAAAGCAGTAAGATTTTTAGGATTTTATTGATCCTGGTTCTTTAACGCGTGATCTATAAAATTAAAAATCCCTAAACTATTCTCACAACTTCATGTTTAATGTAAAGTTACATGAACTACATATTTTCCTACACCTGCAGAAAAATCAAAACGGACCATCATCCCCAAAGTTCCAACTAATTTCGCTAAACAAATGACAAAATCGCTGAAAAGTGACCTTGACCTTTGACCTACAGCTTTGGTGCCAACAGAAAAGTTGTTTGGCATGAAAAATTGATTCTACGTGAATTTTTTATTCGCAGTTCCAGAGTTGTACACGTTTTATTTATTATTTTTATTTCAAAATGTCAAAAAAAAAAAAAAAAAAAAAAAAACTGGAAAATTGAAATGTTGGTAAACAATTTTCCTAATTAGAATCACTTTAACTTTAAGTGGAAATCAAAATGTTTGGTTTTCTGAATCTAATTCCTCCAAAGTCCCTGAAAGTTCTCGTGGAAATGCCCTTAATTATTCATTTTTAAGCAGAATTTTTTTGTCAAGAAAAACGATGAATTTATTTTTGTCATAAGAATTTGAACCTGCAGGAAATTTCAATGATTATTTTATATTTCAAGGTAATTCTCACGTGAAATTGTGTCCATTTTGAGATTACAAAAGCGTTCCTTTTCAAAAGAATATCGCATTTCCAGTTTTTATTGTGTTGTTTGGCAGCGAAAGAAGGTTTTATTTTCTCGCCCATTTGTAATTCAGCCCTTTTTGCGCGACACCGACGATTAACCCTTGTCCCCTTTTTTTGGGGGTGAAACGCGACCTCTCGTATGAAAGATCTCTTGACATTTTAATGAAACGCGCGCGCCAGAAGGTTCTTGTGTTTCGAGAGGTGCGCCGCGCGCAAAAAGCCAGAGATTTATCGCCGCCGGCATAAAAAAGAAAGAAAAAGTCTCGCGTCCTTTCCATTTGAACAAATTCAAATCCAATTTCAACTCGTAATTAAAGTCGTAAAATAATCACGAATTTATCGCCGCCAACAAAGGAATTTGGCCTGAAAATAACAAAATAAAAAATTTATTTCCCGGAAAATTGAATTAACCGGCAGGAAAGGAAGGAAAATTACTTCCGGTGGCCAGAAACCGTGACGTTGCCCCAATTGGCTTAATGGACTGTGGTCGGAACGAGGAAATTTAATAAATCCTTCGCCAGAAGAAATTCGTGGGGCGGAGAAAAAATTGAATTAATGCCGCCGCCGCCGCCTTTTTGCGCAGCTCGATTTGCAATTCAAACCGGCCGCTTTTGTGAAATCACGTTTCGGTCTTGGGGCTAAATTAATTGAGCTGAAAAGTTGCGCGCCTCGATATTCATTAAAGCGCCGCGCCAACATATTGCTTTTAATAAAGAGACGCGTAGAGTAATTAAATTCGCTTCCAACGGCGCTCCCTCCCCTCAAACCCCTCTCCTATTTATAAATTTGCACAATTCAAAAGCCAGCAAATGAAGAGAAGTTAAAATAAACTCTGAAAAACCGGATTCCAAGAAAGGAAAGGAAAAGCTTTTCAACGTTCTTGTTTTTTTGTTATCTCGGAGTGTTTTTGTCTTTCTGGCTCTTTTTTTACCTTCCATTAGCTAATTATCAGCGTCGTCGTTTTGTCAAACAAACAATTAGCGTCGTCGATCCGTAAAAGGAGACAAAATAACTCATTAACTGAATTTTCCAATCAATTCACTTGAAAGAAAACCAAAGAATAAAAGTAAAAACTTCCAAATTTTCAAGCATCTGTTTAGGGATTCATAAGAATCACTTTTCACTTCCAATTCTAGATTTGTACTTCAAATAACAACCGATTAATTTTAAATTAATTCCCTGATTTTCTCTGTAAAATAAACAAGAACAATTGACAGAAATTTATAATTATAAAATAAATAACCAGAGTAAGTTTTTGGTCTGAAAATTTGAGTTGTAAATTTGTTGAAACAAAAAATTTTAAAAACTGAGCCTGAATGTGATTGAATTTGCAGGGACGCGGGATCGCACGCGGCTTCGGAGCCGCAAAAGCTGCTGGCGACGATGCAGAACTTGACGGACCTTCTTCGGCACACGTTCAGCTCGCAGTTCGTGTTTCCCGCGCTGGGCCACGGTGACGTCATCGGCCACCACAACCACCACCACCACGGCCACCCGCACGCCATGACGGCGCACGAGCTGTACAAGAACGTGGCCGACATGTGGCGCTTCTGGCTCCCCTCCGAGGCCCTCACCTCCTTCCAAAAAGGTACTAAAAATTCCCTTCTTTCTTTTCTCTTGAAATAATTCTCAAAACTTGCACTGTTATGTAATTAAAAGTAAAGGGGAAAATGAAATTCAAAATATAATCACAAGAAATATTTTAATAGAATTTGAGAGAGAAAAAAATATTTCAAAAAAAAAATAATAATAAAAATAAAAAAATTCCCTCCAATTTGCTATTAAACTTCTTAATGAACTTGTGAGGCTCTAATTGAGTTCAAAATTTCACGACCAAACAATTTTGATACTCGTCAGAATGAATCTTTGATGACTGGAGCAACTTTTTTGCAAACAGTGAAAAATTTTGAAGCTCCGTGATTCAATTTGCGCTCGTTTTGATCTTCAGATTTTATTCCGTCATGCGACAGAGAGACGCAATAAGGAAAATTTCCAGTGGAATTTGCGCTTTTTCCACCGAGACTTTTCTTCTCAGATTTGTTGCGTTCCTTGCAGATCTCCTAGAATTCGTCCCTCTGAAATTTTCTATCCGAAAATAACGAGGTCCTCTTTTTCCAATTGAACGCGGCAAAGTTATTTGAATGAGAAAAGCGCCCCGGGCCACTTGAGCGCGGTTCAAAGGCCAAACTAATGCAAATAAAACGCCGGATCGATCGATCGCGTCGGTCCAGATTTCATTACAGATTAAGAACATGTTTTTGCGCCGCGGGAAAAGGGAATCCTCTTTTCTTTTACCTGCCAAGTAAAACAAACACAATTGGACGCGCGAGCAAACAAAAAGCCGGAAAATCTTGTTTCAAACCAAGCAAATGTTTGCCTCGCACACAATCATTCGTCACGCGTTTAATAATTACTTTTCCCAGCATTCATTCAAATTTCTATGCTGCTTCTTTGGGTCTGCAGAGAAGTTTGTTTGTCTTGAATTGGCTTATGAGCAAAGAGTAAGTTTAATTAATTTGAAAATGTGCCATAAAAATCGCCGCTCTAATATTTTTAAACTCATCAATTTAATTTACCTACCAGAACGATGAAATCGCGACATTGGTTTTTAAATCCAAGATGGCTGCCGCCTGGCCATTGTTCTGTTGCCAAAAATTCGCACCCCGGGCGACAAAAAGCTATAATATGAACATTTTCTTGAAGTAGACGAGATATCAATTCGATCTATGTAAAAAAGCTCAAATCTTGTCGCCTCCTTTAATTAAAATTTGTTGATAATTAATTATTAAATTTTTAGTAACACAAGAATTCTGATAGATTTTCCTTGAAATGCCTCTCGATTTGTTTAGAATTGAATTTGAGCAAAAATGTTTAGGCGGGAAAGCAACTTTTTCTCGTTTTCCTGTTCGGAGAGCTCTTCAGTGGCTATTGATGAAGCGGCAGGCGTGAAAAATGACGGGCGCCAAGTTTGGGTGTGGGAAAGGCGGCGATAAATTTGAGAGGATCAGCCGTGGAAATGAGCTGCGGAAAATGTTTGCTTGGCAGCTGCGAACGCCGCCCGCACCGCAGATATAAAAAAACCGACCGTCTCGTTTTTGCAGCGTCGAACGGCGAATTTCATTTCGAATTTGATTTGGACTTTTGATCGGCTGCGGCGGCGGCGGCCAAATGGAAAAGCTTCATCAACAACAGCTGCGCTTCCAATATTCGGAATTCGCTCCGGCCGCAAACTTTATCGCATTTTTGCTTGAATGTCTTGAACTCTGAAAACGCCGGGGAAACGTTTTCAACACAATTTCTATTGAAAACACCAAAATTGCTTCAATTCTTCAAGTGCAAGTCGATGACGAATAACTTTAAAGATGATGAAATCACTTGAAGGGAGCAAAATCTTCCACAAATAATATTAATTTGCACCAATAGGATTCTTTAACAATAAAAAAATTGAGAGACATCGCAAACATTTTTAAGATAATTTGAATTGAAGTTTGAATTTTCTACATTTATCTAATGCTAAGTAAATCAGCTCATTTTTGAACACTTGTAATTGAATCAAAATATCATGAAAGTTTGAATTTGGGTTCTTTAAATACTCAATTAGGCAACCTGATGAAAAATCTGAGATGGCCAAAAGATGCGCCGTGTCTCTTTGCATTAGAATACAAATTTATATTTTTTTTTTGAGGAACTGTTGATTTTAAAATAGCGTTGAAAAGACTAAATATTTTCTGTTTTAATGAGAAAATGGGACTTTTTGATCATAATTGGAAAAAATTCGGTAGTTTTATTGTATTTCAAATTAAAAGTGAACAATTTGAAAGAAAAAAGTTCGTTCTTGTTTTCATCTAATTTCATTAACTATAGTTTTACAAATATCAAGAATAATAATTCCTAAAGGTTTTCTCTTTGAATTTAGAATTTGGATGATGAGATTAATCAAGTAAAAACTCTTATTCGTGATATGCAAATCTGAAATTGTTATTGATGAGGACAGCCGAAATTCTTCTTGTAAAGCCGCCGCTGAATTGAGTTGGGAGAATTTGCAATCGGGCCAGAGCAAACAAGCGTCAAAAGGGCAAGTTGCGATTAACCTGCGGCGGTTCGCTCAAATATTTGCAGTTGCCAAGTTTGGCAGCAAAACACGGAGCGGCACTCGCGGCTAATCCACGCAGACCGTCGCGTTTTTATCGCTCTCATTTTTTTACCATGTGCATTTTACGGCGCCAATAAAAGTCCCGAAAACTCTCTCATCAATCAAAATGACCGAAATATTGTCGGGGCCGGGCGAGTGACGGACGCACTAATGGCCCAAATTTTGCACAACTCTCGTGATTAATGCGAATTCCGTTGAAACCGCAAAAGTCAAATATATTCCAGCCCAGGAACTAAATTTTCCTCCGCTCCTTTCTTTTTCGAAAAGATGCGACGGTTCAAAGACGCATAAATTGAATTTTCTCGAAAGTAAAAAGAAAAACGCAACCTGCTTGACAAGCGCGTCGAGCAGGTTGCATATCGATCGACGACGCCATGTGGTTCTTTGAAATGAAGTGAAAGAAACCAGTTTTGAGGAAAAAATGGTTCAAAAGTGCACTTCTTCCTTCACCTTTCGTTCATGAACATTTTACTATGAAGACAACGTAATGCCAGTGACTTTCATGAATTTGCTTGGCTTTTTTTTTTAGTACATTGTGATTTTGTTCTATTTTCTTTTGAACTTAGAAGCTATTATGTCAATTCAACCTTACGGCCGTTCTGTGAAAATCCTAGAAATGCCTTTTTGTTGAAAAAAAAACGACTTGTTAAGTTTCGCGCGAGGCCATATCACGGCCTGTGCAATTCGTTTGTTTGCACAAACAGCGCAAACAGAGCCGAGCGTAACTTCATTTCGGCTAAACATTTATGAATTGCACCGAAGCAGTCCAGTGGCGCAACTTGAAGCCCATTGAATACCAAAATAAATAGAAAATGAAATATCCACTTTTGGTTTTAGCCTAAAAATAATTTCAAGAAATTCTATTTCTTTATCGAAATCATTTTTTTTTTTTTTTTTTTTTTTTTGAAATTGCGCCACTGCGGAGCGCAGGCGAATTGTTTTCCGCCGTCTGGCCACCAATTTCAAAATATGCACTCGCCCAATGTAAATGATATTAATGAATTTGGCGCGCACTCGGCCGCGAAACGCTCCTTTGTGTCGATTCGGCTGCACGCGGAATAATCATGCCTGTTAATTGCTTTGAACGGGTTGAGCCACCCCGCCCCACCCCCACCAACCCCCTCCAGCCGAACGGAGGGAGCGGAAAAACCGAATTTACTGATCAGTCTGTGTTCAAAGAGCCTCTTTCATCTCCCATTTAAAATTTTGTGTCTCTAAAGGAAACTCAAGACGCCTTCTTTGTGGCATACGAGACGCTATTTTTGAAAATGCTTCAAGAAAAATTCATTCAATTTAATCCACACGCTTCCAAAATTATGG
Source organism: Neocloeon triangulifer (assembly GCF_031216515.1). NCBI lineage: Eukaryota > Metazoa > Arthropoda > Insecta > Ephemeroptera > Baetidae > Neocloeon > Neocloeon triangulifer. The sequence continues at coordinate 1,133,022 of NW_026775552.1, forward strand.
TTTTTTTAGTGGTCATTTTGAAAATTCCCTAGGCCTGAAATTTTCAGACTTATTCTGGTCATCACTGATGGTCCTGTATGAAATTTTATTTTGTAGTGGTCATTTTGAAAGAGTCCTATATTTATTGAGAATACAAATTCCTCGATTCATATTCCAATGTTGCGCAGTCACTTTATAATTGTGATCGACACTTTTTTACCATTTCAAATAGATTTTATTTATAAAAAGAAAAATGATATTTATGGCTCTGGAGGTCCTTTTGTTGATAAATCGCTAAGAAAATTATTTCTCGTTGTCGCGGGCCTTTTCCAAAAGTATGAAAAGAGTTCAAAGATGTTTGAGCGAAGGGAGTTTATTTAAAGTGCGCGCGGCCTCGATTACAAGTTAATAAATGCGCCGCGCACGAGATAAAAGTTGGCGCTGTCGTTACACGCCAACTTTCCGCCCGCAAACTTTGCCCAACTTGAGACGATAAGGAGCGCGAATCAATCTCGACACTCGGCTACCTTGCTGAAGCGAGCTATTTGAACCCATTTGAGCAAAACTGTTACTTTAATCGCCATTTGAATTTTTTTTTTTTTTTTTTTGAAAATCTTACACTCTACTCTTTTTTAGGCTTGGCATATAAAATTTATTGAGTTTTTATGTTCAAACACCTCAAAATAGTTTATTTTTGGTAGTTTTTTCTTTTACTGAAAAGGTTACAAATTATGCTTGTTTGCTCCATTTATCATTTTTATGTTGACGTGAATCCAAAATATCAAAATCAAATTGAATGTTTATGCTTCATCAGGATTTTTATGTCAGACTCATTATTCACAAAAATTAAGGTTACAAAAGTGATTAAAATACATGTAACAACCTCCCTGTTTATTTTTTTTTACCAATCATCATATATTTTTGTTAATCAAATTCAACAGATGAAAGTTAATAAGTTCAGTGTAAGACGGAACAATAGAAATGTAATTATTTCTCGTTGAAATTAAGTACGCTCGTGTGTCTCATTGGCGATTCGAAGCGCGAAAAATTAGCTTCTTTGCAAAATCGTCACGGAATTCATTAAAGAAGCTGCGCGCGAGAACAAAACGTGTGTGTTTGTGCGATATTTACTATTTATTCCGAGCAAAAGCGTCGGTGGCATAAATCATTTCTGGCTGCCAGCGCATGATTAAAATTCCGCTCCTCTTTTTCTCATTCGCCCATCGCGAGCGAGCAGGATATTAAAATTCTCCGCATCGAAAAGCATTTCGAGCGCGAGACGAGAAATGAGCTTCTTTCTTTCTTTCTCCACGTCTAAATTAGACTCTCGTGTTTGCTCTCGCGGTCGTCGTGCATCTCTTAATTCCTGCAGCCCTTTGACGGCTCCTTCAACAAGAACGTAATTCAGTCTGATAAATGCTCCGTGCAGCAAGAGATGAATCCAAATCGCGACCTCTTCCGCCTGCTCTCAACCATTATAATTTCCACCATTTTCCTTCCCAGCAAAAAAGGCGCGAGATCGATTTCACGCCACACTCTGTTCCACTTAATTAAGTTGCTGCGAATCCAACTCCGAATCGTGGAATTTCTTCACCTCTTGATCTTCCTTTCCAAATAAAAATCTAGCAAAGTAGTTGATAATTCTCAGCTTTAAATGTTCCTGCAGATTTCCTCTTTCGAAAAACACTGGAAAGTTTGCCTGATTCAATGAAAGTTGTTGTTTGAATTTTAGCAACAAGGAAACAGTGGCGGATGTTCACAATGTGTGGCCCCTGAAGACTTTCCCACATCAGCCGTGTTGAGAAATTTCACCACATCAGCCAAGTGTAAAAGGAAAGGAGTGATGGGAAAAAATTAGTCATTATTTTTCCATCTTTTGAAGCGTAAAAAATGCGTGAAATGCAAAACGAAATTTTGTAAATGGTACAGAATTCGAGGGAATGCCTAAACAAAAGTGTCAAATTTTATTTACTCTTGGTGAAAATTTGAAACTCAACTTATTTTCATCTAATTTGTGTGCGGTGGTGTGATTTCAGGAGGGTACTACACGATCGAGAACAAGGGCAACCGGCTGCGGCTGATCATCCTGAACACGAACCTGTACGTGCGTCGCGGGGGCGCGAGCGCCCCCGTGCGGCACCCCGAGGCGGCCGCGTCCTCGTCGCCGGGGGCCGACGACGACCCCTCGGGCCAGTTCGAGTGGCTCGAGATGGTCCTCGACAAGAGCCTCCGCCGCCGCGAATTCGTAAGTTTTTTTTGTTTTATTCCAAATCAATTTCTTCTGCTTTTTATGATCGCGCCACTGTAAATGTGAGTTTGTTTTCATCATTTTTACTGCGTCCCCTCCCTGCCGTGCAACACCTTTTTCACACGTGATCCTGCTGTAAAAATGCAGGCATTGCCAGTTGAATGCGACATACAAAAAGGTTTTACTGCGCCGTAAACAAGCCAGCCGACGTTCGCGCATTGTCTTTATTTATTCAATGACGCTGGCCGCTTTTTTTTCAATTTATTAATAAATAAAAAATGAAAAATTAAGAGCTAAATAATATATAAACAAATAAATTGATAATTTTTAGAATGTATGTATGATGTACCTGGGCAGTAATTGCCTTCTGATACAATCAATAAAGACACTTTGCAACTACATACAAACTACCTTTAAAACTCTCCTTTTAATTTTTGATTTCGTACCATTAAAAATCATCATTGAATGTTTTAAATTAAATTGTTTCCCTCTCTTGTGTGATTTCAATTTTTTAATTTTTATTGTTTTTTTTTATCTATTGATCTAATAACCTAATTTTTGTTTTAATTTTTTTCGGAACTGAAATGAATGTGAAATTGCAGGTGTACGTGATCGGGCACGCGCCTCCGGGGGCGGACGAGCGCGGGTCGAGCGAGGGCGGCCCTTTCCAGGACAAGTTCAACCGGCGCTACCTGCAGATCGTGCGTCGCTACGCCAACATCATCGCGGGCCAGTTCTTCGGCCACCTCCACTCGGACACCTTCCGCGTCATCTACAACGATCTAGGTCAGTTCTGTTTTCTAAAACCAAGTCCAAGACCGCGGCCGCCCCGAAATAGAAGAGCCTTGGCACGCGCTGAACGTTGTTGGCACCAACTTTCGTGCAAACAACGCCGGCCGACGCCAAATTTCGCAATTGCGCACCAACAAACATGTTGCTAAACTTGAAACTTTGAGAAATGCCCTTAATATTATTCACACTAAATATGCGACTAAACAGCAATTTACATTCAATTCAAGTTTTTGAATTTAAAGAAGTAAATATCAAATTATAATAAAAATAGTAAATTAATAATACAGATGAAACTTGCAAATTTCCATGGTTAAAAAAAAAAATTATAAGCTTTTTACGCTGCCAAAAATTAATAAAAAACCCGCTTTCAACATTATTATGAATTGGCAACTTCGACTCGTGGAATATAAAATTTTTTACCCCTCTGCAAAAACACTAAATGTCTTTACCATTTATTAATTAACAGAATTTTGTATTATAAAGAAAATTCAAATATTGAAATTTTCTGTAAAAATAACAGTGAAACGGTTCATGAATATATATATTTACTGTTCACAAACAAAAAATACAAAATGTCTAGCATACCTCACTTTTCTTTCACCAAAATGAGTTAACAAAAATTATCAAGTAAATTAAACCATAGAAAGGGAAAATCTGCTCTTCGACTGGCCATAAACTTCCTACTTTGATGCATTTAACATTGTCCGTGGGTCAATCAATCTACACAGATTAGTTGGGAATTATCAAAGATTGCGGCACAAAACGTCACTTGATGTTTTTAACAATAAATTCACGCGTCAGCATTTTGATTGGGCGCGGCGAGGAGGGCGCAGCGGCACTGCACGTGGTGCTGGACGAGGGCGTGGAGGACGCGCGTGGTGCCGTCTTTGCATTCGAACTGGATCGAGTAGTTGGCGGGGGCGACGAGGAGGGGCGCGTCGTCGGCGAGGGGGCCGAGGGCGGCGCGACACAGGGTCTGCTGGTTGCACACGAGTTGGTAGAGGGCGTCGGTGAGGGGGCGGCACCCGCTCAGGGTCTCGTCCTCGTCAGGGCGCAACTCGGCGGCCGCCAGTCTGCGCACGCCCGGCGCGTGCGCGGTGCGGCCGAATGCCAGGGCGGACCCTTCGGAGGAGAACTCGGCCTGGCAGCCGCTCAGGTGGCAGAAGAACACGGTCAGGGCGAACGCGAGCAGCGAAAACGCCACCACGATCCACAGGATGTTCAGGGCGTCGCCCACCCTCTCGCAGAACGACGCCCGACCCTCCCCTCCGCCCTCCTCCACCGTCACTCCCACGATTCCCTCTGCAAATATTTAACAAAATTAGAGTCAAATTGGCACTCATTTGGCCTAAATCGTGTTCAAGGGTGGATTGTATTGAAAAAAATCTCGCTTTTAAGGGTTGAAACCAGAGGGCCTAGCATTTCCCGCCAAAATCAAGAACTTGACAATTGAGAAGAATCTTTTTTAATCGGATTTACAAAATCCAAAAGGTTCAAAAGCTTTTGGCGGGAAAAAGTGAACTCCTCTTGCTACCTTTAGGAGGGTGAATTTTACCAAAAATTGTGATTTCCATTCTTGGAATTCGTCCTCTTTCTAATTCAAGAACAAAAAATCGCAAGTGGAGAGGCCCTTTAAAATGTTACGAACATAATAATCAACGTACTGAGGAGCTTGAGATGGAAGGCAATGTTTGCAGATTTGCGTTCTTTTTGTCGCTAATGAATGGGCAAATCCCGAGGGTGTAATTTTACGAGAGAGAGCAAATCTGCTGAGAAGAGTGGAATGAAAATGACGAAAGTTGGTGCGCGGAATACCTCGGGAGCAACTCTTCTCCATTGTGTCTCGCTCGGCGTTTATGCAAATGCAGCACACGGAGGCTGTGCGGCGCGTCGTCTTAGCCTCGCCAGCGCCACCCGCTCTCGTCGCTCCAAACACGCCACTCTATAAATAATTTCGAGACTGCGAAACCTCAAATTTACGATCGCGCGCGCTTTATCTTGCTCTTGAGATTGCCAAATGAAATAAATACGTGATAAGAACGTTGGCAAATTAGTTCGAACGAAATGAAGTTGCACTTGACTTTAAAGAAAAGTGAATTAATTTCTAAAAAGGCTGATTTTATTTCGAAATAGTCTTGAATAGGTTTTGCGGATTGAAAAGTCAAACAATAGAAACTAAATTTCTATTCAAATAGAAAGAGGTTTTGTAAATTTCTTTGGTTTAGTTGCAAATGCAAACGAAGCACAATTTGTGTACCACACAAATGAAATAATAAGTAAAAAACGTGGAGAAGAAAATATAAATTCAGAGAGAAAAAAATCATTTCGGCAAACTAAAAATGGAGATAATAAATTTAAATATTCCTTGTATAATTATAAATGTCTGAAAATCCAAATTTAACAACTCTTCGGGGGAAAAACCCTATTTATAGATTAATATGTTTGGCAAGTGATTCAACCGCAATTTGTTTTCAGTTGGGTTTGAGTTTTTCATACAAAAATAAATGGAGCGTTTTTGCGGCGCGGCTGGAAAGTAATTGTAGGTGCAAAGTGCACGCAAACCGCCAATTGATCACGGGCGCGACAAAACAATGGCGGCGCGTCTGACTCTCGGTTTGTTCATTAAAAACACGCAATTGATGTTGCCGCCGCCGACACAAACACATGTTCCATTGTGCGGTCGCCCGGTCCGGTGCTCACCGCGACCCTGATTTTTAATTCCATTTAATAAAATGATTCATTTTGTATTATTGAAAAGCCTAATATTTTTCCAAGAGATGCTTTCATATAAATAAAAAAATTATATCAATTGATATAATTTTTTTGATAAATTTGATAATAAATAATTAATTATTTATTATCAAATTTATATTTTGTCCGGTTCTTGCATCAATTTTTAATTTTGTTACAGATCATATAGAAACAATAACACTTTTGATGCAAAAGTTTAGTTGTTCCAAATGATATATTTCTTCAATTTAAGACACAAAAATACGGAAGTGACAGAGAATCGGAATTTAATCTTTTTGAAAAAGGAGATTCGAATTAATTAATTCAGTCTGAGGAACCAGAAACTTTTGATGAATTCGATTCCAGTGAAAAGAAAGTTAAATTTTAATTATTTAATTTGTATTTAAAGCAATTTCCTTCTGGCATATAATTTGCTATGAATATTGCAAGTAAATAATTGCTTCAAATTCGAAATGAGAACAATTTGGAACTTAAGCAAATCAAATTTCTCCCTTTTCCACAATAAGAAAAAAAAATGAAATGATATTGCAAAAAAAAGGAAGTAATTTTTAATTATTAAATTTCAATCGTTATATAATTTATATTCAATTGATAAATGTAAGAAATGATAAAAATTTGTACTGTGAGGGAAATTCTTTTGTCGCTTCGCTGCATTTCATATTTCTCTGAGCTCGCAAGACTGTTTTCAATTAGGAAGAAACGAGAACGGTGGCGAAATATAATTTTTCTCGTTCTTGCTTTCTTTGTCGGCGCGGAGACGGATGGGTTGTTTCGGCGGCGCCAGCAAAGGGTGGAATCGGGCGCGGATGGTGTGTCGGGGTGCAATTTGAGAAATAAATAGGCATTAGTTTTGTGCAGGCGGCGCCATTAATTCGGATTACGCGCGGGCAGAGCGTGAGAGCGGCTTAAGGCGAAAACACACGCCCCGAGACGCGAGCACCATAAATTTCGCGTCAACCCCATCATCATCAGCGCTCGACAAATATGATACGTTTAAAATTTCAAATCCAATCTAGGATAAATTAAAATGCGAGGAATCTTGGAAGCAAAATATTAATTATGAATTCAAGTTTTCCTCTACATATTAATTTGCATAATTAAAGCAGAATAAATGTTAAATATTTATTTTGAACACAAATTTTAAGTGTTTTTTGATCAGCAATTGTCTGGCGATTTTGAAAATAGAATCGTGCAACTTATATTTAATAAAAATTATTTTTACAAGTTTATTTCGTTAAGTCATCAACGAATTGACAACTTTTAAAATACGTCATTCACATATTTATACAATTTACAAATCAAATTTACAACTGAAAAATTCGTTCATGTCATAATACTGATACTTGTATACAATTTCTCTTATTTTGCTAATAAACTCGTTACTTTCCACAGTCATTTTTACACTAACAGGTAGAGAGTTGAATATTCTTGCTATCATAACTACAGGATTTTCAATCTCGACATATAGGTCATTTACACAGTGCTTGCTTTTTGCACTTTTTGTTTTCGGACTCATACAATTTGGAATTTCTGATTTTTTTCTAAATTTTTCAGGATGATTTATAAGGAATTCCATACATTCTAATATATAGAGAGAGTAAACAGTCAATATACCATATTTAGCAAACAGTTGAAAATTTAGTGTGTTTTTTTTTCATAGATTTGTTTACGAATCGTTCAAGTTTGGCGAACAATTTGGCGGTTGCGCAGCCTTAGGTCGTTTCGCACAACAACGGAAGCTGCAAGAAATTTAGCGCAAACTTGGGCCAAGTTTCGAGTGGAATTCGGCTCGGCTCTTGATTAGCGGAACAAACACGAATTATGCCAGTCTCGGTGCGCGCTCACGATTTTTGTAATGAGGGGGTTGCGAAAATCACAAACACAGCTTTATCGGGGGTGGAGCAGGCGGATCGACGCACCCCTTCAAGATGAATAAAGCCATTCTCAAGTGATTTACCTGCCGACGCGCCCACAAATTGCGTTTTTATCTTTATGCAGAGAACGGGCGATTTGTTTTTTATGGAATGAAAATATATTAAGTTTAAAATTTAATTATCAGAGACGAAATCAGACTTTAAGCCTGCAAGAAAAAGTTCACACTTTTGCGAAGCCCTCGAAGCAGAAGTCATCAATTTATTTTAAATTTTTTTACAAATGCAAAAAACGAAACTCTTTAATGTTATTCTTGTTTTAGATCAAATACAATTTTCTTTAATTTAGACCTTTAATTAAAAAAGCAGCGTTTAATTTCTTGGTTAACCAACGTGCAGCGATATTTTTATGATAATCTGAAAATTTAGTTTATTTTGTATGAAAAATAGCTCAAAATATTTATATAATGGATGAGTTATTTTAGTATTGGTGATGATTTTTGATAAAATAATCCAAATAATATATTTATTTAATAAATATAATATCCTGTTAAAAATTTTAATATATGAATTCATACTAATTAATTCATATTTGAACATAAATTTATTTAACCCAGGTTTTAATTGGATCAGGCGCTTTTTTAAAGAAACGTTCACAGCTTATAATTTATGCGCCGACGCGATTTTTCACAAGAAAATTGGAGCGTGAAATTGATTTTGAATGAGTTTGATTGAGTTTTAATTTTGTAATTGCAGGCGAACCGGTGAACTGGCTGATGGTGGCGCCGTCCGTGACGCCGTGGCGCCCGCCCAGCGACTCGGGCAACCCAGGGCTGCGCCTGTTCAAGTACGACACCGACTCTGGCCAGGTATGTACATATAATTCCACCGGCTTCTGGCCCGGCCGGCCCCCCTGGGGACCATCGGATCCGCCACTTTACCGTCCTAGCTCGCTGCAAATTGGATCGCTCGCGTCAAATCGCATTTTAACTCGCAAAACGAGATTGCTCGCAAATTACTCCGAATTGAACTGACAAATTCAGTCCCGAAAAACGTCACTTTGAACAAAAGAAGAAAAAAATAAGAGCAGAAATTGCCAAATGCCAGCTCGGATAAATGAAAAAATTGGCGCGCAGATCCATCAAAATTTATTTAAATGAAGTTATATTTTCAGCTTGTTTTCAACAATTATTTTCTAAAAAAAGGATATCGATCAAGATTACAAATTTTTTACATACCCTGACTATAATTATGCTCAAAGAAGAATGAATTATGTCAATGATTTTTTTCTCACGCCCATTTTTTTAAATATATTATGTTCTTTTATTTTGGAAGGTCTGATTTTTTTTAAAATCTAACCAATTGATATATAATAAATTTTTGACTGCGTTTGAGATCAATTGATAAAGTTTTATTATCTTAAAATTTTTTCCTAAATCACAAATATATTTATAATGCATCACTATGGCGGCCATATTGGTTTTTGAATTAGAAAAAAAACGTTTGTTTTCAGTAACTCTCAGTGATATAATTGAAATTTTCTTAGAGAACCAATGATACTAGGTTATCGTTCATTAACTCTTCTAAATCAGGAATTTATTAGCCGCCATTTTGCACAAAATGGCGCTGGATTTTGGGATAGTTTGTTAATTTGCGAGCGTTTTGATTTGCAGATCCTGGACTACACGCAGTTCTACCTGGAGCTGGAGGAGGCGAACCAAAAGGGCAAGGCCGAGTGGCAGCCCGAGTACAACCTGACGACGTACTACGGGCTGTCGGAGGTCACGCCGAGGTCACTGCACCGGCTGGCCGAGACCTTCCGCCACGTGGCCGACACGGAGCTGTTCGAGCGGTACGTGCGGGCGACGCGCGTCTCCACGCAGCCGGCCACGCACTCGTACTCGAGCTACCTCGACAGCAGCTCGTCCTCGGGCTTGGTCGACCTGGCAGGGTCGCAGGGGTGCGAGGGGGCGTGTCAGCGGCGCCACTACTGCGCCGTCACCAGGGTCGCCTACCCTGAGCTGCAGCGCTGCCTGCGCGACGACGCCGTGTGGAGCTCGCGCGCGCCACCCACCCTCGCCGCACCTCCCCTCCTTCTCCTCCTCGCCCTTACCCCACTCCTCACGTCGCGGTGACTCCTCCCCTCGCCTGCTCACGAGGCCAACACGTACCTGCATAAGAGAAATTAATGAAAAGGACTTCTCAGCGCGGCCAACACGTTTTGAATTCAAATGCGAAATTTTTCGTTTCAATAAAAAAGAAAGCAAGTTCTACGGGCACAAGATGACGTGTGTTACTAATCTTAATTATGGAAAAATTTAAAAGAAAAACGCAGATATATATTTGTGATATTTACCGTTAGCGGAGTGTTTGCCATTGAATTTTTACTTTTTCGACTCCAATTGAAATTATAAATTGTTCTCGTTTTGCGCAAATGAATTTATACAATTATATTATAAAAGTTCTACGTGAAAAATTTTGTGGACTGGCTGATTTGTATGTTCCCTTCTTCACTAGAGGTCTTAATTTAGAGGAAATTTTCACTTAATTGCACAGACAGAACAAAACCAACGGCAAGCAATGTAAATTCTAATCTTGTAACTTCAAACCAGTTTCGGTTCCAAAAGTTTGCAATTTTCTGTTTTTTTCTCCATCCGACAACCACAAAGCCATTAAAAACATTGGTTCTATATTTACTATAATACATAAGCAGACTGATCACAAATTTACACTTATTTTTTTCCACCTTTGATACAAAACAAAAGTAGCAATAATTTTTCTTCTGTTGGAGTTAGAACAAAATTTTTGATTCTAAAATGACCCTCTTGATGTCCTCTTTCAAACGATGTGTCGTATGTTACGAAAGTTGTGCCACTGACTTTTTGTAATCAGGTCAATATGCGTAATAATGTTATTAAGAACAGACCAAGGCGCGGATCACGTTTTGTCGTGTGATACTTTGGGCGATCTGCTCAGAAATAAAGTTGCAGAGACTCAGAGAGGCGCGTTTCACAAAAAATAAGCTTTTGGAAAACCACGTTTTCGATCTCTTTTTTTTTAATTTGATGGGAAAAAGCATCTAATTATGGTTCATTTTCTTCAGTAATGTTAAATTTCATGCTCTACAAAATGGCTATTCCAGAATCAAAATAAAAGTGAAGGTCACGAGAAGTGACCTTGAACTTAGACCTACCTACGATTTTGCTTTCAGAGTTGTAGAAACCAACAAGATAAATTCAAACATACCCAGATTTTTGTTCTACAATCTCGAGAAGCCGAGATAGAGCCATTTGAAATTTTCCCAAAATCCAAATTTGAGTGTCCCTTGAAACCCGCAAATTTTGAGAAGACAAGGCAGTAGAAAATTTATTTTTTAAGATCTTTTGGCATGATAATGGTTATGATTGGTTGCCAAAGTAATGATTTCTGTTCAAGCAATTGAAAAATTTATTTAAAGTATAATTTTGGTTTTCCCTTTTGAAACAATGGAAATAAAACAAAAAAAATCAGCCTCTGCAGATTTTTCCACTCAGTAGAAAATACTCGCCATCTCCTTGTTTGATTTGGCCCAACAATGTTCCTCGTCTCAAGAGCGACTTTGAGGTGTTTAGTGTGTAGAAAAAAAAGAATATGTCCAGAAAGAAAGCAATTCAATGAGCAGAGTCAAAATTTATGATTGAATTTTCCGGAGCGCGGAAAAATGAGTTCAAGTTTAGCGAAATTTTATGTGATCGACTCGCGCGAATGTGCTTGGGTGTTTGGTGTGTACTCAACTAATCAAATATACAAGAAAGAGAGTGTGCGTGATTCTCACTTCTGCTGCCAAAAAACGAACGAACAAGAGCCGAGAAGAGCTATTTTTCAAACAAGTTCTGCAGTGCGACGAAAATATTTGATTCTGCGAATACAAAAAAAAAAAAAGTTATTTAAAAAAAAAATGTGTCAATGTCTGTCAGGGACAAACTTTATGCATTTAAAAGAGTCGCTCTCACTTAAGGGACACTTTTTGTAAATTCAAATAAATATACAAAGCTTTACAAGGAAAAAAAACTACCAACGTCAGAGAAGGAGGAAATAATAAAGCAAAATGTTTAACTGTAATTTCAAATCGCGTTCATCAAATAAAAGTATCTTTGATGTTTAAAAGCAGCTTTGGTTTTACTCTTAATTACTACTTAATTAAGTAACACAGGTGTCCTTGATGAGCTCGACGGTCTGCTCGAAGCTGAGGACCTTTTTCTCACCCGAGCCTGCGGTGAGGAAGAGCTCGAAGGTGGGCGTGGCGCAGGCGGCCGTCCTGCCGGCTACCACGATTACGGGGTAGCCGAGGCGGGACGCGTCCTTGCACCGCCGGCCGATGGTCAAGGCCGTCCGGTCGTCCTCGACCACTTCCCCCTCCAGCCCTTGGATCGATGACAACGCATTGCCTAATTTTTGAGCCAACTCGCTCGCGTCCGCCTCTTTGCTCCCCTCCTGAAAAATTTCCAGACGAAATTACCAAAAAATTTCCAACAAAATTTAGGTGCAACATCAAAATAAATAAAGGTTTGATGCAGGAACAAAATCCACGCAGGAGTACTCTGGATTTTTAAAATTTTTAAAGAATTCGGTGTTAATTTCAATCCAGGGCATTAATTAAAAACTGATGTCATCAGATAAATTGATTTTATATGAAAGTAGATTTGCAATTATAGTGAATCACCTTGGGAGGGATAATGCAGACTTTGTAGGGCGCAATGCTGAGTGGCAGGCGGAGTTCCTCGGGGGTCGAGAGGCACTCTGCGGCCGCGGCCAAGATTCGAGACACACCCAGGCCGTGGCATCCCATCACCATCGGCTCGTTTTTGCCCTCGTTGTTGGTGAAAACGGCCTTCAGGGGTTCCGAGTACCTCGTCCCCAGGACAAAACAGTGGCCAACCTTAAAATAAAAAAAATTTGTCTATTTTTCTAATTTTTTTTTTTTTTATCAATTATTTTCACCTCAATTCCTCTTTTTTGCACAAATTCGCATTTTCCGAGGGCGGGACACTCCCTGCTTTCGACTTTGAGCTCCGCGTTGACGCCCCTGCCGCAGCCGGAGCAGATGGACAGGTGGTCCTCGCCAACCTCGGCCAGAAAGTGGAACTCCTCGCTCCGCAATCCGCCCATCGACCCTGAGTCTCCGTCCACTGTAATTTTGAAAGTATCAATAAAACAAATATTTTTTCAACGATTTTTGACCTGCGACGTAGGGGACATGGAGGGCGTCGAAGATTCCTTGATAGGCGTGTCGGACGAGCTGGTAACTTTTGTCCGCCTCGTCGAGGGACGCGTCGAAGGTGTAAAGGTCCTTCATGAGGAACTCCCTGGCCCTGAGCAGGCCCGAGCGCGGCTTCATCTCGTCGCGGAACTTGGTGGACACTTGGTACAGCTTGAGGGGCAGCTGCCGGTGCGAAATGTGTCCGGTGGACGCGAGCAGGTCGGCCACCACCTCCTCGTGGGTCTTTCAACGTTTGTTAGACATTTAAGGCATCATCAAGGCTAAGTTCAAACTCACAGGGCTGAGCACGTAGCGCTGGCCGTGCCGGTCCCTCACCTTGAACAGCTCGGCCTCCATCGTCTTCAGCCGACCTACGAAAAGCTCAAATTTTTGCAAAGTTAATTTAAATTGGATAAAAAAATTTTACCGCTCTTTTCCCAAAGCCCGGCCGGCGCTAATGCGGGCAGTGATAACTTTTGGCACCCGATTTTGCTCAGTTCGGTGTCGATTATGTTGACGATCTTCTGGAGGGACCTCTGGGCGAGCGGCAAAACGCAGAAGGTGCCGGGCGCCGACGGCCGGATGAACCCGAGCTCCAGCAAAAGCTGCAAATTCATAAACGTGCATTTAAATTGGATTTGCACAAAAAAAATTAGGCACTTGTTGGCTGACGGAGTGAACGTCCTTGGACGACCTGGCCACCGTCTCCTTCAGCAACGTCGAAGGCTTGAAGATGGAAGAGACCTTGGTGACAAAAGGTCGACACGAAGGCTGATGCAATCGGCCGCGGTGCCGCTGCACCAAAGGCCGAAAAACCGCGTTCATTCCCGCGCTCAAAATGAAGAATGCACGCGTCGACTCATCTTCGCTGCAAACTAATATTATAGTCTGTTTCTGCTTTCGTTCGGAAAAGTTGGAAGAAATACACAAAACACACCGCTAGCTGACATCAATGTTTATCGCGGGGCCAGCTGCGCCAAAAGTTTCAAATCTGCCGCCCGAGGAAAAGAATCAAAGCCCCGCCCCCTTTTGAGTGACCTTGTCTTTCCAGTGTTAAATGCTGCACTTTTGAGTTTTTCTATTTGATTAAAATTCAATTCGAAATGCGGAAAATTTAGGTCGAAGGAAAAAATTTGCAGATTTAGATGAAAATTATTTGAAATTATATACGTTAATTTTCTCCTCTGAATATATAGCCCGGATAGCTCAGTCGGTAGAGCATTAGGCTTTTAACCTAAGGGTCCAGGGTTCGAGTCCCTGTTCGGGCGTGATTTTTGAAGTGAAAAATTATCGCATGAAAAAAAAATTATAATTGACATATGAATGCAAATTGCCGTCGAAATTTTTATATGAAATGAAATATTATTGTATCACGCAATTGAATATTTTATAGCTCAATTTAAGATTGTCGCTGGTCAAATGAAATAAAAAACATGGGTTTTCCTACAATAATAATCATAATCAGATATTCACAGCATGACATAGAACGATTTAAAGCATATTTCTTCACAAAAGATCATAAAATCTTTCCTGTGCTACAATTCTAGCGTATATGGTAGGTCAGTACCATAATGTCAGGGTTAAATAAATAATATAAATTGTTCTCAACAGAAACAAGGGTGCTTGTCACAAGCGGCGAAATCATTAAAAAGTCCGTTTTAGTTGTTAAAAGTTAAAAGAAGACTTGTCTGGCGTCGTTGGGGTTCTGCTCGACCGGACAGTACGGACACTTGAGTTTGCTGCCGCTGCTGAGTTTGTTGAGGGCGTCCCTCGAGATCACGTGGCCGCACACGAGCCGCATGGGCGGGTTGTTCTCGGTGCTCTGCTGCCGCAAAATTGGACACGCGAACACCGAGTGGTACCGGTGCTCCTTGCCAAGGTCGATTTCAATTGGCAACTCGTCCTTGCCGCTCCAGATCCCTGTCACCTGCCGCTGCTGCATCACCTGCATCAGAAAGATACATTTCAGTCAAAATTATTTACAAATTAAATTTTCCCCTAAAATAGCCTTTATTTAAAAAAATTCACAAAATTTGTTCTTTATTTTCAATGAGAAATTTTGGGATTTAAAAAAAAAAAATAATAATAATAACGGCTTAGAACAAGAATTTGAAAATTTTGGGAATGGTTAGTTTCCAATTTTGCCCGTTTTCAAGTTTTTAGCCAGTAGAAAAATTACCAGTCTCTTTCATTTTTAAAAACAATTAGCACCCTTGATTTGCCTTGAAAAACCAGGAAACCCCAAAATACAAGATGGCGTCCTCTCGGAAATTCATTTTTCGGCTTAAGTATGAAGACGGAGTGACATAAAAGTGCCAATTGAGGTACTTTGAAATAATTAATTGAAATAATTGCCTGTTTGATGTTGAGGAGGGCGGGAAGGGCGGTGCAGCCGGCGTTGATGCAGACCGAGAGGGGGCTGTCGACGCTCTGGCCGAGGAGGGCGCACGCGTCCTTGATGAAGACCTCGTGGATCTCGACCCAGACGTACGGGTCGAGCAGGTGGCTGTACGGGGAGGCGGGCAGCCCCTGCGGCAGGAACAGCAGCGCCCCCATCAGGCTCTGGATCTCCTTCTCGTGCCGCCCCACGAACTGGCACAGGTGCGTCCGCGCGTACTCGACCGCCTCCGCCTGCTGCCCCACCCCCTTCTCCACCAGGTTGATGAACTGCAGTCGGTGCAGCTTGAACTCCAGAGACGAATTCTGCAAAAAATTCAATTAAAATTTTAATTTCGCACTATAAAAATTTCACAAACTTGTGCTGCCAACGTTTCCCTGTGCGAGGTTGCCCACTCAAGGGCGGGCTGAAGGTTGCGCTGCTTCAGACAGTCGAGGATCCGGTTGAGCTCCTGGAACGGCTCCTTGTTGCTTATGTCAGTCTTCAGCCCAGCCTCCTAAATTTCCACAATCAATTAAAATATTTTAATTTCTATAACAAAAAAACATGCCTTCGCCAACTCCTCAGCAATGTCGATCATGCCCTGACGATAAAAGTGCTGGCACATGACCTTGTTGAGCAGCTTGACCTTTTCGGTGCCCGCGAAAACCTCCTCCCTGCTGGTGGACGCAAAGTCGGAGACAAAGTTCTGCAAAAGACGTACATTTATCTCTCGCAAATTCGGGTCGAATTGAAAACGGATACCCTGTCGATGGCCTTGCCCACTTTGGAGACGGTGCTGTGCAGGTCGCGGTGGTCCGAGGCCAGCCGCTGCACCGTGTCCTTGACCTTGGCCACGGCCTGTTTCACGATGAGGATCTGCGCGGCCGTCAACTCGTGTGGTGCTGCGTATAAAAGTTTCAGAAATGTAAATATAAGCGGGTCATCGAACTTTTCTTACATTCTTCGATGCTATCTTTGAGGCTCTCGATGTGGCTGCACAGGTCGGACAGCGTCCGGTCAGCGTGCTCGTTGATGCCGCCAAACTTGTGCAGAACCTTGTCCACCTCCTTCTCAACTCCCGTGCACGCATCCATGTTTGTGAGTCAAGTTTGTTTGCTAAAGTTCTGAAAAATTTAAAGAAAAACACAACACAACTCTGCCAACTGCCAACTGCAGGAAAATCGCCCGCCCGCAGCGCCACGGTGTCAACGCGGCGAACAAGCATAAAAGTGGTATGTAAGCAAGGGAGATAAATAATTCCAAACTTCTTTCACGGTGCTCGATATTGATTGGACAAAATTCCTGGCAATTTACTATTTTAATCAAATAATAACTTGTTTTCAAATCCACTTTGCGTAAATTTCATCCATATTTCTTGCGTTTCAAACAACAATCCCGAGAAATGTTGAGCTCCTTCTCATTCTCCCTCCGGGTGAGTCAAACTTTGGCGCCTAATTGAGCAGCCGACCAATGAGAGCGCCGGATTTGGCTTATGCAACATTCGTTTCGTGGTTGTAATCTTGGTTGTAATATGGCGGACGTAGCGTTTGGCAAGGGGAGCACCGCGAAGAAACCCGAAATTGTGAGTAAAATTTGAGTAGCGACCTTTTTTCGCACTTGCCATCCGTATTCAAAAGAATGCGGAAGACGAATTTTCTAAACCCGAGCGCGGTTGGCGCCGAATTGCGGCGGAATTCGGCCCCGCCGACGGCGCCGACATTGCCACATGGCACCTCGCCGCTCCATCATGAACTTAAATTTTGTTTTCTCACTTCTCACCCGATTACGCAGCAATGAGCAAATTGTCAAAATTCGCTAAGAATTTGATTCGTTTCAGGACTTTCTAAAATTGAGCGCCATCTCCCCCGAGGTCATCTCAAAACAGGCCACCATCAATATTGGTAAGTCATGTGCCGACTTTTTAAGAAAGTTTCTGGATTGTATCTTTTCCGGCTGCAGGAACGATCGGCCACGTAGCTCACGGAAAATCAACAGTAGTGAAGGCCCTGTCCGGTGTGCAGACCGTTCGCTTCAAGAACGAACTCGAGCGCAACATCACCATCAAGCTTGGTGAGCCCCTTTTCTTTTCTTTGATCGGCCGAGCGGAAGGCATTGCGAATTTACTTGTTGATTCTCTTTCTGAAAAATTATTGAATCGATCGGGGCCGATGAAGTTGTCACTGGGGGCAAATCGAAACTCCCTTTCTCCGACGCAAACTGAACCGTTGCTTCTTATTTTCATTCTTTCCTGATCAGCACGTAATTTTGGTTTTGCCTTCCGTTGCCTTGATTGCAATTCTAAACGAAAAAACGGTTTCAGATTGTTAACATGGAGAAGGGTGAGGCGGTGGAAAATTTGGTGGCGCCTTCGCCGAAAAAAACGGTGAAAAACGGGCACAAAACTCAGCAAGTGGCAGTCGACGGAAGCATCAAGTGCGTCAGTGAACCTGTCGCGGAAATCGCCCCCTTGGAGGAGAAACCCAAGAGGGTCTCCAGCACCCGCAAGAGGAGTATCTCGGAGTCGACGGCCCCTTCGAACCCCAAGAGCCCCAAGCCAAAGTAAATCAATTGTCTATCCAATTAGAAAGTGCGAATTAAAAATAAATTACTCTGCAGGCGCAAAAAGTCGAGCATCCGTGGGAAGAGGCGGCGTCCGATGGACCCCTGCAGGTCACTGGACGCCAGGGACACAGAGACTAGGGTCGTTGACCCCAACGACCCGAATCCGGACGAAACCGTGGGAAAGGTGGACGAGGAATACGAGGTTGAGGACGTGCTGAAAAGGGTTTATTTTGAAAAGGACTTTCACTACCTGATCAAGTGGAAGGGGTGGCCCTCGGAGAACAACACTTGGGAGCCCGAGGGGTCTCTGGGCAACGCCAAGAAGTTGCTCAGGGCCTTCTACGACCGCACCGAGGAGGAGCAGCCGTCCCGCTTCAGGGACATAGCCGCGGTGTTGCCGCAGCTGCAGCCTTTGGAGGGCGCCGCGGCCGTCCATGAGTGCAAAGTGGTCATGAAAATGACCAAGGCGGACTACGAATCCATCTTCTACCTGCCGGCCAAGGAGGAGCCGCTGCCCAACCACAAGCTGCTGCAGGCGCACATCAAGAAGCTATCCAAGAAACCTGACGAGGAGCTCGAGAAGAAGGTCAAGCGCATGATCTTGCAGCGCGAGTGCGTCCGCCTCCAGTTTGAGCAGCAGAAAATGCTCAAGGACTTTGTCGACGAGCTGAACAAAAGCGAGGGCGACACATTGCTGAGCATCGAAAACCAGGTCGACCTTTCCTTGCCTCCCCTCAACTTCAAGGTGAATCTTCTGTCTAGTTATTGAAAATTCATTTTTAGTCATAGTTATTATAATTTTTTATTTAATCTTACATGATAATTAATATGGAATATTTCTGGATTGCAAATTTTGAAAATTGTCTTGACTTGAGCAGCCACTGAACAAGAACCAGCCGGTGGTGGAGGTGGTGATCAGCGACGATCCGCCGATTGGCTGCGAGTGCGACGTTTGTGATGGGACGAGCAATTGCTGCCCGCGGCTGGCTGGCGGCAAAGACATGCCCCACGAGTTCGCCTACCACAACAAGCTGCTGCAGCTGCCCCACGGCAAGCCCATCTACGAGTGCAACAAGAAGTGCAAGTGCTCGGCCGACTGCGGCAACCGCGTGCTGCAGAACGGCCTCAAGGTGCGCCTCAAGATCTTCCGCACGCGCAACATGGGCTGGGGCGTCGCAGCCCTTGACGACATCCCCCAGGGAACCTTTGTCTGCGAATACATCGGACAGGTCTTGGGCAGGTAAAGAGTGCAATTGAAACGCTAATTCGGAAGGAGTAAGTTCTTTTGAAAAGTCACCAAAGCATAAAGCTCAAATTAGAATTATTTTGGTTGCTACACCTGCCATCAAATACGATTTTTGGAAAGGAATCAACTTTTGACAAGCAAAGTAGAGGTCATCGTGGTCAGAACTCAGAATTGTGCAAAAAATGGTAATTTAAAGCATGAAACGATCTGATTGGTCTGAGAATTTCCTCCACCACTTAATTTTTATAGCAGCACAGAGTGTGACACATCTGGAAAGGTCGGGTTACAAGGAATCGATTAGTGACCAAATAAGTTGGGTTGACCATAAGATCCCTCAAAAAATGACAATTTTTCGGATTTCAGCCATCTTATTGGTCCATTTGCTTCCCCCGCCACCAAATTTATTGATTAAACATCAACATCCACAAAGAATCGATTGGTGGTGATTAAAGCCAAAATCTTTTCTATCAATTTTTAGAATATTGCAAGCTCATTGGTTTGTTGATTTCCCCCGCCACCAAATTAATGTTCGTCTTCAAGCACTGGCACATCATTTGAAAGGTCAGGATGGGATTTTGAATCAAAAACCGTGGTTCAAATAAAATTGAAAGTTTTAGGAATCGTGCAATCCCATTGGTCCATTGATTTCCCTCGCCACTATAAAGTATTGGTTTTAAAATATGTATTGTGTGACACGGTGTGACACATCATTAGAAAGGTCTCGTTATAAGGAGAATTTTGGTCATTATAAAAAATATTTCTAATCCATAATTCACTTCATTGTACCAATCAGATAGTTTGATGTTATATTGATGATCTTTGAGGTGAATTTTTTTTTCAAAAGAACTTTACTCATTTGCATTGCTGGTAGGATGATGAGGGAATTGTTGACTGACTGGTTTTGTGTGGTTCAGGTGGGCCGTGCTGCAGCGGCAGGCGGAGGAATACGCTGGCAAACCAAACTACATCTTTGACCTGGACTTCAACAAGCTGGATCCGGAGGAGTGCAGGGACGAGAATGGTTACGAGCTGTTCCCGTACGGAATCGACGCGACGGTGGTGGGCAACGTGGCCCACTTTGTGAACCACTCGTGCGAGCCCAACTTGGGCGTTTACGTGGTGTACGTCAACTGCCTGGACCCGCAGCTGCCGCACCTCGGCATGTACGCCATCAATGACATCAAGGCCGGAGAGCAGATTTTTTTTGACTACGAGGCCCAGTACCACAAGCGCCGCCGCATCAAGCCAGCCAAGCCCAGCAAGAAGGGCAGCAAGTACGCCTGCGGCTGCGGCAAAGCCTCGTGCCGACGCATGTCCTTCCAGAGCAAGTGACCAAAACTGTCTTAAAAACACGACGCTGATGTTATATTGACAGAAAGTCTTAATGGATTTTATTTTTTAGACTTAGTTTCTTGTGCCACTACTTGGACTCAACTTTAAAGATATTTTAGTGTAATTCTGTGCCCAATGCGAATTCTTTAATAAGGACTGAAATCTGCATTACTGCAAATTATTGAGGCACTAATATTTTTTAAAATGTAACATTTCCCTGGGAATAAAGAAAACTTTTTCATTACTTCAGGCTTTTTACTTTCTATTGCACATGCAAAGCTTCGCTGAAAATGATTGCTGTTCTTTTTTTATTTATTTGTTCCGAATATTTTCTCGTAGGATCAATTTAAATTTGTGATGTTGGCTTTCATCTACATTGGGTTGATATGTACGTGATTTGGTAAACTTAATGTCAATATAAATGTTGACATATTGAAAAAAATTTTAATTTAAAAAATTTATTTCTCCAATGGCTGAAATTTCTCATTGGAACTGAAATTTAGACAAAAATCACCATGCAAATCAAGAAGGTCGTTTTTTTTCTTTTTGCAAAAGCCTCCTATTCCGCTTGTCCCGCCAGAGGTTGTTGATCTTTGCGTCTAACCAATTTGCTTTCAGGCTATGCTAACGCCAAGATCTTCAAGTGCAACAATGACAAGTGCCCGCGGCCCGCTTGCTACATCTCGGGCGGCTCCTCCAAGGAAAACTGCTTCCCCTGTCAGCGGCCCAACTGCTCTGGACACTACGAACTGCTGAGGCACGTGTCCTTCGTCGACTGTCCCGGACACGACATCTTGATGGCCACCATGCTGTCGGGCGCCGCCGTCATGGACGCGGCCCTCCTCCTCATCGGTATAAATCTATTACTATTTCATCCTTTTTGAGCAAATTTTGATTTATCTTTCAAAACCTTAGCCGGAAACGAGTCGTGTCCGCAGCCGCAGACCAAGGAGCACTTGGCCGCCGTTGAAATCATGAAGCTGAACAACATCATCATCTTGCAAAACAAAATCGACCTGGTCAAGGAAGGTCAGGCCCACGAGCAGTACCAGGAGGTCCTCAAGTTTGTCAAAGGTGATTTTTAAAGAAAGCCACCTCAGAGCAGCAAAATCCTTCTCAAAAAGCCGTAGTTTTAATACTGCTGCCAAATAATTAGAAAAAAAATTAATCATGTCTTGTTTAAAGATAATTATTTTGAACAACTGAAAAGTTGAAACTTAGAAAATGAGGCTTATTTTCAATACTATTTTTTGATAGATTATTTGTTTTAAGGATGTGATTGACTTTTGCAGACACCGTGGCGGACGGGGCGCCCGTGATTCCGATTTCGGCGCAGCTCAAGTACAACATCGAGGTGCTGTGCGAGTACATCGTGAAGAAGGTGCCGGTGCCTGAGCGCGACCTGGCCTCGCCCCCGCGCCTCATCATCATCCGCTCGTTCGACGTCAACAAGCCCGGCTGCGAGGCGGCCGAGCTCAAGGGGGGCGTGGCCGGCGGCAGCATCCTCAGGGGCGTGCTCAAGGTCGGCATGGAGGTCGAGGTCAGGCCGGGCATCGTGTCCAAGGACTCCAAGGGCGAGACCACCTGCAAGCCCATCTTCACGCGCATCGTCTCGCTCTTTGCTGAGCAGAACGAACTCGACTTTGCTGTGCCCGGAGGCCTCATCGGTCAGTTCAAATTTACAATTTTCATTCCAGGAATCAAAATGATAAATAATTCATGATAATCTGTAATTTTCACCATCCGTGGAGACAAACTACCTGAATTTCCTGCCGCTACAAAAAGTACCTTTGAATGGTGGCGTATTTATGATTTTTTGTGGAAATTTTTCTATTCCTTGTATTTACATGAGACCAACGCCATTCGATAGGAAATTTCATTGGCTTTCAAAAACTTCCAAAGTCAAATAAAATATGGCCATATTTGGAGCCAAAATTTTTGATTTTTGGAATAAAGGTAAAAACATGTGTTATTTTTATTTGTTTTTTGGTTCTAGTTCTTCTGGAAAACTTTTAAGAGAAAAATGTTTCAAACAAAAGTCATAGAAAATTTAATTCTACAAACATTTTGTATTTACAATTTTCTTCTACATCCAAAGCGGCAAAAGTTATTTAAACGGAAAGGTTAAAAAATGTGACAAAATATTGACTCTTTTCAAACAATGTGCATTTTTGACGCCAAAAGTGGTCCAATTTAAGTAATCTTAGTAAGCTTATAAAATTTCCTATCAATTGACGTTAATCTCTTGTAGGTTCATGTAAAATAAAGATTAGAAAAAAAATACGCCACCTTTCAAAGGTACTTTTTTAAAAATTGGGAAATATGTCTCGGTGCTGAAAATTTCAGACTGGCATGAATTTTTTCCAGGTTGAAACCGTATCTGCTGGACTTTAAATGCAATTTTCAAAATCAATTTAAATTTGATTTGTGAACAATAGTTTCTGAGTTTTTGTGGAATAAATTAAAGCAAATTCATATATCCTCTTGCAATTTTTTATTCATTTTATGTAAATCTTTTCAGGTGTCGGAACGAAAATTGACCCGACGCTGTGCCGCGCTGACCGTCTGGTGGGGCAAGTTTTGGGCGCCGTGGGCACTCTGCCCAACATCTACATTGAAATCGAAATCGCCTACTTCCTGCTCCGGAGACTGCTCGGTGTCCAAATCGACGGAGACAAGAAGGCGGCCAGGGTGCGTTTGAATAAATTTCTCATGAAATCAGCAAAATATTCCATTTTTTTAATTGCTGAACTAGCTTCATTAATTTCTAGATAATTTGAGTTTTTTTTGTTATAAATTTCTAATTCCGAAAATTTGACTTTTAGGTGCAAAAGCTGGAGAAGAAGGAAGCGTTGCTGCTGAACATTGGCTCCATGTCGACCGGAGGTGTGGTCATGCAGGCCAAGGCGGACGTGGCCGTCGTCCGTCTTCAGCTGCCCGTCTGCACCGAGCTCGGAGAGAAGGTGGCCTTGAGCAGGAGAATCGAGAAGCATTGGCGGTTTGTTGAAGAAGAAAAATTATAAAAATATCAATCATTTAAAAAATCTTTGCTTTAGGTTGATCGGATGGGGACAAATCAGGCGTGGCAAAATGATCGAGCCGCAGGGAGGTCGCTGAACATGAACGATTCATCATTTGAAAATGTAACCCTCGACAAGGGCGACAAACAGTTTATAATAAATAAAAACCACTGGAGACGGATTAATTAAAAGGCTGTAATTATTTTCAAATCGTTAAGAAAAAATGAGATAAGTGGAAATTTCAAAATTGGCGCTTCGATGAAGTAAGTGGGCGTGTCTTGTGTCTTGTTCGACCAATCAAAAAGACTTGAACACACGTGGGAATGTTGACTTGATGTTGACAACTTTCGAGCTGAACATGTGAATTTTGATACCGTTTGAAAAAGAGTTTCTAAATAGAAATTTGAGTAATTTCGGCCTTCTTTCTTAATCGCATCGGTTTCCTTTGTTGATGTTTAGGTCGTGAGATTATTAGTATGAAAAACGGACACGTAGAAATGTCCCCAAAAATGTCCAAAACCAAGAGCAGAGTGGTTGTTCTGAAGCACCGGTCGCCTCAGCAAATGGGAAGACTTCTCAGGTCTGGAAAATTTTTCTCAAAACTTATTTCAATTGATCGAATTATTCTAGTGGTTTGCCGAGAAAAAGACAGGGCAGCTCTTCTAATGGATTCACCGTGACCGAAGTCGAGGAAAGTAATCCCGATTCTGGCTTGCCAAAGAGGAGCAAAGAAGAAATTACCAACGGAGATGAGGTGAATTTTAATATAAAATTAAAAATTTTTTTTATAAAAATTAAAAACGGGTTTTTCTTGCAGCACCGATTTTCAGAGTTCAAGAGCACGTCGGTGTCGGACGCGGTGGTTTTCCGGCAGGTGGAGCCGGAGGTGTTCGAGGTGCAGTTCGTGCGGCGCCACCACCTGCACTTCCTCGGCAGGGTCAAGGCCGTCCTTGTGCAAGGGTCGGTCTCCGTGCTGGGGTACGCGTTGGAGGCTGACTTGGCGGTTTGCGTCTTTTCGAGCAGGGGCGCCTCCCTGATGGCCTTGGAAGGTGAGCCGGGCGCCGTCCTGCGCCTCTGCAGGTTCGAGTCGCACCTGGACGAGTGCCTCTGCCGGCTGCAGCCCATCGGCCTCTTCAGCGGCCACAAGGAGAAGCCCGGCGGACACAAACCGGCCGCCACGGCCCGACTGCTGGCCGAGCGCAGCCTCGAGTGCAAATTCCTCTCGCCGGACACGGGCGAAAAACTCCTCAAACTCGATCCCGCCTGGCAGATGCACATCGACCACCTTGTATCCTTCAGCAAATTCCCAGGTTTGAGTCAATCCCATTTTTTTTACTTACACTTCATGGTGACCTTGACCTTTCCGGCCAGCAATCGATTCCTTAAGTAATATGACCTTTCTAACAATGTGTCACACTTGAAAATTAAAATCCAATTTAAATTTTATGAAGGGGGAACGTGTCTGTCCAATGTGATTTTTCGGTTTCTTTAACTGTCGTTTTCTTTACTCATCGTCATGTGGTGACCTTGACTTTTATGTACACCAATCATTTAAATGTGAATTGATCTTTTAATTTAAAAGAAAATAATAATTTAAATAGATTTACCGAGATTTACTAAATTTTTTCTTGAGAAAATTCTAATTTTTTTCACTCTTTTGATTAAAAAAATTTCATTGATGAACGTTTTATCAAATTTTCTATTTTTCAGGGTTCCGAACCGTCTTGACCGGCGGCAAAGGCATCGGCAAGTCAACTTTACTCCGCGTTTTGAGCAACCAAATTTTGAGCCAGCAGAAGAGTGGCTTGTTCGTGCTTGACCTGGACCCAGGGCAGTCCGAGTTCACCGCGCCAGGGTGTGTGTCCCTGGTCGAGGTCACCGAACCCCTGCTCGGTCCCTCCTACACCAACCAGAAACCTCCCCTCAGGTTTGAAAAGAAGGATATTTCTTTTTCTTTTAAAGGTGACTTTTTGTTGTGACAACAGGAGTGTCTTCCTCGGACAAGTGGACGTGACCAGGTGTCTGAATGAGTACCACGAGGCTGTCCAAGACCTTGTAAAGTTTTTCTCCAAACTAGGCCAAAGCAAACCTCTCATTGTCAACACGATGGGCTTCAACTCTGGTTGGTATCAAAATGATTCATATTAAAAATTTATAGAAAAAAATCAAAAAGTTGTTCAACTAAAATTAAATTTTTTAATAATAAATGATAAGGTTTTTTTAAGTAATTAATTTAAAAACAATTTTTTTTTTATAAATTTAACTAATTTTGAATTTGTCAGGAATTGGAGTTGACATCATGTCGATGATCTTGAAGCTGCTGATGGAAGACGTTCCTGTCAATGTAGTCAACCTGAAAAGCAGGGCGGCCAAAAGGAACTTCCCTGACGCCACCTTCGACCTGGGCAGCAAGTGCAGGGTCGTCGTACTGCCCTCAGTGGCGGAAAAGTCGGCCGGTTTTGGCTCCGAGTCCTATTGGTGTGGATTTGCGGAAAAATCTGTTGTTTTTAGAATATTTATTGATATTGTGTTTTTCATTCACAGGGGAATGCCCGCGGTTGTTCAGAGGGAAATCTGTCTGCTTTCTTACCTGAGCCCCCTGACGAGGCCACCAAACTATTCCATCCTCCGAACGCCACCATATGTGTAAGACTTTAAAATGGTCAAGAAGTAAAATTATTTTTCTTTGGCTAGTTTAACGTTCAATTGAAATTTCTTATGCTCATCATGGTTAATTATTTAATTTCGTCATGAAAAATTTGGATTTGTGCAATTTTTACTATAATTTTTGTAGCTTGAAAATGAGCAAATTTATACATAGCATAACACAAATTGCTCCTTATGTCGGACTTGATCCCCATGTGTTATCATTTCCATTAGGGGTTTCAACTTTTACAAATATCAAAACTTAATAGAGAATATGTTTATTAAAGGATTCCAAAAGTTTTTAAATACTCGTATTTTGACCAAAATTGGCAAAGTTTCCTGAAATAAAAATATGGCCGCCATATAAAATTTTTGGAACCAAATTAATCAGTCAATTAATATTTCAAACGCCACTGAAATTGTTATGAAAATCGAAAACTGGATCTGAAATCTGAATTCAAATTTGGTTTCAAATTTTATTTTAGAGGTATTTCCCCCTCCCCCCTCTTTAGAAAAACTGATATTTTTTCTAGGAAAACCTAATTTTTGTTCTGCAGAATCCGCATCGGGCACCTGGTGCTGGGGGTGGTTCACGAGTTCGTTCACCCCAACCTGATCCTGAAGGCGCTGGTGGGCAACCTGGTGGCGCTGTGCAGAATCGACGAAGCCTCTGCCCGAATCCTGAGGCCGAGAAACGCGAGTCCGATGACCTCGCCCGGGGTCGTGGCCAAGCCGGTCCCAGCGCTGCCCTGCTTTGGCTACGGCAAGTGACCTCGGTGACCTTTTGTGCCCCTTTTGACCTTCCTTTTGCAGGGGTGGTGAGCGGAGTCGACCTGAGCGCAGGGCAGCTGTACCTGCAGAGTCCTGAGGCGGCCGAGCGTGTGGCCGAGACTAACTGCCTGCTGCTGGGGGCGGTTCAGCTGCCCCCCGTCCTGCGCACCGCGGGGGCCGCCGGGCCCGTTCCTTTCCTCTGCACAGAGGCCGCCTCCGAGACGAGCAATCCCGTCAGACTCACCTTCAGACCTATCGCCTCCCTCATTGTCAAGAAGTGAAATTTACCTCAAAGATAAGTGAAATTTTCTGTAAACTAGGCAATTTACAGATAACGAAGATTAAAAATATTAAATATAAAACATTTTTAGTAAAAATTTCTTTTCAAAAGAATAGTACGTTTATTAAATTTAAATAGTGTACAAACGGTTTAACCTAGCTAGAGAGAACAATTGTTGTATTTAATTTCTATAATTTCCATCAAAAATTCTAAACACATATATATATCTTGCTAGTTACGATTCCAATTTTTGCGGCACATAAAGCCGAGTTTGCATTATTAGCCTAATTGAAAGGTGCTTTGTTTTGAGGACAGCCACCTTTGCAGTCCCTGGAAGCCCCAGGGTGCTCGTGTAAGGTGTGAGAATAGAGAAAGAAGGTTCCGGAACCAAACCAGCTTTACGTTGTTGCCATAGTGGACTGCAAAGTGCAATGCATTCCATCCGTCCTTGTCGAAAACGTCCTTTTTTTAACGAGCCACTCGCAAATCCTTCTGTTTCCTCCCCATGCAGCCAATTGAAGGGCGTTAATTTTATTAATTGTTTGCTTATGAATCAAATTCTCGTTTTGTTGCTGCAGATATTTGACCAGTTATATTTTACTGAAAAATAAGTGTAGAATAAAAAAATTGGATGGAATGAAAACTTTTTTAAATATCGCAGTATTAAAGTACAATAAATTTATGAAAATTTATCTCGCAGGCTAAATTTTTTCATCGTAAAACTTTAAATATGATATTTTGAACAAAACATTAAATTTACAAGGAAATAGTCACTAGGTATGTTTAAGTAAAAATTATAATTGTCTCAAAGTGAGGAAACCCATGACAAGCATAATCTTGTTAACAGAAGCAGCTCTCGCTGAATAAAGTGATTTAATTTCACTCACTATGATATCTGGTACCTAAAGCAAAATGAATTCATTGACTCATTAATAATTTTCAATCAAATCTAAAATTCTACATTCAAGTGAGTTAAATAAGAAATCCTTCACCATTGTGGAAAATTTACAGATGAAAATTTTTGTATTTCCTCCTGTAAAAAATTATTCTTCAGACGACGAAGTTGTCAATTAGAGAAATGAACCCCAAATATAAATTATAAACTTAATAGAGCGATAAAATGCAAACCAGGAAGGAGGGTGAATTTTTTAAACAAATCCGCTCCAAACTGGATAGAATTATTATTATTTTTGAAGTTTTGGTTTGGAATGGTATCGGCCAGGTTCTTGGAGATTTTCCTTATTGCCATTGTTGCCTCCAACAATAGAGGTATTATTTGCTTTAATGATAATTATTAAGACTAGAAAGATAATTTCGATGAAGCCAGCCAGACTGATTTTCCCTGGACGAAACAAGTTGCTACAAACAATGCAGAAGAAGTAACTTAACTTTTTATTTTTTTAATTTTTTTTAATTATCTCTGTTGATTTGCCCAAAGGAGGTTCATTATTGCAAGGAATGTTCGAGAGGTGAGGCCGAGTATTGCGGCTGCGACTTGGGCAGGAATTGCATCGCTTGCCAGTTTTTGCCCCAAACACCTTCAAAATTAAAAATAACATCGAGTGAAATTAAATCCAAGAATGAACATCTCAAGGACTGCAATCGAGGATTATAATGGTGACCATTAATTGTGAATTTGTTTGAAGAAGTTGACACTCGAGGAGATGATCATGGAAATGAAGAGATCGGGCTTTTCCTCGTTGCAGAAAAATTGTTTTTATTCAAAAACAAATGGCTCTACCAGTTTCGGTCACGGTCTGCGACCCTATTTCATGAGCAAGAAAAAATACAAAAAATCAGCAAATTGAAAAAACACCACATTTTAAATAAAAAATTAAATTCTTAAAAACTAACAAATTCAGGTACCAACCTATTTCATGAGCAAACGCGCTGCTCGCTGACTAATACAAGAATGAGCTAGCTAAAGACAGATTGATTGGGGGAGGTGATCTTTATTGGGTGATTAGCGCGCGGCGCGGCCGACCACGGGGGCGCCGAATGACGTCGGGCACATTATGCGTTTTCGAGAAAAAGCTGTTTGCTTCCTCTCTCAAAAAGGACATCCACCTTTGATCGAATTGGTGGCTCGGTTGGCTTATTACATTATTACCGCATGCCATTGCCATTGCTTCCAGCACTTTTCTTTTTGATTGATTTTGTTCGAATTTAATAACCGTTGCATCTGACCAGGCAAAAGAATGGCCAAATTCAGTCGCGTGTTGAGCTATTTGAAAACCATTGCTGTCCGTCCCAATTGTGGCCGGATCAAAAGTTTTTGAAATTGCCCTTTTATGCTCGTCAAATCGGAAATAAACGTGTCTTTTTGTCTCCTTAATGTAAACTGAAGAGCAATCGGCGCATGGCACGCGGTATACACAATTACGCAGAGCAGGTTCACATTTGGGCTTTACATGCATTAAACATTTTCGCAGATTTGAAGAGTTTGCGAATGCAACTCGCACTCTGGCAACTTCTTGGCTGATGGCCCTGATTTTCTCTGATTTTCCTTTAAAATAAGGAATGACCATTGTGGTTGAAAATTGATCGGGGGCTTTGGGTGTTGGAGGATTTTTCGCTTTATTGTGTGCTTTGTTGATAAAATTTACGGGGTAACAATTTCTTGCTCATGAAATAGGGTCGCAGACCGTGACCGAAACTGGTAGAGCCATTTGTTTTTGAATAAAAACAATTTTTCTGCAACGAGGAAAAGCCCGATCTCTTCATTTCCATTAATTGTGAAAACTGTTTTTTACGAGTGAGTTTCATTTTGATTAAATGTTCTTCAGGGCAAATCTTGAAAAATTTGGTTTCCGCATTTTAACGTGTTTCTCTTTTCTTGAATTAAAATTTTCTTTAATTTTGTCAAGGTGCACGCAAAAATGCAATAAATTTTCTGCAGATAAAGCCACCAAGCAATTATCACTTTGCGCCCGCGGAATTGTTTTCTTTTTTTTTTAACTGTCTCACTCTTATTTTATGTTCTTCCGGCAAAGCAAGATAAGTTTTATTTATGAATTTTAAAACGTTGTATCGTTTTCCCCAAATAAAATTTTCTTTATTAACGTAAACAAGAATGTCAAGAAAAAAACTGTCTCACTCCTTATCAAGTTAATTGCACAGCCCGGGAGCGTGGAAAACTATAAAAGATCACAATTATTATTTTGCAATAACACACGGCGAGCAAAAGTGCAGAAAGCGCAAATCATTAAATTTGTGCTCGTAAATAAATTCGGTAGAAATATTTGGTACAAATAATTAATTTTTATTGAATATAATATTGACTAATGAGATGTTCATTTTTTTACATGTGCATTTCCAAATCAAGAATGAAAAATTATCCCAAACCAAAAGAGTAAAAAATCCCAATACATTATATATTATAATTATTATTGGTGTTTATTCACTTTTCATTATTTGCTTTATTATTTTTGCAGATGACATAAAAATCTCTAACTAGTCATTTTTCATTTTTATACAAGCGTGTGTTACAAACATATTATTGTTATTAAATTTAAATTATTCTATTTTTATGGAGAAATAAACTAAATTCTAAATATTAAGCTATGAAATTCATATTCTGCTTCTTAATGAAATTTAAAATGAAATATATTATTTTAAAGAATGTCAGACTGATGTTTTCATTTCCAATAGGTTTCGGTCAATTTTCGTCTTGAGGTCTTGACCAAATTTTTTTGGTCAACAATAATCTCTTCTTGCGTCCACGTCCACAAAGTTGCTTCTTCTCAAAAAGTTGACAATTTCATTATTAAAGTCACTCTTTCTTAACATTAAATTTTTTAATTTAAAACTCATTTGAGTACAACAAAATGTTAAAATAACTGCAAAACGAGACCTAAATTCTCCCACTCAAGAAGAAAAATATGGGGAAAAAATATAGTTAAATAATTTGTTCTAAATGGAAATGTATAGGGACAACTTTTCCCAGGTTATGATTTTTTTTTCTTTTTAAATTGCATGGTTTGTGAAATTAGCCTTTAGAAAAAACGATTTAGTTTTTTTTCTTAAAAAAAAAAGAGATATGGAAACACCAGGGAAAACGAACAAACGAACTTCCCTGTTGCACTCGGAACGACAAAAGTTAATTGCAGCATTTAAATCACACCGAAGGCGAGGGAAAAATGAAATTTATTATACACGCCCGTCGGAAAACATAAAGTGTTCTAAACTAAAGCAGAAATTTCTTATCAGCAAAGCCTACGAAGGGTATAAAACGGAAAAGCGGGCAAAGGTGTTGGTTCAGAAGTCGCGAACAGTCCAGAATCGTCGTCAATAATTTATTCAAGAATAAAAACTGCACGCAAGAATAAGATGATGTCGCTGGTGCTGATTCTACTCGCCTCCCTTTTCCTAAGTAACTCGTTTCTCATATTTTCCATGTTTAGAATTCTTGTTTTTACATTTTCCTGTCTTCTTTGTAAATCACTTTGATATTTGGAATATCTAAATGAATAATTTGTCCATAATGTTCTCTGACGATTGTAAATTGAGGATAAAAATTTTTTTGGGTAGCAACTTTGGCAACTTTTGGGCCGACCGTGGACGCCGACTGGGCCGGCCAGTTTCCCTACATCGTAAGTCCATACAGATGATTTTACAATTGATTTCAAGTCACTTTTGTCCATATATCCTGAAAATAAGGCGAAGCTCGAAACTCCTTCGGATCCGATCGACATCACCACTCCCGCGCTGGTCGTGAGCCAAAAAATGGTGGTCGCTTCCTCTGAGCTCTTCCAGTCAGTTGAAATCTCAAAAAGAACCGGAAAAAGTCCACAATATTTTCAATTTTGTGCAGCTCGAATTCGCCTGCCTCGTACACGATGACTGACCACAATCTGGAGGTTCACCAGGTGGCAAGATTGGTGTGGATCGACGACAAGTTCGTCGTTGTGAAAACTTGCAAACCTTTTGGATCTGGACGCTTCAATCTGACCCTGAGCGAATTCTTTGATTATCAGGCCGATGACCCAGACGCCGCCATTATCTTCTTCCAGGCCGACGTGAGTGTTTCATTTCTCACTTTTCTCCAAAGCTATAATGTCAATTCAAAATGGAAGTTATTAGGGAGGGCTTTTTTTCAATATTTGTTGCTGAAATTAACCTGTGTTAACTAGCAAAATGACAAAACAGATGAATATTAATTTACCGAAACTTTTTAATTTTTTTATATAAACTTTAAACTATATTTAATATAGTTAATATCTAAAATTGCATTTGAATTTCTTCAAAAGAATACGTTTCGTTCATAGTTTTGGAATTAACATTAACTATTTCATGCTCAGAGTTTGAAGTCCAAGTCGACGACGGTGCTGTCGGACGCGACCTGCGATTCAACCTTCGGATCTGGTTACAGTGGATTTAACACTTGCATCGCTCAAGACACGACTGCCAATATTTGTGCGGTATGCAAATCGTTGCAAATAATTATATCTTTATTTAATTAAACATTGGAAAATAGTTCCATCCCATCCCTTTTAATTTCATTTCCATGCAAAAAAAATAAATTGAAAATGAGAATTGTGTTCGCACGCAGACGTACTACACCGACAGCCTTATTGTCCCGACCTTCGTGCACAAGCTGTTGTTGGTGGTCCAGGGCCGGGTGCAGGCAACATTGAGGAACGCGAGCTGCGACGCATCAAACTCCAACTTTAGGCAAACCCAATTCCGCAAGATCGACAAGTTCCGCACGAATATTCTCAGAATCGCAGGCATTGTCGTTGACAATCCTTGACCAAAAACTTTCAATTCTCCTCTCCGCTCTGCTTTGCGTTTTAATTTGACGAATAAAAAAGCAACTGCTGTTTTGTTGTAAGTTCGCCACTTTTAAAAATTTTATGTTGCGCACGAAGATGAGGCAAATTTACTTGAACCGATATTTGGTCTGTGGACAATAAAATCTCGTTTTTTTTCAATTTGAAGAAGTTTTGAATTATTTAATTTAATTTCTCATGACTATGTGATTTTCGTGATTTTCAATGATTTTGTTTTGTTTGGTGTGGCAGTAAAAATTAATAAAAATGGAAATTAGATGATTTTGAAAAAAAAAAAATGTTAACCACATTGAAATAAAATATTTTAGAGGGAAGGCTGCTGATTGATATTTAAGCCAAGTGGAAAATTACAAAATGAATTTTTGAGTGTGCGAAAAGAAACAAGCGAGAACTATCAGAAATATTATAAAGGAATAAATAAAAAATGTAGAGAAATTGCAATTAGGACAAACCTCGTGGGGGCTGGGGAGTCCTCTCTTTCCTCACCCAATATTTTTATTAAATTTATTTGTATTGAAAAAAATTTATTGTTAAGCTATTTAATACTCCGCAATTCATCGCGAGAGAAAAAAGTCGCTGGTGATGCACAGTGCATGACTCATTCCGCTTTGATAACTAATTTTCGTGCAATGTTGTTCCAGATTTTTCTCTTATCAGTCTCGTCTGATATTTCGCACGGCCACTGTTAAAATTTGTGCAGAACATAAAATAAATGTATTTATAAAACCCCAAAGTTGTATTGAAAATTTCTTTCTTTATTAATTTAAAAGTTTCTCTCTTGGTCTCTCATTCTGATGCGAGCAACCTGCTTGACTTTCATGCCCTGCCGGTTGCATACATTCACATTTTGTACCTTTGAAATAAAAAAATTTTGCTCTCCTTTTCATCACGTAGGTTCTATTATTATATTTTTTCTTATTGTGAATAAATAATTCTTGGAAAATAAAAAGGCAAATTCTTCTTTCAAAATTATTTATGATTCAAACCTAAGAGCTGAGAACAAGGTTTTTCAAACATCGAACCAAAACTCCTGTAAAAAAGAGTAAAAAAAGACAAATTTTACAAACTGAATCAAATTTTTCAATGAATCAGACACATCATTTTAGGAACAGCTCCTTCGTAGTCTTCATAAGCTTCATATTGCCTGAGTAAGAATGTTTGGGTAGCACTTGTTGAACAGTTGGTACCTTGTTATGCACGAAATGCTCGATACTGTTGGCGAAAAACGCATTAAAACTTGCATATGTGGATAACACTTAATTGGTACCTGTGTTCGGGCAGCTCTGCAAGATTTGATTGATTTAGTTAAATTTGGGGAAATTATTATGAATAATTGCAAATTACGTGGATCGTTCTGAGGAGGACGCACTGCACCACGACGAACGCATTTCCAGGGCAATTTTGATTTTGCCAGATGAAGTCGGGAATGTCAAGTGCTGAAGTTCAAGATTAATAAAACAGGCCCATTGGTGTTTTGTCTTGTTTTACCTCCGACAGTGGAAATGCATTCGGACGCTGCGGCTGAAATAGTCTTTTTCCAAAAGCTGCACGTTTGTCTGGCGGTCAGAAATTTGGCCAGCTTGGTCTCGTCGATTACGTATTGCGCAGACATCTGCAATTCATTAGGCAATTTTTTTTGTTTTAAATAGACACAAGTGGCAAGGATCCTCTGATTTTGAAGAATCTGTTAAATATTCTAATTTCGGAAAAACACTTTTTGGAAAAATTCAGACTCAGAGACCCTGTAAAAAAGAAAATTTTGAAAAATACTCAAATCCTTTGGTTCTATTTTATCTTACACGTTAAATTTAAACATTTTCATCAAAAATTGGGGGACCCAACCCATGTCAAGATTTGAAAGGAAAAAACTTTCTTACGATCTTCTTTTTCATCAAGTAACAATTGACAAAGCACTGAAAAGTTTCATTTGATTAGTTTTTGTATCAATTTTATTTGAAATGACGCACGGCGTCTTTGCCAAAGGCCAGTTTGACCTGTTGACTTTGGAAGCGGATCGAGTTGGCCGGAGAATTGAGGAGAAGTTGCTGCTTGTTCAGCGAGAAGACGTTGAACGCGTTCAAAGCTCCGTTGGTCGAGCTGCACGAGGTCTTAGAGTTTTTGCTGGAAACCAGACTTTTAGGCCCGTTCTTGCAACACTTGAACATTTTCTGCGAGTGCGTTTGTTTTTTAATTTGTAGAGGTCAATTTTTTTCAATATTCTCACTTTACCTTGTAACTGGGAAACGAACAGTTTCCAGGTTGCGACACTGGAGGAGCTGCATTGCATAAATTGATAAAATGTCCATAAACTTTCCATGTAATTTTTCCAGGAAAATAAATATTCATAAAAAAATTTATCTTTCCTATAATTTTAGGATTTTAGCCTCACATCCTATTATATTGAATTGCATTTTTTGTGTCAAAAAAAAAACTCAAATAAATGAAAATATCAAATGTGCTATACATAACTATGTATTAAGAACCAATTTGATATATTGCCGAAAAAAAATAATAATAATATTTATTGAGAAAATAATGCCATTCTGAAAATCATCCTTCAGAAGCCAAATTTATTTGTATTTACATTAAAATTTCAAAACGTTTTCCGGAAAATTTTTTCAGATTAAAAAGTTGCAATAGGAAGTGAAGCGAGCTGATCAAAATTCCCTCACAGTTATTTAAGATAATTACGTTTAAGAGCAATAAATAGGAGCTAATATTAATTTCAAGCAAACATTTGCACCTGTATGAACACAGACTAATGTCATACTTGCTTAAATGAAGGTATTGTTCATTAAAATATAATAATTGAACGCACTACCTGTAGTTGTTGATGGCTGCGTTGCTGTAAAAGGCTCTGTGGTGGTACTTGTAAGTGGCTCGGTAGTGGTACTTGTAAATGTTTCTGTGGTGGTACTTGTAAATATTTCTGTGGTTGTACTTGTAAATGGCTCGGTAGTGGTACTTGTAAATGGCTCAGTGGTTGTACTTGTAATTTGCTCAGTGGTGGTACTTGTAATTGGCTCAGTGGTGGTACTTGTAAGTGGCTCAGTGGTGGTACTTGTAATTGGTTCAGTGGTGGTACTTGTAAATATTTCTGTGGTTGTACTTGTAAATGGCTCGGTAGTGGTACTAGTAATTGGCTCAGTGGTGGTACTTGTAATTGGCTCAGTGGTGGTACTTGTAAGTGGCTCAGTGGTGGTACTTGTAAATGGCTCAGTGGTGGTACTTGTAATTGGCTCAGTGGTGGTACTTGTAAGTGGCTCAGTGGTGGTACTTGTAATTGGTTCAGTGGTGGTACTTGTAAATATTTCTGTGGTTGTACTTGTAAATGGCTCGGTAGTGGTACTTGTTGTAAATGGCTCAGTGGTTGTACTTGTAATTGGCTCAGTGGTGGTACTTGTAAGTGGCTCAGTGGTGGTACTTGTAATTGGTTCAGTGGTGGTACTTGTAAATATTTCTGTGGTTGTACTTGTAAATGGCTCAGTGGTGGTACTTGTAATTGGCTCAGTGGTGGTACTTGTAAGTGGCTCAGTGGTGGTACTTGTAATTGGTTCAGTGGTGGTACTTGTAAATATTTCTGTGGTTGTACTTGTAAATGGCTCAGTGGTGGTACTTGTAATTTGCTCAGTGGTGGTACTTGTAATTGGCTCAGTGGTGGTACTTGTAAGTGGCTCAGTGGTGGTACTTGTAATTGGTTCAGTGGTGGTACTTGTAAATATTTCTGTGGTTGTACTTGTAATTGGCTCGGTAGTGGTACTTGTAAATGGCTCAGTGGTTGTACTTGTAATTTGCTCAGTGGTGGTACTTGTAATTGGCTCAGTGGTGGTACTTGTAAGTGGCTCAGTGGTGGTACTTGTAATTGGTTCAGTGGTGGTACTTGTAAATATTTCTGTGGTTGTACTTGTAAATGGCTCGGTAGTGGTACTAGTAATTGGCTCAGTGGTGGTACTTGTAATTGGCTCAGTGGTGGTACTTGTAAGTGGCTCAGTGGTGGTACTTGTAAATGGCTCAGTGGTGGTACTTGTAATTGGCTCAGTGGTGGTACTTGTAAGTGGCTCAGTGGTGGTACTTGTAATTGGTTCAGTGGTGGTACTTGTAAATATTTCTGTGGTTGTACTTGTAAATGGCTCGGTAGTGGTACTTGTTGTAAATGGCTCAGTGGTTGTACTTGTAATTGGCTCAGTGGTGGTACTTGTAAGTGGCTCAGTGGTGGTACTTGTAATTGGTTCAGTGGTGGTACTTGTAAATATTTCTGTGGTTGTACTTGTAAATGGCTCAGTGGTGGTACTTGTAATTGGCTCAGTGGTGGTACTTGTAAGTGGCTCAGTGGTGGTACTTGTAATTGGTTCAGTGGTGGTACTTGTAAATATTTCTGTGGTTGTACTTGTAAATGGCTCAGTGGTGGTACTTGTAATTTGCTCAGTGGTGGTACTTGTAATTGGCTCAGTGGTGGTACTTGTAATTGGCTCAGTGGTGGTACTTGTAATTGGCTCAGTGGTGGTACTTGTAATTGGCTCAGTGGTGGTACTTGTAATTGGCTCAGTGGTGGTACTTGTAATTGGCTCAGTGGTGGTACTTGTAATTGGCTCAGTGGTGGTACTTGTAAGTGGCTCAGTGGTGGTACTTGTAATTGGCTCAGTGGTGGTACTTGTAATTGGCTCAGTGGTGGTACTTGTAAATGGCTCAGTGGTGGTACTTGTAATTGGCTCAGTGGTGGTACTTGTAAGTGGCTCAGTGGTGGTACTTGTAATTGGTTCAGTGGTGGTACTTGTAAATATTTCTGTGGTTGTACTTGTAAATGGCTCAGTGGTGGTACTTGTAATTTGCTCAGTGGTGGTACTTGTAATTGGCTCAGTGGTGGTACTTGTAATTGGCTCAGTGGTGGTACTTGTAATTGGCTCAGTGGTGGTACTTGTAATTGGCTCAGTGGTGGTACTTGTAATTGGCTCAGTGGTGGTACTTGTAATTGGCTCAGTGGTGGTACTTGTAATTGGCTCAGTGGTGGTACTTGTAAGTGGCTCAGTGGTGGTACTTGTAATTGGCTCAGTGGTGGTACTTGTAATTGGCTCAGTGGTGGTACTTGTAAATATTTCTGTGGTTGTACTTGTAATTGGCTCGGTAGTGGTACTTGTAAGTGGCTCGGTAGTGGTACTTGTAAATGGCTCAGTGGTTGTACTTGTAATTTGCTCAGTGGTGGTACTTGTAATTGGCTCTGTTGTTGTTGTTGAGGGTATCGTGGTCGTAGTTGTTGGTGTGGTGGTCGTAGTTGTTGGTGTAGTGGTCGTAGTTGTTGGTGTAGTGGTCGTAGTTGTTGGTGTGGTGGTCGTAGTTGTTGGTGTGGCGGTCGTAGTTGTTGGTGTGGTGGTCGTAGTTGTTGGTGTGGTGGTCGTAGTTGTCGGTGTAGTGGTCGTAGTTGTTGGTGTAGTAGTCGTAGTTGTTGGTGTAGTGGTCGTAGTTGTTGGTGTGGTGGTAGTAGTTGTTGGTGTAGTGGTCGTAGTGGTTGAGGTTGTTGTTGTGGCTGCGTAATTGAATATTTAATTCTATTTTTCAAATTATTCAATTCATTATTATTTATATATTTCAGCGGGTGGACAAAATCCTGACTCCGTCAATACGGTTTTGATTAAAAATTTAATCTACATGGGTTAATCAAAACTCAGACATGACGTGTCGCTCCCGCGCATTCGCTCCGCTTGCGCTTGAAATTTTGACATTTTAATTCGTTTTCTGAGCATTGGATTCCTCACTCAGTTTTGGAATCCTCGTTAAAATTTCTTTTGGGAATTTAAAACGGAAACTGGAATACACTTAACAACGCAAACACGACACAACACGCTCACACTTATAAATAATAACTTTCAAAAACATTTGACAAAATTACAAGAATTACCTAAAAAACTTGTTACATTACGTGTTAAAAATCATAGAACGCGCAACTGAGAGTATATAGTTGATTAATTTCAGAGAACCTGATTTATTTTTACGTGCGATAAAATTATCATAAAAGGAGCGGGTAGCGGAGCGGAAGAGCGTGAAAGCGGAGCGAAAAAATTTGAAAACTGAAAGAGCGGAGCGATGAGTTTGCTAATGAGAGGGAGCGGAGCGGGGAGCGCAAAACGTGGAAGCGCGTCATGTTTGTTAAAACTACACGTACTTGGAATTTTTGATGCAATCCACGCTGTAAAAGCAGCAACGCGCGTGAAGCTCGTCGCTTTTGCCAAGCATTGGTTTGAGATATCGGAGACAATTCCAATTTGTATCCAATTGTTGCTTCCATCAAGGTACACCAGTGGATCACCATAATCTCGTGTCTAAATCAAATTTATGAATTTCTTTAAAAATTTCTTATTGTCGATCGATTCCCCCCTCCTTATTTACAACAAGCGTTTTTAAGCT
Source organism: Neocloeon triangulifer (assembly GCF_031216515.1). Classification (NCBI taxonomy): domain Eukaryota; kingdom Metazoa; phylum Arthropoda; class Insecta; order Ephemeroptera; family Baetidae; genus Neocloeon; species Neocloeon triangulifer. Next base: position 1,172,330 of record NW_026775552.1, read on the forward strand.
AAAGGAATATAAAATTGTACCAATCTCAACAATTGAAAATAAAAACTGGGCGTGTATTGGGAAATAAATCTGCTGGAATTTCATCTCACCCCGCAAGGCGCTTTCGCGCCGTTGGGATCTTTGGCGCAAAGGTTGGAGCTTGTGTAAGACCCAGATCCGAAGGCTGACGTGCACAGTGTCCCGTCGTTCACAGTCAGGTCGATAAACCTCAGAGTCGTTGAGCTTGATGACCCTCCTGCAAAAAGTTATATGAGTCTTATAAAGAAAATGAATTAGTGACCACAAGAAATTTCCCTCGAATTTAATATGGGATTGAGGAAAATCTAGAATCATTTTTCTTATGATAAAAAAAAATCATAATAACCGGTGTCGGCGATTTTCCCGAATCCCATGACGGTCGCCACTTGGCCGTTGAAATTGTTGGTGGCGTCGAGGGCGAGCGTCACCGGCTGGATGTTTGCTGTGGGGAATTTTATTCACTATATTATAGATTGAAAATAGTTGAAAACTCTCACCTGTCGTGGCGACTGCGGGGATTTGCAACAGGGCAATGTTGTTTTGTTGCGAACTCGTGGTGTACAGCTCGTGGACAAAGATGGCGGTGGGCACCACCACGACGTGCCCTGACGAGAACGGCGTTTGACTCGCCAAATTTCCCAAATATATTTGGTAGCTATTGAGCTGTGTCCTGTGTAGCAACAAAATTTTCAACTTGAACCGAACAAAATTTAACCCTGGCTTTAAAACTGTTTGGTTGGTGAAGAGAATCGTCCAAAAACCAAATTTCGTGGTTGAATACACTGAATTTGGCAAGAATATGATGGTTGAGATTTCGCGATTTTATGAAAAGTAGGTGATCATGTGATTATATTGTGAAACGAATAGTTTGTCTTTTTATATCCAAATGCTTACTCAAAAATCAAAATTTCATTGAATATATATAAATAATCAAGACATAATTTCTTATCGTCCGAATGCACATAAACTAGTCTCACCCCGCCAGGCCACGGGCCGACGTCATGACCCACTCGGTGGAGATCAACGAGCCACCGCACTGCGGGTTGCCGTTTTGATGAATGAGAGCGAAGAACGGAAACTGGGTGAGGATGGCGTTGGACCCGCCGATGATCCGACCAGCAATTCCGTCGCGATGCAGCACTGGAAACAATGAAGATTCAATAAAAATTCACACCAAAATTTTGTAAAAAAATGCACTTCTCTCCTCTTCCAAAGTTGGCCACGTGTCGTTAGCCATCGCTTGACTTTCGTTTCCATTTCCGGTTTGCCACAACGAAGAAGATTCGAAAGCAAATATCTAAATTGGATTGGAAATTAATTTATTTATTACACCCCGAGTTCGAACTGGAGAAAAAACGCAGATTATTCTGACGTTCAATTTTCCTGCATCAAGTTAAATTAATCAACTGGCGGTTGGGAGAAAATTTTGTTGATTGTAACCATAAAGCAAATTACCTTAGTCCAAAAACTAAATATTTGGCTTTAGTAACTTCATAAATTTTATCATTCTATTGTTCTCGAGACTTTTGGTTTGATAACTTCTGACACAACTAATATTTAAATATAATTTTATCAATAAATAACCAGAGAAACAAAACGTACGGATACGGAAGCCACAATTGATACTTAAATAAAAATCAGTACTTAAGTTTCTCATTAATAGAAATGTAGGAAAGAAACAAATTAGTGTAAGTAAAGGGTTTGATTATTTTCACCTGTATAGGAACGAGCAGGAGAAGAATCCCTTGACACCTCATCATGTCTTGAAGTGAAACGTACGTACGACCCAATATCGAGGTTAATTGCCAGCGACGAAAACTTGTACGTGGACTCTTGTGGTTCGGGCGTGCACCTTTGAATTTACGACTTTTCCATCGCTATGTTTTTCCAACCTGTTCCACATTTCAAAGGAAGTGTGATAATTTTTATCACAATTTGGTTTTTCAGTTTGTAGATAACACGCCATTTAACTTTCCTCTGCCGTGCTGGTATTTTTCCAGAGTTTTCGACAAAAAATTCAAAACATAAAAGACAAGTGTGGGTTGCTTGAATTAAAAATGCATGGTCCGCGGCGGGGGGAAATCGTCAAAAGGTTAAACAAAGACATTCACAGTTCATACCCGTGTGTGCGAGTTAATTTTAATTAGGCTTATCGTACTGACCCAGCAGTTTCGAGATATGGTTGCGACAATGCGCTGTGTAAGAGAAATAAATAAATTGGTGTTCTTTCCAGAGAGGTTCTGCCTGCATCATTGATGCAATGTCATTTTATTTTTTAGAAAAATTTTTCATAAAATTACAACCCTTCAGAATAATGGAGTGCTGGGTCTTTAAAAGGAAAATCAATTCTTTCGTGCAAAGTTATTTATGGTTCAAAACTTAAAAACCGAACCAAAGATTTACTTTTTCATACAGATTAAAAAAAACTCGCTATAAAAAAAAATACACAAATATATGAAACACAAAATTGTGGACTGAATCAAAATTTTCAATGTATCAGACCAGGCCTTCGTAATCATCATTCATATTGCCTGAGTAAGAATGTTTGGGTAGCACTTGTTGAACAGTTGGTACCTTGTTATGCACGAAATGCTCGATACTGTTGGCGAAAAACGCATTAAAACTTGCATATGTGGATAACACTTAATTGGTACCTGTGTTCGGGCAGCTCTGCAAGATTTGATTGATTTAGTTAAATTTGGGGAAATTATTATGAATAATTGCAAATTACGTGGATCGTTCTGAGGAGGACGCACTGCACCACGACGAACGCATTTCCAGGGCAATTTTGATTTTGCCAGATGAAGTCGGGAATGTCAAGTGCTGAAGTTCAAGATTAATAAAACAGGCCCATTGGTGTTTTGTCTTGTTTTACCTCCGACAGTGGAAATGCATTCGGACGCTGCGGCTGAAATAGTCTTTTTCCAAAAGCTGCACGTTTGTCTGGCGGTCAGAAATTTGGCCAGCTTGGTCTCGTCGATTACGTATTGCGCAGACATCTGCAATTCATTAGGCAATTTTTTTTGTTTTAAATAGACACAAGTGGCAAGGATCCTCTGATTTTGAAGAATCTGTTAAATATTCTAATTTCGGAAAAACACTTTTTGGAAAAATTCAGACTCAGAGACCCTGTAAAAAAGAAAATTTTGAAAAATACTCAAATCCTTTGGTTCTATTTTATCTTACACGTTAAATTTAAACATTTTCATCAAAAATTGGGGGACCCAACCCATGTCAAGATTTGAAAGGAAAAAACTTTCTTACGATCTTCTTTTTCATCAAGTAACAATTGACAAAGCACTGAAAAGTTTCATTTGATTAGTTTTTGTATCAATTTTATTTGAAATGACGCACGGCGTCTTTGCCAAAGGCCAGTTTGACCTGTTGACTTTGGAAGCGGATCGAGTTGGCCGGAGAATTGAGGAGAAGTTGCTGCTTGTTCAGCGAGAAGACGTTGAACGCGTTCAAAGCTCCGTTGGTCGAGCTGCACGAGGTCTTAGAGTTTTTGCTGGAAACCAGACTTTTAGGCCCGTTCTTGCAACACTTGAACATTTTCTGCGAGTGCGTTTGTTTTTTAATTTGTAGAGGTCAATTTTTTTCAATATTCTCACTTTACCTTGTAACTGGGAAACGAACAGTTTCCAGGTTGCGGCACTGGCGGTACTGCTACTGCACAAAATTTACAAAATGTTTATTTTTCCAAGGAAATTACAAATCATTTAAACATAAAAGTACAGTTTTAAATTATTTTAAGAATTTAAGCGCTCAGCTTATTTTACATTGCAAATATACGGTTAAGTACGCACGACTTCATTTTGTGTGTCAAAACTAAATCAAAAATTGACCGACAAAAAATCTATGATGGCTAAGTTTTCGGTCTAATTTTCAGAATCAAGTTTTTTTAACCCAGCTCAGGTATGATAACTACATGACTGCCCAAATTAAAAAAAGGTGTGTTTACTATACTCTTAAAAGCTGATCACAAAATAATCAATTTTTTTTTTTAAATAGCTGTTATTTCAGCAAATCGTCGATGAAGAGTTGTATCCAAAGGCTTTCCCACCTTCTTAAGAATTGCATCTATTGATTTTTTTGCTCAACACATCATGCACAAATGTATGCGCTTTTATTCATTTAATGCAAACATTTGCACGTGTGTATGAATAGAGACCAACTAATGCCGTACTTGGCCTAATGAAGTTACAGGTAATAATTAAAGTAAACGAAAACTCATACCAATTTTTTTTCAAATCTTTCAAAATTAAATGTAATACAATAAAACCTAACTCAATTTGTTTGAAATAAGCCTTATTTTATAAACTGTACATTCTAAATTTTTGTCGAGGTCAATGACCTTTGATCTTGAACCTTGAACATTTGGTAGCAGTTTCAGTAAACCCTTGCTTATCTCTGGTGACCATATTAGAATTTGAAAAATATGAAATTTTTTCATTATTTGGGTATTGTACATAGAAAGCGTTTTTCTCACAAATTTATGGGGTGATCTCTAATTTTCTTGATATGAAAATGATCCCTTTGGTCCAAAATAAAAGTTTTTGAGGAGAATTTATGCAGCAGCTGCCATAATATGGTGGTTTCATCCTCTTTAAACATACAAACCTGTAGTTGTTGTTGGCTGAGCTGTTGCTGCTGTAGGCTCTGCTGTGGGTGTAGTTATCTCTGATGTGGTTGTTGACTCTGCTGGTGGTGCTGTTGGCTCTGCTGTAGGTGTAGTCGTATCATATGTGGTTGTTGACTCTGCTGGTGGTGCTGTAGGCTCTGCCGTGGGTGTGGTTGTGTCCGATGTGGTTGTTGACTCTGCTGGTGGTGCTGTAGGTGTAGTCGTATCTGATGTGGTTGTTGACTCTGCTGGTGGTGCTGTAGGCTCTGCCGTGGGTGTAGTTGTGTCCGATGTGGTTGTTGACTCTGCTGGTGGTGCTGTTGGCTCTGCTGTAGGTGTAGTCGTATCATATGTGGTTGTTGACTCTGCTGGTGGTGCTGTAGGCTCTGCTGTGGGTGTGGTTGTGTCCGATGTGGTTGTTGACTCTGCTGGTGGTGCTGTAGGTGTAGTCGTATCTGATGTGGTTGTTGACTCTGCTGGTGGTGCTGTAGGCTCTGCCGTGGGTGTAGTTGTGTCCGATGTGGTTGTTATTGGCTCAGTTGTGGTTGTGGTAGGTGCTGCTGTAGTTGGAGTCGTCGTTGTTGTTGTGGGGGTCGTTGTTGTTGTGGGAGTCGTTGTTGTTGGCTCAGTTGTGGTTGTGGTAGGTGCTGCTGTAGTTGGAGACGTCGTTGTTGTTGTGGGAGTCGTCGTCGTTGGTGTTGTGGTAGTTGTTGTAGGTGTTGTTGTTGTTGTTGGGGTTGTTGTTGTGGATGTAGTTGCTGCAAAATTGAATTTATAATTAAAACTCATTTTCCAATCTTTGCTAGTATTGAATATTTTCAACAATGGGTAAAATCCTGCGTGGATCAATGTTACAATTTTTTTTTACCAAAAATGTTATCCACAAGCGCGCGGTATTAAATTTAACGTACTTGGCATTTTTGATGCAATCCACGCTGTAAATGCAGCAACGCGCGTGAAGCTCGTCGCTTTTGCCAAGCATTGGTTTGAGATATCGGATACAATACCAATTTGTATCCAATTGTTGCTTCCATCAAGGTACACCAGTGGATCACCGTAATCTCGTGTCTAAATTAAATGGGAGAGATTTTTTTTTTAAATTTCTTCTCATCGCCTCCTCCAAAATTGCGTCTTGTGTTTTTGAACTAGGGGCAAAATAAACTTATTCTTATCTCTAATTTCCCTTTTATTTAAATGCCCGAAAAAATGAATTTTCATAATTGAAAGGCTGGGCCTTTGCAAATAAATTTGAAATATTGACTCACCCCGCAAGGCGCTTTCACGCCATTGGGATCTTTTGCGCAAAGGTTGGAGCTTGTGTAAGACCCAGATCCGAAGGCTGACGTGCACAGTGTCCCGTCGTTCACAGTTATGTCAATAAACCTCAGAGTCGTTGAGGACGCCGAACCTCCTGCAAAAAGTGACATTTGTCGTTATTAAAGAAAATGAATCGACCCACAAGAAATTTCACTCGAATTTAATTCGGTCTCAAATTATTTTTCTTGGATAAAAAATAAAATTTTAAAATAACCGGTGTCGGCAATTTTTCCGAATCCCATGAGGGTGGCGACCTGGCCGTTGAAATTGTTGGTGGCGTCGAGGGCGAGCGTCACCGGCTGGATGTTGGCTGTGGGGGTTGCGAATCATAGTCACTAGATTGAAAATAATTAAGATCTTTCACCCGTCAAGGTGACTGCGGGGATTTGCAGCAGGGCAATGTTGTTTTGGTAATTGGTCGCGGTGTACAGCTCGTGGACGAAAATGGCGATTGGCACCACCATGACGTACCCTGACGAGAACGGCGTTTGACTCGCCAAATTTCCCAAATATATTACGTAGCTATTCAGCTGTGTCCTGCGCAACAACAAAAAGAATAATCAAAAACCAAAATTCGAAGTTTGAAAAATTTCCAAAACTGAATATGGCAAGAATATGAGGTTTCAGATTTCACGTGTTTTTGACAAATAAGTTATTATTTGAAATATAACTTTGATTATGTTCCTTAATTGCTAGACGAGATTTTGAGATTTTTAGGTGAAAATAGTCCTCATGTGCGTCAACAGATGGCAACTTCAATTTTACCTTCAAAAGGAATTTGGGCTACCTTAGGAAATTTTAGTTATTGTTTTTGTTTTTTGTCCAAATTGTACATCACAAAATCAAATTTCAGTGAATTGATATATCAATCAACGCGTAGCACTTTTTAAGCAGTTAGAACAGGGAATTATGTCTCACCCCTGAAGGCCCCGGGCCGACGTCATGACCCACTCTGTGGAGATCAACGAGCCGCCGCACTGCGGGTTGGAGTTGTGATGAATAAGTGCGAAGAACGGAAACTGGGACAGGATGGCGTTGGTGCCGCCGATGATCCGACCAGAAATGCCGTCGCGAGGCAGCACTGGAAAAAAGAAGATTTGCTCCAATTTTACACCGAAATCGATTTCAAATTTCAAAAACGAACTTCTCTCCTTGTCCAAGGTTGGCCACGCGTCATCGCCATCATCGGCCAGCGCTTGACTTTCGTTTCCATTTCCGGTTTGCCAACGTGAAGAAAAGTCAAAAGTAAAAACCTAAATTGGATTGTAAATTAATTAATTTATATTACATGTCGAGAACACGGATGATTTTCATGTACAATTTTCCAGCATAAAGACAAATAAATCAATCGGTTTCGATGTGTATATAAAAGCAATTTTTAAACCTTAGTACTAAATAGCATACGATTTTGCTTTAATGGCTTCCAGAGTAATTTTTTTATTGTTGTTTATTAAAAAAGGTACTCAGCCATTTAAGTAAAACTTAATCTATTTTACCAAAATTGTTTTGTCAATGAAAGGTAGACTTGTGGTTGTTATGCTCCCACTTTTGCACATAGCAAACACATATTTTGTCTGTATTAGCTTTGGTTTCTTGATGAGACAATTCCAAGGATGCAAGATTATTATGTCATTGGAAAAAACTTAATTTTTAAAATTTATAAAAGAATTTTTCTCGTACAACCAAAATTGTTAAAAAAAATCACCAAATCACGTTCAATTAAGATGGAAACAAAATCAATACATAAAAAATTTTAATTGATCTTGGGAAAAGGTGAAGTTATAATTTAACTGTGGGTATTGTAGTCTATTTGTTAAATTTAATTACTTTGAGTAAAAAGTGCTACAATTGATACTTTAAATGAAATTGAAAACACAAATTTGAATGTGAAATAATTTAAAAAAAGGATTTTGTGATGGGAAAAATGAATATTTTCCACCTGAATAGGAACGAGCAGAAGAAGAAACACTTGACACCTCATCATGTCCTCAAGTGAAATGTTTGACCCAACATCGAGGTTATTTATCAGCGACGAAAACTTCTACGTGGACAGTTGGTTGTGCGAGTTTCGACGACATTTTTTAATATACGACTTTTCCTTCCTCTTGTTTTCCCGTCCTAAATTTCCCAGGAAGTGCGTTAAGTGCGATAAATTTTTAGTAGAATAAGCGGTTTTCATGAGTGTTGATAATGTCACTCAAGCTTTTTTATCATTCCTTTGCGCCGGGCTGGTAATTAACCTAAATTGGTTTATTTTTCATGACATGTTACAAAAAACTCATTATTTTTTTGAATACAACGATTATTTTGAACAAATATTGTAAATTTCTTTTGACCATAGTTGTGAAAAAGTATGTTGTGCCAATTGCTTACAACATAATCATGTTGTACACGCAATATTCAATCATCAATTAGAAGACCATTCAATTCTGTGCGTTCCTTCGAATACAAAATTCATGGTGAACGAACGCGTCCGGAGTTTAAACAAAAATAATCGCAGAGGCGTTAATTTTAATTAGGCTCGCCTTAATGGCCCAGCAGTTCTGAATGAGATAAGATTGCGAAAACTCGCTGCAGTTAAATTGCGTGTTAAAGAAAATTAATGGTGTCCTGTTTCAAGAGTACAGTTCTAACTTCAATACTAATTACTTTTCTTGTCAACCTCGGACGTAATTAATGACATTTTCTCCGCCACTCAAATTCATTAAAGTAATTAACAATTGTTGTTACGTTTTCCTTGTTTGTGCAAAGACATTTCTGAGGAAACAAAATTTAATTAAATTATACAAAGCTATACACAAACATTGAGTTATTTTTTCAAATAGGGAAGAAAACTATGCTTATTTTTTTCCATTCCTTTTTTCTCAAATAAATTTAGCCAACTCGTAATTACATGTATGGACTAAGCGTGACATAATTTATGTTCTATGTAGTTGTAATTTGTAAGCAACAATAATGATCTCTTGCTTGTTTATACCTGCTTCTCTTCACTTTTCGTTTAATTATTTTTAAAATAACAAAATGTTTGGTAGAAATTTGTTTTGAGGCCAATTTTGAATTTTTCAAGAAAATTTGTAGTTAGTATAATATTAATTTGTAATGTCCAAATACATGAAAACGTCACCATGATTCTTGTACCACAACCCATGTGAAATAAAATAAAAATTAAAAGATCGATAACGTAATAAGAAATTGCGCAATTGTTTACATTATCTTAATTTTATTAATTACCCATATATGATTAATACAACTTTCGCAGAAAAATCAAGGAAATGAATCTACGGGTAATAAAATAATATAATATATAATGTTCTAATCTGCTCCCTACCAACTCGTCGTAAAACTTTACAAGCTTTTCATAGAAATCTTCTGTAACGGAAAACTTCTTTCTAGGACCTAAAAATAAGATAAAAATTAATCACGCCTGTTTTATTTTTATTTATACCTTTTCGTGATTTTTTGCACAGAACGCCACATTTTTTATGACTTGGGAAAAATAATAAAAAAAAACCCTGCGGCGCTGACGCAAAAAATGTATGACGCGCGTATAATTGCAATGAAGCGTGAAATCCGTTTGTGACGTGTGAGAATGTGTGATTTTAATTCTTTTCCTTGGACTTCATTGGAGATAAGATACATACCGTGGCTTATCGGCCGCTTCTCTCTTCCTCGGCAGTTGGTGCGACGCAATCTGTGCGTGCAGATCGCAGATTCGCAATTGTTGGGCGAAATATGGAAGAATTGAAAATTGTGTTGGAAAAAGCCGTTTTCTTCGCCAGGCAAAACGTGTCAGGCACGATTTCGCTCAGAAACAATCAGCCACTCAAATTTCGAGGTGAAAATGCATGTTTATTATTTTTCTCAACATTGAAAATTTCATTTCACGCCGACGATGAGCAAGAAAAAGAAACTTAATTTTACCATAATATTTGTGATTTATAGTAATTAACACATTTCTATTTGATAAAATTGTACCAATGTTCTAAACAATATTCAAAATTAGATGCAGCAAATCTTTTAACAGGTTTTGACGTTTATAGGATGTGATGATGATTTGCTTTTTCGTGCAGAAATTAATTTTTTAGCCGAAATAGTGAGATTTTTAAGATAAATATGTATAATTTATATAATTCAAAAGAGTGTTCAACGGGAACGGGAAAATAAAATTTCCCGCGGGACTTGCGGGATTCTTGCGGGAACGGTGCTAATCGTGCTGAGCGGGAACAGTGCCGGGAGGAACTGGGACTTGATTGACGGTGCCGGGATTCCCGCGGGAAAATTATGATTGCATCAGATTTTTTCCTTTAAATAGTTTAAATAGCGTTTTACCTTGGAGAGTGATAATTACGTATGTACTTTTTCAATTAAATTAATAAGCGCATGCACACAAATTTTTTCCCTTTGCTACTTTACTTACTATCCGCTCGTACGGGGAGGAGAAAATGAAAAAAATAAAAGAGGCGAAAAGATGCATTAACGAACACACCCATCTCGTGGCGATACGAACATGACAGTAAACGAAACTAGCGCAAGTCCTATACCCCCTATGAAGAAATATTGAAATTTTCTCTGATTTACTTAATTCATAAGCATATCTGGCTACATATTTAACGATCTGCAACCAAATGCAGGTAAAGTATAGAGCGGTATATAGAAAGAGTTGATTGACGTAAAATTTCAAGTTGTCCTGCACCGAAAATAGTTAAAAATTAATATCAAGATTTATAAAGTTTTTCTTTTACACACTATACACTCATAAAAATAGCGCAAAATAGATCGAATCGAAAGACCTGTTAAACATAATAATATATGTATACGGTTTTTGATAAATGACCTTTACTACTTAATTCGACAACTGTTTAAATTGAGTAATTGAAACAAACTGAAAATTAAAAATTAAGTAATAAATGACGAGCTATTTTTATTAAATTTGATGATGCAACCAGAGACTTCATTTTATTCTTTTGGATTATTTTGTATGTAACTTTTTGAATACTCTGCATATTTTATATAAAATTTAATTTAAACTCACGGGAATAAATTATATTTTTCATATAGTAACTAGTATTTTGATAAATTATAATTTGGTTGCTGCTATCACAATAACAAGCCTTGAAAATTTTTAGAATTTGATTAAAAAAATTATTTCTAGAAAATCAAATTATATGCTGACAATTTAATTATATATTTGTATGCATGTCATATTCTATTCGTCTAGAATATTTATACATTTTTACTTAATTAGGATTTGGGAACTCTGTCATTTCTTACAGTGAAATTAATTTTATTAATTTTAGGAATCATTTTTAATTAATTACTGGAGCTTATCAAAGAAGAGCGAAGAAGGATAAGCAAACGAAAAACCAAGCTTAATAGAGAAAAATAACCTGGCTTATTTTTTCTTCTTTCTATATTAAAGTGTTTTATCAAAAATATCAACGATATTAATATAAATGCGTCTTGGCGATAAAGAATATTATTCTGTTTGACAAAAATAACGCAATATTAAATTCATGAATGCTCAAGTGAACTTTCTCAATATTTTTTTCAGGTCTATCTTGTTTCTCTCATAAGTTTTACTCGGCTTAAGATCAATTATCATTGAATCTTGTCAAATTTTAGTAAAAAATCGAGGTAAAAACAATATCCACTAATAGCAGTCTTAGCACTGCTTTTCGTGTACTGTCATAAGTCGCAGGTGGGCGTTTTCGCAGAAAAAAAGAGTATAGTGAAAAGGCTCTATGAAGTATGAACTATGAACATTGCAACTAGAAACTTAAATTAGGCAGGCCAAAATAAACTTTTCTTCAAAAGATCACATTCACATCACACTTCGGCAATATTAAATTTGACTCAATGTAGCTGGGGGCACAAAAGACTCATTCTCACTCGGGACGGAACGGAAACGTTCATTCACGGACGTGTATTTAAAAAAAAAATTTGAGCGGGACAGGAAGGAACGGGAATCCAACTTCAGGAACGGGACTCCCGCGGGAAAAAATTCCCAATCAAAGAGCGGGAACGGGCGGGAAAGGGAAAGAAATTTCGGGAAAGGAATCCCGCGGTACCATAATTTGGTCCCGTTGAACACACATTCAAAATCTTGTTAAAATTTTGTGAGATGTGAAAAACTGCAAATTGAAATCTAAAAACTATAATTAATTTTGTAAGTATCGAGTTACTCATTTTGAAATTTTGATGCAAGGAACGTCGCAACACATACATATGTATATAAGATCAGGACTCTCTAAGCTGAAGTTGGGCAACTTTCTGAACGCCCGTGTTGCGCGGTGCAGCATTATTTTCAATATATCCTCATTTTATCAATAAATTATTATTTTATATTTCGTTATATAATAATTTTATACGGTACAGAAGTAAAAAAAGCAATTTTAATTGTAAATCTCACCGTTTAAGTGCAATAGCTCACTAAGCCGAGGAAGGATCATTGAAGGCAAGAGTGGGAAAAAGAAACTTTATTCATTAAAAATCTACCACTTGCCTCATCCATAACGTGTGTAAAAACTACTGCACATTCTTTCTTGTAACAAAAGGTTGAATGTATACGACGGCAGGTGTTAAAAGGAATGCTAATTTGAAAATTTGCCAATTTGTTTTGCAACATTTTTGGTTTCCCCAAAAGAGATAATACCAAAGTGTGAGAAAATTGGAACTTTGAGGTCAAGAACGCCTAATGAAATTGTTCGGAAACATATTTATGAACAAAATACAAAATATACTCTATGGTTTTTATAAGGGCCAAAATAATCAAGAAAATATCTAAGCAATTCGTGTCGACGCTCTGCTCAGACTAGGTTTGACAATTGCTCACAGTGCAGATTTGCAGTGCAGAAATAGAATAGGGGCATCTCTATGCAAAAGTTACAAGTTCAAAAGCTGAATTTCTACAGAAAGTTCAAACTCGGTTGACGGGTCGGACACATACGCAGGCATTTGAAACATTGATGAACGCTATCGCTGAAGAAAAATGTTCTGTCCCGTCCTTCGTGGAGGAAGCAGATGATTATTTCCCTTCACCGTTGTGCAGAAAAGAGCAAAAGAATTAAATTAATGGTCTCATTTCACGTCCGGTGTCCTCTCTACTGATAAAAGCCCTGACGTAAACCTCTTGAAAATTTCAAGCAGTAAAATTATAAAAGGAAACGCAATAAGGTGTAAAGTGAACCGCGTTGACGTTTTTTAGCTGCTAGGGCAAAACAATTAAGGTAACAAAAACTGAAAAAAAGTAGCCTGGAAATTTCCCATTCTTATGAAAGTTATGAACTTGTCACCATATTGTTTTATTAACTTTTGTCGCCCAGAACAAATTTTTGGCTCAAATCTTACTAAATTTGAAGAGCAAAATTGACAACTGTGTCTGGATAATGCTTTTATTACTTTTGAATCGCCTGACGCTGCCGTCCCTCTTAATCACAATGCAATTAATTGAGCTTAAATGTTTACATCACCCAAGAAATTTGAACGCCCAATATTATGAAATTATGAAAAATTGCTATTTATTCAGAAACACGCAGATCAATTAATTAACCCTAAATTCTCAATCTCCAATTTTATGCCATTTTGGAATGCTGTTTTAAAGACAAAACAACTAAAAGCGGCTAAGAATAAGCACAGAAAGTTCATTTATGCAAAGTTGGAAATGCCACCACAGCATATATGTATATGGTAATCGCGTAACTTAAAATTATAAAAAAAAACGCGTGCATTGTATAATTTTCAAATCAAACAAAAACGAAACAAAATTTATTGTTTTGGCTTGGTTTCTGATAATACAGCCCTTTTTTGAAGGAATAAATAAAAATGGCAGATTCTTGCGATTTTAATTTAAAATTGATGGGACACTAGAAATAAAATTAAAATATCTTTCAATTAACTTGATCAAAACTCGGCGATCAAGAACATGAAACTCGGCGGGATTCATCGAACCTTTGAGGAAACTTTCAAGGTTGACCTGTGAATTTAAATCGGTTCAAAAATTTAACATATAGGGTTGAAAAGGAGGCCTTGTGACGTGTTCACCTAATTTTTCTTATGTACCTCCCCACTGTTGGTGTGTTTCCGGACGACGCACCCGGTATTTCAAGGAAGTCAAACTTGATTGTAAGCAACAAACTTTCTACGAACATGGGTCACTGCAGTTTTACTGCTCGCAGGCTGCTTTTGGGGCAGAGGTAAAAAGCTTGGTAATGTTACAGTACGCGCGACGTAGTTCCCAAAATCCCCCGATTTCAGTTGGCATCACTTGCATTACATCGCGCGTACAATAGTGGTTTTACGTCGCGCCTTCAATTCTGGTGGCGGTGTAATTTTTGAGGAAACTGATTTTTCCAAATTATTGCGGAAACCTCTATAGGAGGCGCGCGCGACGCATGTCTGCATAATTAAGAATTGCACGTTTCACGCACACCACAAACCAGACCACCGCACGATCCGGCAACTCGGCCGGAGTTGGGCAACCTCGGTGATTAATTTTTGCAGAAGCCGCGAGCGAGGGGTGGAGGCGCAGCGAGGTCGAGGACGTGGGGAAGGCCGTGCGTACGGCGAGGACAAAAGGGCGGTTGTGTTCTCGAGGGGGCTCACGATCCCCACCCTTTGTCCACGCTCTCGGGCGAGCGCGCCTCCAGCCTGAAGCTCGCAAACCCATAACGGAGTGGCCCACAATTGGAATTGTCATGAAAATGGAAAGGAACAATCTTATGATCTCCAAATGTATTCAATCGCAAATCGAGAAACACATAATGAACGTATCATGTTAAAAGTGTACAATGTTTATTCTGAAAAAATTAAATTCTTATGCGAGCAACCTGCTTAACTCGCTTGCCCTACCCGTTGCATACGTTGGAGCACTAAATTTTGTACCTTTAATAAAGAGAGAAAAAAACATAGGAATAATAAAAAAAAAACCTTAGCTCCTTTTCATCACGCTGTTTTTTTTTTGTTTTTGTTTAGTTGCAAATAAAATTATGTGTGGGGATTTATTAGTAAGAAACTCGCGGCTTCGCAAAAGAAACAAGAATGTACGCCTCTTGCAAAGGACGTGAAAAGTAATTTATTTAATTGAAAAATATTATTCAAAAAGGGAAACTTAATCTTACAACTATTTTATCTCTAGATTAAAATCATTAACTCTCAATAAAATCTTCTGAAGCAGAAAAGATTGCCAGAGATGGCTGCAGCTCTTCGTACTCCGCAAAGTCTTCGTCACCGTCGTACTGCCTGTGCCGCCTTGATCGTTTCAAAATATTTGGGTAGCATTTATTGAACAATTTGTACTTCCTCTTGCACGATTTGCTCGGCACTGGGAAAAAATACACATTAAAAACTGTTCAATCTGTTCACAATAAACTTTGGTACCTATACTTGGGCAACTCTGCAAAATTTGAAATATTGAAGTTATAACTTTATAAAGTTTAATGAAAAATTATTATATCCAATTGCATATTACGTGGATCATTCTGAGGAGAACGCACTGCACCACGACGAACGCCTTTCCAGGACATTTGTGTTTTTGCCAGATAAAGTCAGGAATGTGAAGAGCTGAAGTTCAAGATTTTAATTATACACAGGATGAATTTCGTGACCCATTGCAATTTTTTTCAATGATAACATTCTGTCCTTATGTTACGCCCAGTACGTTACGCAATTCCCAAAATTGTTTTCGAATTTTGACAATTTTTTGTTCAAAAACTCAAAAATCGAGATTTTAATTTTTCTATTCGAGATATACTTTGAGCTAAATATCGATTAAGCCACATTTTCGAAATGAACATCTCTAATCAAAGTTTTGAAGAAATGAAACGTTGCTTCGCTTATTAATTTTATGCTTTCGTAGGGATCATAATTCCATCACGAATTTTAATTTTCTAATCAAATTAAAACAAAAAATTATTCACTAATTTTGATATTTAACAAATCCATTCTAAATTAGACGAGTTACATTTTTGCCTATATCTCCAAAAACAAATTCGAAAATTGACTAGTTTAAAATCTAAATTTAGCTGAGAGTGACCTGGCTTGAACATATTCCTACACGTTTAGGCACCATTGAAAAGCTGATCCGCGTTGCAAAATTAGTCTAAGAAGGTTGCTTTGTTACTCAAGCAGAAAAACTAAAAGCTCGATATTTTGCTTTTTGAAATGAAAAAAAAGAACAAATTTTGGGGAATATTATAACTCATAAAAATTATTCACTTTATGTTTCGATCTGAAGTTTTCACGCATGTCCCTGCATTAAATTCATCACAGGCCAATTGGTATTGCATGTGTTGTTTACCTTGGACAGTGGACAAGCATTCGGACACTGCTGCCGAAATGATCGACTTCCACGTGTTGTCCTTTTGCCGGAAGGTCAGGAAATGGGTCAGCTTGGCCTCGTTGATTACGTAGTGTCCGGAAATCTGCAACAATCATATCATAATTTTAAAGAAGATTCTCAATTCAAAAAATTCCGATTTACAATTTCCTTTTTCATCAAGTAACAATTGACGAAGCACTGAAAAGAATAATTTGGTTAAATTTATTTCAAATTTCTTTTGGAATAACGCACGGCATTTTTGCCAAAGGCAAGTTTGACCTGATGACTTCGGAAGCGGATCGAATTGGCCGGAGAATTAAGGAGAAGTTGCTGCTTGTTCAGCGAGAAGACGTTGAACGCGTTCAGGGCTTCTTTGGTCACGCCGCACTTCCTATCAGATTCGTTGTAGAGAACCAGTTTTTTCGGCCGATTCTTGCAGCACTTAAATATATTCTGCGTGCGTGTTGATAATTTTTTTTTAATAATCAATAAAAAAAATGAATGCATTTTCACCTTGTAATGGGGAGCAGGGCAATTTTTAGGCGGGGACACTGGCGGAGGTCTGGCCGTGATTGTTGTCAAAACTGCAGTTTTAAAAATGATATTTGTATAATGCAAGGGAATACTTTGATTCCAAAATTAGAAGATAAGACAAATTAGTTTCGTACGAGATTTTTTTGCATTTGTTGGTGCTGTTTTGTGCAAATATTTTTTACAAAAATGTAAATCAAAATATTTGAATGTAAACACGAAAAATCGATCAAATTAAAACTATTCCTGCCTACATGAATGCAAATTTTAATAGTAATTTAATAATTTGTATTAATTTTAATCTGCAAATCAAAGGCCGCGCATCAGCTCTATTATATTGGCCAAAAAAAAGATGTCTTCCGCCCGAACCATAAGGCCCCATGGCTCTGACGGCAGCCGTGTACCAACATAATTTTGGGATGCGCAGCATTTGCTGCAAATAATGTTTCGCATATGCCAAGTCATATTCTTGTTCCTCTAGAAATTTTTCGATGCATTTCAATTTAAGGCATTAATATTGAACACATTGGAATACATTTCAATTTCCTTCAATATTTATGGATCAATAAAATACATTCCTGAAAATTTGCATCTACAATTTGATAAAAATATATGAAATTATAAAAAGGTCTGTACAAACCGGCAGTGGTTGATGAGGCTTTGGTTGTTGCTGTTGTTGGTACTTTCGTTGTTGATGATAGCTCGACTGTGGTTATTGTTGTCTCTAATGTCGGTGTCGTAGCATAAGTTGTAGTGCTGGTAAGCTCGGCCGTGCTCGTCGTTTCTTCAGTGGTGGTGCTTGTCTGTTCAGCCGTGCTTGTTGTTGCTTCAGTGGTGGTGCTTGTCGTTTGTTCGGTCGTGCTTGTAGTTGGTTCAGTGGTGGTGCTTGTCTGTTCGGCCGTGCTTGTGGGTGCTTCAGTGGTGGTGCTTGTCGGTTCGGCCGTGCTTGTAGTTGGTTCAGTGGTGGTGCTTGTCGTTTGTTCGGCCGTGCTTGTAGTTGCTTCAGTGGTGGTGCTTGTCTGTTCAACCGTGCTTGTTGTTGCTTCAGTGGTGGTGCTTGTCGTTTGTTCGGTCGTGCTTGTAGTTGGTTCAGTGGTGGTGCTTGTCTGTTCGGCCGTGCTTGTGGGTGCTTCAGTGGTGGTGCTTGTCTGTTCGGCAGTGCTTGTTGTTGCTTCAGTGGTGGTGCTTGTCGTTTGTTCGGTCGTGCTTGTAGTGGCTTCAGTGGTGGTGCTTGTCTGTTCGGCCGTGCTTGTCGTTGGTTCAGTGGTGGTGCTTGTCTGTTCTACCGTGCTTGTTGTTGGTTCAGTGGTGGTGCTTGTCTGTTCAGCCGTGCTTGTAGTTGGTTCAGTGGTGGTGCTTGTCGTTTGTTCGGTCGTGATTGTAGTTTCTTCAGTGGTGGTGCTTGTCTGTTCAGCCGTGCTTGTCGTTGCTTCAGTGCTGGTGCTTGTCTGTTCTACCGTGCTTGTTGTTGGTTCAGTGGTGGTGCTTGTCTGTTCAGCCGTGCTTGTAGTTGGTTCAGTGGTGGTGCTTGTCGTTTGTTCGGTCGTGATTGTAGTTTCTTCAGTGGTGGTGCTTGTCTGTTCAGCCGTGCTTGTTGTTGCTTCAGTGGTGGTGCTTGTCGTTTGTTCGGTCGTGCTTGTAGTTGGTTCAGTGGTGGTGCTTGTCTGTTCTGCCGTGCTTGTAGTTGGTTCAGTGGTGGTGCTTGTCGTTTGTTCGGCCGTGCTTGTAGTTGGTTCAGTGGTGGTGCTTGTCTGTTCGGCCGTGCTTGTAGTTGCTTCAGTGGTGGTGCTTGTCGTTTGTTCGGCCGTGCTTGTAGTTGGTTCAGTGGTGGTGCTTGTCTGTTCGGCCGTGCTTGTAGTTGCTTCAGTGGTGGTGCTTGTCGTTTGTTCGGTCGTGCTTGTTGTTGGTTCAGTGGTGGTGCTTGTCTGTTCTGCCGTGCTTGTAGTTGCTTCAGTGGTGGTGCTTGTCTGTTCTACCGTGCTTGTTGTTGGTTCAGTGGTGGTGCTTGTCTGTTCGGCCGTGCTTGTAGTTGCTTCAGTGGTGGTGCTTGTCGTTTGTTCGGTCGTGCTTGTAGTTGGTTCAGTGGTGGTGCTTGTCTGTTCGGCCGTGCTTGTAGTTGCTTCAGTGGTGGTGCTTGTCGTTTGTTCGGTCGTGCTTGTTGTTGGTTCAGTGGTGGTGCTTGTCTGTTCTGCCGTGCTTGTAGTTGCTTCAGTGGTGGTGCTTGTCGTTTGTTCGGTCGTGCTTGTTGTTGGTTCAGTGGTGGTGCTTGTCTGTTCTGCCGTGCTTGTAGTTGCTTCAGTGGTGGTGCTTGTCTGTTCTACCGTGCTTGTTGTTGGTTCAGTGGTGGTGCTTGTCTGTTCTGCCGTGCTTGTAGTTGGTTCAGTGGTGGTGCTTGTCGTTTGTTCGGCCGTGCTTGTAGTTGGTTCAGTGGTGGTGCTTGTCTGTTCGGCCGTGCTTGTTGTTGGTTCAGTGGTGGTGCTTGTCTGTTCGGCCGTGCTTGTAGTTGGTTCAGTGGTGGTGCTTGTCTGTTCGGCAGTGCTTGTGGTTGCTTCAGTGGTGGTGCTTGTCGTTTGTTCGGTCGTGCTTGTTGTTGGTTCAGTGGTGGTGCTTGTCTGTTCTGCCGTGCTTGTAGTTGCTTCAGTGGTGGTGCTTGTCGTTTGTTCGGTCGTGCTTGTTGTTGGTTCAGTGGTGGTGCTTGTCTGTTCTGCCGTGCTTGTAGTTGCTTCAGTGGTGGTGCTTGTCTGTTCGGCCGTGCTTGTGGGTGCTTCAGTGGTGGTGCTTGTCTGTTCGGCCGTGCTTGTAGTTGCTTCAGTGGTGGTGCTTGTCGTTTGTTCGGTCGTGCTTGTAGTTGGTTCAGTGGTGGTGCTTGTCTGTTCGGCCGTGCTTGTAGTTGCTTCAGTGGTGGTGCTTGTCTGTTCAACCGTGCTTGTTGTTGCTTCAGTGGTGGTGCTTGTCGTTTGTTCTGCCGTGCTTGTAGTTGGTTCAGTGGTGGTGCTTGTCTGTTCGGCCGTGCTTGTAGTTGCTTCAGTGGTGGTGCTTGTCGTTTGTTCGGTCGTGCTTGTAGTTGGTTCAGTGGTGGTGCTTGTCTGTTCGGCAGTGCTTGTGGTTGCTTCAGTGGTGGTGCTTGTCTGCTCGGCCGTGCTTGTGGTTGCTTCAGTGGTGGTGCTTGTCTGCTCGGTCGTGCTTGTAGGTGGTTCATTGGTGGTGCTTGTCTGCTCGGCCGTGCTTGTGCTTGCTTCAGCTTCTAGTGGTGGTGCTTGTCGTCTGTTCGGCCGCGCTCATCGTTTCTTCACTTGTGGTAGTCGTTTGCTCAGTGGTGCTGGTAGTCGGTGGCTCTATTACCCAGGAAACATAGAGTTTATGAATTTATTTGAAGCATTTGTGTCTTTTCTTTAATGTTTTATATTTTTAGATAATATATTTATATATATATATATATATATATATATATATGTTGTTGTCCGAACGCGCTGAGTTGACTGAATGCATTCGGTCTAAGAGCGCTTTGGTCTGAATGCATTCGGTCTAACGCCGCTTGGCCCAAATGCATTTGGTCTGGACCAAACGCAATCCACAATGAAATCTCCTAATCTCAGCGCGTTCGGTCTAACAACTTGGTCCAAAAGCAATTTTTTTTTAAGAGCTGCCAACTTTTGCGCTATTTTTTTTGTGATAACCGCGAGACTACGTTCGAGCAGGTTTAGAAGGAAATAAGAGGTGCGCAGAAGAAAATGATAAAAATTCAATTTTTATGAGACGGCAAGTTTATTTTTTAATTTTCTTTGGCCTATACAGCAACCAATTAATTAATTAATTGGTCTTGTTTATTACGTTTAAACATATTATTTGTTAAATTAGTTACTTTAGACAAAACGCCTTTTACGTGGAATTACATTCCGAGACGCGAGATACTGAGACAAAACCAATCTAAAAAAGTTAGAAAAATTCCTGTTTTGATAATAAAAAATATAAATTGAGGGCGAAAATTTCCCTAAATTAACACTTTTAAAACCACCCCAACTTGTGCTATCGATAACAAAGAACTACTCTCAGCTGGCTGAAATTCATTCCTGCTGAAGCTTTTGTCAAGGGTACTTGTACAAGGAAATCACATTTTATTAAAAAAATTAAAACAAAAATAATAATATTAATAAAAAATTTATGCGTGATGAAGTTCATATTCTGTAAAGATCTCTTTCCTGGTTATGTTCTAAATCCACTGCGATAATGTTTCACGGTTTTATCACTAAAAATAGCGCAAAAGTTGGCAGCTCTTAAAAAAAGTTGCTTTTGGACCAAGTTGTTAGACCGAACGCGCTGAGAGTAGGAGATTTCATTGTGGATTGCGTTTGGTCCAGACTGAATGCATTCGGGCCAAGCGGCTTTAGACCGAATGCATTCAGACCAAAGCGCTCTTGGACCGAATGCATTCAGTCAACTCAGCGCTTTCGGACAACAACATATATATATATATATATATATATATATATATATATATATATATATATATATATATATATATATATATATATATATATATATATATATATATATATATATATATATATATATATATATATATATATATATATATATATATATATATATATATATATATATATATATATATATATATATATATATATATATATATATATATATATATATATATATAGATATATATATATATATATATATATATATATATATATATATATATATATATATATATATATATATATATATATCGCTGCAAGTCCTTTCAAAAGAGCTCCATTGCCGGTCAGGTAGCAAAAGAGCTAAGTGCCAAAGGAGCTAAAAAGCAAAGGAGCAAAATCCCCTATTGACCTATAACGCGTTTTTTCGTGAAATTGGTTCGTTTTCACCTTATGAGTGACTGGGTATCATTAGATAGCAAAGTTCATATGGCAACATGGGTGGGGAAAGTGCCTATAATGATATGCCGTGGTTATGCAGCCGCGCCATACACGGTCGAATTTCGGTGCATATTAATAATGATCATTACGTTTCCTTAGTTTTCTTGATCCAATTTTTATAAACTTGGTGTCATTTGAGAGATAATTTTTCAAATTTAATTTAACATATAAAAATCTGAGTATTCGGCAAGATTAAGGATTAATATTATGCCATATTATTAAAACTAGTGAAATAAAAGTGTATAGTGTCACTCTCGTTTAACAAGCTCTGCTCGATTTTTCAATCGGGGAGTTGTTTTATGCATGAATAAATAATATTGAAAATACTTTTTCTGTCCATGAGTTAATCTTGAAAAACCGTATACATAAATGTGATGTAGAAAACAAACGTAGACAAGAAATCATGATTAGATAAAAACAAGTGAATTAATTGAAAATAAATTCAACAAAAAATGAAAGACCGCCAACTGAACATCAAGCATTACACAATTATTGATAAAAAAGAACTTCTCATTTGATATTGACCAGAAACACAATGAATGGTTTTAAAAAGCAAAAGCAAATAACAATTTAGTTTGATGATCGTTGTAAAAGTATTATAAAATATATTGATTTGACCTGTATTGATAACTTACAATAACTTTGATGATTTTTTTCCAATCAGGCTCACCAAAAGTTTTGTTTTTTTACGGTCATAAATTTGTGCTGACGTTGAATATTAAAAAATTAAAATATTTGGTCACAGCTGCAAAAATATTTTAATATTCCATTTAAAAAAATTCAGTTAGTAAAAATTTGTCATGAGAAACAGAATTAATTAAACTTTAAAACAAATTTCTTGCATTGCACTTAAATAACTGCAAGATGGTTTTCTTCATGTATTCTATCAGCACCATTGCTGAATATTGACTCTTGAACCACATTACCCATACTATATTTCCCTAGTGAATTAAAATTAATTATGCAGCACAGCCAGCACTAAATATATTAAAAGATTATAAATTATAATCTCCTAGATAATAAAGAAACTTCAGTTCCTAACAAAAATTATACTAAATTTATGAATTTTATATTTTGATTCGAAAAAATTGCGTTTAAATTTTAAATTTAAAATGCACCAGTACCTCAGACGTTTTGACCAGTAATACAATCGAGTTATTAAACTCATTTTTATTATTTGACACTTCAAGTTGGTTCTCAGTGGTAAATATTAAACACATCCTCCAGAGATGAAAAAAATCAGCCCATTATTCAAAGATTGACTGCTAAAAAAAAAAACTCAAATTGAGATTAGAGAGGATAAACCAGCATTTTAATTTTAAAACATATTGATATCCCATAAATTAGCTGTACATAAAAAAATAGTTACGTTTCTTGTTTTATACTTAAATTGATTGATAATTAAAACTTATTCTTCACATAAAATCGTCAGGTAGCGGTGCGAGCCATCTCAGAAAATTTCAAACTGTTGAGCAAATTTTGTTTGCTCAGCCCATCAAGCGAGCCACATAATACTAAAAATCGCGAGAATTATAACTAAAAAGTTTGAGAATGCGGGTTATCTTTATTTCTCTTGATTATATTATTGGAGTATTAATATATATTATACCAAATAATGTTATAAATAAGCGCAAAAATTAATCAAGTTTAAGCGGAGAAAATAATATTGAGTTTGATAAATTTTGCAAGAAAAATCTCAGCCTCAGATGATAAAGTCTGAAAATAATAAAATTAAAAAATCATGAGAATTATATTGGATTGGAAGGGAAATGCCTTGTGCAACACAAAACAGAAAAGAAAGTGAAAAGTTGGTGAACATTTTTACATTACTTTGTTAGTCTAAAATCTGAAGCGATGAATTACGAATTAATGCTGAAATTAGTTGCTACAAATTATGGAGGTGAAAATTCATGATTTTTCCCTTTTTATTCATGAACATTATAATAATCAACATCAACACCATTTAAAATTAAGATATCTTTAAAATTACTATTAAAATTGAAAAAAATAAGCGATAATTTTTTTATAATATTTCTAATATTTAATGTATAAAAATTTATTTTATACATTAAATATTATCAATTATTAAAATAATTAATAATAAATCATTTAAAAATTGTAATACTTCAATTCTAGTTTTTAATACTAGAAAAAAACAAGCAACTTGCAATTCTAACGTAATTAGTCTATTCTATATTGACCTCATTTTTTGGAACCCATTAATCAAATCATGCGTTTAAAATAAATATAATGCTGGAAAAATATGACTAATTATATCCTTCAACTTATTCTAAATGATTGCAATTATTGCATCAAAGGGTTCTGACTATATTCAGTTTTTTCTTCCTACTGAAAACTTTGAAAACGTGGATTTAGCTCCTTTGCTAGCTGACCGGCCATGGATTTAGCTCTTTTGCTACCAGACCGGCTATGGATTTAGCTCATTTGAAAGGACTTGCAGCGATATATATATATATATATATATATATATATATATATATATATATATATATATATATATATATATATATATATATATATCTATATATATATATATATATATATATATTTGTAAGTTCACGCTCAGCTCCTAAATATACTGGAATATTCAGGAAATACTCAATGTTTTCCTGGATTGCCATTATCTCACTTGTGGTAGTTGTTGGCTCTGTTGTGGTTGTCGTTGACTCTGCTGTCGTGGTCGTTGTTGAAGGTGTCGGGGTGGTGGTGGTGGGAGTGGTGGTGGTGGTGGTGGGTGTCATGGTGGTGGTGGTGGGAGTCGTGGTGGTGGGTGTTGTGGTCGTGGTGGGTGTTGTGGTGGTGGTGGTGGGAGTCGTGGTTGTGGTGGTGGGATTCGTGGTGGTGGTGGTTGGTGTTGTGGTGGTGGTGGTGGGAGTCGTGGTGGTGGTGGTTGGTGTTGTGGTGGTGGTGGTGGGAGTCGTGGTGGTGGTGGTGGGTGTTGTGGTGGTGGTTGTTGAGGTTGAGGTTGTCGTTGTGGCTGCGTAAATAATATATGTGATTAAAATAATTATATCCATTCGTGAATATATTAATTGCAAAAAATACATATATTTAAAAGGCGGGAAAATCCTGCCTGGATAAATATTTACTTCGGTTTTTTTATTATCAAAAAGTGTATCCTCAGCATCAGCAGCTGTATTCATAAATACGTACTCGGAATTTTCGATTCAATCCATGCTGTAAATGCAGCAACGCGAGTGAATATTGCAGCTTTGGACAAGCATGGATTAGCAGAGATATCGGAGGTAATTCCGATTTGTATCCAAGTGTTGCTTCCATCGAGGTACACCAACGGATCACCATAATCTCGTGGCTAAATAAAATGAGAGAACTAGCTTTATATTTTAAATTCTTATTCTCGTCGATTTTCCAATTTGCACCACCCGTTTTTGAAACAGATAAGCAAAATTAAATTTTTTATTCTCTAAAAACTAGGCAATTTAAAAATAAACTTGGAAATCGACTCACCCCGCAAGGCCCTTTCAAGCCATTGGGATCTTTAGCGCAAAGGGTGGAGCTTGTGTAAGACCCAGAACCAAAGTCTGACGTGCACCGTGTCCCGTCGTTCACAGTTATATCAGCAAACTTCAGTGCCCAGGCAAAAGTTTTGAGCAAGATTATTCAATTTGAGCAAGAATGAGCAGAGCAGGTCTTGCACAGTCTGCTCAAAAGGGTTTTTGAGGGATTCTTGCTCTGCTTTTTCTTGCTCAACCTGCTCGAGGAGCATGAGCAAGCTCTGCTCACTCTGCTCAAGGAAGCTGAACTTGCTCATTCTCGCTTTCCTTGCTCACCGACAATTTTGGCATCAAGCAAGACTTGCTCACGTCTGCTTTTTCTGCTCTGACAAAGTCCGGAGCACCAGAGCAAGGTTTGCTCACTCTGCTCGAGGAAGCTGAACTTGCTCATTCTTGCTTTCTTTGCCCACCGGGAATTTCGGCATCAAGCAAGACTTGCTCACGTCTGCTCTTATCTGCTCTAACAAATTCCGAGGTGGGTGAGCAAGCAATTTATATTGTTTTTTTATAAAAACATTATTAATCAAATAGTTTGCTACATTTATTGTTGTTTTTTATAATGTATCATTTATTTTATTTTTCAAATTTTAATTTTTGATTTTGTGATAATTTTAAAATAATTACTTTTTTATATTTAATATTTTTAAAATTGAAAACAAAATTGATTTATAATTTAAATTAACAATTTGTTAAATATTTAAATCCAAAATTAACTTAACGATGTCATAAATCATAATTTTAAAGTATCCATGAGTAATCATTGATAATTACAAAAAAATTTACATTCAATATAATATATTTTAAAAATTATAAAAGCCGCTTTAATACTCTAATCTAATCTCATAAATATAAGAATAAAAATTAAAATACCGGAAAATACTCTGGACGGAAAAAAGTTTTGAAACAAGGTAAATTTAATACCGAAATAATAATAAAAAATTAGAATCAGTTTGAATTTTTTCCCCAACATTTTTGAGTAATTTAAGCATTTAAATTGGTCCCTTATTCTAAAAAAAGCAAGCCTTGCTCATATCTTGCTCCATTGAGCAAGCATTGCTATTCTTGCTCTTGATCGAGCAAGGTCTGCTCAATCTTGCACAAGCTGCTCATGGCGCCACTAGTCAAACAGTTAAAACAAATGAGCATCGCTGTGCGTGCCGCGTCGCCGCGTGATGCATTGAGCGTTGGCAAGTAAACAAAACGGTCGATTCTGAGGGGATTTCGACTTCACACGATTTCAGGGTGGAAATTCAATTTAAAATCAAGCAAAGATTCAGCAAAGATGTTGTCTTAACGTAAGTAATCATAAATATGCTGGTTATTTGAAGATTAATCATGGCTTTTTGACAGAAATCCGCATATCCTTCTGGAATTGAAGCGGCATCTGCCTGATTGAAGGGACTGGCCGTTGTGAGGACACCTTCAGCGTGTGTTTCGTATCTATTAGGTAAATAACTAGAATTTTAATTTACAACTAACTCACTTGCCTAATTTATTCTCATTTTTAGACGCATATTATTTCCTTTGCTGGATCTCAGGATGGGTTTCCAGACACCACAAAACTGGCAGCCTTTTTACTACTCTCAACTCTAAAAGATAAGTAAAATTTACATTTTTCTTTTAGCGCAGCATGTAATTTTAATTAAAATTGTTGAATTTCTCTCAAAAATTAATTTTTTCATTATTATGAGATTTAAAAACCTCTGTTAAAAACTAGCTTATTCAATTAAACCACAATGGAAAAATTCCTTTAATTTAATGCCATAACAACTTTACTTTTTTTAAATAAATTATATTGTCTCTGATTTATTGTCATCTTGGAAATTATTTGTTTGGATTTCTCTTTCTAAAAAATAAAAAAATTTGTCAATATTGTGATAATTTATTGATTAGGAATAAAAAATAGCAAAAATTATGAACGTATTTTTTCTATCAAAATTTTATTTTAAATTTATGCTCTATGTAGAACACAGCGCATGTTAAAAGTTTTTTTTGTGCAAAATAAATTTTAAATCCTTCTTGCAAGTTGGAATTATTAATATTGATTATGCTTTTATATTTGTAAATTTTTTCTTTTAGCCATGAATGATAAAATAATATACGTATTGTCTAAATCGGTCTAAATTGTGTTTTCTGAAATGAAATTTGAGATCAGATAATAATAGTATTGATAGTGCATTTGCATTTAGTTTTTCTATTGAAATGTTATAAATGAATTGAAAAAATTATTAAATTGAATTAAGTCCTACTAAGTCAGAATTATACAATGAACAAATTGAAAAAGAAGTATATATATGAAAGAATATTTATTTATGGTAGCTTTATTTTTTAAGGTTGAAGAAGTATATAATTTTGTTTTGAAAATATTGAGCAAATAAAGCAATATAATACGCAAA